>NC_087446.1:6413066-7024774 GCF_036321535.1 Camelus dromedarius | reverse complement strand
GCGTGAGTGGTTTTAGTAGCCTAGTCCCGTAATTATGTAAGGAACAAATCCCTATAATAAGCCCCATAATCTCCTACTGGTTCCGTTTCTTTGGTTGAATCCTGACTGATACAGATTTTGATATCCTGAAGTAGAGTGCTGCTGTAACAAATTCTGAAAAATATGGAAATGGCTTTGAAGTTGGATAATGGGTATAGGCTGGAAGAATTTTGAGAAGCATCATTTAAAGAGCTTAGGTTGCCTTAAACAGATAGTTGGTAGAAATATGGACACTGAAGGCACTCCTGGTAAGAGCTCAGAAGGAAGTGAGAGGCACAACAGAGAAAGCCTGTATTATTTCAGAGAATATATATGTCATCGTGAACAGAAGACTGGTAAAAATACGAACATTAAAGGTGCTTCTGGTGAGAACTCAGAAGGAAACGAGAAATGTTACTAGGAACTGGAGGAAAAACAATCCTTTTCAGATAGTGGCAAAAAACAAACAAATGAAAAACCTTGGCTGAATTTTGTCCTACAGTTGGGTGAAAAGCAGAACTTGGATATTTAGCTTAGATAAGTGATGAACTTGGATATTTAGCTAAGGAAATTTTCAAGCAACAAGTTGAAGGTGTAGCCTGATTTCCTCTTGTTGCTTGCAGTTAAAAGCAAGAGGAAAGATAAACTGATGGGCAAAATATTAAACAAAAGAAAGGAGAATGTGATGATTTGGGAAATTCTCAGTTTATCTAGAGTCAAAAGATGCTAAAATTAGGAGAGACTATCAAGAAAGCACTGCTGCGGAGAGAAAACCCTAGAGTGTGGCTAGACAAGCTTTTACTAGTGCTGAGAGATCACACAAGTAACTCAGGGATTCCTTCAACCAACCATCCAAGCAGAAGATAGGAAGAGACATAACTTTACCCAGGGAAGACCTATGAAGGACCCTCCTGTCTAGAATCCCTGACACATACACAGGAGACTCAAAAGATTTCTGAGAATGTTTTATCAGCAGGAACACTGCCAGCTTGGCCTGAAAGGGACAGAAAGAGAACAAAATAAAGGAAGGCTGTTGGACTCCCAAAATTCTACAGGCAATTTAACTACTAATAAGACTACTCAGCTGTAAACATGTGCTACCCTTTAAGAAAAAGTAAAGATAACCCCAAGGACAAATCCTTGGGCCCCGAAGCCAGAGCCACAGGCCCAAAGGGTAGAGTCTCTAGCCACAGGGGATTACTCCAGGCTTTGAAACCTAAGAAATTTTCCCTGCTGAATTCTGAAATTGCTTGGGACCAGTGACACACTTATTCCTTGCATTTTCTCCTTTTTGGAATGAGAATGTCTGTCACAGTCACACTTTGTCCCACCCCTGTATTTTGGGAATGTAACTTGTTTTCTAGTTTCCCAGGTCCATAGATGGAAAGAAATTTTTGCCCCAAGATGGACTGTACCCAAAGTCTTACCTATACCTGATTTAGATGATTTATTTGATGAGACTTTGGACTTTTGAGCTGATGATATTTGGACGAGATCTTGGACTTGAGCTAATGCTGCAATGGGTTGGGACTCTGGGGAATGCTGAGATAGCATGAATGTATTTTGCATGTGGGACTGATGTGAATCTTTGGGGTCCAAAAGGCAGATTGTGGCAGACTGAAAAATAGCCCCCTAAAAGATATCCACATCCTCTCCCATATCCTAATCTCTGGGACCTGTGAATGTTACTTACATGGCAAAAAAGGGGGAGGGGGATATTTTTGCAGATGTGATTAAATTAATGATCTTGAGATATGGAGATCATCCTGGATTATCTGGGTAAGCCTTAGATGCAATCACATGTCTTTGAGAGGCAGAGAGAGATCTGCCAAACACAGAGAAGAAGATGTGCAGAGAGAAATTTGAAGATGCTGGCCTTGAAGACTGAGAGACACTGCCTCAAGCCAAGGAATGCCAGCAGTCACCAGAAGCTGGAAGAGGCGAGGAACAGACTCTCCCCTGAGGCCTCTGGAAGGACTGCAGTTCTGCAGCTGACACCCCAGTTTCAGCCAGGTGAAACTGGTTTCAGACCTCTGATCTTCAGAACTGTAAGAGAATAAGGGGGAGGGTATATCTCAGTGGTAGAGTGTGTGCCTAGCATGCCCAAGGTCCTGGGTTCCATCCCCAGTACCTCCATCAAAAATAAATAAATAAATAAATAAATAAATGTAATTACCTACCCCTCAAAAAAAAAAAAAAAAAAAGGAAAAAGGAGAAGGAGAAGGAGAAGAAGAAGAGGAAGAAGAAGAAGAAAACTGTAAGAGAATAAATATGCTCTGCTTTAAGCCACCAAGTTGCTGGTAATCTGTTAGAGTAGCGGAGCTAAGTAACACAGATGGCTCAGACAAGGGTGATTACGGTGGTGAGAAGTGATTATGTATGCAGAAGGAGCTAACAGAACTTGCTGATGGAGTGGATATGAAGTGGGAAAGAAAGAGAAGATGACTCCAAGGTTCTCACCTGAGTAACTTGAAAAAGCATCACCATTTTACTAAGCTAGAGACAATCCAGTGGCTCAGCAGCATGCAAGTCAGTGGCAGCCTCGCTGAAAAACTTTCGGCAGAATTTGACACCAGATTAGAGAGGGTCAGAAAGTCCAGAATACTTAAGAATTTTCTTCGACTACTGCTCTACTCTCTTTCTGGTTATTCACTGTGCATTGCCCTTTCCTTTACCCAGCTCCCATCTTTAATAGACTAAAGTTCAAGTAACATGTGGATTAATTCTCAAATGGGCCAAAGGAAATAAGTTCAAAACACTGTCCTTCAAGGCAAGGAAGATGCGTTAAAAAGAGGAGGTGGGTCACTTTCATTCATTCAACAAGTATTTATTGAGCATCTCATATGCCATGCCAAGGGCTGTGCTGGATGCTGGGAATAAAGCCAGAGATAAACTTGGTCCCTCGCCTCACAAAGCTTACGAGAAGAAAAACATAAAATAAATAATTACAAAATTATTTAGCTGCAACTGTGGCTAGTGCTACAAAAGAAAAATTTTGGGTGCTATGAAAATTAATATGAATTAAATGCCTATTATGTGCTAAATGCCTTACATGTAACTTTATTTACCCCCGCATATATCCTATGAGGAAATAGAGATTCAGAAGGATTAATTCCCTTGCCCAAGATCACAGAGACAATGAGCAGTAGAGCCACGACCGAAAACAGGTGCAATCAACTCTAAAAAACTCATCACGACTATCTTCAAACAGCAGGGGAAATCTACTACACTTTTTAAAAATAAAACAAAAGGGGTGTCCAGAAGAGTTCATAGAAGGGGTCACATAGGGAAAGTTTTGAGATTCCCTGCTCTAGAAAGAGATTTCTAAACTCTGATGAAGGTGAATTTTGGAGGGTATTCAAAAATCCCTTAACACTCTCCAAATAGAACAAAAGGTTACACTATAATTAACTCAGTTTTATTTAGGCACCCAACAGGTTATTAAACATGTCAAAAATAAAATGTCATGAATAGCTTGGCCAAATGGTACAAGTCATGCCCAGTTTTCACACATACTGTTTCTGCCAGGTTCACCTGCACAATCAGCTTTCAGGTAAAAGCCAAAAAGGGAAAGGGGGGACAATTATGCTACAGAGTGACTGATTTAGGAAAATGATTAAGTAAATAATTGCTTGACTCAGTGTACACAAAGATTCATGACAGATATCACACAAATGAACCATATCATCCTATGAACTTCTATACTGAGTAAAGGAAATTTTTAAATTTATTTAATTTCAAATAGCTAGTCTATGACCTCATCATACACTTGGTTCCCTATTCCCATTCCAGGACCACACAAACCCCACACCCCCAAACAAACAATAACAAAAAATCTGAACAGAAAGGAAATATCAACAAGATAATGTGAAATGATTCACTGAATCCATAAAACAGAGTTTAAAATACCACAGCATCTTTGCCTTCACTGCCATGATCTCAGGGCATTAACCTAGAATATTCCAATTAAAGACTGCAAGGCTCCTGAATGGAAGTTTTAGTTCAAGTGATTTTTCATAGAAAGTGATTATAACATGTATCAAGAATAAGAAAGAAAGAAAACGGCCCTAACTTTTCATTTCTGAATTGTTTCCCCATCTCTTCCTCTTAAAAAAAAAAAAAAGGCAAGCAACATATATATGGCAAATTTAAAAAGACTTTAAATCTATCCATTATATAACAAAATATAAAATCAACAGTAAAGCCAGTTTCAACCACGATAACATCACTCTAATACCAAAATGCAACATGGTGTGTCCTAAAGTATGAGAAGAGGGCAACTTTCCAAGTCCCTGTAAATTTTGCAGTAGTGAAAATATGTTCTAATTAACCACAATTAAGAGATTCTGGCATTACTTACACCATTTACAGTTACAAAGATACTGAAATACTGATAAAAAAAATTTGTTTTAATGTGGACATTCTGGTACGCCCTTGTTTAGTAAGCACTTATTGTGCAACTTAAGATGTGAAGTCACTATTGTAGCTTTCCATTTCAGGAATGGCAACAAGATACATATAAGGAATATTGCAAAGAATATTTTGAGAGCTACAACACCTTGATTACTACCATAAAAGATTCTCACTGTATTGACATTTTCACTAACTACGCAAAATTAAGTGAACAGGAACAAACATTTACTGGAGGCAAAGTTAGGCACTTCATACACATTATGGTAGGGAGTCACCATCTCTTAATTCAAAGACAGACTTGCATTCAAATCCTGACAGTGATCTTCCTAAATCAGTTCATCCCTCCAAGCTTCTCTTACCTCATCTGCAAAATAGTGCTATTAGTTATTTCACAGAGCCGGTGAGACGATTAATCAGGCAGCACGATGACTAACAAACAGATATCACTGTTACGTCCCTTTACCTTTCTCCACGCTCCTTATAACAACCTCATGTTATGGGAATTATTAACTCCATTCTACAGATGAGGATATCGAGTCACAGGTTAAGTAGTGAGTCTATGGTCACACAGCTAATAATCGTCAGTATCTAGCTCTGCTCATGCCCTGAAACTTGACATGTTACTTCACTAGTTATTTTACTCTCTCATACTTGGAAGGTTAGAATTTTTTTTTCAAATTATACCCATTATACATTAAATTTTGATACAACAACAAAGACTTCCAAAAACCAAAATAACCCATAATTCTCACTTGCAGTTTCAGAGGTCAAAGACCTGAAAACAGCCTATCTATCTTCAAATTCAGTAACAAATGGAGGACACATTCCAGACTGCAAAGTGAACTATCCAAATTACTTTTTACTGGCACTCATTTATTCAGGAAATGACTTCTAAATGCATACTGACAAGAGTGAGTGAGGAAGCAAATGCACTAGACATACCACAGAAGTTGAAATATGGTGTATGCAGAAAAGAAAAAGAAATTTTCACAACACTTAGTCTTCCAAGGATTCTGCAGATCTTTTATTATTGCTCTGTGAGCCAGTCTTAAACACAGGGTGAGGAACTGATTCAGGCTCAGCCACTAGATTGTTGCGGAAACTCAAACCATTTAATTTCTCAGTGCCTCCATTCAACTAAACAATCAGAGTTGGGCTTGAGTCACTGAACCACAGAACTGAAGGCAACTGAAGCAATTAGTTCCACCCAAGGCACCCAGGCCGTTCACCCAATTTCTGCTTTAACACCTGCAGCGACATGGAGTTCAATTACCTTCCCTCTTCAAAGAAGTGACATATAGTTAATATTCTTAAGAATTCTGCAGATTCTTTTGTGACTCAGTCACAAAAGTCTTCTTTCTGGGTATTTTTACTATGGGTTCCAGTTCTATCTCTAAGCTCTTTTCAAACATACGCAACTTTAAGGACTACTGCTGGTTAAACCCATTCTGCAAATATAGGGCCTGGTAATTTAGAGGGACAACCACAGGGTATGAGATAACCTTACAGGCAACTGTGCACCTCCTGAGCTCTTGTTTTAATTATGAAGTTCAACTAATAAAGCCACTAGGTCACACTACTTGGTGAAGTAAAAATTTATTTAGATGTAGGTACTTGAACTGGATAAACTGATGCTGAAGCAGCAATGACTGACATTTAAATACCTCCTTCTGAATACTCACATTTTACATTCATTCGTCTCTGCCTCCAGCCTCATTCACCCGGGGTCAGTTCTATGCTACTGCTAGAAAATAATGATGATGATGCATGTAAACCTGTTTCAAAGACTTGGCATTTTTTTTTAACTTATTTAATCCTCATAGCAGCAACATAAAGCAGGTACCATTCTTATCCTGATTTAACAGTTACTGAGTCACTGAGAAGACAAAGTAGCAGGAGTAACACAGTCACACACCCAAGGTCACAGAGTTAGCAAGCGGTGGAGCCAGGATTTGAACCCAGGCAGTCCGGCTCTAGCATTTAACAACTTAAGCTCTGTAACTGCTTGTCTATCACTTTGATAAATTATGTTCTCTTCACACCAGAAAAATGACTCCACCCTCACCTTACACATAAAGATCAGATATTTATCCTTAGTGTCAATGCTGGCCTAGACTAATTAAAACATTTCATGTGGCCATAATTTCATGTCCATTTCCACAAACTAGCCTTATATGTGGAAGGTGCACAATAAGCACAAAATACATATTTGTGAATATCTATAAAATGAATTAAATCTTTCCTAATTCCTTCAGCATCCCAAAGGTAATCTTTCCCTCCTCCGAATCCTTCCCTCCCTTCCCTCAGCATTTTGTGCTTTCTTCCAACACATCTTTTTCTACACTTTCCACTGTGGTAGCCAGCCTCCAAGATAGGCCCCAATGATCCTCACCTCCTGGCAGTCACATCCTTGTGTAGTCCCTTCCTATAAAGTGTGACCAACAGAATGCTAGAGAAAGGATGGTATGGAACTTCTGAAGCTAAGTCATAAAAGACAACGCAGCTTGGTCTCTTGAATTGCTTGCTCAGGGGGAAGCCAGAGGCCATGCCATGAGGGCACTCAAGTAGCTCTATGGAGGGGCCAACATGGAGAGGAATGGAGACCTCCTACCAATAGCCTGCAACCATCTTGCCAACCACGTGAGTAGCCACCTTGGAAGTGGATCTGCCAGCCTCAGTCAAGCCTTCAGACGACTGCTACCCCAGCTAACATGTTACTGCAATCTCCTGAGAGACCCTGAGCCTAAAACCACTCAGCCTAGCTGCTCCTGAACTGCTGACTCATATAAACTGTGAGAGATAATAAATGTTTATTGCCATCTTAAGTACTAACTTTTAGGGTAATGTGTTACACAGCAAGAGATGGCAGGGGAAAGCTAATGGTACTCTCTAAAACTATAAGCTCCTTACGAGTAGAGACTATTTCCTTGATTCTCAAAACTCCATTAAAGCCTTAGAAATAAAAAGTGCCTATATTTGTTGAATTGTGTCAGTGGACTATTCCCCTTTGTCCATTGTTCCTCTTCTTCCAAAATGTATCCATTTATAAACTGTTTCCTACACCGAAAGTGCTTCATCTTTACTCTATCAATGTCCTCCCTTTTATCTTTCAAAGACCCTCTGAAATATACTTCTGAGCATCTACTATGTCCCAAAACTGCTCCTGAAGCTGGGAACGAAAAACAAATAACCCTGCCCTTATGGAGTTTATGGTCCAGTATATTCCCCTGCCATCATGGTCTCTCTAAATATAATACGACAATCTTTGCTAATATGACTTCAAAATTCTAGTTTCTCCTTTGTAAAAACTAGGTATTCAAAAATGATTTTCCCCCTTTCATTGTCTACTTAATTGGCCATATGTCTGCATACACTTTTCTTTTACACTTAAATAAATATTTAAGCTGCAGCCTTGAGAAAAGTCCATACCTGTTTAACTACTTTGCGCCCCACATAGAATCTGTATCTATCAATGGCCTCCATTTTTACTGAATATTTCCATGAGCCAATGTTTTTAGCAAACATCATCATATTTAAAAGTATAAAATAAATACTATTTGATAAAAACAGCCTTTATTTATTATCCAAGCCCTAACAACTCTCAATCAAATATGAAACATTTTACAGAAAGTAGTTTGTAACAGAAGCAGCAAAATGATATATGTAGGTGGAACTTTCTCACCTCGTATATTTAGTACTTCTACAAAACAAAGTGTTTAAAAAAAAAAAAAAAGCTTACTACACTTTAAAGTGAGAGATTCAAGTCCTGGCTCTGTCACTGACTGTGTAACCTTAGACAAATTATTTAACTACCCTGAGCCTCAGTTTCCATATCCTAAAGTGGAGGCAAAATCTACTTCATAGGGTTATTGTGAGTATTAAGCAATGCATTAAAAGCCTAGTTTGATGCCTGTTACATAGAGGACATCCAGGAATGTCAGTTTCTTTCCCCTTCTCTGGAGCATGTACCTATGGTCGGAAGATTTGTCAGGAAATCTTTCCAAGCTCAATTTCTTCTGTTTGGAATGATCTTCCTCTCTTTCATTTAATGAGTTAAGATTCAGCTCAAACACCACCTTCTCCTAGAAGTCCAAAGGAAAAGTTTCCTTGATTCTCTCATATAGTTTTGGGTTTGTACTTGGAGTTCATGTCAGTGTGTTACAATTACCTGTCACTTTCTGCCCATCCCACAAGACTATGAGCTCCTCATGAGCAGGGAACATATATCTCACTTACCTTCTGAACCTCAGCTTTTAGAAAAACACCTGGCAGGTTATAGGCACGAAACAAAAAAATTTACTAGATAAATGAATGAATAAATGAATGAAGTCGTTACTTAAGTAGTACCCATAATCACTACTGGGTGACTTGACCAAGCTTTATGCTTTTGCCCTTTATGGTCTGAGATGCTGTTCTGCACTTCTTTTGAATCCCTTCCTCATAGCACTAAGGACATAGAAAGTCTTCAATAAATACTTCTGGATTATGGGATACATATTACTCTTTCATCTCACATGATTTCACTGTAAATAAAAAAAAAATGTATCCTAACAGATGAGACTTTTGGAGGCCTTTTAAAACAGGAGCTCTTCTTAATCGTTATTGGCAAAGAACTGAAGCAAATGCTAGAACTACACTACAGCCAGTTTTTCTTTGCATGTATTTTTGAAAAAAGCAGTGATGGTTTGCTTCTTTCTAAATCATTTCATTAAGAAATTAAGTATCATAAAGCCCTCTGATTCACCATGAAAAATGCAAACGATGCTAGGCAAAAACTTTAGTAACTTTCAGCCAAAGGTTCCCCACCCTACAGTCATAGGGCTGTGGGCCAGCTGGCTGTACCACCTCACGCCTGGGAGATGGCTGCTTTTCAACAGTAAAATTGCATAAGTGAAATGTGGAAGTTTTAGGGGTCTTCAGAAGAGAGACATAAATTTAACTCCGTATTGATAATAAAGATTCTGTTAACAGGTTTTTGCTTCAGGAAGAAAAGATCTTGGTAAGATCTCAAAAACTGGCAACTCTGGGGACATTTCAGACATCTTATGGATTTTCAAGTATGTAAAAATACATGAAGCTAGGGGTAATTTCACTACTACATTTAAGTGACACACTTCTGATTCCTGTATACACACACCTCATGACAAGTATAGGCTGATAAGCAGTTAACTGTCCACCAAACTGCCCTTCAGTTAAGCTACACAACAGGGAGAAAACAGAAATCCTAACAAAGCCAAGCGGGCCGGTGCTTACACACACGTAGTCTACCATGATTCTCAACATCATATAAGCAAACATTTCTTGGGCCTTTACTAAGGTGTCAAGCGCTGTGTCAAACATTTTATGTGAAATATTTCATTTCATAATTACAACGACCCTGTGTGACAAATACCTGTATCATTCCCAATTTTCAGATGAGGAAACTGAGGCCCAAAATTACACAGGTAGCAATCGTCAGGCTTGAGAGTCTGACTCGAAAGCTCCAGCCCCAGCAACCACAGAGGATCAATGCACTTGCATTTCTGCCAGGGTGGGGGATGTAACCAAAGTGTCCTGACAGACAGGCACTTCGTTAGACAGTCAAGTTCTTGGCCGTCAAGTTTCAAATCTGCCAGATTCCTTACACCTGGCGGCATTCAGGTTGCTACACAGGCATCAACAAGTCCAGGTGAGACTCCTTTACCTGGGAATCCTGGGATTGCACAAGGATCCTGAGGGTTTGCACAAGATCCCAGAGAAAGCGCCCGGTCCCTGCAATCACTATACGCCCGGGGCGCAGCGGGGGCGGAACCCCGGTGCCCACCCACCGGCGCAGCCCGACCCCGCGGCTCACAGGTGCACCGCCGCGCCCCGCGCCGCCCGCCGAGGCTCTGCGACCCTAGCCCGGAGGAGCAAAGAGCGGGGCGGGGGCCGGGAAGGGGCCAGGACGCGAGGCCGGCCCCGCGGGACCACCAAGGGCGCGCGCGCGGCGTGGTCGCGAGGAGAAAGGATGCTCGGGGCGGGGCGGGGCCGCGGTGGGGGAGGGGTCCTTGCCCGGACTCTCACTCACCGCCTCGCTCTCCTCCCGGCCCGGGCTCAGCGGCGGTCCCCGCTCCGGCTCTCACAGCGCACGTCTCCTCCGAAGCTCAGCGTCCAGCCGGGGCGCGCGGAGCTGGAGAGAAGTCGGAGCGAGCGGAGGGCGTGCAACGAGCGGAGCCGAGAGGGTGGGAAGGATGGGACGGTAGCTCTGGCCGCCGTCGCAGACACCACAGACACCGCCGCGGCCGGCTCCTCTCAGCCACCGAAGCTGCGGGCCCTCCCACCACACCCGCCTCCAGCCCCACACACCGCCCGCTGGAAGAGTGACGGCGGTGCTGGCCAATCAAAGGCTTCGCAGAGACCGAGACCGGCGGACTACGGGGAGGGCGGGGACTGGAAGGGTTGAAGGGAGGGGGAGGACGGCGGCGGGACTTCCTGTGACTGACGGCCCGGCGCAGCCAATGAGCAGCGGGGAGATGACCTCATTGCCGAGGGAAGTCTGGAACTGGCCGTGTGGCGGCGAGGAGGTGGGAGGAGGTCGGAGACCAGCCGGGGGCGGGGCGCTGAGGCCTTAAAGAGGCCGCAGCCTATTGGTCACCCAGTCTTGGGACGGGCAGTGGACCCAGCCAGACCTCGTCAAGTTGCCAAGGGGTCAATGCCGCGAGCTCTTACTGCACTAATCCTGCCGACCCCATCAGGATCCTGCAAGGGGGCTGACGGGTCTCTGCCTGGGGCTCATAAATCTATTACTACACTTTCACGCTTCCCAAAAGGAGACACAATAAATTCCGCACTGGCCCGGAGCCCTGAATTCCCGTTACAGCCCCCGCCCCACCGAGGCCTGCAGTCTCGTTTCTCTGAGCCAGTTTCCCCAACGGTAGAAGGGAGGATACTGGCACCTACCTACAGCTCCTTACCTGCCTAGAATGTTGAGATCATTAACAGCGAAAGTGCTTTGGGCTTTGAGAAGGAAAGGCTGAATGAACCCTAAAGCTTGTATCAGGAGACTCCAGGAGGGAGGAGGATCTGTAAAAGTGAGGACGGCACTGGATGACTCCCGACGACTCTTGCAATTGTGAAATTCTAAAATGCTGATGTCCTGCTCTTTCCAGCATCCACTCTTGCAGCGAAGGGGTGTGTGCTTGTATGTGTGCGCGCGCGTGGGTCTCCTGCATTAGACCCAGAGGCCACAACGTGGACTTGGTCCATGACTAAAACAAAGAGAAAATGCAGGCTACAAGGGAGAGAGTAATAAGTAAAGCAAGGTCCACTGTGGTGAGTGCCTTGGTGGAGGCAGGCCGTTTGCTTCCCCTCCCCCAGCAATGGGAGGGAGCCAAGAAAAGGCGAAATAACTCCAACTTGGCGGGGTGGAAAGGCGGGGAAGTGCTTTCCCGAAAGCTTCCTGGGGAGGGATGGTATCACCAGACAGGGTAAGGAGGGAGGAGTAACAGTAGCTACAGGAAGAAGGGGGCTAGCGCGTTCTCCCAGGTTTAGGAAGGAGCAGTGTGAAGGCACAAAAACTGGAAAGAGGCAGCTCATTTTACATTCCAGAGTAAATTCTTACTATGCTCCCCTGTTCTCCCCCAAAAGTCTCCCCAGGCTGCCCTTTGGTGTAACTCTGAGGAAGGGCAGGCGAGGGCGCCTCTCCCGCTCGGTAGCTCGGTCCAACAGCTGCAAAAGCCAAAGTGAGCCTTGGTATTCCCAATTATTCATCTACACGTCAGCTTCAAGTTCAGTGTCCCAGCTGGGCATAGAATCTTGTAGTTCTGGCAGGATCCTTGTGGCCTCTTAGTCACATACCTTCCCCCAAGGCAAGAATCCTTCCACAAAAGTCCTGATAAAATTATTTATTTAACAAGTATTTCTGGAGGGGAGAAGACAAATAAGATAGTCACTGTCCTGGGGATGCTTTCACCAAACTGGGGGAAGTTGTCACATGCCGAGATGACCATCACATCAGGCAGAATATCCCAAGTGTCGTGACCAACAAAGAGGGCCCAGAGGTACACCTCAGAGGCGAAAGTACTGCTGGTCAGAATTATTGGGGTGGGGTAGACTTCCTCAAGACAAGACCAGGCTGGAGCATTCCAGACAGGGTCCACCTAGACACAGCCTTCCTGAAACAGCCAGGGTGAGAAGGAAGCACAGTGTATGTTATTAGTCATGGGAAGAGTGATAGCCCACTCACCACCTCCCAGACAGGCTTGTTCTTTTTTAGAACATCTTAAATCATATATATATATATATTGTACGTGTGTGTGTGTGTGTGACATATATGGTATGTATGGTATTTATACATATTTCTTATGGATGATCTGTCTCCCTCTAATCTCTAACCCTAAGTCCTAATGTCATCCCCAGAAGCCGCACAGAACACGGCTAATCCCACTGCGTCATGACAACACTCCAAATATTTGAAGATGACGCTTTTGCTCCCTTTCCCCATCCCCCAAAACAACAGGGATTAAGTTTCTTTTTCTTGCCACCATTCCTCAGATGATGGCTTCCATAGCCTCACTATCCTAATGGCTTCATGGGGACATCTTTGGTTTGTCAAAGTCTCTCAGGGACATGTGTTATTTTTGCTCTTCTTTCTTCTGGTAAGGGGACCACTCCTCCCCACTCTTGGTCTATAGGGCAGGCTTCCTTGGGGCTGACTTTACCACTCAACTTTCAGGGGAGAGGGGTCAGTGCACAGCCCAGTCCTGATCAATCAGCTCACTGCTAACCCCTCCCCACCACTGGCACCTGTAGGGACTGATTTAGAGACAGGCATGTGGCCCAAGGCAGTCCAAACAGAATGAGTCCTGGGCCCCTTGTTGGAACTACCAGAGGGAGAAGTTCTCAGTTCTCCTTGCAGTGAGGCTGCTGAAGTGTCCAGCTATTTGCTTGGAGTTGGAGGGAGACCACAGGAAAGAACTTGCTTGGCAATAAAGCCAATAATGAGAACAAACAAACTCCCAGGTCTGCAAGACTAAAAAAGGCCACAGCGGGTGATGACTGTGTGAGAACCTGGATCCAGCTGTTTTTCTGGCTACTTGATTTGGTAGGTGTCTTAGGTGAGGGTCCTTAGAAACTGCTTGTAAGAGAGATCCAGTGAACGGGATTTCCTAAGGGAGGAAAAACCTATAAGGGTGGAAGTTGAGCAGGACAGGGAAAGGGAAGGAGCCAAGCAAGGCTCATCGCTTTGCCTGATCACAGCAGAGAGCTCTGGAGCATAAACCACACCACATGGTCATCCCACCACGGGGCAGCTGAGTGTACCCCAGGATCCATCAGCCATTGGTGGTGAAGGCATTAAGGTCACCAAAGCTACTCCCTTCAGCCGGGCAGTTCTCTGGAATTTGGGGCATCTGGGAACCCTTAGCTGCCCACACTCTCGGCAGCTGGGGGCCGCTGGGGGCCGGTGCACTGGCCTGTTAAAGAGGTCTGGGAGGGGCACCGTTTGAGTCTAATGCTGGGGGCCAATTCATTCCCTTCCCACTTGGGTTTCTGTTCCTTAGAAACCAAAATGTGACTACCTAGAATACTCAAGTGTGATCTGACCACCACCGAGTACGGTGAGACCTTGGCCTTCCTTGATCTGACTTTCTGCAACCATTAGTACACTAGACAATCACATTAGCAAATTTAGTGGCTGTCCTGACCCTTTGGCTCAAACTGACTTTATAACCGATCATTTCCACCCTCTTTCCTTTAATGCTCTTTCCCCACAGTGATACTAAGCCAAATCCACTCTTTCCTTTAATTAATTATTCAAGACAAATATGGGACTTTAAGCTTAACCCTGCTAATTCTTAGCAGTACTTGTCATTTTGTCCATTTCCATCCTTTGCTGCAAGGTGCAGTGAACACAGGCTGATCCGATTGTCACCCATCTGCCACTTCTAATTGTATTGCTGTTGCTGAAAGAGGCACGCCCAATGACAGAAACCTCCAGCAAACCACCAGAGACTGACTTCCCCTCCTTCCAAGCTGCTAATCCATACTCCTGGAAAATTTGTTCCACCTGTGCTTTCTCTCGCTGTCTCTTTTCTGGCGGAATCTCTCCAAAGGTGTTTCCCGGGACTTGACCAGTCCTTCCTCAGCACATCTTGCTCTTTCCTGTTTCTTCTTAAGTCTTTGTTCAGTTTGGTCCCTCTGCCTAAATGGTTTCTCTTTTATCTTTTTTCGCATCCCAGCTCACATTCCACTTCCTCCAGGAAGCCCTCCACTATTCCTCAAGCCTAAATGAATCTTCCCCTTAGCTCCTGGAGTGCCAAGCTCAATGCTAAGCATTCTGAGTGCATTGTCTTTTCTCACTCCTGTAGTATCCCTGAGGTGGGTGCTGTTACAATCCACATTGTTCGATGAGGAACCAAGACTGAGAGATGAATTAAGTAACTCACTATCACTAGCTAAAAACTGGTAAAGCCAGGTTACAGAGAGCAAAATTAGAACTCTGGCTGTAATTCAATAAACAATTTGTTGGCTACCCACAAGAAACTAGAGGAAATATTAAAAAGTGATATAGGCAATCTTTGCCCACGATTCAAGAACAGGGTCTATAAATGGCACCAGTATGAACAACGCTGTAAGGACAGTAGAAATGAAATAAGAGAAGCGAGAGCCCGTGTCTGGTAGAAAACCCAGTTAAGGTCACATGAAGGAGTTTATGTTTGACAGGCCAGAATGAGGTGGGGCCCTGCACCTTAGGGAACACTGTGAGTAACAGCATGGAGGAAGGAATACGTGGGGCATATTTGAGCAAGGGAGTCGTCTGGTTTGTTTGAGAGATAAGGCTTCAAGCCTTGGTTGAGGCCCTGTTGTAGAAAGTAAAGGATGCCAAGGCAAGGTGGGTATTGGGCTTTTGAAAAAAGGATCCGAACTATGTCTTAAGAAGAGTTTCCTGGTAGTTAGTTGATGGGACTGGAAGGAGACTGAAATGGGGTTGCAGAGATAAGTTAGGAGACCACTCCTGTTGCCCAGCTGAGAGGAAATTAGGACCTACAAGGGTGCCAGTGATGGCCTTAGATTACTTTTTTCCCCTCTACTCTCCTAAAGATCATAACATCCTTGAGAAGTGTCAATCATTTTTTTAAAATGTGCCCATACTGCTAAACTGCTAACAATTTCTTGATATGCAATAAGTACCCAGCAAATGTTTTTGGAGTTGAATTGAATGCACGAGCAGGGTGATAAATATAGTTTTATAGGAACTCAGGCCATGCCTGCAACCATCTGCAGTATTACCCAGGAACAAAACTAAGCAAGTTTTTTATTCAGCACCTAATATATACATCACCCTCTCATTCATTCTCCTAGTGGTAGGTACTGACGTTATTTCCATCTTGCAGAGCAGAAAAACTGAGGGCCAAGCAAGCAGGGTCACCAACCTTCCCAGTGTGCAAGGACCGAGAGGTTGGGCTGCAGGACTTTCAGTGCTAAAACCAGAACAGCCCCAGGCAAATCCAGAAGGTTGGTCGCCCTACCAAGAACCCTTGCTCCACATTACACAGCCAGGGTTTAAACACAAGTCTGACCAGCTCAAACCACTCCCCCCCCCCACGGGATTTTATTTTGGCTTTCTGATCACTGCAGCCAATAAAAATATCTTATTTGGGTATTTGGGGAATAGAATCCAAACATACTCTTCTATTGAATTTGGCCCATGTATTTGGAGCCTACTTGAGACGGGTGCGTGGAGAGAGGGAGAGAATCACAAAATGGATGGGTTTTTGTCAGAGAAAAGGAACCCAGGGTGGGGAATGTATTTCCTGGCCAACAACCTTACGGAGGCGGTCGGCTTTAAAAACTGTTCTTTGGCGCCACCCAGTGGTTAAGGGCTGTACACCTTTCCTTTCTCCCTAGATTAGAGAACATGTAACGCTTATCAGTGTTTATCAATGGTGACAGGTGAAACCCAGCTGAAAGTACTTTCTTCTTGCGGAGCATAAAGATTTGGCTTTAAAAATACAAACTAGCAGAGCTCTTTCTTTCTCTTTTTTCCTTAAATGAAAGTTGGCCAACCTGCCATAGTCTAGGGTGAGGAGAATCAGATACAAAATTTTAAATGGACACCAAAAAACCTCAATATCTCAAAAAAATCAAAATTAATGCTCCCCAAATCCCCATGATGAACAAAATATCAAAATTTAAAATACAGGACAGACAGGATGGATGCCTCACTTGCCTCACCCTAATCCCAAGAGTGCAGCTTTCTGTTCAAGGGGATTCCTGAAGGTGGCCCTCGAAACCTCACCGTGGATGGGAAAGTGGAAGTGGTGCATTTCAAACTTTCCCACCAAAAGAACTTCATAGAAAAGAGAACACCCCTGCTAGGAGTAGCCAGAAGGCCTGCAGGAAGCAAGAAATTTCTTTAAGCCTCTTGTTTAGGCATATTTTGAATTTGACATCATAAAATATCCATTTTTTGTTTCATTCTATTGCCTTTTATTGAAGTATAGATACTTCAGAAGTGTAAAAAGAAGTGCATCCAGCATAACTGTACAGCTCAAAGGATTTTCACAAATGAGCACACACTTAACCAGCACCCAAATCAAGAAAGAGGACATGACAGGGACCCTAGAATCCCTCTCTTGGCCCCTCCGCTCATGACCATCCCAAGGTAGCTCTGACTTGATGTCTGACAGCACGGGTTAGTTCTGTCCGTTTTTGTTCTGTGCATAAATGGAATGATACAACCTAAAGTATTTTGAGTCTGACTTATTTTGCTCAAAACTCTGTCAATGAGATTAGGCCATAATTTTCATGTGTGATTGTAATCTGTCCATTCTCATTGCATGGTATGAATATATCATAATAAATTTGTATTTTCTGCTCATGTGGGTTGTTTTAGGCTGGGCTGTTACTCATCATGCTGGCGTGAATATTTTAATGCATGTCTTGATTAACATACACATTTCTGTCGGGGGTGCACTTGCTGGGTCATAGGGAAGGCATATTTTTAGCTTTAGTATCTACTACTAGTTAGCTTTCTAGAGTAACTGGAGCAATTTTCACTCAGAGAGTTCCTGTTGCTTCACATCTTTGTCTAAGACTTGATATTCTTGATCCTTTTTATTTAATCTGGTCAAGTAGAGTGGTGTCATACTGTTGTTGATTTGCATTTTCCTGGAGAATAATGAAGTTAAAAAAACCTTTTTGTATATTTATCTGGCATTTTTTTAATGGTGCCTTTTGAAAAATAAGTTTTTAATTTTGATGAGGTCCAATTTATACTTTTTTTCTTATGTTTGTGCTTTTGATGTCATATCTAAGAACTCTTTGCCTAAGATCAAGGTCACAAAGATTTGCTCATACATTTTCTTCTAGAAGCTTTGGAGTTTTAGTTCTCACATGTGGGTCTATGATTCATTTTGAGCACATTTTTGCACATGGCATGAGGTAAGGGTTTACTTTTCTTTTTTTTAACGTATCCAATTATCCTAGCACCATTTGTTGACAAGACCATCCTTTCCCCCAGCAGCATTACTGAGCAGCTGATTGTATCCCTCCTGAGGGCTGATCCACTGCTCGGTTTCAGTTATGTGCATAATAAATACATTTCCTCACCGTTCAAGCTCATTCAAGTTTTGTGTTGTTATTTGAAGCCAGAAGCAATCTAACGGTGTCTGTGTTGCCAGGGGATGGGACCCAGAAAGAAGGTCAAGGGAACGTTAGCCCAGTAGATCTTTTGGAGAATAACCCACACCTGATCCTCAGAAACCCTTCTCAGTCCATGTGATTTCAGTGGATGGGAGCTCTGCCCCTTACCCCAAGAAGGCCATACAATCCAATTCTGACCAAAAGACTGCATACCCCTGGAACAGGGATGCAACCAAACCGGGTCAGGCCGAGTGCTCCCTGGGACTTTTGCTGCAGTTAAGAAAAGCTGCTCTCTTCTCTAACTTCATAAACTATAAGACAATGTAGGCTTAGAGCTGCCAGTGGCCATCTCGCTGTCCGGTGGCAGGAGCAGACTTGAGAGTGAAACCCAATAATGACAAGCAGGACCAAAACGTGGAGAGAGAGAAAGAGGCAGGGTCCTCACGACATCATTCACCCCTCTGGATGAGCCATGCTTCACGCCCTTTGCATCTGGGGGCAAATCACAAAGCGGGGGGTGGTAAGGACCCCCGCAACCAGCGGGAGCTCTGAGAGTTTCTGAGAAGTAGGTGCAGGTTATTCCCCAGAAAGTCGCCCGGGCTGCTCCGAGTCAGGGGGTCAGGTTGTGCTGGTCTCTCCCTGCAGGGTCCTACCGGACTAGAACCGGTTCTGAAGTGCTGTTTTCCGGGCCCGCAGGTGCTGCTATTGCACCGATTCATTCCGAAGTGATTATTTTTTTCTTGCTCGAATGGACAGGGATAAGCAATCCTCCACCGCTCCCCAAGTCTCAGAAAGCTAGCATGCGGTAAAACCAGCAGCCGTAAAAGGGATGATCAGAGTCACACTGAACAATCGTAGGACCTTAACGGTACCAGCTCCCTACAGGTGAACCAGGTGCCTGCCTGGGGAGAGCGGCAACGAAGCAGACACTTCACAAAAAAACTCAGAGCAGACAGGCAGGGCACCTTGGTGGCAAGGCACGAGTGGTTCCAAGCCTGGCTCTGCCTTGCTAGTCAGGTGAGCTCAGGTAATTTACTGAGTGTCCCCTAGTGTCAGTCTTGTGTGTGAAATTCAGGCTACACATGCCCATGGGAACAGCCCTCAGCCTCTGCCCGGCTACAAGACCAGGCATCCCATGACTCGTAGTGGAGAATGAATGTTCTCTCAGGTCCCACGTCTTCACTGTCCACCTGTGTCCCTCACTCCCAGAGTGGCTGGGGGCCACCTTGGTGTGGGTCAGAGCCTGGGCTCCTGGGCTTGGTCCCCCCAGAGCACACTGCCTGCTCCCCAGCAGCCCTGGGCCAGAGCCGCTTGATTCTCTTTCTCACCGTGTGTCTATCTCCCTGCACCGCAGTGTCCACCTTTACTGAAGGGCTGGGGTGATCAAAGAGAGTTTCAATAAAGAACTTAAAGCTGTGGCCTAAATTTGATGGTGGCGAGATGGGGAAAACCAGAGTTACTGGCATTCCTTTTAGGAGAAGCACTGTTTATTTGTTCAGGAAAAAAAATTCCTTGCTAGACCCAGAGGGGAGAGGAGAACCCCCACCCCTGGAAGAACTGAGGGCACCCAGAATTCTCCCAAGTGCCTGGGGCAAGGAATTTTCAGGTTACACTGCAATGCGGTGGCAGTGGGAAAAGCGGGGGTCCTGGGTGTGACACCCTCCTTGACTCTCCAGTGATGGTCCGTGTCCACTGAAAGAAAAAGGCACAACATAAAAGTTGTGAGTGATGTTTTATTTGAGGACTTTACTGAGAACTATAGCCAGGGAGACAGCCACTCAGATGGCTCTGAGGAACCGCTCTGAAGAGGTAAGGGAGGAACCAGGGTATAGATGAACTTCTAACATGTAGTGAAGCATGAAAAGATTGCTGCTAATCACAAAGAAAAGTCATCTCATGTTAATGATTTTGGTGCTTTTCTATGTGTTAGGGGGATGCAAGAATCTGGGGTCACTGAAAATTTTCCTTAGATGTGTCTCTTAACTATCTAGGGGCCAGTATATCCAAAGCACAGGATGCTTCTTGTTTTCTGCATCCTGAATTTCCCTCAGGGTGCACTGTCCTGGCTGCTGTGGCTCATGGCTTGATCCCTGTAGAACTGGAATGGCGGGCAACATTTTTTTCTTTACAATCACATTCCTGAGAAGCTGAGGTGAGTGGTTGCTTTGTGAAGCTGGGGCAAGGGCTGTCCTTGCCTCCTGAGAATTTACCTCAAACTTCCAGAGACCCCAGGGACCCCCTGGGTTAGGAGGTTTTGTTCCAGAGTCCCAGGGGAAGAGAATCTTCCCAAGAGGGTCCCCATCAGGGGCACCTCTAGCTTCTAATCTCACTCCCCATCCTCATGTCGAAAAGTTAATCAATGGTCAATCTGAGAAAAAACTGGAGGGTTTTATAACCTGAGGGTCATAACCCGGGAGACAGCCTTTCAGAAAGCCCTGTTCCAAATGACTGTTCCAAAGAGGTAAGGGTTGAGGGGAGGCCAGTATATATGTGATTTTGGCAAAGGGGGTGCGTGCAGTCAAACACACATCTTGGCTGAAGGTTACTGCTCACTATCCACAAGGAACAGATAGCTTAGTCAATGGTTTTACTGCTTTTTTTTTCACTTACATATTTTTATTTGGAAACGTTTCTATCAGTACAGTGAAACCAAATTTTAGAGACACTTGATGTCGTTGGTTTAGATATCATTCCTTTATTATAAAAGAGAGACGTAGAAATTATTTACATGATGAGAAGATGTCAGCGCTTCAGTGGAATGGGCGGCTTCACGTGATGCCATTTCAAAAGTGACTTTTCAGTCCACATATTTTCCAAGACTGTCACTATCTCTAAAAAAGAAATAATCCTTGTCATCTAGACCCACTTTGCTGCCTCCGTATTCTGGGAGAAGAACTTTATCTCCAGCTTTCACGCTCACAGGTTGACTGTCCCCACCCTTCCTTTGGAGCCCGATCCAGCAGCTACTCCTGCTGCCTGCAGTGCTCCTCCTTGAGACTTTTCTGGAAGCATAATGCCTCCTTTGCTTACAGTTTCGGCTGCAGTCCTTTTGACTAATACAGGGTCAAAGAGGGGAAGAAACTTTCTGAACACCTGTCCCGCCGTGACTCCAGCCACCGCAGTTCAGATTCTGCTCTCCAGCCGCTGCCGCTAGGAGCTTCGTGCTTTTCTTCCTAAGTGTGGGAAGATGACAGAAACCAGGCTCATCACATTTTCTCCTGAAAATATCTAATCATCTGAGGGCTGGTTCTGCCAGTTTTCCCAGAACACAGAACTGCCTCATCTTGATCTCTGCCCTGAACTCCTTTCAGGGTGTACTGAAGGTCATACTGAATCAGGTCAGCAACTAATGACCTGATTCCTGTAGAACCAGATGGTGGGCAACACTCTTTATTTTTTTAATTTGTATTTTTTAATTTATTATTTTTCCATCTTTTTTGGGGGGGGAGGCAATTAGGCTATTCATTTTTTTAATGGAGGTGCTGGGCTTGAACCCAGGACTTCAGGCGTGCTAGGTGTGCACTACCACTGAGCTGTACCTCCTCCTGCATCCTTTATTGTACAATCCCCTCTCTTTAGGTACTCATTTCAACCAGGTTTTGGGAGGCATTTCCTGATCTATTTATACCAAGATGCTAGGAGTGCTCATTCCCAGGTCAGACAAGGATTTGGTTGACATTCACTGTGTTATTACTGGTCTAGGCGCTGTTAACAGTAACCAAAAGCCTCTGGACCATCTGTCTCACTAGTTTGTCATGGTCCAGGAAATGGTTCCCTCTTGTTGCTTCTTCCCAGACCTAGAGTTACACTATTACAGTCATTATCTTATAGAACTATAGATTTGGTCAATCACTTCAGGTCTTCGAGTCCACCATTTTATTGGAGGCTCCGTTACACATTTGGCAATGCAAGAAACAATAACCTTGTAAAACAGGCAGAATGCAAGTAATATAGCCGGCAACATGAGTAAGGTCATGAGGAGATAATGTCGTCTAAGGAGTCACACGGCTGGTGCCAGAAGAAGAAAAATTGATCTGTATGGTTGAGCAGGTATTTCTGCCACTGGGGAGGTCTGGTTAACACCAAGGAAGAGGCACGATGCACACTAGAGGGGAAGGAGGGGGCCCAAACGAGCAGAGAACATTTTTATGTTTAAATTTTTCTTGTCTTGCCTTAAAATATGAATTTTATTTCATCACCCAGAGTCTGTCCCCTCTCAAAAGGCTTGCTTTTCCCAACTTGCCCTGAAGCAAGTCCCCATCCATCTTTTAGGAAACTCTTGGGAGATGCATGCCCCTCCTTCCAGCAGCAGACTTCTCCAAGTCTGAGTTGGTCCATAGTAGGTGCTCAGTAAATATTTGACGACTGATGTAATAAATAACAGCGAGCATTTGTTATGAGGGAGGGTATAGCTCAAGTGGTAGGGTGCATGCTTAGTGTGCATAAGGGCCTGGGTTCAATCCCCAGTACCTCCTCCAAAAATAAATAAACCTAATTACCTCCCCCTGCCAAAATAAAATAATTAAATAATACAATAATAAATAAATAAATAAAATATTTTTTTAAAATAGTAAGCTTTTGTTGTCAGCAGCCTGCAGAGCACTCTGGGGAGGGAAGGGGGTTGGAGGGCTCTAAGGATGGCCTGGAACAGGCAGATACCATTCAAGTCAGGTCACCACTTAGCTTTCAGCCCAACTGTGTGAGGGTATAGTTTGTGGAGGAAACTTCTGAAGCAAACACACATACTCCTTCCAAGATCAAACCTTAATTATTTTTTGTATTTTGGCAATTTGAACTGCATTTATTTTTAAACAAACAGGGAGGGTGGGAACATTGAGTGTTTTGAATGTTGTGTGCAAAACCGATCCTCGTCACCATCCCACCATCGCAACTAAACCTGGCGGGGCAGTACGCTGGTTCCCAGCATCACAGGCAACACCGCATGTACGTTTTGTAATGAATGATGTAAACTTCAGTTTTAAGGCAGCTGGCACTCACGCTGCACACAGGCTCAGTTCCGTGCCCATTTCAGAAATGGGACAAACTTGAAAGCAAACTATAAGAGCAAAGAAGGGGAACTAGCATTATTTGACAAAAACAATATTTTGTCAAAATATTTTCCCTTTCACACATACATAAAAGGAATACTGGAACATTTAGAAAAACAAAGCACCCATCCTACCAACTTCAGCCTGTTCCTTAACAAACATTTCAAAATACTGATAAATAAGAGTGACTGCAAGCAGAATTCCAGTGCCAGAGCCCACGGCCCCGAGGAAGTCAGCCAACACCGACAGGACGCCCATGTAAAAGCCCCTGAACGCGGCCGCCATCGGGGGGTACCTATTAAGCTCATGAACCATAGAGGTACC
Source organism: Camelus dromedarius (assembly GCF_036321535.1). Classification (NCBI taxonomy): domain Eukaryota; kingdom Metazoa; phylum Chordata; class Mammalia; order Artiodactyla; family Camelidae; genus Camelus; species Camelus dromedarius. The sequence continues at coordinate 7,001,366 of NC_087446.1, read as the reverse complement.
CCTGTGGCCCCTCATTACCATTTGCTGTTCAGCTACATCTTTGGCGGAGGAACCAGACACCTCTATCCACATCTTAGGAAAGAACACACGTGACCCCAACATGAAGATGATGTAAACGGCCACTTGGACATGGTCCTCTGATGTGGCACCCATGGACTCAGGAGGGGAATGACAGTAACAATGACCCCCACTGGGTAGGAACGAGCAGGTCCTCCCCCACTGACACAGGCCCACTGTCCTCGTAAATTGACTAAAAAGCTGCGACTAAATCGAACCGATAGCATCTGGGAAACGACCTAGAGGTTGACAGCAGGGCTGACTGGAGGAGAACAGGAATGTGGATGGTGTAGATGAGCTTGCTGGGGTCGCTGCTGGACAGTCCTCTATACCCGGCAGAATTATCGAGCAAGTCAGCACGAAATCCCTGAAAATACAGCAAACACAAAAACTGTTGCAGTGAGGTTCATGAGATTGGGTAAATTCTGATGATAGAAAGCCTCCCTTAAAGTGGTAAGATAACAGCAGGAGGCGAGGTTCCAGCCCATAGCAGGAGCCCAGCGACCGTCAGCTCCCTGCACGCACCCGCCTGGCACTTAACCAAGCCCCAGCCGGGGTCAGCACTGACAGAGTGAACGAGGTGCTGTATCTGCCCCTCCCCGAAAAGGGGAGACACTGTGTGACCAAGTGTGTCCTAGGACGAGAAGTGAGAGTGTCTCAGGGACCAAATGCTGCAACATCACTGTCCTTTGTCCTCAGATTGGCAAACGCTTCGTTAGCCCATGCCACCCCCCAGGCACAACTCTGACCTCTTGACTTTACACATTAAATCATTAGTCCTCACGTGAGTTGTAGGAAATGGAGGCGCAGGCAGGCTCAGTTACTTAGTGAGGTCACACAGGTAGTGATGGAAGAGCTGTGATTGGAACCCATGCCACCTGACACCACCGTCCGGCCTCCAAGCAACAATGCTGGGCTGCGTGGTCTGTGGCTGGTTAGCTCTCTGTGGGTCAGGGGCTAACCTCTACCAGATATGGGCCACACTCTTGGGCGGGCCAATTTTATGCCATTCCTTTCTCTACTCATTCAAAGAGTCTTTATTAAACACCTGTTATAAGCTGAGAACTCACTGGTCTAGGTCCTTGGGTTTCATCAGTGAACAAAGACAAAAACCTCTATCATACGGAGCTTACGTTTTATTTGGGGAAAGGTGGTAGGTGGGGAAAGACAATGAATAATAAATGTTATACTTCTGGTCATGGTGGACTAGGAAAGTCATACCAATGTTCCCAGTAACAATAGCTTAAAAATCCGGACAACATATACTAAGTACCTTCTTAAAAGGGTAAAAGAGCTAAGAAGGAAGTAAGGAATTGCTGGGCCATGCTGGGTCTAGGAGACCCAATTCATTTCTTGACAGATACTGACTTATCCAGTCCTCATCACTGCCCTCTGAATTGTCCTATGAAAACAGTAGTGCCTGGTCCGGGGCCAGGGCTGGTATCAGGTTTGTGAAAGAAACTAGCTTGCTAGGCTTGGGGCTTTATATACACTATCTCATGTGAACCTCACAACATCTCTATGAAGTAAGAACTATTGCTTGCTGTTATTTCCCTAACTTTACAAATGAGAAAACAGAGAGTTTAAGCAACCTGCCCAGGATCACACAGCTAGTAAGTGGCAGAACAGGCTTTGAACCCAAGCTGTCTGAGTTCAGTCTGTAAACTAAGCCATGGTCCACACTACCTCTTGGTAAATAGTACACATTGTTTTTCTATTGGCTTTAGTAGAAAGATAACTCTGGTAGGAATGTTACTATTACTTTGTGTATGAATAAATGACTATATGATCTCTACTGAAATCTTGTTTTATGCAAAGATGTTTAATTTCTGGTGTACAGCACAATACTCCCACCAGAAATTAACACAACATTGTGAACCAACTATACTTCAATAAAATAAAACGACAAAACATCTTAATAGCCCTGGACAAGCCATAAACCAGTCACAACAACTCTCCTGGCTTTGAGATTACTCTCATTTCTTCTGTGAGATTGGCAATTTCTCCTGCCTTAGGTTGCATTATTTGGTCTACGATAGTCAATCTTTTTATCCACATCTTAAGAACAAAGTGTACCACAACTCGTGCTCGGTTTTGCAAAGCACTTGCTGTTGCTTTGTAAGAAGAGCTGTCATCTCTCCAAAGAGAACTTTGTTTCACTGGCATCAGTTTCACTGCCTGTTGCTCCATATCCCTGTCTTTCTACATCATCACTTTTGAACCAACTGCTGAATTACAATATGATCTTTTTGAAGATATTTAAAGAGCACTAAATTCAGCACATGCAGTGCCAACAGTGCATCTAACTCAAAGTGAAGACAATATGGGCAGCTGTGCTCAGTTTCTCAAACTTGCAGCCAATAATGTCTCCATCAGGACCCTGCCATCGATTGTCAGATACACTCCTAACATCAGAAATGTTGAAATGGGTGGGGGGATGTATGTCTTAAAATTAAATAGGGTAGTAAATACCTGTATTGATTAGAAATCTGAAAGAACAAGAAAGTGACAGAAAATTCCACCCAAGCTGACTTAAGCAAAAGGGATATATTGAGCTACAGAAATCCAAAAGTCCTTGTGTTAATCCAGCTTCAGGTATGGCTGGATTCAGGACTCTCAGATATAATCAGGTCTCGGTTTCTCAACATTTCTTTCTCTTTCTTCTATAGGAATGGCTTCAGTCTCAGGTTTCATGTGGTAGCAGGCTGGAACCAGCCAGTCTAACCCCCACATCCTCTCGGGTCTCAAGTCCAGCAGAAAGGAGTGAGCGCCTTTGTCCCAGAATTTTGAACCTGAGTCTCAGTGCTGCTCATTGGCTCTGACATGTCACCTGCCTAGCCCTGGACCAATCCTTGTGGTTTTGGGGTCTGTTACTACTATACCCCAGGGCTGAGTTACCTTCCTGGAAGCCCAGGGGGTGCTGGGTCTCCAGAGGAAAATGAGAATGGAGATGGGGCGCAAAAAGGGGCGCAAAAACAATGGGTGGTTGACTGTGGGGAATTGGGTGAGATGAGCCCCCCAGGGCAAGCCCCTCCCTAGGTGGCTTTGGCCCTGCTCCTCTGATGCTGTCTAGGGCAGGGAGCTTTGCTGAGACCCACCAGCTCCATCTGAATCAGCCCCACGGGCAGCCGCCCTCCCCAGCTGGCCAGCTGACATGACACTGACTCAGCTGCTACGTGTGCTGGATGCTGCCTGGAAAGTTAATCAGCCTCTGAGGCAAGACATTCCTCCGGTGACGTGGGTTGGGGCCGTGAGTGGGTGGGAGTGAATGAAAAAGAGTGGGAGCAGCATGGCTCCTAAAGCGTTTATGAAGTGAGCTCCTAAAGCGTTTATGAAGTGAAGAAGCACAGAGAGAAAGTGAGGGGGGAGGTCAGGAGCAGCAGGAGAAGGCGCCCCCCCGGGGCTGTGGGTACTTTCTGCCAACAGGCGCATGCTGCCCGGTCCCTGGTCCCCCGTCCCCAGGAGCAGAGTGCCACCACCCCACCCCCTACCCTGCCCGGCAGCCCTCCTCCAGCTCTGCCCATCTCTTTCCTTCAATCCAAGTTGCAAGGAGCAGGATGGTGCAAGAGGCAGGTCGGGAGAGGAACAGAGGAGGGAAGCTCGGTTAGGAGGGGGTCCTGCAGCAGAGGAGGAGAGCAGATGCGGGAGACAGGGAGCAGCATGCGGCAGGGGGCTGCGCAGGAGTGCTTTTTACAACCACTCAGAAACAGGACGGAACTCAACACGAAGCACCTGCCCTCTGTCAGGTCCCCAACTAGGAGGTGAGGATGCAGAAATAAATAGGATGTCGTCCCCGCCTTCAGGGAGCACAGATTCTAGCCTGGGACACAATAAGAAACATGTTCATCACAATGGAATGTGGTGGAGGGGATCCGGGGTTTATTGAAGGAAGCTACCCCTGAGGCGGGAGTGAAGGAGGTCACTGCTGAGCAGGAGGTCCCAGGTCAGGCCAGCCTTGACCCTGTTCAGAGGGCGTGTGGATGCACTGAGGGGGCGGGGGGCTCTGGACACAGCTGCGCTGCAGGACAGTTCCCCTTGAGCCCAAGGGACTGGCCTATTCTACTCCCCTTTCAGGCTTTGGCTGCAGGCAATGGGGGGTGGTGACCGCCCTGGCAGCCAAGGGCAATTCTCCACACAAGGGGACAGCTGGCATAGCTGTGAGCCCTTGGAGCCCTCAGGCCCAGCAGCTGGAGGATGGGTGCCCCAGCCTGGCTATGACCTGGGGAGCTGGGGAGGGGTGGGCAGCAGCATCTGCTCTGATAAGTGTTGTGCTGGATGTTTGGTGCAGGGCAGGTTAGGGGGCAGGAGGGAGCCAGCGGGTGGGGGGCTTCCTGGAGGAGAAGAACAGCTTCGGAAGTGACAAACAAAGGAAGGTCTGAAGGGTCAATGTTACAAAAGTTGTAGGAGTGTGTGGCACTTTCTGGAAATGCTAAGCTATTTAAGTATGACACTGGGCATAGGGTAGAAATAGGAGGTGATGGGACAGAGGCCTGACAGGTGGGCAGAGGGCAGATCAGGAGCAGTCCTGTGTGTCATCATAAAAAATTGGGGATTACAGTTCTTTTTAAAAAGAACTGGACTCTCATTCCACCCCCCACCTCTAACCTTTCTGCAAACATTTATCCACCATCACAGGGTGAGGCAGTCCTGTTCAGTTGGGTGAAATCAGGGCCCAGTTGCTGCAGAACTGAAGCAGGCAAGAGGCCACCAGCAGGCAGATGGCCAAAGAGGGACAGACGGCCAAAGAGGGGCTATCTCCGAGGGCTGAAAACTCAGGGGTTGGGACCAATTTGAAAGTGAAGTTGTTTCCTCCACACAGGCATTTTGGACATAGAAAGAAAGTGTCATCAAAAGGGAGCCCCGAGAAGAGGAATGAGTGCAGAATTTGGAGTCAGAAAAGCAGGAGCCCTAGGGTTGGGGCCCAGCACCACCATGCCAGCTGGTCGGCTCTGGGGAAGTCACCCAACTCTTCAAACCGCCGTTTCCACATCTGCATGGGGGATCAGATCTGTCCCACGTGGTCAGCTCAGATAAGGCACGTGTGTAAAAAAGGCTGTATAAATGTTAGTTTCTGTCATTTTGCCTCAAAAAAAAAAAAAAAAAAAAAAAAAGCCCACAGCCAGGAGAATCCCGAGGCAGGCTCATTTTACTCCAGTGACCATTTGGCACTGAGCAGGTTGGGGACTTACTGGATGACACAGCAAGTCAGCAGCAGAGCCAAGGTGTAAACTCATCCAAGTACTGACTGCAGCATCGTCAGCAGAATCAGCTGAAACCCAACTTCACACTGCAGTTCAGATATCCAAGGTGTTCCCAGGAAGTCCCTTTCAGCAAAGAGTGTTCAAGGTGGTTCCCAGCAGGCAGCCCCAGTATCCTCCAAATGGTTGGCAAGATGTAGCTGAGTGAGGTTCCCAGGAGGCAGGGTGAAAAGGGAGACAGTTTGCCCTGAGGACAGAAGAAGAGACCACACATTTCTCAACGCTCCTTGGGGCCACAGTCCTCCTACCCCTGCCAACCTTTCAAAACAGACTCATTGAGGTAAAAGTCACATACAACAAAACACATCCTTTTGAAGTGTACAATTCAATGGTTTTTAGTATGTTCACAGAGTGGTGCAACCATCACCACAATAAATTTTAGAATATTTTCATCACTCCAGAGAAGGATTCCCAATCATTAACAGCCATTCCCTTCCGCGACCCCCACCCTCCTCCTAACCCTAGACAATCACTAATCTACTTTACATCTCAATAGATATTGAGCATTTCGTATCGATAGAATCATAAGGTAGATGGTCTTTGTGAGTGGTGGGAGCTGCTGGTGGGAAAAGCAGCAGTTGAAGTGGGCTTCATCATTTCAGTGGGGATGTGTGGACCCTGGGGCAGGAGAACCCAAGTAGCAGCACTTCATTTCCAGGGGGAAGTGAGCATGGTTGTTATAATAAGCGGGGCCGGTGGAGTTACTAGGATATCTGTCCTGCAGAGAATGCTGTGGCTAATTGATCACAGAGTCCCTAAAACCAAAATATATGAGCAGCCCACCCCCTAAGTTCCTCCTTGACTTGCACATCTGAAAAAACTTCAAGTCTGGTGAACAGAGCTCTGACTTTAGTCACTTGGCTCTCCTGGTCGGAGTGGGAGTTAAGGTGGATCAAGTAATAAACGGAGTTTGACTAGAATGACTTCACAATTGTCCCTGTGGCTCTCCGGGGCTATTTGTCTCCCTGCTCCCGATTGTATAGCTGGAAGGGATATCCCCAGCCATTGGCGGAATTACTGTATCAGCTCTGGGACTGGCAGAGTAAGGGATCTAATGAGGAGGGAAGTCAAATGGAAACCCCTCCTTATTGAAGTGATAAGCCAAAAGCAATATTGCACCCCCTGGGGACTGAAGAGATTACTAGTGTCATCAAGGCCTTTGAGGTGCAGAGTGCTGATTTTGTCACATTCCCACTTCCCTCTCAGCCGGGCCAGTGCAGCAGGCGGGTGAGGGTGAGGGAAAGCCAGTGGATGACCATAAACTTAATGATGGGGTGACTCCAATTGCATCTGCTATTTCAGATGTGGTATCATTGCTGGGGAAACAAATACAGCCCCTGACACCTGGTGCACAGTTGCTGATCCAGCAGATGCCTTTTCCTCCATTCCAAGAAGCAGAAGGGACCAGAAAGCCTGCTTTTATTTGTCAGGGTCATCTACTGTATCTTTACCATCTTGCATGGGGACTTCATCATCTCTCTCTCTCTCTCTCTCTTTTTTTTTTTTTTCACTTTCATTTTTTATTGAAGTGTAGTTGATTTACAATATTAGTTTCAGGTGAACAGCCAAGTGATTCAGTTATACATATACATACATATATACTTTTTCTTTTCAGATTATTTTCCATTATATGTTATTATAAGAAATTGAATATAGATCCCTGTGCTCTACAGTAGCTCCTTGTTTTCTTTTAATCTATTTTAATATAGTAATGTGTATCTGTTAATCCCCAAACGCTTAATTTATCCCTCCTCCACCCTTTCCCCTTTGGTAACCATAGTTTGTTTTTTATGTCAATGAGTCTGCTTTTGGTTTGTAAATAGAACTTGTATCATTTTTTTAAGATTCCACATATAAGTGATATCATATGATATTTGTCTCTGTCTGACTTACTTCACTTAATATGAGAATCTCTAGGTCTATCCATGTTGCTGCAAATGGCATGATTTCATTCTTTTTTATGGCAGAGTAGTATTCCATTGCATATAAACACACCACATTGTTATCCATTCATCTGTCAGTGTAGTAGTCGGCTGTAAGGCTCATTTTCCCAACCTGTAAACTTTGAAATGCCCAGGGCCGAGCCCTCACAGCTCCTCCTGTCACCATCACTTTCTCCATGAGTTCATCCTGTGTCATCAGTTGAACTTCACAGCTGCAGGTGTGACCTCTTCCCAGAACTTCTGACTCACATCCAACTACTACCCAACATTTTCACTCAGATGTTAATAGGCATCTCATATGTAACAAATCCAAACAGAACTCTTCATTTCTCCTCCAAATCTTCTCCTCCCACAGTCTTCCCTAACTCAGGAAATGACAACTCCATTCTGCCAGTTGTTTGGGCCAAAAACCTAGGCATCATCCTTGCTTCTTTCTCTCGCACATTTCTCATCCAGTCTTCAGCAAGTCCTCCTGACTCTATGTAATGTACAGGAAACCATCATTCCTCTCCACCCCCACCTCCCTGATCTAAGGTACTGGATTATATTTCAACTGGATTATTGCAATAGTATTATGTATTGGATGCTTCTGGTCACCCAGCTCACATTTCCCTCGGCCACCTCTGACTTCGACTCCAGTGCAGCAGACAGTTGTGTGTGAGGTCAGCTGATCTTGTGCAGGTGGTGTCTTCCCTTGAGCACGCACCTTGTGTCCATTTGCTTTTTGCCCAAGATGTCAATGCCATCAGAGCCCTCTGGGCTCCATCACAAGATTCACCTTGTGCCGAACAGCCTCTTGCCTCGAGTGTGAGCTGCACACCTTCTTGCTTTCGGCCCCATGGAAGCTTGATGCTAAAGAGGAGGCTCCTCTCCGTGTGCACCCGGAGTGCAGAGATAACGCCCCAGGGGCCACACTCAACCAGTGGGGGTCGAGGCAACTGGGTAAACATTCCTGCCTCCCATCCTGCATGCACATGACTCTGGGAAGCAGTCTGTGCACTTTCCAAGCATCCTGGGAAACTCAAGCTCCTGTTGCTCACAGCAGCGACGTTGATAATGCACCCTTCTCTTGTCTTTTTCTCCTTTTCTGTCTCATTGTCCCCACTCCCTCATGTCTGCTCCCTGGGTCATCTCTCAGAAAAGCCATGTGCACGTAAGTCCTTGTCTCAGGCTCTGCCTTCAAGAGAACCCAAACTAAAATATCCTTTCAATTTGTTTCCCTTGCTACCCAGCAGCAGACTGATTCTTTTAAAACATGTTTCATCATGTCCCTCCTCAGCTGAAAACACTCCAGTGACTCCCATTTTCCCTAAAGGAAAAGCCAAAGTCCTTATGACATGGCTAAGGCTGGACAGAATCTGCCCATCTCTTGATTTCTTCTGTGATGTCATCTCCTGCTAATCTCCCCTTTGCTCTACTATAGCCACGACTATAGTTCTCCAAAGACACCAGCACACTCCTGCCTCAGGGCCTTTGCACTGGCTATTTCTGCTGTCTGGAACACTCTCCCTCCAGATATTTCCAAGTATGTGTCTTTACTTTCTTCAGACCTTTTCCCAAGAGGCCTTCCTATGTACAGTAGCAACCTCCCCCTACTTCTGGTATTCCTTGGTCCCCTCACCCTCCTTTAAGTTTTTCATAGTACTGATCATCAATATCATAATTTGTCTTTTGGGGGGGGGTATATTTTCTGTCTCTCCTTACCCCCAACTTCAAAATAATTTCATGAGGACAGGGATTCAGGGACTTTATTGGTTTTTTTCACTGCAGAACCTAGAACAGTGCTTGGCAAGTAGTAAGTACTCAATAAATATTTGTTGTATGAAGCAAATAAGTAAGACTGAAGAAGCGTGTACAGATCAGACTGTGTTTACTCTGACCTCCCCAATCTGGCAGGGGGTGAGGTGGCAGCTCTTGGCTGAGAGGGGCGCTGGAGGTTGGCAGCAGAAAGCCCCTCCTGAGAATTCCCTCAATACTTTGCGCTCAAAGCCTGTTCCTGATTATTTCTTTGGGAGTCTTTGCTTTGAAGTTTGTCTCAAGTTGTTCCAGGTTTTAGGATTTCAGAGCATTTAGAAAACTAAAATCTCTGTAAGCCTGGCCCATGCTGATGCTGTGCAGAAGGGAGTTTGTCCCCTTCTGGTCTCCAAGACCCTGGCCATCACCAACTTGGGTGACCTGAGTCTCCTCTGAGTGCCAACAACGCGTCAGCTTCTGAAGGACGCTGGTAGTCTAGGCAGGGACATGGGTGGAATCCGTCAGGGCACTGGGAAGGGGCCCAGGTGCCTGGGGGCGGGCATGCTGGGTCCAGTGTGGCATTCCCTAGCTTTGGGAACAGTCAGCGCCCCCAACCAGGCCTGGCCACGTGGCGCAGGCACTGGTACCTGGGGTGAGGGGCTCGCCAGGCTCCTTTCCTCCAGAGGGAGGCAGCCCATTTGCCTTTGCAGAGACTCGCATCCTCACATGAAGCAAGCAGCACTCCCCGTGGCACAGGAGACACAGCCCCAGGTGCCAGAGGGAAGGAAGCCTCATGCCTGATGGGGTTGCCTGAGCCCGGCTCCGGCCCGCTGCGCTCTGCAGGCAGTTAGAAGTCGGAGCTGCGGCGCGGGACTGAAGAGGTTAACGAGGATCTGCCTCCTAATGTTGATGTGTCTAGGTGATGTCAGTGGGAGCCGGGGAAGGAGGGAGGGGAGAGCGGTGGGGCTCCGAGGCGTGGAGGCTGCAGGGGCCGAGGAAGACCCCCTTGCGGACTGCGGGGCTCGGGCTCGGGCTGCGGGACAGCGCGGCGGGCGGAGGCTGCCGCAGCCTGCGGGGGCGGGCGGGCGCGCAGGCGACGCGCACCGGCACGATGGACCTGGAAGCCTCGCTGCTGCCCGCCGGCCCCAACGCCAGCAACACCTCGGATGGCCCGGATAACCTCACCTCGGCCGGTGAGACGGGTTGGAGGGGAATCCTTCCTCCACTGCGCTGGGGGTGGGAAGTGGGAAGGCGTCACCTCTGAGCCAAACTGCTTGGGAAACTTTATTACAGTTCTTGGAGACAAGATCTGCAGTCTGCTTTGCCCAGGGGGGAAGGGGAGAAGGGGCAGGGGCAAAGAAGAGGGCAAAGGCACCTTGGGAAGTGCAGGGCATGGTGGCCAGCCTCGAGGGAGACAGGGGCAGACTGCTGAGGAGTTCCACAGATGTGTTGCAGAAAAAAATTCCAAGCTAGAAAAGCAAGCCAAAGAAGCTGTAGGATGGTATGTGGGGTTCAGCCCGAGGCTTACTCACTCACTGATCCTCTTGGCTTTTTACTTGGACTGCGGGTTATGGGGTCTGAAACACCCTTACTGCCTCCTGGGAAAGGCCATGGGAAGGGACAACTCAGAGCCGTGAGGGGATTAACTTTGCTGGCGAATGAAGCGTCCTGACATTTCCATAGCTGAGATGCCCTGGGATTCTAGCTTTGAAGGAGAAGAGAAGGAAGGAAAAAGAGGAAAGGCTTGTATGGAAAAAATTCTCAGGCAGCTGGGCTGCAACACACAGTTTCAGTCTCTGGCCACTCAGGAAGCCCAGGCTCAGAAGACAGGGATCATGGAAATCCCTGAGAGGGAACTGGCGGGGGGCGGGGGAGAGCTGTGGCCCTGAGGGGCGAACGCCTCCACGAGACAGTCACCTCCAGAGATGCCCAAGAATCAGTGCGTGGCTTCCCACCAGCGATTCCTAAAATGAAATGCTCAGGGCTGCAAACAGGAAAGGAGAAACCACACGCACAGGCATGCACCCACATGCACACTTTCGTGTCATGCTGGCTATTTTGATGATGTTTCCTGGTAAAGCCCAGAGGCCCACAGAACAATTCTCTGCAGACAGCTGTGGTTCTCAACTCTGTACTTCTGAGAAAACGCAGGAGACAGAGGACTGGTCCTTCAAGGAACAGGTAGTGTGGGAGACGCTGGTGGGACTGACCAGGGAACCAGTGCAGGAGGGCACGGGGGCAGGATTAGCAGCCGTGTGGGGAGGGAGGATGGTAGGGGGGACTCCAGATGAGTGGTGGGACCTGAGCTGAAATGGCAGGGAGGATGAGGAGGTAAGCAGGCACGTGGCTGGAAGCTGAGCACGCCAGCAGGATGTCAGCCCCCAGAGAGCAGAGTCCTTGTCAAATGGTCAACACTTGCTCCTTCTGTCCCCAGGGCCGCCTCCACGCACAGGGAGCATCTCCTACATCAACATCATCATGCCTTCTGTGTTCGGTACCATCTGCCTCCTGGGCATCATTGGGAACTCCACGGTCATCTTTGCAGTGGTGAAGAAATCCAAGCTGCACTGGTTCAGCAACGTCCCGGACATATTCATCATCAACCTCTCGGTGGTGGACCTCCTCTTTCTCCTGGGCATGCCCTTCATGATCCACCAGCTCATGGGCAATGGTGTCTGGCACTTTGGAGAGACCATGTGCACCCTCATCACGGCCATGGATGCCAACAGTCAGTTCACCAGCACCTACATCCTGACTGCCATGGCCATTGACCGCTACCTGGCCACGGTCCACCCCATCTCCTCCACCAAGTTCCGGAAGCCCTCTGTGGCCACCCTGGTGATCTGCCTCCTGTGGGCCCTCTCCTTCATCAGCATCACCCCCGTGTGGCTCTACGCCAGGCTCATCCCCTTCCCAGGGGGCACAGTGGGCTGCGGCATCCGCCTGCCCAACCCAGACACTGACCTGTACTGGTTCACCCTGTACCAGTTTTTCCTGGCCTTTGCCCTGCCCTTTGTGGTCATCACGGCTGCATACGTGAGGATCCTGCAGCGCATGACATCCTCGGTCGCTCCCGCCTCTCAACGCAGCATCCGGCTGCGGACAAAGAGGGTGACCCGCACGGCCATCGCTATCTGCCTGGTCTTCTTTGTGTGCTGGGCACCCTACTACGTGCTCCAGCTGACCCAGCTGTCCATCAGCCGCCCGACGCTCACCTTTGTCTACCTGTATAATGCAGCCATCAGCTTGGGCTACGCCAACAGCTGCCTCAACCCCTTTGTGTACATCGTGCTCTGTGAGACGTTCCGAAAACGCTTGGTTCTGTCGGTGAAGCCTGCGGCCCAGGGGCAGGTCCGAGCCGTCAGCAACGCCCACACGGCTGATGAGGAGAGGACAGAAAGCAAGGGTGCCTGACATGCCCCCTGCCACACTGGGCACCTCCGTGTCAGGATGCTACGACAGACCATGGGGAGAGATGCTGAGAGAAACCCAAGACCCCTCGGGGAGGACGCAGGAGGCTGGGGTGGTTGCAACTATAGGACCCACAGATTGCCAGGGAGGCCCAGAGCCAGATTTGGGGCTTCAAGGATCAGAAATCTCTTTGAGAGAGCAGGAGGAGACCTTTGGGTTGAACAGAACTGAGCAAGAAGATTGCTTTAAATGTTTAGTTGAGCCCTACTTCTGCTAACTTCCAAATGTCTTTTTCCCAAAAGGAGAGGTGGAAGGATTCTGGCCGGATTTATTTAAGAACAGGCAGGGCTGGGGTGTGAGTAGCGGGGCCATACGGCACAGGGTCCTGGGGAGATGAAGGTGGTGGGGCCTCTGCAGTCTTTCCCATCTCTCATTGGTATGACGGAGGGCTGCTTTTCTCCCAAGCTGGAGAATGATGAAAAATAAAGCATGCCGTGTCTCTGTGTTCCAGCATCCTGTGTCCGTTTCCCTTTCCCTTTATCTCTAGGGGAGGCATGTTTATTTTGCGGGGGTGAGGCTCTGAGTCCACAGGGGTGAAGGCCCGATTTGCTAGGAGATCCACTTATTGGGAATGACAAGGCTACCTGGGGTGGGTGGGGGTGGAGGCCTTGAAATTAAGAAAAGTGTGGGGGGGGGTTGGCCAGGGGGCTTTTGCAGTAATGGGGACATTGTCTTCATGGGGTACATTTATCAATCAACAGATCCAGAGTGAGCAGCCACCAGTGTCCCACATGTGCAGGGGTCATTCTGATGGCTGGTGTGTTTGGCATCATCTTTTTGCTCTAGCCCTTTCTCTGCGAAATAAAAACGAATAAAGGAAAATCTCCACCCACGTCTCTCTGGATGCTCCTGTTTAATTGCTTGGGCTTGGGAGTAGGGATCAGGGTAGCGGTGGGCGGCCGAAAAGGAAGAGGGGTCATTTGGCTGTGGAATCCAGACGTTGGTTCAGGCTGCATTTTAGAAGAAGAAGCAGGGGATCTGCTTGTCTAAACCCACAGGGAGGATTCAGTGACACAAAGGGAATTACTGTGAATTCATTAGATTGAAATTCTGCTGCTGGGTTTATTCTCAGGACTCAGCTTCCTGTCTTCTGCTCAAAAGCACTTGGCTGTCACCAGGGCCGACCCCCCAGGCCCCTGTTCACATGTTCCCATCCTCACTTCCCCCGCTGAGTCACCGGTCACCTGGCTGGCTTCGTGGGGCAGCCAGAGCCTGCCTCTTGCTGCTGCTAAGATCCGGCGTGAGCCACGTTGAGCAAGAAGATTACAGACGGGGCCTCTGGGCGGCGGCCAAGGCTGCTGCTTCTCAGCTTCTTCATGCGAGGGGCCAGGAGCCAGGAGTCCTGCAAGAAGCGCTCAGCAGATGTTGATGAGATAGTGGGAGCAAACTGCGAGCTCCTGACTTGTCCTGATGCATCCTTAAAGCAGGTGCATCAGCACAGCCTCTTCTTGCTGGTTATTTTTCACTGCAGAGTTGCCGCAGGTAGCCTGTGTAGTGACCTTCTGGGCAGCTTTTGGGGTCTTGGGGAGCTCTTTTTAATCATCATCATTAGCTGTAGTATTTCCTGAGTGCATTCCACTCCACCCAGTGCACAGGGAGGTGGAAGAGGGTGGTGCAGGGGACGGAGCTGATGGATAGTTTTCCTTACTTGCTAACAGTGGGATCTCTAGGTGTTACGGGTAAGCTCCAGATCCATTTTAGATGCACATCCAACAAAAGAAAAAGATTCTTAGGGAAGCCTTGAGGCAACTCCTACCCACTGATTCCAGAAAAGGAGGTTTTTCTGCATCTGGTTTGCTTATGAAATGTTTCCCCAGGGTCTCTCTCCCTCACACCCGTCCCTGTCCTGGGAGAAATCTGGGAGAGGAAATAGATGAGATGGCCTCTCCCAGGAAACACAAGCGACCAAGTCTACAGGTGGGTGAGTGGGCGGGCGAACAACCTGCTGAAGTCCCCAGTGACTCTCAACCCTGTATTGAAAACTGAAATTGAAGCAGAGTGGGCTGGGACAGGAAAGTGAGTGGGTGAGAGTGCAGAGGGGAGAGGATGGGGAGAAGCGGCGAAGTTGGCAGCTGGAGACAGAAAACAGGGCAGGGAGATTATCACCGGGGTCAAGGGAACTGTTACTGGCACATCACTCCCTCATCCTGACCCAGTAGTAACCTGAACACACTGGAGGAGCCACTGGATAAGGAGAAACACATGACTTGGTGGTGGGAATGGTGGACAGTTCACAGGGCTGGTGGGGGCTCTGAGGAATTTTCCTTTGCTCCTCACTGAACCTGGGGCTGTGGGTAGTGGGAACTCCAGGGAACTGTGGGGACCACCATGAGATACAGAGAGGACCCAAGAAGGGGGTGAAGGGGGCCTGCAGCTGACACTCCTTTTTTCTATACCGTGTCCAACAAATATTCTTTCCCATTGGGCCCCATCAAAGCATTCCCCAGACCCAGATCTACTCCCCAGAAAATACTTCCTCTCCAGCTGTGAGGATTCTGTCTCTAAAAGCCCTGTGATAGAAGGATTGCACAGCCAAGGGACTTATTCCTAACTCACAGGTTAGCCAAACCAAAGTTACAAGTGAATGCGTGGAACCTTTCTACATACTGATATTCACTAAAGAAATAATGCCTAGATTGCCAAGTGAAGGGACTAGCAGTGGTATTTTTGTTTGTTTGCTTCCTGCATCATCAGTTATATATTTTTTTTATTGTGGTAAAATATATATTACATAATAAGTGAACTAGACACTTAAAAATAGTCAAGATGGTCAATTTTATGTGTATTTTACCACAATAAAAGGTTATATACAAATTTAATGATAAAAAATGTATTTGAGATATATTTGAAATATATATGTGCTAAAGATTTATGCATATATAAATTTTATATATATAAATTTCACTATTTTAACGTGTATAATTCAGTGGCACTAAGTAATTCACATTTTTGTGCAACCATCACCTATCTCTGGAATTTTTGCGACTTCCCAAACTGAAACTCTATACCCATTAATCACTAACTCCTCATTCTCTCCTTCCCATCCAGTCCTGGGCAACCACCATTCTACTCTCTGTCTCTATGAATTTGACAACTCTAGGTACCTCATGGAACTAGAGTCCTATAGCATTTTTTCAATCAGCATAATGTCTTCAGGGTTCATCCCTGTTGTAGCAGGTATCAAAGTCTCATTTCTTTTTGAAGCTGAATAATATTCCATTGTATGTGTGTCCCAGCTTTTGTTTATCAACTCCTCTGTCAATGGACATTTAGGTTAGTTCTACCTTTTGGCTATTATAAATAATGCCAGGTATGAACATGAGCAGACAACCACCTGTTTGAGATCCTGCTCTCAGTTCTTCTGTGTGTACACTTAGAAGTGGAATTCCTGGATCGCATGGCAATTCTGTGTTTAATTGTTTTCCGTAGTGGCTGTACCATTTTACATTCCCACCAGCAATGCATGAGGGTTCCAATTTTTCCACATTCTTGTCAACAGTTGTTATTTACTATTAAAAAAAAAGCCTATAGCTCTCCTAATGAGTGTGAAGTGGTCACAATGCAGTTTTGAATTATGTTTCCCTAGTAATCAGTGATGTTGGACATCTTTTCATGTGCTTATTGGCATTAGTCTATCTTCTTCAGGGAAATGTCCATTCAAGTCCTTTGCCCATTTTTTTTCTTTTTTCCTTTTTTTAATTGAAGTACAGTCAGTTTATAATGTTCAATTTCTAGTGTACAGCACTATGTTTCAGTCATACATATACAAACATATACTCTTTTTCATTATGGGTTACTACAAGATATTGAATATAGTTTCCTGTGCTATACAGTAGAAACACGTAGTTTATCTATTTTTTTCAGTTATTGTTTTATTTATGTATGTATGTATGTATGTATGTATGTATGTATGTATGTATGTTTTTGGCAGGGGGGGTAATTAGGTTTATTTATTTAATTATTATAATTATGTTTAGTGGAGGTACTGGGGATTGAACCCAGGACCTCATGCATACTAAGCTTGCGCTCTGCCACTTGAGCTATACCCTCCCCCTTTATCTATTTTATATATAGTAGTTAGTATCTACAAATCTGGACTCCTAATTTATCCTTCTACCCACCTCCCACACCCCCTGGTAACCACAAGTTTGTTTTCTATGTCTGTTTCTGTTTTGTAAATAAGTTAATTTGTGTAATTTCTTTAGATTCCACACATAAGTGATATCACATGGTATTTTTCTTTCTCTTTCTGGCTGACTTCACTTAGTATGACGATCTCCAGTTCCATCCATGTTGCTACAAATGGCATTATTTTATTCTTTTTTATGGCTGAGTAGTATTCCATTGTATATATACCACGGCTTCTTTATCCAGTTTTCTGTCAAAGGACATTTAGGTAGTTTCTGTGTCTTATCTGTTGTAAATAGTCCCCTACGAACATTGGGGTGCATTTATCTTTTCAAATTAGAGCTTCCTCTGGATATATGCCCAGGAGAGGAATTGCTGGATCATATGATAAGTCTGTTTTTATTTTTTTAAAGAACTTTAATGGCTTCAGCAAACTGCATTCCCACCCACAGTGTAGGAGGGTTCCCTTTTCTCCACATCCTCTCCAGCATTTATCATTTGTGGACTTTTTAATGATGGACATTTTGACAGGTGTGAGGTGATTGTAGTTTTGATTTGCATTTCTCTGATAATTAGCGATATTGAGCATTTTTTCATGTGCCTGTTGGCCATTTGTATATCTTCACTGGAGAAATGTTTGTTTAGGTCTTCTGCCTATTTTTGGATTGGGTTGTTTGTTCTTTTGTTATTAAGTTTTATGAGCTGTTTGTATATTCTGGAAATTAAGCCTTTGTCAGTCCTTTGCCCATTTTAAAATTGGGTTCCTTTATATTGTTAGCAAAAATATTTTACTTAACACAAATTAGTAATAATTTTTTATGCTTTATTACTAGGAAAAACTTTTTTAAACTAGATTCTTCCTCCCTGCTGTTCAAAAAGAGATTTTTTTTTTCATTGAGCATCTGGCTGGAGAACCACACGTCCTCCAAAACCTCCTCCCTCTAGGCCTGTGATCTGCAATGAGTCAACCTGATCTGTGAGCTTGAGTTGAGGAGGTCAGAAAAAGCAAGGCAGCATCCCACCGTGGTTGGTGAGAGCAGGCCAGACCTAATTTTATAATTAGCAGTGACTTGCTAATTATACCTAAATTCTGAGATTGTGGAAATGGGAGGTGGTGGTCATGGTGAGGGGGGAGGAGAGGTGATTCCCCTCTGAGGTGGGATTTCTGTTTGAACAGTGATGGGTAACCTGCCCTGAGTGCCCCAGCCTAACTCTCAGAGGACAACCAAGGGAAGAACTTTCCAGATGTTCAGAGGTGGGGTGGAGCAGCTGTCTCCTCCCTTGGTGCTGAATAGTGTTGATCTCAGGCTACACAAAAGGGCAGCATCTTTTGTTAAAAGAAAAAGAAAGAGTAATTTCAATTTTTTTTGAGGTCATTCTTATGCCAAGCACTATGCTAAGTACTGTATTTATTTAGTAATACAATTCTCCTAACAACATTTTGCAGTAGATAGTCCTTTATGCCCATTTTACAGATGGGTCAGTTATTACTCAGAGAGGTTAAGTGACTTGTCCCAGGTCACAGAGCTAGTGGCGGTGCCAAGTCAAACCCAGATGTGCTTGATTCCAAAGTCCACATGCTGTATTATCTCCCCTCAGATCACATCCTTATCCTCAAACTGGCCCCAGCCTCACCCCCACCCCCCCCCGCCCAATGATCATACCCTGGACCTCACACTTCCTGGCCTTTGTCTGTTCTTCCCTGGCCTGAAGAACTCCTTCTCCTCTCCCAGGTGGAATTCCTGCTTACCCTTCTGTTGTGGGTGGAATTGAATCCCCTAAAGAAGATCTGTTGAAGTTATAACCCCCCAAGGACTTCAGAATGTGGCCTTATTTGGAAATAGGGACTTAGGGATTTATCCAAGTCCAGGTGAGCGAGTCTTAATCAATATGACTGGTGTCCTTAAAAAAAGAGGGAATTTGGACACATGGACTCAGGGAAGATGATCTGAAGATGCAGGGAGAACGCCATTTGAAGACAGAGGACCAGAGGGCTGCACCTACAAGTTAAGGAACACGAGGCCACCAGAAGCCAGGAGAGAGCTGTGAAACAGATCCTTCCCCAGCATCTTAGAGCAGGCACAGTCCTGCCTGGCCCTTGAATTCAGACTTTCAGCCTCCAGAGCTGGAATAGATGTCTGGTTTCCTAAGCCACCAGCCTGTGGTACTTTGTTATGGTCGGCAGCCAGGGAGTAACTGACACACCCTCTGGACTCACTGATGAATTCTCGTCTGGGAGGACCTGGCCTCCCCCGAGGAGGATCAATCGCTCTGAGCACTTCTGCTTCCTCCCCTGAGTGTGAGCTGCCCCTGCGTTGGGGGCTGTGTCTTAATCACTCTTGATTTCTCTGCCTCTCACGGGGTGCCCGCCCAGCCCCAAAGCTCAAGTGATCAAGGATTCTAAAATAAATGCATCATCCATAGCAAGCAGTGGAGAACCGGGGCTGGGAGCCTCGGCAGCCGTCTTCTAGACCAGCCTATGTGGGCAACGTTGTGCAGGAGGCTCTGAGAAGGCCCACAACGACCCAAGAACTGGCCAAGCAAATCCAGTGTTCATCCCTCAGCCACATCTGTTTCCAGCACCCTCCTTTTAGCTCTTTCTCTCTTTAGAAATACTCTGCCCTGTCTCTCCCCAGAAGGACAGTGCAGGTAAGTCCCTAGACTTGGTCACTCTGTGGCCCTGGCAAGTGACTTCCTCTCCCGTTTCCTCATCTGTAAAATGCGGAGAACTACACCTACGCCATGGGGCTGCTGGGATGATTAAATGAGACACTGATATGCCACTGAGGGCTCCTCGGGGCCACCTTAACCTGAAACACCCACATAAACCCACCACAGCCTCCATCCTGACCTGCTGTTGGCAGGCCAGCCCCTTCTCAGACTTCTCGGTGGTGGCCTTGGGCTGGTCCTGGGTGTCACCTGCCGCCCCTGGCTCAGATCACTGCTGCACCACCTCCCCAGGCTGCTCCAGCTCTCCCTCTGCAGGCGGCTTCCCCCCAAGGCAGCCAGGGCCAGGTCGAGCCAGCCTGCAACGGTGGGGCTCAGGATGTCATAATGGAGAAGGGCGGGAGGGGAGAGCCCAGAACCAGAAAAGACTGAGTCGGCGAAGGGCCTGGGGATTCTGCCGCCTGTCTGTCTGTCTGTCGTGCCAGGTCATGGGGACATAAGATCGTGGTGGTCATTAGAGACTACAGCTGGCTGGGGCTGAGGAGTGACCACCCCTTTTAGGGGAAGCAATCGCTCCCTAGTTTGCTGCAGTCCCCACCACTCCATACTGCTAAAACTCAGTCTGAGTCACATTTGTTATGTCTGGCTCCTGGAAGCATTTATATTGGTGACCCTTGTCCTGGAGCAATAAGAACTATTTTGCAGAGGAATTTTTAGAAGATGATTTTTCTTTCTGCTAAATACAGAAAGCACTTAACACTTTGTCTAGCATTTAGTAAATAGTAGTTGTTAATTATTATCACTTTTCCCTTCTTGTCCTTCATTAACTTCCATGGGTTGCTCCAAACTCCCTTCTTCTCTGGTTGATTGCAAATAAAAGCCCTGCCCCCTGCCCTGTGGTTTCCTCCATCTGGTTTGACGTCTCCTCCCCTGTGTCTGCTTGAATCCTACCCACCCTTCTACTCCACCTCAGTTCCCTGGTTCTCCACGAAGCTCCCCAGTCCTCTCTAGCCTCCCATGAGTTACTCATTCTCTGGATTCCTGTCCAACTGCCCAGCTACGCCACTTACGAGATGGCTAATCTTGCTCTGTCCTGTGACTTGGGGAGTTATTTACCTGAGTTATTGCCTTGTCTCTCCAACTCAACTTGTGGTTAGGGAGGTGTATTTCTTCCTATCTCAGCAGTTTTTACACATTGCCTTGCATACAGTAGGTATTCAGTACATAATTTTTTTCTTTTTCTTTTACTATTTTATCTATTTATTATTTTATTATTTAATTTGGGGAGAGGGCTGATAATTAGGTTTATTTACTTTTAGAGGAGGGACTGGGGGTTGAATCCAGGACCTCGTGCATGCTAAGCATGTGCTCTACCACTTGAGCTGTACCCTCCCCCCCATAATTGTTAACTGATCACTTGATCACTTCTTCCTAGAAGGCGACGCCTATTGCTTTGTCTGCCAAGTTCACCTTCCTTTTCTGGGAACTGTCTACTGTCCCTCCACCGCCCCCCTCCACCCTGATGGTTACAATGGAAGCATTATGTCTCCACTGTGAACTCCCCCTCCCCACCCATTCACTTCTCTCTGACCCCAGAGAGGAACGTACAGAGAACGTCTCACCACGTTCCAAGCTCCAGGCAGACAGCAGCAGTTACGCCAACATCTACTGGGCAGGTGCCAGGGACTAGCTCACGTGCTGCACAGACTTTTTGTTCAAGCTTACTAAATGCATACAAGACCCTTACAAGGTAGGTAACATTATTATTACCCCCATTTTACAGAAGAGGGGGCTGAGGCAGACCTCCCATCTGTTCTGTTCTGTTCTTTCTCCAGTGTGGAACCTAGATTTCTCACACCCAGGGCTCTCTGTTGTCCCCTCACAAGTGAATCTCTCCTCATCTCCTCCCACCACCTCACAGCACAGCCCCATGTTCCCATCTCCACACCTTTCCTTGTGCTCTTGTCCTTGCCCGGGAACACTATCTCCTTTTTTTTTTTTTTTAAATTGAGTTATAGTCAGTTTACAATGTTGTGTCAATTTCTGGTGTGCAGCACAGTTCTTCAGTCATACACGAATATACATATATTCATTTGCATATTCTTTTTCACCATGAGCTACTACAAGATCTTGTATATATTTCCCTGTGCTATACAGTATAAACTTGTTTATCTATTCTATATACACCTGTCAGTATACACCAGTCTCGAAATCCCAGTCTGTACCTTCCCAACTCCCTTCCCCCGGCAACCACAAGTTTGTGTTCTATGTTTGTGAGTCTGTTTCTATTTTATATTTAAGCTCATTTATCTTCTTTGTTTTTAGATTCCACATATGAATGATATCATATGGTATTTTTCTTTCTCTTTCTGGCTTACTTCACTGAGAATGACATTCTCCAGGGACATCCATGTTTCTGCAAATGGCACTATGTTGTCATTTTTTGTGGATGAATAGATCCTTTTTTTGCCTGAGTAACTCCTACTTAATCTTTCAGACAAAGGTCAGGAGCACCTCTTCCAGGAAGCCCTCCTTGAATAGCCTCCTCCTTCTCCGATGGGGAAATTGCTATCATCTCTCCACCGTGCCCGGGGCTGCCCCCCAGGACTGTACCCATTACACAGCCATTCCGCACTCTGTTGACTTACCTGTGCCTCCATAGACCCCAGGCTCCATGAAGACATAGAGTCCAGGGTTCAGAACAGGGCGGACACATAGTAAGGCCCAGAGTGAATGTGAAAATAACAGTTCTCCTCAAATCCACGGTGTCACATTCATGCCACCAGTGGATAAACTGTGCCTCTTATGAGCCTCGCAGAGCCTCAGGGGAGTGAAGCCCCAGAAAACCTACAACGTGCATCACTGGGCTGGAAGTGGCAGAGTCAGCCAGACAATGGCCAGCGCTGCTGAGGACGTGAAGAAACTGGAGCCCTCAGTCACCGCTCGAGGGGAGGTAAGACAGTACAGCCACTGTGGAAAGCAGTTTGGTGGTTCTTCAAAAAGTTATAGAGTTACCATCTGGCCCAGCAATTCCTCTCTTGGGTGTCTACCTGAAGACTTGTATACAAACATTCAGAGCAGCATTTTTCATAATAGCTGAATGTCCATTAACTGATTAAATGATAAACAAAATGTGGTAAATCCATTTGATGGACTATTATTCAGCCGCAAAAAAAGAACAAAGGACTCAGACACACTACAGCATGGATTGACCTTGGAAACATAATGCTAAAGGAAAGAAGTCATATTCCATTTATATGAAAATGTCCAAAACAGGCACGTCCATAGAGACAGAAAGCAGATCAGTGATTGCCAGGGGCTGAGGTGCAGGTGCAGGTGATTGCCAGGGGCTGCTGGCAGGGACAGCATTTCTTTTTGGGGCAATGAAAATGTTCTGGAATTAGGTGGTGGTGATGGTTACACAACTCTGTGAATATACTAAAGACTCCTGAATTGTACACTTTAAAAGGGTGAATTTCATGATATGTAAATTCTATCTCAATTTTAAGAAAAATGGCAGTGTATGCAAAGCTGAGGGGGGCAGAGCCTGAGGGACAGGGTGGGGCGAACTGTTGATAATAATAAGTAAGGCTGGGGGGAGGGTATAGCTCAGTGGTAGAGTGCATGCTTGGCATACACAAGGTCCTGGGTTCAATTCTCAGTACCTCCTCTAAAAATAAACATAATTACCTCCCCCCACCAAAAAAAAAAAGAAAAAAGAAAGAAAGAAAGGCTAACAGTTATCAAGTCCCGGCTTTGGGACGGCACTAGGCTAAATATTTGGCATAAATTATCCTATTTAATCTTCACGGTGACTCTATGAGGCTGGTTCTATCATCAGTCCCATTTTACAGATGAGGAAATTGAGGCCCTAGAGAGGTTGTCACCCACCAATCGAAGGGACCCCTAGAGCTAAATCCTGTCTGGCCGCAAAGCTGTGCCTCATGTATGGGACCAGCCAGAGGACAGAATTAAGTCCCAGAACAAGGACAGAAGTTGCTATGAGAGGCTGGAGAAGCCTTCACTTCCCATTGGGAATTCAGGGCATTTGGAAAGGATTTTGAAGGTAGACAGAACTTTGACAGGCAGAGATGGGGAAGTTTCAGGCAGGCAGGAAAAACCTGAGCTCATACGTAGGAGGTGGGGAAAGCTGGGTGCGTTTAAGGAACGTTGCTGACGTTACTGGGAACACCCCAGCAAGACACATGCCCCTTCTCCGCCCAGGGGATGGGTCATGATTAGTCTAAGCCTATTGGACAAACTTACTTCCCACTTTCCCAGTCTCCCTTGCAGTGAAAGTTAATATGTGACCGAGTTTTCAGGAGGAGAGATGTGTGCAATGTGTCACTCGGTTTGGTATTTGACATCTTCATTTGAAACGCTAAGATGCAATATTGTCCACTTTGGGGAAAATGCAAAATTTTGTTTCCCTTTTACCTGTGTGATTCCTTAAGGAATATGTTTAAAACAAAACAAAAACAGGACTGAAACAGAAGTCTGCTCGGGGACTTCTGGGAAAAGTTTTGCTTTCCTGACCAAAGGACACAGATTCGGTTGGTATCGCCTGGGCTCTTCTTCCTCTCTCCCTGACTTAAATTCAGATGTGTCGTCTGGAGCTGCAGCCACTCTCTTGGGATCACGAGGTGACAAGAATGAAAACCAATGTTCTGAGGTTGATGTGTCAGGAAGACAGAAAGAGCATGGGTCCCCAAGGGCGTCACTGACTTGCTGAACCAACACCAGCTTCCAGGCAATTTGTTTAAGCAACTGTTCTGTTAACCCTCCTAATAACATCCTAAACTCCCAACCTAAACCTTCCTAGTTTAGGAAATGTGGACCCCACCCCCAGCTTCGTGGATGGGCCCCGACTGTTCTAGCCAATCACCGTATCCCATCTTCCTGGCCTTGGTGGTTCATTCAGGGAGTTAAGAGCGACCAATGGGATGTAAGAAGTCATGAGCCAGGACTTCCAGGAAGGAAAGTCTTTATTTTCCTTTGTTCACATCTACTGGTAGAGCCTCTCCCATCCCTTCTAGACTTGACCTGAGAAGCGCACCTCCATGAGCTGCTGGCAGCCACCTTGGGGTCATTAGGGCAAAGCCCTCCTGAGACCGGAGCCAGCTCAGACGAATTGGAGCTGAAAGGAAGAGTGTGAGGGTCAGCGGACACCGCCACGGTCAAGCTTTGCCTAAAGCTAGGGTACTCTCGAACTGTTTCATTATAGGAGCCAATAAATCCCCTTTATTTTAACAGCTGCTTCAGTTATGTCTTCTATTAATTGCAACTAAGAAGTCCTGATAAGAACAATATGAACATTTTAAAGATTAAGGTGGTGTCCTGGTGTTATGGGCTGACTTGTCATACCCCCAAATTCATGTGTTGAAGCCCTAACCTCATGCAATGGAACTTGGAGATGGGGCCTTTGGGAGGTACTTATGTGTAGATGAGGTCATGAGGGTGGGGTTTTCATAATTGGATTAGTGCCCTTATAAGAAGAGACACCAGAGAGCTAGCTTCTCTCTCTCCACATGCACACTCCAATGAAAGGCCGTGTGAGGACACAGTGAGAAGGCAGCTGTTTGCAAGCCAGGAGGAGAGCTCTCCCCAGGAACTAAATCAGCCGGCACTTTGATCCTGGACTTTCAGCCCCTAGAACTGTGAGAAATAAATGTCTGTCGTGGAAGCCACCCAGTCTACGGTATTTTGTTATAGCAGTCCAAGCTAAGACGTTAAGAGGTAAGAGCCCTTTCTGTTGTTAATGACAGAAATCCAACTCAATTTATTTGAGAAAAAAAAAAAACAAAACACGTTCTGGCCTTTTAAGTGGAAGAGTTCAGGGCTCACGAAGGCTTTCAGTCACGACTGGATCTAACAGCTCCAGCCCTGCTGTCAGGACGGACTCTCCCTTTCTCTCTCCCTCACGCCCTCTCTCTCTCCATCACTTGGCTCAGTCTTCCTCTCTGTCGGCCTCCTTCTCAAGGGATGTCCCCCGATGTGGCAGCAAAGATAGTCACCAGCAGATGTGTGAACCCACGCTGTCCTCACGGGCAGCAGCTCCAGGAATTAACCAGGATTTCGGTCCTGTTACTTGATATGTCCTCACCACCTTCTCCCCAAAAAAGCTTCTGGGTGGTCCCGTGTGAGTTACAGCCCTTCCCACTTCCACCCAACCAAGCATGAGAACTAGGGAACTGGGGCAGTCTTGTTGGCTAGTGTAGATCACACGTTCACTCTAGTGGGCTTGTTTCACTGGCAGCCCCATGCTGTGTGTGTGTGTGTGTGTGTGTGTGTGTGTGTGTGTTGTGGTTCCTAAAAGAAAAAGAGACTTTAGCTTACCATCAGTAGAAAGAAGGATGGTGGGCAAATGAAAACAGCAGAGATCCCACCAAGTAGGGTCTCAATAATTTGAAAGGGCTGCGTGGAGAACAGAATGGGCAAAGGGGCAGGTGGGAGGACCGAGGAAGATTTGAAGGACAGCCAGGACGCAGGCGATTACTGTGGAGGATTCTGCACAGGAAAGGATCTCTAACTTCGAATCTGATGAAAACTCCGACTCTCCCCCCACCCCAAGTGCACATTTGCACATGCGCATAAGACACTGCAAATAAGCTTGGAGAGATTATAACCTCCTCCCCAGAGCCTGTGGAGGAGCCCTGGTAACGGAGCCTTAGTGAGAGGTGGAATCTGGCTGCCTGACTGCTAAGTCAGACAGAGACCCGAGAGGCTGTGAGCAGGCACACCGCCCACAGTCAGGGTCCCTCCCTTGCTGAGCTTCCGACCCCAGTGGGGAGTGAATGTTAATCAGATAATCTTACAGGAAAATGTAAAATTACAAAGGGGAGGTAAGAGAGAATCAGTGCATGGGTGGGGGGTAAGCTGCTCAGGCAGGTCAGGGAAGACTTGGTTAAAGAAGTGACATTTCAGCCACCAAGGCCTGAGGGGTCAGAGGGGAGGGGCCTTATCTGTGCAAGAGCCCTGTGCTTGGAGCGAGCTGAGCAGGCTGATGGACGCCCTGGTGTGAAGGAACCAGGGGCTGTCTCCGCTGGATCCACACGGTGTTCCCAGGTCCTCCTGGAGTATACTCGGCAACGGGTAGCAAGAAAGAAATCGGGTTGCAACAGCAGCCTGGGGGCAGACCCACTCATTGCAAAAGTGAAAAACAAGAGTTTGGTTCATAACGGTTCTGCTGTCTCTTCTACCTGGCCTCTCCTGGATCTCACTAGGAAAAAAAAAGCTGAAATCTCAAATGCCAGCTTCATTACCAACACGTGACAAAGTTCTGACTTGTCCGGCAAGTAGATTTGGAGCACAAACTACGCAGCTACCACCCCGTTGCCTAGTGCTCCCTAAGACAGCGCCCCCACCCCTGCTACCAGTCACCTGAGACGGGTGCCCACCCTCCACCCCAGCCGAGCCAGGTAACCTGCAGCTGCTCCCCTGCTGGCTTCACCCAGGCTCGCCTGGCTGACAGAATTTTGCTGGGGGCTTCCTTCTTTCTGGGGGCCTCCGTGACTCTCCCTGCCCCCTTGGGAATGGAGTTAAGAGGAAGAAATCAGAGAAGATGGTATCTTTCTGAAGGAAATGGGGAAGGGACCCTTAAATGCAGCAACACCTTTTAGGTAAAGCAGCAAGGCACTGCCACCATCACCTGTCACCACCTTCCTTCTGTCCTCATTTCTAGCTCCTTGACCGCTCGGTCACCCACGCCCCCGCTTTTACTGATGCCTCTCAGACCCCTGCCTCCCTTCATGACCCAAGTCCAGTGTTTCCATGTGTCCATGTGATGTTTCCTCCATCCCACACTCGATGAGGGAAACCATATTTTCATTATCTTCCTACTGCTGACCACCCACACTGACCCACCCTCCAAAATTCCCCATTTATCTCCAGGGCATGGTGTCCCTTGCTCTTCTTCATCCCCTATATCTGTTCCATCATAAAGTCCTAAAAAAAAGAAGTCTTGCCAAGCTTTATATTGAATTATTTTGTAGACTCATTCCTTCTATCTGATTTCTAGACTCAAAGACAGCTGGATTTATACCCCAGTATGACCACTAACTTGCTCTGTGACCTTGGACAAGTCACTTAACCTCTCTGAGCTTTTCTAAGCCTGTAAAATGGAGGTAAGACTATATTCCTCGCAGGGTTGTTGTGATAAGTGAAGCACGAATAAAGTGGCATAAAATAGAACAGGCCCCATGAAACATGAATTCTCTTCTTCCTGCACCGTCTCTCTTGGCGGCATCCTAGCCTAACCCCTCCTCACCACATGGCTAGTTAGAGCGGTAACTCCCCAAAGGGCCGCCAGTTTTCTAATCTATTCTCCAGTCCAATCCATCCCAAACACCAAGACCAGAGAAATCTTCTTAAATTATTATGTTTCTTTTGTCACATCCTTTTGTCCTATGATAGTCCTGTTCCATTACCATCAGGTTAAGTCAAAGACCCATTCTAGCCCCCAAATCTGCAATGATGTGGCCTTTTGCAACCCAGGCTGACTCTGCTGTCTTTGTTGAGACAGTGAGAATGAATGTGATTGCCTGGGGAGACGAGAGGGGAAGAGAGCTCTGGACACGACAGAATCTTTGGTAGGGAAATGGCCAGACGACTGAGGCTCTCCCTAGGGCTGCAGGGGATCCTGAAATAACTCTGGGATCTGGCATGGGGACATGAGGATGTCAACTGAGGGGCCCCGGAGTCTCAGCACAGGAAAAAGAGACCACTCTCGTGGGGCCCTCATGCACGGGGCATGATGCCAGCACTGGGTGTCAGCAGGGCCTCAGTGGACCTGGCCACCACCGTTGTGGACAGTGGCAGCGGAGAGAAGAGGAAACTTTGAGGACTGAGCACTTAGCCAATGAGACTGGGTCATCCAAGAGAGACTGTTTAAACTGGGAGACGCTGTAGCACCGTGAACTGGCAAATGAGGATCCCTTCCCACTTCCCAGCAGCCAGGCAGGGGCTCATCGGATTAGTCACAGGAAACTGAGAAGCACTGTTTGTCCTTGCATTTCTCCTTGAATATTCATCTGTGCTCCTGCCACCCAGGCCACCATCACCAAGGCAGTGCTCCAACGGCTGGGGAGCACTGAGCACCCGGAGCAACATTTCTGCAGCTGCCAGAGGGGGCGGGCAAGGGGGTGTCATGGCAGAGGGCTCTTGGGAGCCTGGATGAGGAGATGAAGTGTACGTGTGAGTGGAACAAGACTCTCCTGGGAATGGCTCGGGGATGGTTGCCTCTGGGAGAGGACATAGAAAAGTCAACTTCAAGGGAACAAATCAATACTGTCATATACCCTGGAGGCTGCTAAGGGGAAGCACCTTCCCCCAGGGAGCCCTGGGCAGGGAGAGCAGAAAAGGCCCCAGGCCTGTTAAAATTTAATAGAAGAGTGATGGCCTGGGCACCGTCCCTTTGGTTCACTTAATCCACCCCACAGCGCTAGGTGTTTGTACAAAACACCAAACAAACAAAACCCAGAGACACCGGTTCCCCCTATTTCTGCTTTGAGGCTGGGGTTCAGACAAGTTCAGGAGCCACGGCTGGTACGGATCTGAACCTCCATGTCCCTGTTTTCCCCACCTTAGCCCGCTGCCTGATTAAAGGAGGAGAGGACTGTCAGGTGAAGGGACAAGTCCCCACAGAGCCCTTTGCTCCAGGGGAGATTTCAAGTCAGCTGCCATGACGCCACCCCCACCCCCTCCCCACTGGCTGGCATCTCTAAACCGTCTCCATTGGGAGCAGGGAGCACAACCTTGAGACCCAGGCAGAGGCTGGGTCATATTGTGTGCTGAGATCTTGGGCAAAGCACGTGTCAGCTTGGATTTCATCCTTACGACTGTGGGGATAACAGTTCCCACCTTTTACTGAGTGGATAGAAGGGCTGGACCTGGCCATGTAAACCGCGTGGCTTGCGTGGAGCCCGACGCAGGAACAGGTGAAAAGAACTTTTCTTAACTCTGCCACCCATCTGCCGCCCCCTCTCCCAGCTCTGCTCCAATCTGCATTTTCAGGGTTAAATACCCTGGAGGAAGCAAAGTGGCTCAGAATGAGATGGGTTTGAGAGGCTCAAGCAAGCTTCCCTTGACCTTGACCTTTGGTGTTCTTCAAAAACAGAAATCTAGAAAACCTTTTCTGGTGAAGGGAACAGAGCAGTCTCCCTGGGGGCTTGGCCCACCTGGCACCTCCTGGAGTATCAAGTAAGACAAAGCGCAGGTTGAGGGCAGGTGTGTGTGTGTGTGTGTGTGTGGCACTTCATCAGGGTTTTAGGCGACACAGCCAGGGCTTCTGCCCCTGCGGGAACGGGGCTCAGCCAGCTCCTTGCCCAGAGAGAACATGCGAGAATCGCACTGTGCCAGTGATGGAGGCATTACCGTCAGAAACTGTGCACCGACCTCACGAAAAGGACGCCGAACTCTGTGTTTCTCAGGTAATGTTGGGGGAGAGTGCTCCTGCCAGGTGCAGAAGGAAGAAGAACCCCCTCCTTCTCGGCAGCAGGGGAATCAGGTTGCCACAGCAACCAGCTCCTTCCTGAGTCCACTCATTATATGGCTTTTGAATTTGACTTCCTCCTGTGTATATGTCTGGCGGCTTGATTCCCCGTCTCGCCAACAGCTCACCCCCTAGGCTTCTCCTTTCCCTTCGAGGCCTGTCCGCCTGTCCCTGGGATGGGACAGCAGTTACTTGGTTTGCATCAGGAAGAGTCCCCCTCTCTTCCTCTGTGGGTGGGAGGGTCGACTGGTCAACTTCTTTGGGCAGCAACTGGGCAGAATGGAAGTGTGTGCCCTCTGACCTCACGGCTCTGGGGGGTTAACCCTGGCACTGCCGCATTTGTTTGCCGTGGCCTAAAGCTGGGAGCAACCTTCACAGCACTGGTTAAATATCAGCTGTAGCCACTGCGGAATACCATGCGGCTGTCAGGAGGAGCAAGCTAGAGCCCACGTGCCCACGTGGGAAGATGTATTGTTAAGTTCAAAAAGCAAGTCGTTCAGACTCATAGAAACAGAAAGAATGGTGGTTGTCAGGGACCGGGGTGGGGGGGCGGAAATGCGGAGTTAGAGTTTCACAGGTGTACAGTTTCAGTTTTGAAAGATGAAAAAGTTCTGGAGATCGGCTGCAGGTCAACCTGGATATACTTAACACGACTGAACTGTATATTTAAAAATGGTTAAGATGGTACATTTTATGTTATGTGGATTTTACCACAATTTTAAAGAAAAGCAAGTTGTAGAACAGAATTAATCATTACAGCATGATCTTGTGTGTGGTTTTTAAAGGGTTCTGCAAGTTTGGAAGGAGACAAAATAAGTTGTTGTCCGTGGTTGCTTTTGCAGGTGGAAGGAACTGAGGGGGAAAGGATGTTACTTTTCAGTTTATTCCTTCCTGCAGAATTTTAAAATATATATAATTAACATCTATTATTTTTATAATTTCAATAAGCCAATACAGACAGGGTGATGGTATCTTATGCCTGATATCCAGGAAGCAGACGTTAATTCAACAGATACTTATTAAGCGCTAACCTACCACGTGCAGACGCTGTGCCAAGCACTCGGTCCAAGGGAGAGCGAGCAGGCAGGATGGTCCCTGCCCTCGTGGGGTTCACACTGCCTCAGGGAGCCAGTCCTGACCACGGCCGGTGACAGATGCCAGCTGTGATAAAGAGCCCTGGCGGGCAAGGCATGCTTTCCCCACGTGGTCATTTCATCTCACACCTCTGGGGAGGTGACATTTAAGCTGCGACATGAAGGATGAAAAGGAACCAGTCGGGGAGGAAGGAGGAAAGGGCATCCAGGCACAGAAGCAGAGATGGCCAAGACCCAGAGCAGGACAAGAGAGAAGGTCAAGGTGTCAGGAGTGACAGGCAGGAAGCAGAGGGCGACAGTGTTCCCAGGGCAAAGGCAGACATTCTAAGCGGGAGAGTGATATGATCTGTGGCAAAGATCTGTGGTTTTAGAGCCATCACCATGGCTGCCGGGGTTGGAGAGGGGGCAGGAGTGGAAGCTTCCAGCTGAAGGACTTTGACGAGGATTTTGGTTTTAGATGAGGCCTGAAATTGCAGATCATTATTGAAAGTGGTTACAAAAGTGTGCTTTTTAAAAGTGCACATGAAACTGGGGACAGTGTCATCCTAGCTGGGCTTGGGGAGGAGGAGGGCTGCTACCAGCTCCTCGCACTTGGGTGCCTGTGAGCCAGTGGGATCCAGTCAAATGCAGATTCCCATTCATCAGGGCAGGGCGGGAGGGGCCTGAGACTCCACATTTCTGAGGGGTCCCCAGGTGATGCCAAGCCAGGAACCACACTTGAGAGAGCAGGGTATGGAAGACTTTCATTCTCCAAGTTGCTGTAATGTTCAAATTCCTTTTTAAAAAGCACGATTTGCTTTCGTCCTGGAAAACAATAACAGTTATAAAGATATTTTTTAAAGGCCCTGGAAACAGCCTGCTTGAGACGTGAGCAGGCCAAGCAGAACAGAGTAGGAAGGGCTGTCTCTGGCCCAGGCCACGAGAAGGAGGGCGACATCAGCCAGCGACAGGCTCACCACTTCCTTGGGGAACCTCTTGGCTCCAGGGCAAGACAAAGGAGTAACAATCTTTAAGTAAATACTAAGTACCTCTTCTCTATCAAGAACTATGTTAAGGGCTGGGAGATTGGAGGGAAGAGTTGCCAGCGGAAGAGCACGGGAGACAGAGACGTGAACAGAGAGTCAGGATCACCCAAGCCCAGGGTGCTACGGGCATCAGTGGAGGCAGCACCTGGAGGGCCGGAAGGGCTGCCAACCTGGGGAGGGGGCGGAGGAGGGGAGGTGCCAGAGAATCACCAGGATCACCTCTGCTGGCTCTCATCTCGCAGGTGGAGCCAGGAAACCAGCTCAGAGGCTCAGACACCAGAACTTGATCCACCTTTGACGAGAGACTCCGGGTGCCAGGCACCGCCCCAGGGTCTTTGCAGACAAGTCTTATAAGAGCCCTGGCTCTTCAGGGCATAGACTCTGGGGCCAGATGACTTGGGTTCAAATCTTAGCTCTGTCACTCAGCAGCTTTGTAAACTTGGACAAATTGCTTAAGCTCTCTGGGCCTTGGTTTCCTCCTCTGAAGAACATCAATAACTAATAGTGTTGTAAGGATTAAACCAGTTATTGTATGTAAAGCTCTTAGAATGATGACTGGCATGTAGTAAGAGTCATCCACGCACTGGCTATTATTGTTTAATTCTCCCAACAACTCTGTGAGCCCAGTAATACTAAATACCCATTTTGCAGGTAAAGACACTGAGGTTGCCAGAGATGGCACTCAGCTCTGGGGGGCGCAGCTGAGGCCTGAATCCCACTTTCCACAGCACTGCTCAGGTGCCCCACTCCCACCCCAGGCATTGCAAACAGACCTGGACCTTCCCGTGACTTAAAACAGCTGCCCCGTGCAGGAGCTAGAGGCCACGTGGGAAGGGCTCAAGGGTGTTTGGTCCTCAGACTGCAGCATCCCCAGCTGTTCACTCACTCGGTGTCTCTGAGGCCAATGGACCACAAATCTGAAACTCAGCCTGCAGGGGCCACATTAAAACACAACTGTGCTACCTGCCGTCTGCCCAGTGGCCTCCGTGAGATGAAAGGAGTTTTCTGAGATGAGAAGGCAGGCTGCCTCCATCCATCTTAATCCTGCTGGTTTTGGATGCAAATTGCTTTCTCACACTGATGCAAAAGAACGCTGGTGGGTGAGATGCGGCGGCTGGGGCGGGCAGATGGAAGACCGGCTGGAGGGAGGGCAGCCGCAGGGACACGATGTAGGGCCGGGGCAGCTGCCCAGAGTCCTCCCTCCTCCTCCCCTGCTTCCCCACCTCGCCTCCCCCTCCACCCTGCTGCACGTGAACATTTTACAAAGAGTCAGATTTCTCCTCAGCCTTGGTCTGGGCAGGAGGGCCTGGAGGCATTTTGATGCATTTTGATGCATTTTGAGCAAATGGAAAGCAGACTTCTCGGGCCAGAGAGGAGGCAGAAGAGGACTTACTAGGGGGTAGGGGATCCCACTAGAGGCTCCGGGAGGGGGAGCCGCTGTGTCTCCCTGGGTCGGGTGGGTTGAAGAGAGGTCAAGTCTGCCTCTGGGTTCTTAACTCAAATTTGTATTTTATTTTGTATGGTGGAGATATTTACGTATGCATATGTTTATTTATACACAGTTCAGTACATGAAGAACTTGAGATGGCTTACAAAAATGTGTGCAACGTCAAGGAATAAAACAGATGGCTTTGGGGACTGAAGTGAAAGGAAACTAAACAGAAGGGAAATGATGCAACCAGGAGTAAGACCAGTATCCATAAATGCAGGATAAATAGCCCTGCACACATCCGTAACAAGGCCCAGAAACTTGGTTCTGAGAACCCTGGTCGCCAGAGAGTGAAATGCAAACAAATACATGAACCACAGAGTCCATAAGATGAAAAAATCCAGAACCTCTCAGGAGAAGCACCACCTTAACTTTGTACAATTTAATTTATTTGGGGGGGGGGAGGTAATGAGGTTTGTTTATTTATTTAGCTTTTTTTTTTTTTAATGGAGGTACTGGGGATTGAACCTAGGACCTCGTGCATGCTGGGCATGCACTCTACCGCTGAGCTCTACCCGACCCCACCTTAACTGTGGAACTGACACTTGGGAGGATTCCTCCAGGGTCCACCTACAGATGACCTTGAGATGTAGAAGGTGGCAGATGCCCTCAGGGGCACCATGACAATAGACACAATAATAATCATTCTCATAATGTCCCTCAGTATGACATGTGGCACTGAAATGTCACTCAGGAGTAATCCTAATATTCATTCTGCTTTGTGGTATCAGAAATTAGAGATAGTCTAAATGTCCATCAAATACACTAAGGTACCAGCATCCAGTGGTCATAGCTATTAAGAAGAAAGGGGAGCAATTTAGGACTCATATGAAACAATCTCCAAGATATATTGGGAAGTAAAAAAATTAAGGGGCAGAACAATGTCTATAAATGAAAAAAAGCATATATGTACTTGAATGCTTGTATATATATACCCCACATCATTATTGGACGGAAGCATAAACTGGTAATAACGCTTCTGGAGAGAGGCACCAAGTGGAGGGCAATAGAGGTAAGAGACTGACTTTTCATTATCCAGCCTTTTGTACCGTCTGAATTTTGTACCACAGGAGTATGTTACGTATTCAGCATCATTAAATAATCCATTTAAGACATGAAACCAATTTATTTCATGCTATTTTCAAAATAAAAATTTACTAACATGTTGAATAATAGTTACTAAAACCGTATGTTAAATCAGTCCAAATAGAAATCTAGTCTAAGACACAGTTTTATATAATATTCTGAATTTTATTGCTGAATATATGATCAGGTTCAGAAAAATTAAGGATGTATGAAATCACGATCATGTATTTTTGGCTTCTTGATTTCTCTTGTAAGACCATATATGCCTAAAAGTACTGAATTAGAAGGAAAAAGTAAACAATAAAAATTCTCTATATTGTAAAAAAAAAAAAATGAAAGCAAAAATAATCTGAGAGGGGCTATACCAGGGGCTCTAAATAGATACTCCTTTATGGCCAAGTTAAGGACCACATATAGATTACCCAGAAGAATGGAAGGCCCGCACATCCTTCTAGCTTCAGTCGTCCATGAAAGCCACTTGCCCAGTGCGTTCTCTGCCGAGAATCTGGGGGGCAGGTCTATATTGCTGATTAAGGTCCACCACTTTCCTCATCAACTGGAAGTTCAAAAACTTTTCCACAAAAACAACCTGCTGGAACTAATAAATATAGCAAACTTGCAGAATACAAAAATTGGTTGTTTCTGTACACTAAGAATGAAGAATCCTAAAAGGAAATTAAGAAGACAATTGCATTTACTATAGAATCAAAAAGAATAAAATACTTAGGAATAAATTTAACCAAGGAGGTGAGAAACATGTACAATGAAAACTACAAAATGTTCCTGAAAGAAATTAAAGGAGACACTAGTGAGTGGAAAGACATCCCATGTTCATAGATTGGGAGACTTAACATGGTTAAGATGTCCTTAATACCCAAATCGATCTACAGACTCAGTGCAATCCCTGTCAAAATCCTGACAACGTTTTTTTGCAGAAATGAAAAATCTATCCAAAAATTCATTTGGATCCTCAAGAGACCCTGAATAGTCCAAAAAATCTTGAAAAAGATGAACAAGGCTTGAGACCTCAAACTACAGTCATCAACACAATGTGGTACTGGCATAAACACATATATACAGGCCAATGGAATGGACTAGAGAACCCAGAAATAAAACTTTGTAACCCCTTGTGTATGGTCAAATGATTTTCAACAAGGATGTCAAGATGATTCAAAGGGGGAAGGAAGAGTCTTTTCAATCAGTGGTGTTGGGAAAACAGAATATCCACGTGCAAAGAACGAAGTTGGACCTTCCCTCACACCACAGACAAAAATGAATGCAAAACAGGCATCTTTGACCTGCAGCAGAAATTCGATAAACATGTGCCGAGAGACTGAATGTCCCCACTTGTCCCAGTTTTCCCAGCAGCTGCTTGGGATGGTAGAGCTGGAGATGGAATAAGTGCCTGGGTGTTGACAAAAGGTGAGTATCCTGTGCCAGCTGGAGTGCCAGGGAAGGTTCTCCTTTACACACACACACCCCACATTGCGCACACATACACACATATCTCAGACACACCACACTTCCCACCCACAGATCACACATCCCACACACAAAACACCGCCATCCCCCCCACACACACCTCACACACACGCCACATACGTCACACACATCTACCACACACACCCATCACACACATCTACCACACACACCCATCACACACGCACGCACTCCCACACTCACGCCGCTGGGAGTTGGTTCATTCAGGCCTCGCTTGATGTACGAATTGAGAGCAAGAGAGCGCCTGTGTGATCTGCTTAAAACATAAATTAAAATTTGCCAGTTCTGTTTATACCCCTTCCCCCAAAATGCCTTGGTACATATTGTGAAATGAATCACTAATTGAGGTGTGGTTCTAGGGGCTCCAGGAAAATGTACTCCCCTCTTCTTCCACCTCCCTTCTCTGCTGGTCACTGCCTGAGTTCTTCCCTGGGGGGCTTCATTGTTCAGTTTAGCACTTTGATGGATGCAAAAATATATCAACCCTCCCCGCCCGTGCCCAGGGAGAGTAAGGCAGATGTATGTTAGCCACGTGCACCTGGGTATGAGTGAAAGTGTGAGGGAAACTGGGGAGTGTGGAGAGGAGCATGATTACTAACCGAGTTCGGTCTGGTTACCAACCAGGTAATTGGGTAACCCGAGGCAAAGACGTGGTGTGGGGAAGTGGGGGAGAGCCCTGGAGCCCTGCGGGGTGAGCAGTGAGGAAGCTCTGGGGGGAGTGGGGATAGGGGTATCCGGAGGGGTGTGTGATGGGGGGCACCGTGGAGGGGTTGTGCGGAGAGGCCAGTCCAGCATCTGTGGTTGGTCTATGTCCAGCCCCGTCCTCATTTCCATCGCCAGCAAGATGAGGGCAGAAGCTGGCTGGACTCCCAGATAGTGAGGCAGCAGATAAAGTTGTTGAGACGAGATGAGTAAGCAGGGACCAGGGCCCGCAGGCAGCCCTGAAGAAGCTCCGCAGTGGGGCTCTGCATGGTCCCCAGAATCAAGTGCCCGGAGGGGACCTCCTGCCCTGTGAACAGATGCGGGTCTCCTCGCCCCTGCTCCCACTCACCCTACCGCGCTGGCTGCCAACCAAGCAAGGGCTTGAGCCCTCAACTTTATCCTGGAACGCAGAACCAAGGGACGCCTTGGTTTTTTTGGTTTTATTTTTGAGGCACAGGGACAGGGAAGGAGGAGGGCATCACATCACTTCAGACAGGTGACGATGTGCTCCGAGTACCCCTGGATCTTTGTGACTTATTAAGAAAACTTGCACTCCTTAATTGATCCAAATTTTTTTTTAAGTTATTTTGACCGTTCGTCAAAATTCTGTTTAAATAATGAGTTTCAGAGGAAGAAGTCAAAGGCTGTGTTGTTCTTGGAACACTGATCATTAAACCGTGAGGAATTCTGCCAGCACCAACTGTTTTTTCTCCAACGCCCTGTACGCCTCCACAGACACACCAGAAAAAGAAGACACCGTGATTGACTTCTAGTTAGTTCCTTCTCTGCCTCACCCCAATGCCCCGTCTCCTCTCGTCACCAGGTGAACACACTGTGCAGACAGGAACTGCCTGAGCACGGCCAGTGGGAGACAGAGTCAGGATTCCGATACCCGGCACTGAACGGCTGCTGTTGCCCTGGGCCGCCCGCATCCCCAGCTGCTGCAGATTTTGGCTGCTAACAGCTCACACCTGTGCCCTCCTTTAAAGCCTTGCTCTTGGCCGAGGAGATGCTGGGAGATTATGGTCACACCACAGCCCCTTGCCTTTTGGGGGGAAGCACCTCTGTGGGACAAGTTATGCTCCAGAGCTCCCCTACGGGTTAGGCTGAGGCTGGATTTCTCCTGAAACCACATCCTTCTCCAGCAGCTTCCCCAGACAGCTTTCTCTTGCGAGCCCTTCTTCTGTGAATCCCTTGCACGAGCACAGTCTCAGGTTCTGCTCCTCTGGGGCCTGGCTACGACACTCTCACCTGCTGGCTTTCATTATGAAGTCATGGGCTTTACAGGGTCCCTCCAGGCAGGAGTTTGGCCCTCCTGTTTTTCAGCTGTCAGCTCCACCCTGGAAGCCCTCCAAGCACTGTGGACCCTCCCTCCATGACGACCATCTCCCACGTGCATGGGAGGGGCCTGGAGTGGGCACATGAGCAGCAATGTTATCGAGCTGAAGATCCCGAACAGCCCCTCTGTGTCCGGGTGACAGCAATGGGGAAACCACGCTCCCATGTGCATTAGCTTCCAGGGCTGCTGTAACGAAGTGCCACAAACTACAGAAATCTATTGCCCCCTAGTTCTGGAGGCTAGAAGTCCAAAATCCAGGTGCTGACAGCGGCACACTTCCTCTGAAACCCACCAGGAGGAACCCTTCCTTGCCTCTTCCAGCTTCTGGTGTTTGCCAGCATCCTTGGCTCGTAAATGCATCACTCCAATCTGCTTCTGTTGTCACACAGCCACAGGACACTAGTCGCATTCAATCAAGGGCTCACCCTAACCCTGGATGACCTCATCTTGACTAATTACCACTGCCACAAAACTATATCCAAATAAGGTCACATCCTGAGGTACTAGAGGTAGGATTCAGCATATCTTTTTTGAGGGGAGTCACAATCTAGCCCATAATACCATCTCTGCTGTTCCTTAGCTGGGGGATGCCTGCTTCGGCTTCCTCAGCTGTAGGAATGAGAACACCAGGGAGAAAGAGGGAACGTGTGGGGTCATTTCTGTCCATCTCCCACCATGGGCTGCTCCCCTCTGCTG
Organism: Camelus dromedarius; assembly: GCF_036321535.1. Classification (NCBI taxonomy): domain Eukaryota; kingdom Metazoa; phylum Chordata; class Mammalia; order Artiodactyla; family Camelidae; genus Camelus; species Camelus dromedarius. The sequence continues at coordinate 6,962,688 of NC_087446.1, read as the reverse complement.
GGCTCTCTCGGGTCCCCACAGGGTATGTCACAGCCCTGTCCTCCCCGCCACACCACCAAGCAGCCTCTCACTGGAGGGCTTAGATCTGCCCTGGAGATGTATTTTGTAGCAATAAAAGACCATTGGAGCCTTTCAGAAGTCAGGCTTCAGGGCCTGCTGTTCCAGTGTCACTGCCTGTGACTGCCGGCTGAGTGGCAGGAGTGCTAAGAATGTACTGGGTGGGACAACCTGGTTGAGTCAAACATGCACAAAAGGCTCAACACAAAGCGCTTTCTGGTCTAATAATGACATGACTACGCAGATCCATCTTCCCGGGGCAATTTCCTGGCGTCAGGACGGAACCAGCTCCCTTCTCCTCGGCCTCCTGCTGCCGCACTGCCCTCATGCTGGGCTTCAACAAAGGGGTGAGCACTCAGCAGTTCTCTTAGTCGGTGCTGTGACAGGCGCTTGGGCTGACATCCTGGCATCTGTCTGCCTCGATCAGGGTGGTACAGCATCAACCTGAAATTGCTGGTGCTTCCGGAATGATCAGTTCTCTTCCAGATCTAAGTCTCAAAGCTTGCATTGATTGTATTCCGTCTAGAATGTGCGCGGGTCATCTCAACAGGCTGTCCCCACAGCCCACCCCCTCGCCCCCACGCCCAGCTCCCCAAAAGAAAGGCGAGGGAGAGGCCAACTTGAACTTCAGATTCTATTGCCCTCTCGCCTGGCAGAAGCTTCTCATCGGTCATCAGAGCTTCTCAAATTTTACGGTGAAAATGTATCACCTGGGGTCTTTTAAAAGTGCAAATTAAGACTGTAGGTCTGGGTGAGGACAGGGAGATTGTGCATTCCTAAGGAGCCCCCGTGTGATGCCCCAGCTGCCGGTCACAGACCGCACTTTGAACAGCCAATGACACCCGCACGGTCCCCCTCAGCAAGGTCAGTAGACATGCCAGGGACGTGACAGGTCACAGGGCCGAGGTTTGCTCTGGGTGCTCCAGGAGGAGGGAGGGAGCCCCTGACGGCCTGGGGAGCTAATGGAGCCCTCCCAGGACACGTGAGCCAGAGTGAAGGAGGCCACAGGATTTCTGCTTCCAGAAAGATTGCTCTGGGCACCCGCTGTGTGGAGAATGGAAAGGAAGGGCCAGGCTGAAGGCACAGAAGCCATGCGGAGGCTTTTAAAATAATCAGGACAAGATAAAGACGCAATCAGGTCTGAAGTAGGACAGAGACGCAGGGCTGGTGAGGAAGGGGAAGGGGAGGAGACCTGTGGGAGATGAACGGAGGGGCGAGCTCAACTGGCTGTGGGCGGTGATGCAGGAGGATGCAAACCCATCCCCAGACCCCTACGTCTGACGGGGCTGGGGGCTGAGAAATGGGATTCCTAGGAGGCTGCGGGGTTAGGGGGGTGACCTCAGGAGAGGAGAGAATATGCAGGGAGGTGAATGAGGAAGGGGACATGCGTGGTTCACCGCTGAACGGGGTTCCAATGAGAAGCGTTTGCCTCTTAGTGGGAGGCAGGTGGGAAAGAAAGCAGGAGCAACGTGGGCGGCCCCTGGTGGGCAGGAGCACCCGGGCCGCTTGGCAAGGACTCGGTGTGGCCTGGTCTGCTCGTTCTTCTCAGAAGCCCCAGGCCCCCAGGGCAGCAGCCTGCAGCCAGACAGAGGGTGTCCAGGGCGCCCATCAGAGGTATCAGACCAGTGGCCTCTGACGGGTGACCCTGGCCTCTGCGCTTAGGTCCCCGGTTTAATTACCGATTTTCTCCCTGTCATCCACTTCTTTTTCCTATCCTTGAGTTGACTGGGTTGGATGTTTATCTCATTACTTTTAGCCTTCCTACCCTTCTAATATAAACGTTTACACCCAAACATTTCCCCTGAAGTATGGCTTCTACGGAATCTCCTAAGTTTTAATACGAAGCATGCCCCTTGGCATTCAGTTCTAAACAATCGTAGTATCCATTATGATTTCTTCTTTGACCCAAGGGCCACTGAGAGAGGTGTTTAAAGAAGTTGCAAGTACATGTTTTTAAAATTGATCTCTTGCTTATTCATTTTTAACTCATTTGATTGGTGGACAGGGAATCTGGTCTGTATAACACCGACTCACTGAAATTGGTTGAGACTAACTTTCGATCTTGTATGTAGTTAATTTTTGAGGATGTTCCATATGGGTTTGAAAGAATGCATATTCCCTAATCGGGGCATAATCCTTAACTTGAATGCAAGGTTCTTCATATTCACTCATGTGCTCAACGCATCACTGAGTGTTTGCTTTGTACCAAGCACTATTGTAGGTAAGGGGGATGTAACAATACAAAACAAACAAGATTCCCAAGACTTTCACTCCAGGAGGCTGAGGCAGGCAATGAACGAAATAACTAAGTATAATAAAAACTGTACAAGTTTATATAGTGCTTACTATGTGCCAGGCATTGTTCTAAATTCTATGTTTACATGGATTCATTAATTCTCATAATAATTCATGAGATAGGGACTATTATTGTTCCCACATTAGGGTTGTGATAATGAGATTCAGAAAGATTAAATGCTTTGATCAAGGTTATATAACTAATAAGTGGCAGGGCTGGGACTCAAACCTATTCAGATACTGGAATATGTAAAATAACCTTATATAAAATTTTAGAAAAGAGACAGAATAAAGATGAGCAAGAGACTATTGAAAAGTGAGCCAGCAAATTAAAAAAAAAAGAACTAACTAGAACTTTTAAAAATTAAAAAAATTATGGACAGATTAAGCAGGAGGTTATAGACAATTTGAAGAGAAAATGAGTAAATTGGATGTGAGGCTATCGCACAGTATACAACACAGAGAGACAACGAGATGGAAAATGTCAGAGAATAACCTGATAGTGGGATAGTCTAATGTTTGTCTGCTTGGAGTCCAAGAAGGGAAGATGGAAGAGAATAGAAGAGAGGAACTATCTGAAGAGATAAAAGCTGAGAATTTACAGAAAAACACACACAAACAGATCTGTGCAAATGTTTCCATGGATACTCCCCATAGCTCTCTGACGGTCCATGGAGCCCAGGTTAAGGACTCTGTGTAAGAAGCACTGCTAATTGCCTGTTCACATTCTAATCTCTTTTCCCTGTTAATGACCCCAGGCTTATTCGGGGTAGCATCTACCTTGCACCTTGGGATGGCGATGGCATTAGTTATGGACAATGGCATAAAAGCTTGTGGAAAAGGGATAAAATCAGCTACATCTTTCTTTTACCTTTTGCCCTTAACTATCCTGCTTGGAACTTGAATGCAATGCTTGGAGGTTCAGCAGCCATCTTATGACCACGTGGTGAGAAGCTCATGATAAAGATAGTCAAATAAATAGGAAGTCTAAATGACAATCATAGACCGACTACTTCCAGAGTTGGTATATAAGAAAAATAACTCCCTTTTGGCAAAGTCACTGTGGTTAGGTTTCTACTGTGTGCAGCCAAACACAAGCTGCACTGACCCCACCCATCTCCCATCTCCCCACACCACCGGACAGCCTGCAGGCCAGGGAGAGGCAGAAAGTAAGAGATCAGAAAACATTTATGTTCACTTTTGACCTCAGCCTTTCCAGAAATGGTGACCACATCCTGTTCCAAGACACCACACCACCAGTCCAAGGAAAAGGCAAGAATAGTGAGAAAAGAATTTAAGCAGGAGTTTTGACCCTGCTCACTGCAATCCACCTGTTTTTAGAATTATATTATTTTAGGAAAATGTTATCTGACTGTCCCGCACGCCTCCTGTCTCTTTAACATCACCCAAACCACACGCGCAGGCTGAGGGATGACACTGGGACTGTTACAGGCCTGTACTTCTTTCTCCCTAACGTGGGATCTTTGGTTTCCTCTTCTTCACATCCTCATTTGCATCCTCCCTCTTTCCCTCACGCTCGCCCACCATTTAACTCCACCATGAGGATGCTTCTCAGTCCAGGTGAAGGTATGGCTGGCCTCCTGCTCTGAGGTTTCCGGTGAGAATAGGATAAGGTGTCATCTCAAAGCTTCACTGCTGCATCGTGGAAGCGTACCCAGTCGCGGCCAGCCAGGTCAAGGACAGAAGTCAGAATTTACCAACGTCACAGAGCCATTAAAATGTCTTTTTCAAAACGAGTAATTCACCGGTTATACTGAATACCAGCCTCCAGGTGTCGTATCACAGTGCACCAAGTTAGGTCTTCATTTTCAAAGATGGCTTTGGTACAATGGCACCAGTTGGGTTTCTGTTTTGTTTTTTGTATGACAGAGTAGCAATCTTTTTTTTCTCACTTGCTTCAGTAATTGCCCATGAAGGTCTTAGGGGAGAGCCACAGATAAGCCTCCCTCTTTTAGGAAGTCTGATGTTGTCTAAATCAAGGCTTCCAGCCGTGCCGAGGTGTACCATCAAAGGCTCTTGGTTTTGCATATATGGTAAAGGAATTGGCTTGGGGAGCAGCCCTTTTTGTCCTTCTCTCCTTTCTCATTTATATGAAGGAAAGACAGTGAAAGGAAAAGAACATAGTCCAATCTTAAGATGAGCAGGCCCTGTAGATGGGCAGAGAATTAGGGACACTCCGCTGCTAATGCAGCATGGGAGGAGAGCTCTGGAAGTCCAGTGGTCCTAGGAAATGAAACACTTTCTGAAATTGCCAGTGTCTGGAGGGAGAACAATCATGAGAGCCGCTGGGCCGTTCTGAGCTAAGTGATTTTTAAGATAAGGCCTACTTTTAAATTCCCTTGAAGAAAGAGAGACAATGATTGCTTTGGAAACAAATGCTGACTTTAAAATTTGGAAAATAGGATAGTCAGAAGGCTCCTTAAACCTAGCAACCCTTCCTTCTCCCATCATATGCCCCCACCACAAACCAAACAAACATACAAGTACATGCTGAAAACAAGTCAGTTATTCTGAAAATCAATTAAATTATTTATACCCTGTGAAATAAGTGTTTCAAAGGGAAATCTGGAGAGGCAGAGCCAATTAGAAGTCATGGTGCTGAACAGCTTATTAGTTAAATCAGGCTCTTTGTCTTTGTTTCACTAATGGTGTGGACTTTTGAATCTTCTAATCATTAACTTTGGCTACTTAGTAAGATCCCACTGGGTTTGGTTAGTTTATACTTTTCTGAATGACATTTTCCCTATTTCGATGGCCTAGAAGCATAATGAGGTGAATGAATCACAAGAAATAATAATTTTAAAATTCTAGGCAAGGAACAAAACTGGGCTCATTACCATGAAAGATTAGCATTCTGATGAGGGAAGAAAATTACCCTAGAGCAGGGGAGAAGACATCATAACCACCACTTACATGCACTGCTTCCTGCATGCCAGGTACTTACATGTACTCGCTCATTTAGTCCTAGTAGAAACGTTATATGGAAGAGGAAACTGTGGCACAGAGAGGCTAAGTAATTTGCTGAAAGTCACACAGCAAGGAAGTGACCTAGTTGGTATGTAACTGAGGCAGCCTGGCTCAAGCCTGGACTATCTCAACCCCTTTAAGGAAGGGGGAACGGGAAAGGCATGGAAAGAAGTTAAATGTATGAAAAAAAAGGACATTAATATTTCTAAATGCACATTGATCAGTGTACTTGTTTCCTGCAGCTGCTATAACAAATGACCATAGACTTGGTAGTTTAAAACAACTGGTATTTATTCTCCTGTGGTTCTGGAGGCCAGAGTCCAAAATCAGGGTGCTGGCAGGGCTGTGCTCTCTCTGGGGAGACTTGCCTCTTCGGCTTCTGGAAGCTCCAGGTGCACGCTGGTTGCACAACTCCAATCTCTGTATCCATCTTTCTGTGTCTCTCCTCTGTGTGTCTCTTATAAGGACACATGTCGCTGGATTTAAGACCTGCCTGGATAACCCTTTAACTCAATTACATCTGCAAAGACCCTTTTCCCAAATAAGGTCACATTCACAGATTCCAGGGGTTTAGCTGTGGACATATCATTTGCAGGACCACCATTCAACCTGCTACGATCAATTAGGACTTAATGATGTTGCAAGAAACAGAAAACTAATCTTGAGCTGTCTGAAATAACAAAGCAGGTCTATTGTCTCCCTTAGATGAATGGTCCAGGGCAGCTCTGGCTCCAGGTGAGGCATGAGGACCGGCTCCACTCCCAGGCAGGCTCTTCCCTTACAGTCTGAAGGGCTGTCAGCTGCTCCTGGGGTCAGGTGTTTCCTCATTCAAGACCACGTGGAGGAGAGAAGCTTTTCCTTCCAGAACTCCCCGCCCATGTTTCTCTGTCTCCCATCAGCTCTGATGAAGGTATATTCCAGCAGCAGACATATTCCTGTGACTAGAGGGGGGGGGGGGCATTGGATGTCACACGGCAAAGAGTGAGGGGTCCCCAATTTAAAATCAAGGTACCATTGGGAAAAGACCCACCATGGTCCTTCCTTTACCTTTTTGGGAGGAGTGTGGCTTCTTTCATTTTGCAGATGTTGAAATGGAGGGTCAGGAATATGGACTAACTTGGTCGAAGTTACTCACACGTAAATGGAGCAGAACCAGGCTGGAAACTGAGGCCTGTTGATTTCACAGCCTTTCTCCTGCCAGTGGCCAGGCGCAGGGCCAGTCTCCCTCTGTCCGGCAGCAAGCCCAGTGCTCTCCTGGGAGCCACGCCGTGGTGGACAAGGGTGTGTCTGCTGAAAATGAAATAAAAAATGTTCAGGGAAGTGACGACATCCAGACAGCTCTCTAGAGAACTAGTGAAAGGGTCTGAGATACAGGAGAACCCCAACACCAAAACGAAGTACTACCTTACCTTATGCTCACTTTAATGGCCGTTGATACTGTCATTCCAAAACAAGGAGTTTCCCGATGTTCTAGCAAACTTGGTTGAAAAGCGATATTCACTATATTAATTTCTGCTTTCCCTGTTGTATCAGTGACAAAATGAATTCTCTTTGGGACCACTGGACCCCAGCTCCCTCGTCATCTGCCCCAACAGAGGCAAGTCAGGAATTGTGGGCTGCTGGGCAAGGGAGGTGATGCCTGGGTCCAGCCCCAGAGAGGGCGGAGTTTGCCAGCACCAAGAAGTTGTGATTTTTATAAAATTACACAACCTATTATCATAAAAGGAGCTTTAAAGGTTTTCCAGTTCACCTCCTTACTTAACGCAGGGCCCCCTTTACTTCAGGGCAGAGACCAAGTTATTCCTCTTTGTACTGTGAGCGCTACACAGGGTCTGGTCCTAGCATAGGTGCTCAGTCAATGTCTGTCAGATGAATGAACAGATGAAGAAAGAGACCTTTTCGAGTGCAAACAAAACCGATCAGGTTCTTAGGGACTGAGTCATCTGCTTCACATTTATCAAGCTCATACCTAAACTTATAAGAAATTACTATATAAAGCAGAATACAGGAAGCAGAAAGCATATATTCCTTTGCACCAGGGAAGGAAATTCTAACATACGCTACAACATGGATGGAACTTGAGGACATGACGCTAAGTGAAATAAGCCAGTCACAAAAAGACAATGCTGTATGATTTCATGCATAGGAAGTACCTAGAGGAGTCAAATTCATAGAGACATAAAGTAGATGGTGGTTGCCCTGGGCCCGGGGGAGAAACGGGGAGCTGGTGTTTAAAGTGTATAGGTTTCAGTTTTACAAGATGGCAAGAGTTATGGAGATGAATGGTGCTGATGGTTGCACAATATTATGAATGTATTTAATATCACTGAACTGTATACTTAAAATTATGAAAATGGTAGATTTTATGTTATGTATATTTTACAATTAAAAAAAATTGGAAAAACGATTTTTTGTATAAGTTCTCTTTCTGAGCCAAAGCCTGAAGGTTGTGAGCCTTCAGCAGACTCCATAGTCTCAAAATCGTTACACCAGACAGACGTGCCAGTGCAACTGTTGTCTGGGTGGGGAGACATTCCTGGTGCTTCCTGCTCCATCATCTTCCCCAGATCCTCCCACAAGAATTTTATAAACCAAAATATTACAACAATTTTTCTGGTCTCTTGCTCAAAGCTGCCAAATTTCATCACTTGTTCGGAACAATACTTAACATGGATGATTCAGCTTCTGATGGGTGAATTTCAACATGGAAAAGAATAACCATTTATAATGTCCAATTGTACAATTCCTCCCCTCCACATTTTTATTCTCCATATTGGAACCCGAATGACTCTTTTACGCATAAATCGGATCCTGAAAGGATATTGATTACTTATGCCATCATAAAAATCGAGGCACAGTGCAAAGACATTATTTCCCTTTTCTCTGCTGTCCTTTCAATATATAAAAAGTGAGACAAGACCAGGTACCCGTCCTGCCTATTATGATTACTTCTCCAATGGGTGACCTTGGTTAGGAAACTTGGCTTCTCTGAGCCTTAGTTTTCTCAATCATGAAATGAAACTGTAATTTTGATAACCTTTTAGAGTGCTTTCAAGTCTAAAAGCTTAAGATCTGATGGCTTTGGTCAAAAGTCCCCAATTTTCCGAGTTCTAATTCTTGTGGTTCCAGTATAAGTCCCCATGTAAGATCAAGTGTTTGAGTCCAGGTTTCCAGAGAAACAGAATCAAAAGGATGTATTTATACAGAGGGGTTTATTTTAAGAAATTGGCTCACACGATTCTGGGGACTGGCAAGTTGAAATCTGCAGGAAAGGTTGGCTGGCTGGGAATTCTGACAGGAGTCAGGCCTGAGTCCTAAGGCGGTTCTGGAGGCCGGATTCCCTCCTCCTCTGGGGACCTCAGTCTTTTCTCCTACAGTCTTCAGATGGCTGGATGAGGCCCACCCACATTACAGAGGGTGATCTGCTTTTCTCCAAGTCTACTGATACAAATGTTAATCACCTCTGAAAAATATCTTGCCAGCAACATCTAGACTGGTGTTTGACCAAACAGCTGGGTGCCCTAGCCTAGCCATGTTGACATAAAATTAACCACCACATCGATGTGACCCTCAAGTCGAATCCCTGTTCTCTTCTTTCACTGCTTGAGAAGACCCTGCCCTTGCCCTCAGGGTCTCTCAGTCCAGCTGGGAAAAGGCTCCCATGTGCTCCTGCTGTGGAAGTGAGGTGCCCATCAGACAGGAAGGGAGCCCACAAGGGACCATGGAAACATACAGCCTTCTCCTCTGCTCTCCCCTTTGTGTCCCCTCTCCCCCAGGAAATGAGGAAAATGACTCTCTGGTTAATAGATTAGATTCTTGTGAGTTTGCTTTGTGTGAATCAGATGAGTCAATCCTCAGGGGTCTGATTAATTTTGTGCTAAGTACAGTGCTAAACATAGTATGTAGTCAAAAACCAGTGATCTGGACAAGCAAACCAACAATTTAATGCAGGGTTCTGAGAAAACAGGTTCAGGGTGGGCAGAATGTCAGGAAGGTGACCTTTGAATTGAATTTGGAAGATCAGATGGAGAATTGTCCAAGTGGAAAGGCAGGGGACCAGCAGGTGTAAGAGAAGGGCTGTGGAGCATAGGCCTGGAAGGCCAGACCAAGGCTGCGTGTCCCCACCGCACTCTGTGACGCCCCAGACAACCCCTTCGTAGCCACTCACTCCATGTCTGTGTTCCCCACTGAATCAGGAAGCCCAGACAGAGGCCAGGTCCCATTTATTTCTGTTTTCCCAGCACTTAGCACACGCTTGTTACGCTGTTATAATGCTTAACACATGCTGATCAAGTGACACTGGGCCCCCGTTCAGGTCTGGCGGCAGTGGGGGGTTCACCCCAACCCCTTCCAGCCTTTTGGCAAATCCTTGCAGTTCACAAGGAGGACTGGGCAAGAGAGGCGAAGACAGACCACCACAGCTGCTCCCTCTTCACTGTAAGAATCAAAATGTATGTTCTACTGTTGGTGCAAAAGAACCTGAAAACAGGCTTTGCAGATGTGGATGTTACAAAAGGGTTCACACTCATCTAAAAGGCATTCATTCAATGAATGTTTTTCGACAAATAAATAACCATATCCCCTTTCCCGCTAGGTGAGGGTGCTGTGCTCAGCACCATAGATCACCTTGGCACAAGGGTATTAAAACATGCGATTCTCTGTGCACGATCTTTAGTCTTACATCTCATATTATAAAAGGACAAAAGATGCAGCGAAAGCCAAGGGAATCAGCTCTCAGTAAATCCCACCAATGTCCCCAGGGGATTTAGAACCACAGCAAAGAAGAGAGAAATCAACAGAGTCAGCCCTGCGGCTGCCTCATGCGCACCGTGGGCCCAGAGGAGTTTTGAGTTACCATAGCTACAAGCCTGTTTCCTAGGGAGCACACCACACAGTAGGTGCCCTAAAAAGGCCATGCTAGTCATAGGAGACGTAGATCTTTGCCTAAATAGAGATGTTTTCCCTCGGAACTTATAATTAATGAACGTGACAGAAGAAGAGCCAATAAAAATAATGGGTCTGCTTCCCTTGGATGGAAATAACAGGCTAGTCCATTGCAAGAGCCAAGAGGAAACACAAAGCCGGACCCTGCAATTATCTGTTCATTGTGATACATCTCCAGCTATCGGACACTGCAGGCTTCCAGAAGGCACACGCAGGAGAGTGAAAAAACAAAACCCTCTCAGATGGGGACTCAGAGCAGCAAGTTTATGTTACCCCATCTAATAATAAGAACGCATACCCCTATGAGGCCTTTTCATTTCTGCTACACTTTCTTGCATATTTATGTGTTTAACCTAATTCTCTAGCATCCTTCCAAGGCTGTTATGTACAAAACCCGTTCCCATTTACAGAAGAGAAAGACCAGGCTTCAACAACGTCATGTGATTTGCCAGAAGCCACCTAGAAAATCAGTGAAAGAACTAAGGAAGCAGCAAGGACTTGAACCCAGGTCTCCTGAGCCTGCATCCAGTGTGCTTGCTACTGTACCCAGTGACGATTTAAAAAAAATAACTCACTTTTTTGTCTGAGTCCATGGGAAAGCAGCTTAGATGGGAATGATTTTCTGGGAGCAAATATGATTTTCTGGGAGCTCACATAAAGGTCCACATGAGAGGTTTTTACAAACTGGGGTCTCAGGGCCCTAGGAGAGCTCTGTGGCATATTTATCAAGAGGAATCAGGCTTTTGGCATTTTTGAGGGAAAAAAATTAATGATATGCTAAGTTTATGAGAGAATTTTTCTTCCTTGAATCTATTGCCTTTCCTTCCAAAATAAATTAAATTCTAATATTCATACTGAAGCAACAACACATTTGTTCCTAACTGCAACAGAGGACTTCATCTAAAGGCATAAAAGCTATTAAATCACAGTAGAGGCATACAAAATAAAAATATTACAGTCTCCCAATCTCACTCCAGGATCTCCAACCACGGCTGAGAAAAACAGCCAACACTTATGTAACACTTAGGATTTGCCAGGCACTTCCATGCAGTTTACATACATTAACTCAGTCAATCCTCCCAAACACCCTAGGAAGAAGCAGCTACATCATCTTGACTTTGCAGATGGGAACACTAAGGCAAAATAGCTTTCCCAAGGTCACACAGCCAGTGCGCGGTGGAGCTGAGACTGGAGCCTGAGCAGTCTTGGGGCCAGCTGGGGTCTCAACCATGAGACCGAGTCTGATATGCCCTTGACTCTTCTTCCTGAGGGGAGCAGTTTGGACAGAAGACTTCTGGGTCTTCTCCCCACCCCTCTCTGGTTCCTAACTGGTGAGAGGTGGAGGTCCCTCCAGCACTCATGGGTTTACATGAACAATGGGGTGGACCGTTAAAAATTACGTTTACCAAACCCTGTCATACATGGGGAACTAGGTATAATCTGGGGCAGAGTGACAAAATAGCACCCCAAACTGCGCATTGCACTCTGATTTAAAACCGTAATTACGTACATCTCCATCCTGGCTTTATATACACACACCGGCAAATAAATGAGAAATACACTAAGTGTTAACAATGGTTGTTCTGGGGGTAGTAGAACGCTTCATCCATTTATCTAATTTGCCCCAGTCTTCTTCCGTGAGGAAATCTGTATAATGAAGGTATGAAATTTTAAATCATGTCACAATTGGGAGTAATACAGGCAAAATTTGCCCGGTGTAAAGGGAATGGATTAGAAAAAATTTTCAAAGTTCAGGTTGCTGTTAACAGGATTGGTTGTAGAACTTGGCATTCAATGGGTGGGTTAGCTCGGGAAGAAAGCACGATAAGGGGGATGTGATGGTTGCACACAACCCTGATTGTCGCTCAGTGGGTGGTGATGCCAGGTGTCGGGACTGTGCGGACCACAGTCCCATGTGAGCCACGGAACCCCAGCCTTCTTCTCTGCTCGGAGTTACACATGCCGAGGGAGGTCACCAACAGCACACCTGTGTCTCTCATGGCTGAGTCTGAGTTTTCCGTCTCAACTTTCTGCCCACTTGGCTGGAGCGGAGGGACGGGAAGAGGAAGAACACGGGACATCGTCTATGCTCTGCAGCTGGTCCGGTCCTGCTGATCATGACTCCTGACAGTGCACAGATGTCCTCTCGCAACTGCTGCTATTTTTTCCCCCTCAAAATAAACTCATTGTTCATGCAAGGGACAGGCTTAAACTCGGGAACATTAAACTCCCAAACTGAGAGCTGCTGTGTGGGAATATGTAGTGAAACACAGGATACAGTCTCTGTTCTCACGGAGTTTACAATTTAGCTGCAATGATGAGATATTTACGTATGAAGAAATTACAATATAGGAAAGATTACAGACACTACTTTTACATTAACATAAATGATCTTGTATTGCTGGTCATTTTCCAAAATAAATTGTAAGCTTCTTGGGGGCAAGAGTTGCCCTGTATTTCTTCATATACCTCACAGTGTCTCCACAATGCCTGGAATACAGCCATGCTCTATATTTGATAAGTGTTTTGGACTGGAAATTATAGGTCACCCTTAAATCTGTAGCCCTGTTGCCTACTTAGCCAGTGGGTGCATTTATCCTAAGTAAGGTAAGGTGCTTCCTCTCTGAAGATAATATAGTCAAGATGACCTAGCTTTGACCTGGCTACTAGAGGACTAAGAGAGAAAAACAGATTTTCACTATTCTTTGGAAAACAAGAACTTAAACTCTGGAGAGACGTGATTGAAGTTAAAAGGGCAGTACATTCCACAAGGCTCTTCTAACCTAAAATTTCGGGATTTCATCTCCTTAGAAAGGGATATATTTTTTAAAGTGCTTTGAAATTCTTCAATAAAAAAGGCTGGATGAACATTATTTAGGAAATAAGGAATCAAAAACACTGGATAAAAAAAGGATGACTACGTAGGAAATAAACGGATTTAAATTCATAGGAGGGTACTGTCAAGTTATATATCAAACTGTTGATGGTAATTATTTCTGGGTGGACAGCAGGTCAAAGATGTACATTTGTATTGTTTGAAGCCTGTAAAACCAGAATGTATTCTTGTGTAAATTTTGCCAATTAAGAAGGATGCAGAGGAGAAGGGGAGGAGGCCACCATCATCTGTAAGGAAGTTTGGGAAATGCGTCATGAGTCAACGATACAGGGATTTTGTCACTAATGAAGAAAGAGAAAGTGGCATCTGAGCAGTCTGCTGCAGGGAAGGAGAAACACACGCAGTGAAAGGGATTCCCAGACAGCACAGTGTAGTGGGAGGTCAGGTGACAGAAGAAGCGATGTTTAGAAAGTCAGGGAGGGCCCAGCTGATAAAGGGCTTCGGGTTTCTCACCCAGTCCAGCAAGTCCCTGGTACCTGGTGACCAGCCGCCTTACACTTAAGCCTAAGAGATCCTGACCCTATGGCCTCTGATAAGGTTTGGGATTGGCTTTTTTTTTTTAAAGCTCCGCAGGTGAATCTAATTTAGAGATTGGCTTGCTCTGGGCTGGAGGTTCTCAACGGATGGTTTCTACTTCAGGGAACAGTTGGCAACATATGGCTACGTTTTTGACGGTCACTGGGGGTGGTACTACAGACAGCTAGCAGGGACTGCAGCTAGAGGTATTGCTAACACCTTACAACGCACAAGACAGGCCTCCACCACAAAGAATTATCCAGTTCAAATGTCAGTGGTGTCATTGCTGAAAAACCCTGCTCTAGGCAATGAGGAGCCACTGAAGATTTTTGAACAGCGAGGTAATATCCACTCACTCAAACACCTACACAGTGATTTCTATGTGCCGGGAGCTGTTCTAGACACTAGGGATGCAGTGCTGAACTGAACAAAGTCTTGCCCTCAAGAAGCTAATCCTAGAGAAACTAACCATGAGTAGATAAACAAATATATAATAAAATGTCAAGAAGTAGTGATAAATGCTATGCAGAAAAATAAAGCAAGCTAAGGGAACAGGGAGTAGCTGGTGCTGTTTTCGATGGAGTGGTCAGGGAGGGCCTCTGAAGAGATGACACCTGGGTGGTACTGAGTGAGGTGACAACGTAGGAAAGCAGCAGAAGGAATAGCAAGTGCAGATACCCCGGGTCAGGTACTTGCTTGAGTCTGATGAACATGGCCAAAGTGCACGCGCGCGCGTGTGTGTGTGTGAAAGCAAGGATGGGATGTGGTTAGAGAGGTATCCAGGGCTGAGATCACGAAGGGTTTTGGGGGCTGTGCAAAGGCTCTGGACTTGATTCTGATTTTGTTGGAAGTCACTGCAGGGATGAGAGCAGGAGAAAGACAGGATCTGATTTACATATAAAAGGATCTTTGTGGTTCCAATGTTGAGAAAGTGCATGGGGGGACTGTAGAAGCAGGGAGATCAGTTAAGAAGCTATGGCTGTGGTCTAGACAAGCGTGATGGAGGCCTGGACTTGGCAGTGGAGGGGGAGAAGGGGAGAAATGGCAGGATTTGCAATATATTCTGGAAGGATCTGCTGGTAGTGGAGTGAGAGAGAAAGAATGATTATAAGGTTTTTTATCTGAACAACTGAGTGAGTGGTGGTACCTCTCACAGACAGAAGGAGCACTGGGAGGGCAGCAGATTTTCATTCAGGAACAGAGACCACTTTTGGACACTCTCAGAAGTCTACTAACATCCAAGGGGAGATCTTTGTTGCCTGTTTCATCATGATCATCAATGTTTTCTATTCCAATAAATGGCACCACCATCCACCCAGATGTGGTGGTAATCTTCCTATCACCCCTATTTGGCCAAACCAGACATGTGACACTGAGATTACTTCTTTAGGCCCAACTTTGTAGATCTGTAAAATGAAGATATCACCACCTGCCTCATGAGGTTATTACAAAGATTAAGTGAAGCAATGCGTATGAAGCATCTAGCA
Organism: Camelus dromedarius; assembly: GCF_036321535.1. NCBI lineage: Eukaryota > Metazoa > Chordata > Mammalia > Artiodactyla > Camelidae > Camelus > Camelus dromedarius. The sequence goes on along the minus strand of NC_087446.1, from coordinate 6,947,505 downwards.
TCTAGGAGATCAAGAGCTCCAAAAATGAGAGATATGCTCTAGATATAGAGAGCAGTCAAATGGATATATGCAGAGAAGAATAAGCTGGAGGGAGAGAGAAAGTAAATCCATTTCCTGGAAGGAACAGTACAAAGAAAAATGGAAATGTTTAGTAAGAAGAGAGGACTCACTGGGCACATATACGCTGTCTTTAAAAACTGGAAGGGTTGTCATTGGAAGAGTAACATTTCTTTACAGTTTCACTGAACAGACAGAAGACAGAACCAGAAGACATGACTGGAAGGGAGTAACCTCAGGGAGGCAGAATTCAGCTCAGTATGTGATGGTAAATTGTTATAAGTGTTCTAAATGTGCTTGAAAATGTATTTTCTAATTTGGGGGTGATTAATTATGAGATATTGCTTAAACTCTTTAGGCTATCTAATTTTCAGAAGGAAATGTGTTAAATTTCCATTTGATTGTAGGATCTGTCACTTTTTTTTTTTTTTTTTTTTTTTGTACTTCTGACCAACTTTGTATTACGCGTTTGAGTCTATGTTATTAGGTGCATCTAGGTTTAGGACTTTTATCTCTTCCTGGTGATTTATCCATTTTACCGTTACCTCATGACTTTTCCTATCCTGCAAAATGCTCTTTCCTTTAACATCAGCCAATTTTCCTTTAGTTTAATATTTACTTGGTATGTCTATTTTCATCTCTTCACTTTCTACCTTTTTGCCTTTTTAGTGGTGTCTTACTGTGCCTACCCACCTCCCTAAAGATAACTGGTATCTTGACTTCTAGCACTGTTTTTGAAATTTATTTAAATGTAATAATATATTAAGTAACGTTTTATGTCTAGCTTCTTTCACTCAATATGGTGTGATTCATCCATGTTAGCGCACACAGCTGTATTTGTTCACTTTCATTCCTGCATATAGTAGTCTGTTGTACTAACTAATATGACAACTGTTATTTATTCACCGTTAGGTTGTTTTGACTTCTTGGCTATTATGAATAAGGCTGCTATGAACATTTACATACTGGAGAAGTAAGAGAAACAGGGAGAGTTCAACTAATGAAAACTGACTAGGAGTGGAGGTGAGGAGGAGGGGACTAGAAAAAGCCTTTAAAAAATAATTTTATTTATGATACAGCAACACCGCACACTCAACACTGATTCATTTACAACAGAGCTGAGAACCTAGGAAATAAGAGGCATTTAAGCAGCCAAACAAGGTTTTGAAAATTCCATGCACTTTTTTCAACAGGAGAATTTCTTCCACAGTTCATTTACTCTTATTTTACAAAAATTTCTGAATATCTTGGTTTTCTGGCAGACTGGTCCTCAGCATATTAGAAGTTGCCTATTAGAAGATAATGTTCTCAGAAGCAGACATATCAAGGTCAGAAAACGTGCCAATTAACAACTAGGGACAGGACAATCTGTATTTGTAAAAAGCAGATACAGAAATGCAAAACACACAGCAGTTTGGAGTGATTGTTTTGAAGGGCCAAACTATCCAATAATCTCCCAAAGGTATTACTACATTATTAGCCAACACAGTGACACACTACAGTGATGCCCAGGTTTTAAAGCAATGGTTAAGTCATATGTATTTGATTATGTTTAAAGTATCAGGGATGTTTAGCATTTTGTAAGATTTCTGTACAAATGGTTTAAACAAACCAAAGTGATAAGTGAAAACATTTTAGTGCCTAAAGAAGTAGCATTGCAAATGACGTTAGAAAAACAGTGTGTTAGTGTACTCTCACATATTCCTGAGAAAAGCTAAAAGTACTGACTACAAAGCAGGTGCTTAGTCTAAGTTAACTGACTAACTGCAAGCAAAGAACCATGGAGGGAATCTACAAAAAACCCCACAACTAACATCAGGCTCAGTTGTGAAACATTGGCTGTTTTCTCCCTATGATCAGGATCAAGTCAAGGATATCTGCTCTCACCACTTCTATTCAACATTGTATTGGAAGTTCTAGCCAGAGCAATTAGGCAAGAAAAATAAAGGAAAGGCATCCAGATTGGAAAGAAAGATGTAAAAAGTCTTTTATGTTCAGATGACACAATCTTGTATATAGAAAATCCTAAGGAATTCAGTAAAAAAAAAAAAAAAAACTATTAGAACTAATAAATAAATTCAGCAAGGTTATAGGATACAAGATCAATATACAAAAATTAGTTGTATTTCTATACACTTGCAACAAACAATCTGAAAGTGAAATTAAGAAAGCAATTCCATTTACAACAGCATCAAAAGAATACCATGCTTTTATACTTTGAAAACTACAAAACTACAAAAAATTTTAAAAGATCTAAATAAATGGAAAAGATATTTCATGCTCATGGATCCAAAGATGGAAATATTCACCAAGTGGATACACAGACTCAGTGCAATCCCTATCAGAATCCCAGCTGTTTTTGTTTTGTTTTAGAGAAACTGATAAGTTGATTCTAAAGTTCAAGTGGAATTTTAAGGGACCTAAACCAGCCAAAACAATCCTGAAAAAGAACAAAGTTGGAGGATTCATACTTTTAAAAGTTCCTGCAAAGCTATAGTAATCAAGTTAGTGTGGTGCTGGCATAAGGATAGACACATAGGTGAATAGAATAGAACTGAGAAATAAATTCATGTGTCTAGGCAGGAGGGTATAGCTCAGTGGTAGGGTGCGGGTCTCGCATGCACAGGGTCCTGGGTTCAATCCCCAGTACCTCCATTAAAAAATAAATAAACCTAATTATCTCCTCCCAACCAAAAAAAATTAGTAAATAAAATAAAATAAAGTGATGTTATAAAAAAAAATTCATGTATCTATAGTCAAGTGATTTTTAACAAGGGTGCCAAGATCATTCAATGGGGAAAGAATAGTCTTTTCAACAAATGGGGCTGAGACAACTGAACAAAAATTGAAGTTGGAACCTTATCTCATACCACATACAAAAGTTAACTAAAAATGTATCAAAGACCTAAATGCAAGAGCTAAAACTATAAAACTCTTAGAAGAAAACATAGAAGTAAATCTTCATGAATTTGAATTTGGCAGCGGATTCTTAGACATGCCACAAAGATGTGAGCAACAAAAGAAAATACATATAAATCAGACTAGATGAAAATTTAGAACTTTTGTGTTTCAAAGGACACTCTCAAGAAAGTGAAAATATAATCCACAGAATGGGAGAAAATACATGCAAATCATGTATCTGGTAAGGGACTTACCAGAATATGTGAAGAATTCTTATGACTCAATAATAAAAAGATTAAAAAATGTAATTAAAGAAATGAACAAAAGAACTGAGTGGACATTTCTCCAAAGAGGATATACAAATGACCAATTAACATACGCAAAGAAACCTGACATTATTGGTCATCAGGAAAATGCAAATCAAAACCACTATAAAATACAACTTCACACCCACTAGGATAAGCAAGATAATAACAAGTGCTGGCAAGGATGTGAAGAAATTGGAACTCTCATACATTGCCTATAGGAATGTAAAATGGGGTAGCCACTTTGGAAAACAATCTGGCAGTTCCTCAAATGATTAAACACAGAGTTACCACATGACCAAGCAATTCCACTTCTAGGTATACACCCAAGAGAAATGAAAACATATATCCACACAAAAATTTGTACCTGAATGTTTACAGTAGCATTGTTCATAGTAGCCAAAGGGTGGAAACAATCCAAATATCCATCAACAGATAAATGGATAAAATAATGTTGTATATTCATAAAATGGAATATTATTCAGCCATAAAAAGTACTGACACATGCTACAACTTTAATGAATATTAAAAGCATTATGCTCATTGAAAGAATCCAGCCACAAAAGCCCACATGTATGATTCCCTTCACATGAAAGTCTAGAACAGGGGACTCCAGAGACAGAATATGGATTAGTGGTTGCTTAATGGAGAGTGGGAGGCAGGGAATCAGGAGATGAGGACGTGATACCCAAAGGGTATAGTATTTCTTTTTGAGATTATGAAAATGCTCTAAAATTGACTGTGGTGATGGTGCCATATATCTGTGAATATATTAAGAACTATTGAATTGTACACCTTAAATTGGTGAATTATATGGAATGTGAATTATATCTCAATAAAACTGTTACAAAAAAGAGCAGCACCACCACTAAGGATGAGCTCATAAACAAAAATAGAAAAGAAAAAAAGAAGAAAAATGAAAAAATGTTTGCTTAACGTACTTTAGTTTTCACTGGTCATGTCTAAATTCAGTTCTGAACCAGGCTCTGATCTGGGGAAGTCTGATACCTTGATGTCAGTGGGGATCAGGGCACCAAGCTCATGAGTGGGTGTAGAATCACAGCAGCCTCTAGACACTGCATGCTGGACATAGAATGGTCAGGAAGGCCCTGTTTATGGCTTCCCAATAATCTGGCTGGAATCAGTATTTTGGAATTTGGTTCAGCACGTGCAAAGCCCAATCCAGCATCTCAGATAAAGGAGATACTGCTTGTGAGGATGGCGAATCAACTTTAAACATGGAGTTTGTGAAGTCTGAGCAGAGAAAGGGTAGTATTGTATCATCTGCTGCACAGTCAAATACAAAGGCCCAAAGCTGAGAGAAGAGTCTCAGTTATCATAATAACGTATGCATATACTTAATATCACATATACATCCCCTTGGCTGTTGACATTACGCTGCACTCAAGCCCTTCTCCACCTCTGCACAGCTTGGTGTTCTCCTGCTCTGATTCTCTCCCGCCTTCCTCACATCAGCACGTGCACACACTGTATGAAGGCTCTCTCACGTGGATGCCGGTAACTAAAATATCATTGGAGTACGTTAGATGCATGTGCTCCCTACGCTATGTTGTTTACAGCACTTATCTGTACCTAAAATCACCTTACTGGTTTCCATGCTCACTGTCTGTCTCCCTCTATTCCAACTCAAGTTCCACAAGAGCAGGGACCCCATCTGTTTTGCTCCCAGTGTATCCCTCTGCTCAGCAAAGTGGCTGGCACACGGCAGATGCTCAAAAATTATTTGTTGACTTCTTCTTCTTCCTTTTTTTTTTTTGTTGACTTCTTGATCAGCAGTATCTTTGGTACAAGGAAACAGTACTTGTTAAGGACCATTATTAAGTCTAACTGTCGGGTACCGGAGACACAAAAATAAGAACTGCACTCCAGGAACAGAAGCAACAGAGGAATAATGGGACAAGGATGACACCAGCACCCTTGTTTTCATCACACAGTATTCTTTCTGCTTACACACTCCTAAGCTTATGCACTTATTTCTTGGCTCCCTTCTGCCTGGACACAGCTGACACTTTATTCAGTTTAGACTAAGGTAGGGTTACATCTACCATGTTGTATTTAGTGTGCTGAAATTACTAAGACACTAAATCTTAGGAAAGCTATGTCTTACTTTTTATCAAAATACAATATTATCACAGAGATGGCAACTCTACGTACTCTGGCTTAGACAAACCTAAATTCAACACAATACCCCACCTCCCTCAATATATATACTCAAATATATATACTCACTGGACAAATATTTACAGAGTACTCCTAGTAAGGCCTGGGATATAGTAATGGTGATGAGGATTCAGAGCTTCTAACCTACTGAGAGAGGTAGGTAAGTAAATAGAGAAATATAACCATACAGAAGTTACTTGATAGAGCTCTAGCCAGGGTATTATGTTCCCAAAACTACCAGAGAAATGAAACGCACACAGAGACCTTTGTGTTAGGGACATCCTTACCCAAACTCCATACTCAAACGACAGGCCTGTTCTTCTTTACACGGGCATTATTGTTTAAAACATACCTTAGGGAAAGATGCAGGGACTCATAGGCTTGAAAGAGTTAAAGTCCCAGTAAATATGTCAACCAAGTAGTGCAAAAGAATCTAATTTTTTTTCATTGCTTGCATACTGAATCTACCTTCCAGCTTGGAAAAAAGAAAATATTAGTAAGCTTTTGAACTTATTTGCTAAGTTGTTTATTAAACTAAGTAATCAAGAGGGAAGGGAAATAGTTCAGTGGTAGAGCACATGCGTAGCATGCACGAGGTCCTGGGTTCAATCCCCAGTACCTCCATTTAAAAAAAAGAAAAAGGTGTTGTGGGGGAGGATGGGATTTGGAGTCAGAAGACCTCTGTCCGAGTGCAACTCTGTCACTAGCTGTGTAACCGTGAACAAGTCCTTTCACCATCTGAATCCATCTCCCCACCTATAAAATGGAGATATCATCTGCCCAGTTCAACTCAGAGGTATGAAGTGGGTACCAAGTAAGACAGTAGATGCCAGGTGGTTTTATAAACTACATATAAAGATTAGTCATTATTCATATTTGTACGCCAGTGCTTAATAAGTGCCTAGTACAAATGTACTAAAAAATATCTGTGAAATAAATTAGTATCTCAAATGCTCCTGGGGCACAGATCAATGGGAGCTCTAGCTGGCCACAACTTAGAAGCCTCAAGACTTAAAAATTTTATTTCAAATTATGTGGGAAGGTTTATCTGTTTACATTAAAAAAAAAACACCCCATTTGTTTAGTAAGGATTTTAACTGATTTTTAAATTCATGGTTTGTCAAAATGCCTTTTACCTCTTCTCCCTGCTGTTCTGCCTTTTAATCATTTTCCTACCTATTGGCGCTTCTATCAGATGGTAAACAAAAACGAGGCAGTTACTCAACTGTGGATCAGTCAATTTTGCAAGTTTTTATTAGTGTCAATAAAGACCAGTAAATTGGTGGATGCTACTGGACAAAAATTGTGCCTGTTGTTTCTCTGCCTTCAATTTCTATTGATATTGAGAGCTGCTGGCTTTATTATCTGGCCACAAGAAGGTTATAAATTAGGGGTGACAAATTTAGGCATATGCCTGGGAAAAGGAAAAAGTAAAAGAGTATAATTTCAGCAGACTACCACCTACTTTGCTCTTTGCTTTTACAGATAAAAGGGTATTTCAAGGTAGTGTTTCACCAAGTTCAAGCCACAGGTCCTACTCAGATTGCTCATCGAGTCTAAGAATGCTTCTGCTTTTGGTTTAATGGGAAACAAATTTCACCAGGCATCCCTGACAGCAGTGGTTTTATAATAAAGATGAGAGAGGCCGACTGCAATGCCCTCTGGTGGCCTAAAGGTTTCTTCATATCTGCAACTACAAAAAACCCAAAACCAAAACCAGCCATTTCCTATCAAACAGCTTACTTATAAATTAAAAAGTCAAGAAAGATAAATTGTAAAAGTCACTTTGATATTCATAACCATCACAATCATAAAGCATTTCTACAGAGACACTTGTCCAGTGTAACCCCATATTCATGGTGGTTGGAGTGAAGATGCAGAGACTTGCAGAAAGAACACTGGCTTACAGCCATCGTAGGAGGATTAAATAAGATACGAGACAGCACCATCTAGTATGGCAGTGGTGCATGGCAGGTGCTCAATAAACGATCATACTTCAGGGTGTGACAGTTAATGATCCCAACCATCTGCGGAAAGAAATCTTTCAGCAAATCTAAACTCCTATAACACTTACTTTCGATATACCTCATTTAACTCAGAATTTCATCAGGTTTTTATGAGAATTAAATGAAAAAGTATGTAAAGCTCAGCCCCTGGCGTACAATGCTTCTTCCCTATCACACTAAAATGCAATTTCTCCTGCAGCTTGCCAAAGTAGAGGTGACGAAAGAAAATGTTATCAAATGGAGTCCAAAATGACAATGAACATAAAGGACTAGATGGGGTGGAGTTTTAATTTAATAACACAATGTCATAGCATACTTTTTGACCCGGTAACTGGGTTCCTGGAAATTTCTCTTAAAAAAGTAATCAGAAAACATAAAAGGAGTCATATATTAAGGGTTTTATCACATTATTTATAATAGCAAAAAATTAGACACAACCTAGAAGTCCATCAATAGGAGTCTAACTAAATAATGATACATTCATACAATGCAAGTCTATGTAACAACTTCTTAATCATGACATATTTACTGACAAATTATATTTGAGATGAAAAAGTTACAAAACTAGCCATAGTTTGATCTCATTTAAAAAACACTATAAGATGACTGGATAAAAAAGTTGTGGTATACACACACACACACACACAATGGAATATTGCTCAGCCATAAAAGAATAAAATAATGTCATTTGCAGCCACATGGATGGCCCTGGAGATTGCCGTACTAAGTGAAATAAGCCAGAAAGAGAGAAAAATACTACATGACATCACTTATATGTGGGATCTAAAAAAAAAAAAGACACAAATAAACTTATTTACAAAACAGAAATAGACTCATAGACATAGAAAACAAACTTATGGTTATGGGGGGGCGAAGTAGGGGGTGAGGGATAAATTGGGAATTTGGGATTTACAGATACTAACTACTATATATAAAATAGATAAACAACAAGGTCCTATTGTATAGCACAGAGAACTACATTCAATACCTTGTAATAGCCTATAATGAAAAAGAATATGAAAAGGAATATACATATGTACCACTGAATCACTATGCTGCATACCAGAAACTAACACAACATTGTAAACTGACTCTACTTCAATTAAAAAAACCCCTGTCTATAAATATACCTGTAAATGTATACATTTAAACAAGTCTGAAAATAGAGAAACTAAAATATTAGCATTTATTTCTAGGCAGTAGGAACATAGGAAGATATATAAAAACACATGTATACAGGAATATATCTTTACTCTCTTCATTCTTTTCAGAATTCTCTGAAAAATTTTAATGGTTGCATATTATTTTTGTAAAAGACCTTTCTAAAACTAAAAAAAACCACTTTAAACCAAAATAGAATATATAGATACATCCCAGCAGTACAAGCCAGTGAGAGATTACTGGAGAGAACATCAGGAGGTGTGAATTCCTGTTTTTGACTCCCAAACCTTTGCTATGTGACCTGAGCCAGATCTGTGTTTCAATTTCCCCATCTATAAGATATAAAAATAATGAAAATAATTCTCATAATAGAAAGAACAAAGTGAGAATGAATGCACTAGGGAAAAAAAAATCTGTAAATGCCACATCTATAAACTTGCTGCAAATTGAAACAGAAATAGAGAGGACGTTCTCAGTTTTTAAATTCCCCTTTCCTTAAGTCATCACTGCTTTCATAATTTTTAACACACTTACACATGCACGATAAAGCACTTAGGGTTTTAGCCTCAACTGGGCTCTGAACTATTTTCTAAGGAAACATGTCCCCACTGATCAAGATAAAGTATACCTCCAGACCTTGACAGTAACAGCAACTCACAGTAAGCCTACACCGCTTGCTGGCCAATCTTCACAGAGGCAGAACTAAGCAATTCATGTTATGTCTAATTTTCAAAGTACATTTAAAATTGGATTTTAAATTCATAGCATGCAGGGGATGTATCTTCTTTGTTTAGACCCCAATCTAACTGCAGACAAAACAGTTCAGTAGGATAAGGGTCCTGGTCATCTCCTCTCCCTTGCTGCAGGTTCTCAGTGACCCCTGTTCTCACATGTGTCCCCCTCAGAGATATAGGTTGGGAAGCTTCTGGATCTAATTCAAACCAACGTACAGTAAGGCGTCATCCTCTTTCTACTTTGCAAATGCTACTTACTGCCTCTGTTAGGAAGGTGCTCTACCCACTACTTGGTGTGTTCTAATTCAAATGTTGCCTTCTGATTACACAGACCAAGACAGAGCTGGGCCCAACCTCTCCATGCTCCCAAAGCACCTCCTGAACATTCACATTTCTTATCAGAACTCATCAGTGGTAGAATTCCAAGCTGTTTTTTGTTTGACTCCATGCAGAACAGTGAACTACGTAAAAGCAGAGATTGGGTATTACACATCCGATAATCTCAACAATTGATGTAATGCTTGGATATGGGAGGTAATAAAAAATGATTTCTTGAATAAATGAATGGAATGCTTTTCCTAGAATAGGAATTTGCAATTTAATAAGGTCCTCCATATAGCACCCACATATGGAGTCACTTATTTGGCTGGCCATCTACTTTGTCAATAGGTTCTACAGAAACTAAAGAAAACCAAGAATGAAGTACACATGAAAGAATTAGATAAGCAATACTACTATGGCAGATAACTTTGGTGAGTCCAATTAAAGCAAAGAAATAATGAATCTTTAAAGATTAAAAAAGCCAACTGAATAGCAAAATAAAGTATGCTTCAAAAAAGTATGAACTGATTAGTCTAAGGGAAAGAAATATGAAAAACTGATAATCAACAACCAAGAAAATGCCAGGCTACAAGAATTCTAAAAACATGTAAACTCTTTTTTGTGTGTGTGCGAGGGGAGGTAATTAGGTTTATTTATTTACTTTTTTTTTTTTTTTTGATGGAGGTACTAGAGATTGAATCCAGGACCTCAAGCATACTAGGCATGCACTCTACCACTGAGCTACACCCTCCCCACTAAGAACATGTAAACTTAATTAACAGATACACTTGATTGGAGAAAGGTCAGCACCATCTTCAGCCAAAAACATTCATGCAACAACTGAGTGCCTACCATGAGCAAGACATTCTGCTACCTTAAAGAACCTGGTATCCAGGAGAAGATAGAGAGACAGACAGACTACTGCAATTCAAAACTCAGTGGAGCAGGTGCAGTGATAGACATCTGCACGAAATAGTATAGGAGTACAGAGGTCTTTGAAGGTGGGTGGGTAGAAAGCTCCAGAAACGCTTTCAGGAAATCTGACGCCTGACCTGGGCAGGAGTTCAGCAAGAATAGTAGGAAGAGATTCCTAATACACCACAAAGTATAAATGCAGGCACTGGGGCCCCTAACAGCATGGGTTTAAGAAGCCACCCTTGGATCCAGAGGCCACAGGCTTCCCCTGAGCTTGGTAGCATCATATGGGGCTCAGATAGTTCATCACAAAAAGAATCACACGTCTCGAATCATGTGCGCCTCCAGGTTATAAAAGGGAACCACGCACTGGCTCAGAAGGCTTACTTTTATGAACAACTGAGGGATGTACTGAGGCAAAGTAGAAAGTTCTGGAGTCAGCCTACATTTTAAATCCTGACCCCCCAATCACTGAGTGACCATAGATAAGTTACTCTTGAAGCCTTAAGTAACTTACCTGTTAATGGGAATGAACCTCATATATTTAGTTATTATAAGGATATCAAGATGTATGTAAATTACTAGGTACTCAATGCATGGAAGTTCCATGACCCATTCTCATGGTTAGTTCCAAACTGAGCTTCCTTCCCTTTCCCCTTCACTACAGACTGGATCTCATTTGCTGGGTTCCACAGTTCATGCCCAGTTGTCACATACTCTTTGAGCATGTCTTCTTGAGTGCTGTGCTAGGCATTGGTACCTTGTCCCTCCTTCCCCTTGATCCTCATGTCCATCTCCTAATTTCCTCTTTACTCTGTCTTTACATAGTAATTTCCTTTCTTTTCTTTTCTCACCTAGCCCATGGATACGTTATTTTCTTGTGCATTATGTCCCAATGAACATCATTTTCAGAGGCTACGTGTGCCCCACGAACATCAGCACTAACACAAGGCCTTTTCTTTGTATAGTGGTAAAAACCCTGTTGGGGTACAATTACATTTACTGCATATGTAAATATCATACAAGTGAGCCTTCATATATATTTCGTATTCTAGTGACAGTCATCCGAGCCAGGTAAGTAATTTACCTGTCCAGAGGGAGTGCTCTCCAGAGAAGTGTGGCATTTGGAGCCATGAAGTCACTATTCTTTAGCTTTTCCAGAGAGCCAAGATGAGACACTAGTTCAGTCAGTGATTTTCTGCTATTGAACCAGTTCATATTTTACTGATTAATGATAAATGTTTGGGGGACTTACTTTGAACACTGGATAAAACATAAAATTACCGGATTTGGCTTCACTTTTGAAGATACACCAAAGCCTCCCAGAAAAGACATGTTCACAATTAAAACAAATGGAAAGAGGAAACATGGCCCCAAAGTAAAACCTAGTTGGTTTTTTTGGTTCAAACGGCATTTATCTGATGGACATTTTGACAGATGTTTAGTTACTTAAATATGGTGATCATTTTGCAATATACACATATATTGAATCATCATGTTGTACATCTGAAACTGATATGTTATGTGTCAATTACATGTCAATAGAAAACCCCGCCACTTATTAAGCCCATATATATGTCATATACTGTGCCAGGTGCATGTATGTATTTATATCTACATCCTCATCTGTCCAACAGAAATGATTATCTTGCAAGATTAAAGGACTAAAGAAAAATAAAAAATAAATATAAAACAGCCTTGCAAGATAATCATTTCTACTGGACAGATAAACACATAAAGACTCAGAAAGGTGAGGAAATAACTTGTCTATGCCCCATAATGCTTTTAAGTGATAGAATGAAAATCTGAACCCAGGTCTGGCTCAGAATCCACAGTGCTTTCCACTGAACCGCATTTATATCTGTTCAAACAGTCATATCCCTCATCAATAATAATAATATAATAATGGCCACCACTAACATTTATCTAGCTTTTCTCATGTGGCAAGCATTGTGCTAAGCAATTTATGTCTATGATCTCATTTAATCCTCACAATCACCCTATGAGGTAGGTTTATCAAGATCTCCATTTCACAGTTGAGGAAACTGAGTTTTATACCAGTTCAGTAATTGCTTTGTTCCCACAGCTGCTCAGAGCAGGACCAGGGTTGAACCTGGGTCTGTCTAATTCCAGAACCTGTTCTCATAATCATTATACTAGACTATAGGAAACTCAATTCTAGTTCCAGCTCCAACCAGGCAAGACAGTGGCTCCAACCACTGTCTCAATTTCTTTGTTAATTAAATGGGGACATTATTACTTGTCCCTACTTATTTCACAGAGATATTGGGACTATAAAATGGGAAAGTGTACAAGCTTCAGGAAGATAAATTGCTAGACAAATCCAGGCTTGTCATAAGTTTCACTCACATCTTCCCTCTCTCACGATCATAAAAAGATTTAGCTGACATCATTCGCTCTCAAACATCCTCTGAAGTGGGTAGTGAGTATTATTATCTCCACTTATCAAAGAGCTGAAGCACAAGGCGATGACGTAACTTGCTAGTCAATAAAACCCGAGATTCTAACGCCCACTGCTTATGTTCTTATGGTAAATCCTATTTCTGCGTTTCAAGCTTAACTGTGAAAGAAACAAGCGTGGAAATATTAGTGTCCACTTCAACACACAGATTAAATACTTACAGAAATTAAATTTTCTACTGCAGTGACACTAATATAAATCTCTAAGGCTCTTACTCCTCACATTCTAAAGAAACTGCATAAAGACTCAAAAAGAAAATCTTTCCATTTCCCTAGCATAGGTTTCAACTCCTTAGCTTTCTCACATAAGTTATTATTAGTCAAAGGTTACAAAACTGAGTGAGTCATTACCTAGTTTCAACTATGTAGTGAGTCTGGTAGCTTCCAAAGGGGACACAAAACCTCAGTATGAAATTGTTCCCTCATAAAATCAGAAAAAAAGAAGCATCAAATACATTGTCACATCATAAACATCTAATGTAACTATATAACTTGACTTGGAAATTATTTTAACAAATCAACCTATAATACCTTGAGTTCAAAATTCAAGTTCCAAGGCAAACAGCATAGTTAAAACAGTAACAAAAGTACACATGGCACCTTTATGATCATTCTTTTCCTGTGGGGAACTATGTTCAATATCTTGTAGTAACCTATAATGAAAAAGAATATGAAAACAAACATATGTATGTATACGTATGATGGAAACATGCTGTACACCAGAAACTGACACAACATTGCAAACTGACTATACTTCAATTTAAAAAAAAGTAGTAATAGGGCCAATCCTCTGTCTTTAATTCTCTAGCTTAAACAGGGGAGTGTTCAGTCTAGTTCCAGATTATTAGTTCCTCTTAAGTCTTGCTTTCTGGAACAACATAACAATCTTTCAATTACTACTAGTTTAATAATCACATATTTTGAAATTACCACAGGGACCAGAGGGGAAATAAGAGAAAGGAAACTTCCACTCTCAAAATTGAACTTAAATACTGAAGTCCATAGACACTTCATTACCACTCTCTCTGACTCTGAATGAATTAGACTTATAAATGAAAAACCTGTCATTTTGTTATAGGGACAAAAACCAAGTTAAGAACCCAAAGAGCTGTTGTTCTACTAATGTCAAGAGAGTTTGCTTCTTGAGTGCCCTGAGATGTCTAAATTCATTCCTGGCCACATAACAAAAGTCCATCCAACCTCAATACGTGCTATGTGGCAAAAGTAAATGACGACTAGGACTCCCAGCTTTTTCAGAGGTTGTTTTAATACATTAGTCTATCTTTCCTTTGAGAACAATCTGTTTTGGTTTCTATAATTGAAACCAATTTTATCTCTTGTGGGGTCAGGGGCTCCTAAGGTCCCTTGAACTTTAATGAGAGTACAAATCACCTGGGTATCTTGTTAAAATGCAGAATATGACCCAGAAGGTCTGGGACTGCATGTCCAACAAGCTCCCAGGTGATGTCAATGCTACTCAGAGACACAACGCTCTGAGCAGCAGGACTCTAAGGAATGTTTCCAAAAAGAAATAACCGCAATCAGATGTTTATTCTTAAAACATACAGCCTCTCCCAGGAGTTTGTAAAGAAAGATGATATTCCAGAGCCTAAACAAAGTGTCTGCTCCCTCCCCCTTTTCTGTGATTCTTATCAGCTGGCTGCAAACCCAATGTAATACTGTAATAAGGGCAACGTCTAAGAATGTCTTTTGTGCTGACAATTTATTGGGGTTTGTATGGATGAATTTATGAAACCTCAAGTTTTGTAATAAAAAATTGATTCAAAATAAATATTTTTAATTACATCAAATACTAAAGAATAAGTGATGTTTACAAATAGTTTAAAAGAGAATCATTTGGGATTAATAATTTTCACTTCCCCCACAAAATAAATAGCTCACACACTGAAGAAGACACCTTTCTTTAAGCAGGAGAAAACAACCCCAACAAAAAAAGTCATGCCCATGGCATAGCCATAACATTTTTAGCAAGGAAAGTGCCAAGATGAAGACTTACAAAAGTATATGAGAGGAATTACATGGTAGCAAATTTGTCCTAGAACCTGGGGGAGGGTCCTGGGAGACAGAATGGCTGGTAAATTTAAGAAAGATTTTCACTGGAAAAGATTATACATGAGGGTCATAGTCCATTCCCCTCAAGAAACCAATAAACCCCACAAACTGTCATTTTTAGGTTTTCAATAATGTTTTCTTTTCATATGGCCATTAGTCCAACCTCCCCCACAAAATTCAACCAACCATCATCAAAATTAAGTTGGTAATGGGTCAGGCCGGCTATATCCCATGTTTAACCTTAGATGTGTTTCAAGCCAATGAGGGTAAAGTTCTCAGTGGAAGGAGCAAGTGAAAGACACACAGAAGGAAGCCCTCGTCCTGGGCACCACCGCGCGCTCGGCAGTGGAAGGGCTCTCAGGGCTTACGCACGCTCTTCAGCCCCATCACCGTGAAGGTAGCGGCCGTCAGTTTCTCATAAACAAGGAACATGAGAGCAGCAGTGAGGACTGTCTGCAGCAGTTTGGCTTCAAGGCCTTTGTAGAGCCCCATTATTCCAAAACGCCTAAAAGGGAAGAGGTTTGGAAAAAAACAGAAGATTTTCTTTATAAAAGTCAACTCCTGTTTTAAAGAAACAAACTACTTTGCAAAGGTTTATCCTTAGGATCAAAACAAGCAATGGAAGTTTTAAATATTAACAGACTTCTGTTGTTTAGGTATTTTCTATCTTTAAAGGTATTCAGGGACTGGTGAATGTTTAGTATTTCTTCATAGCCACCATTAATTTGTAGAATGCTGACAATATCCCACAGATAGGGTGCAGATCCTAAAATCCTAAAATCATCTTAATGCCAAAGTCTGGGATATGACAAAGAACTTTTTAGAGCTTTACTTTAATGTTCTCCTAACTTGGCTATTTCAACCTAACAGTCCCTAAGTGGTAGGAAAGCTGCCATTTGATTTACATCATTTTAGCCTCAACAGAACTAGAGAAAGTGACAGAAATGAAAAGCTATCCAATGCTGAGTCTTCCCATACATATGACTGTCTAACCTTGAGGTTCTCAAATTTAGCGTACACCAGAATCGCCTGAAAGGCTCAGTGGACCACAGACTGCTGGGTCCAGTCCAGGGTTTCTGATTCATTCAGTCTGGAATGGGATTCAAGAATTTGCATTTCTAACACGCTCCCAGGTGAGGAGGAGGATGACACTAGCCTGGAGACCAGCCCTTTAGAACCACTGCTCCAACCACATGAAGAATGCTCCAGCTAGGACCAAGAATTCAGAGGAAATGCCGCCTCCAAAGTTCCTTGTTGAGAGTGAGTTCATCTCATCAGCAAGTCCAGGGCTACATATGGCAGGCAGACTGAGATATTAAAGCTAATCGAGTGCTCCATTCAGAAGCTAGTCTATGTTTTATATATTTGCTATGTATGAAAATCTATTATTTGGAACAAATCATGTCATAAATGGGAATGAAAGCCTTAACTCATGATTTCTAGTTCATTGACCAACTTGAATTACGTTCCCCCAAGAAAGTCCACTGCAGTGTTTCTCAAGATTAGGTTTGCTGTGAGATAACAGAAAAAACATATACTGGTCTCCTTCCTCAGTTCCTGGCACAGAGTTCCTAAAACCCTCGTAATTTCCTAAGTGGTAAGAGCACTAGGAGCATTTCTTACTCTAATATTTGGCCTTTGATCCTAGTTCCTGACACAGAGCTCCTAAATCCTTTAACTTCCTGGGTGATAGCAGTGTCTTTCGTTCTAAAGGCTCTGGGAGGGCTCCTGGGTGGGGCTGGTCACCAGAAAGACCAAGCCATGATCAGAAGCTTGGGATTTTCAGCCCCACCCACCATTCTCCAGAGAGGGAAGGGGGCTGCAAAAGGAGTTAATGATGGATCATGCCCATGTGATGAAGCCTCCACAAAAATCCCCAAAGTATAGGGTTCAGAGAGCTTCCAGGTTGGTAAGCACACCCACGTACCAAGAGAGAGACGCACCCCAGCACTCCAGGGACAGCAGCCCTAGTGCTTAGGAGCCTCCCAGAGCTCTTTATCCGGCTGTTAGCCTGAACCCTTTATCATAGCCTTTAATAAACTGGTAAACATAAATAAGTGTTCCCCTGAGTTCGGTGAGCTGCTCCAGCAAACAATCGAATCCAAGAGAGAGGAGGTCACGGCAACCTCTAATTTGCAGCCAAGTCAGACAGAAGTTCTGTGTAACCTGGGGACCTACTACTTGTGACTGTCACCTGAAATGGGGGTCAGTATCATGGGAGTGAGCCCTTACTGAACCTGTGGGATCTAATGCTATCTCCAGGTAGACACTGTCAGAATTGAGTTAAATTTTAGGGCACTCAGCTGGTATTACACAGAATTGCTTGGCGCAGGAACCCACCCCCACATCTGGTGACCAGAAGTGCCCAAAGTGAAGTGTCCTGTGTGAGCAGTAAAGGAAAGATAGACTGGTGTGAATTTTTCTCTATATCCACTCACATCAGAATCACCAGCGTCTGTTTAGAAATGAAGATTGCCAGGTCCCACCCCAGAGGGGAGGCATGAATCAGTATTTTAACAAGCACTTCAGGTGATTCTTAATCAATCAGAATTCTGGAGAGGCGAGGCATGGTATACTCTCCTGTCCGATATAGTAGCTATTAGCCACATGTGGAAATTTAAATTTAAGTAAAATTAAAAATTCAGTTCCTCAGTTGTACTGGCCATATTTCAAGTGCTTCAACAACCACATGTGGTTAGTGGTGACCCTACTGAACAGCACAGATATTTCCATCACTGTAGAACATTCTAGTGGATGAAGAAAAGTTCTTCATTCATTCATTAATAAGTTCCTGAGTGCTTACTGAGCATATGAGTTTGAACATTTGGCTCCGCCTCCATCTGCCTTGTGCTGGGCAAATCACTTTCCTTCTCTAAATCTGTTTCCTAATCTGCAAAAACTGGAATACAGTCACCCTTCCACACTCACAAGGTTGAGTGAAAACCAAACAAGATGAGAGATGTGAAAACACACTGGATCTGAAAATTATATAACCCTGCAGATTTCTAGTTAACACTACGTTCTTAATTTTCTTAACTACATCTTTCTTAACTCTCACATTGCTATGGAAATTGGTATCACTTTTTTTGGATCAATATGGCAACACTTATCAAAATTTTATACGTTCAAACTTCTTAACCAAGTGATTCTACTTGAAGGAATTTTCTCTGCAATACAATCACTCAGGTGTGCAAAGCTGAATTTATGGGCTATTCTTTTATCAATCTTTATAAAGGCAAAACTTGGAAACAAACTAAATATTCACCATAAGTGTATTAGTCAATAAATTATGGTATGTTATGTAACAAAAAACAAGGCAGTCATTAAAAAATAATCTAATATAGATATTGATATGGAGGCTTGTTTGTAACATTAAGTTTACTTATTTTTTTATAACATTAAGTTTATAAAAATGCAAGTTTGCAAAGCAATATTCCCATATAATCCCATTTGTATAAAAACGAATACCCAAAAATGTATGTTTTATGCAGTATTCTGGAAATCTATACACTTTTTGTTAACAGAGACTACCTCTTGGAAAAGGGAAAGGAGAGAGAGAAAACAGTAAGGATGCATGTATTTATAGCTTTCCTGACATTTAAATGACTTCAATTTAATGAGTTCTGACTGATGTACACTCGTGAAACCATCACCACATTCAACGTAGTGAACATATCCATCACCTCCAAAATTATCCTCATCTCCCTCTGTAACCATTCCCCCTCTTCCCCTACTCTGGCCCCAGGCAACCACTGATCTGTTTTCTGTCACTATTGATCATTTGCATTTTCTAAGTTCTATATAAGTGGAATCATACAGTATGAATTCTTTTTTGTATGACTTCTTTTACTCAGCATAATTATTTTGAGATCTATCTATGTTGTTGCATGTATCAGTAATTCCTTCCTTCTGATTTCTGAATAGTATTCCACTGTATAGATATATCACAAATTGTACCTCCTCCCCTGATGATGGGCATTTGGGGTGTTTCCAGTTTTTGACTCTTACAAAGAAAGCTGCTATTAACATTTATGTACAGGTCTTCGTGTAGATATACTTCATTTCTCTCCAGTAAATACCTTGAAGGAGAATGGCTGGGTCTATGGTAGGTGTCGGTTTAACTTAACAGAATGTCAAACTGCATTCTTTGGAAAAAGTGGTCGTGCCATTCTGAATTCCCACTAGCACAAGAAGATTCTGGTTGCTTCACATTTTTGCCAACACTGGTTATGGTGGGCATTTAGTTTTTACTTTATACCACTTCTTTATCTTTGATTTTTTTTAATCCCAAGCATATTCTATCTTTGTAATAAGTTTATTTTCAAAATATCTTACATCTAGGAACAGTAATAAAGTTATAGCAGCTTTTGCTTCAAAGGTGCTCTGACTTATCTGACTTCCCGAGGGATCAGTTTCTTTAAATGAAACAGGGAAATGACAATAGTACCTGCCTCACAGGGCAATTGTTCAGATTAGGTGGGCTTGCCTATGCAGAGCATTCAGCACAGTGCCTGCCACACAGCGAGCACTCAAAAATGTTAGCTACTGTCATCACCATCACCACTGTTGTCACCATTATGAAGTTGTTGTAACTCTTCCTGCTCCCCCCGCTTTCCCACTCTGACTGCGGCTCTCTGATAGCTGCTTGTTTCTATCTACGAGAGGTCACAGGATATGCCACTGACGGAGCACTACTCAGCAGGATGGTCTCTACGTTAGATTATAGGAGGGCTCTCTCTCATTTTTAATTCCATGTTTCAGGTGTACAGCATTATAATTTGACATCTGTGTGCACTACACACTGATCACCACCACAAGTCTAATAACCATCCATTACGTACAGTTGACTCCTTTCATCCATTTTGCCCTCGAACCCTCTTCCTCTCTGGTAACCACCAATGTGTTCTCTGCCTCAATGAGCTTTTTTTTTTTTTAAGATTCCACATGAAAAAAAAAAAAAGATTCCACATGAGTGAAATCACATGGTATTTGTCCTTCTCCGCCTGACTTATTTCACTTAACATAATACCTACAAGGTCCAGCCATGTTGTCACAAATGGCAGGATTTCACAGGAGCATTCCCCTTCTGAAGGTGTCCTGAATATTTGTAACGAACAAAGAATAAGGCCCTGCACTTTTCTGTAATATTTCCAAAATGCTGTCATATCTCACTAAGCCCCAAAAGTGAGAAATCTGTGAGCACAGCAGGCAAGGGAGAAGTTTCTGGGCTGCCACTGCCAAGGCAGTGGTGCAAGATAAGCAAACACAACCACTTCTTGGCAGAGATGGCTGTTAAGAGAGGACAGAATGTGAAACATCTACAAAGCTCACCTTACTCGCTGGTGAAGAAGATAGAGAACATTCCGAAGACTCCCCAGGGTTCTGTTTTCTGGGTTTAGTCTGTGACGTCCAAACTGAGGAGGAAGAAAAAAAAAATCAAATAATTACTCTTTGCTACTGCTTCCTTTTTCTTAATTTCTACCTGTAAAGGAAATTATGTTGGAGTAATATCTTACAGCATAAGGTAATAAAAATATCCAATTAGTATGTAGATTTCATTAATACTCTATTTTTCAATGAAATAAATGAAATATTTCAATGAAATAAGTGAAAATAAGAAACATTTTTTCAGTGAAGCAAGCATGAGAATTTTCATTTTACAGAGAATCGTAGGGGAAAATTCTACCTCAAAATTAAAAACCATGCCCGTGATGATGTCGATATTGATGGCATGGCTTTCAGTTCTTTAAGAAGTTCTGATAAACACTCATCAATTAGAATCTCTGTAGTCCAAGCTCTTCACATTAAATCTCTGTACTACAAAAGTGTCAAAACAATTTATCTGAACGCTACTGAATTCCTTTATGTTAGCTACCAATTTAAAAATAGTACACTAGTAAAAATACTTTTAACAGAAGGTAATCATATTTTTGAACTGAAATACTTTCACTTTCACCCTCATTTTACTCATCAGCAAGTTCTTTGAATTTTTTCTCCCAAACAGACCTTGAATCTGTCCTCACCTGGTCTCTCCTCTCCACTGCTAGACTTCAAGTCCAGGCCACCATCATGTCTCCCCTGTATTACTGAAACAGCCTCCTCTTATCTCTCCACTGAACAGTCACAGTAATCTTCTCAAATTGTTAATCAGACCACATTACGCCCCAGTCTAAAGCCCTGCAAGGCTTCCCACTGTCCTCACCTACAGCCTCCCTGCTACTTCCCAATCTCCCCGAGCCACCACCAGCCACAATGGCCTCCTTTCAGTTCCTAGGACTCACCAAGCTCTCGACACATCGCATTTCCTCCATCTAGAATACTCTTCCTCCCGCACTTGGCACGGCTGGATCCTTAGCTGCCCTTAAGTCTTGATTTACACGTGGCTCCACAAAGGAGCCCATTCCCAGTCATGCCATTTAGGAAGCTCCCCACCATGCTGCTCTCCACTAAGTCACAGGATGCTGTTCACTTCCTGTAAGTCCTTTCCTGAACTTGTAATTATCTATATCTCGCTTATTTATCTGTTCATTCTCTCCTCTGTTATCCCTCTAAGGGCGGGGACTCTTTTATTCATCATGTGCACCCAGCTCCTCACACAGAGTGGGTGCTTAAAAGAGACGTATCTCAATGAATAAATAACTGAATGAATGAAAAACTAGAAATTTGAAAGTGCTTCAGAAAAGCTAAATCATTAATTCCTCTTGAATGAACTAAACGAATCAAGATTTTGTAAAGGATAATCTACCCTGACACCAAACAAATCAACTTGAACGAAAGGAAGGAAACTTACATTTTCCTGAGGTCCTTAAAGAACCTTCCTCCATATTTGGGTTTTCTGAGATACCATGTTACCTAAGAAATTGCAAATGTAAACTTTGTTCCAAGCCAAATAGGAAACCAACTGATAGCCCGACTGGTTAGCAAAATGTCAGACAAACGGAAAAATGGAAGAGGAATGCTCTGGCTTAACAACTGACTACTTCATTAACATTGCTTCACACAGAGAAACCACGTATTTTAGAATGTTGTTTGACTAAATCCAGGGACTCACCCTCAGGATTGACTGTACCGTCTGCATGGGATAGGTAACCGTGGTGGCAATTGCTTTGGCTATTGCACCAATGATGAACACATCCAAAGAAGAAAGCTGGAAAGCAAAGAAAGAATGAACTACATCAATCTAAACAAGAAGGTGTCAGAGATTATTTGCTGCTTTCAAAATCAGGGATTACCTTCATTCGTTTCTTTAAAAGCTGCCGTTTTAAACCTTCATAGAACATGAATTGGATGGCAGGATTGAAGACCAGCAGCAAGGAAGGAAATGTGCCATTCCATAAAGCCGAGATTCCTTCATCCCGAATGATCTGGTGAAAAGCATCTAAGCAAGAAATCAAGGACCTGTGATGACAATCCCCTAACCAGAGAAAACAACACAAATTCTGTTCAAATGTACCCAGGACACAAACCATACCGGTTCTATCCAGATTTCCTTCTTGCCATGACATTTTAGAGGCAAATTAATCAGTTACTACTTTTGAATAATCATCAGATATTGACAGTCACCAAGTTACTGAGAGACCAACTTCAATCACAGGCAACTCTTCCTGACAAACCTGGGGTTAACATGTCAAATTTTCCTAAGTAATCATCACCACTGGGAACTCTGTATTACACAGACTTGGGAACTGATGGCTTGTGTGTTTCACAACAAAGTCTAGTACAGAAAACAGTAAGATAGTTTCCTGGAGTCCGTTTTATAGGACTGCCTTATAAGAAAACCACTGTTTTCATTACAAAGATGGAAACATGAGAAAGGAGAACCTGGCATGTGATATATTAAAAAGCAGAAGCTCAAAGATATCCTACACTACTTTGGTATCTTCATCCAAAGACAACACTAGAAGAAAAAAGGTGCAGCAGATTATTCTTCAGAAATATTCACCCCCTCCCACTACACTCCATGGGATATTTCTCCCCCTCTTCCTGGGGCTTGGAAATTGAATGGGCTTTGGTCTAGAGGAGGTCAGCAGACAAGATACAGACAGGGCTTGAGATATGCTTGTACGATTGGGCGCGTCCTCTTCTGCTTTCGCCATCACCAAGAGTATACGCTCAGGCTGGTCCCAGGAGAAGGAAGAGAGACACGCGGAGCTGAGGCTCCCAGGCTGGAGTCAGCCTAGATGAGTCAAATCCCCATCAATCCACAGACACATGAACAAAACAAATGCTTACTTCTCGACACTGAGATGTGAGGCTGTCTGTTATAAGCATTATCACGGAAACTCGACCAAGAGACACTCACCAATAATACCACTGTAGTTGGTTGGTACAATGTCTTCATTTCTAAATTTTGCCCCCTGCAGCTTCAGCCTGGTGTTTACCACCCAGAGTGGAGTTGTTAGCAGCACGTTCACTACCCCTTTAGAAAGAAAGAGGGAGAGACAAAGGGAAAGCAAAATGTAATCTTTGAAGCTTTGCTGTCTTATATTAAAGCTACACACCAATCTTCCAGCTATACTTCTGCCACTGACCTCCTAGGAGACCTAAGGTAAGGTGTCCCTCTGTGCCCGGGTGCAACACAAGCCAGTACTGTTAGAAGCAATTCAGAAGCCTAGCTGATGGCAGAATGGCTGGCAATAGTACTCTCCACATGAAAAGAGTAATGAGTTTCCTCACCTATATAACAGGAGGCAATCTGTTTGTCAATTTATAGAGCATCCAAAGTAGCAATTTTGATACTGTTTTAAGTATACGTAATTTTTAAAAACAGCTTTTTAAGACAGGGGAAGTGGCTTATTGATCACATGCTAAATAAGTCCATGACAATATCACATAAAACACACCATTTATAACTCTCATATAAGTAGCTCACATGGTTTTAAGTGAGTATGGATCTAGTACAATGGGTGACAGGTGGGAGAAAGTGGTGACATTTGAGAGTGCTTCAACATGGACTAGAGGCTCATGGAAGAGTTCCTCATGGCTTGGGGGATTAGGATAGGCAGGCAGCAAGCAGCAGTTATGAACTGTCACAAAAACACCTGAAACAGCTTCACAAGCATAATCCTTACAAGCTTAAGGATGGGGATCTTGGCCCCCCAAGGTGGCCTCAGAGTGGAACAATACAATGAGCCAGGTGCTTCTTTTGTGAAAATACATGATCCCAATTTAACACCTTCTTGAGATAATAAAATATTCCTCATCAGTCCTGAAATGATTAAAGAAAAATACCAGACAGAGTTGTAACAAAGTGCCTGACACACAGTAGTATACACTTTATAAATGTTTGTTAAGTAAAATATTGAACAAGTAAACCAATGAACAAACTCAGCAAACAACCATACATCAAGCTATCTGGCTCCAGACATGCTTTGAAGAACCAAGAGGCACAATGATAAGGAAGAGAAACTTTCTTTTACTAATAGCCACTTAAATACAACAGGATTAAAAATGTTTGATTTAAGGAATCTCAGAACATACTAAGGATAAGCTTGGTGAAACTGCCAGGAAATCCAAATTCTGGTTTTTCATTAGTTGTATACAGCTGCAAAAGTAAGATATTTTGGAACCTCTCTCTTAGGAACATTATGAGAATATATTTCTCAAAATAAAAGGCATTATCAAATAATTTTATGAGTTGTACTTGTTATATTTTTACATATAACACCAAGGAGTCATCTGTAGCCATGATTCAATGTACTTATACGTTGTCACTTGAGGCATTGATTATTTTCTGAAAAAGTCTTACTGAGAGATTCTTGCTAGTCTCATTTTAAAAAAGCAGTGCCCAAGAGGCCAAGACAGAGGAATATCAACACACATCCATTTGCCCAGACTTTATAATGTATCCCTAGTCAATACAAAGTACACATCACTTAACAAAAAAAAATCAACAGCTAGAAAAATCAGACTAGAAAGTGCTTAAGTAGTCCACTGCTTTTTGTGTTGTTGTTGTTGATGAAGACGACGGGAGGGTTCAGAGCTAGAGCTTTTGTGGATACCGGAGACAGGTACAGTACACCCACCTTTCTAAACATATGAAGCAGCCTGCCCATTAAACAAATTCTGTAGAAATCAAAGTTCCCTTCATGTTCTATTCAAGAGGTAGGCACACACAAAACACTTCCAAGGCAATGCAGCCAACATTAAGATTTAGCTATTATTTAAAATTCTGCTTACATATCCCCACTATCAACATGAGCTGAAAGACTGAGAGGATTCTAAGGACAAGGTCAAGCACGCAAATGCACTATTATCATCTGAAGAGAGTACAAAGTCCTTACAAAAACATTTTATATTTCACAGCTTTTATTTGAGAAGTGAAGTACTTTGTTCATCCTCTAAGCCAAAAGAGATGGAGAGGTATTTTTTAACCACTATCATTTTATGAGTTCTGGGAAAATATTTGAGGATCCAAACTTTACTGGAAACTTGCAACCTATACAATCAAACTAAGGACAGCCTTCCGTGGAGGAAAAACAAGCTACAGAAGAACATGATGAGCAAGTCAGACTCCTGCTAAGGCAGGACGGATGTGGCCGCAGGATAAAGACGCCGTCCGCTTGTTTACGTGCAGATGTCTCCTGCCAGTTCCAAGCTGTGGCTGTTACTTCAGCTCTAAGGTGGGAAAACGTGACCTACCTAAGGATAGGAGATTGTTTCTCTTCTAGTTCGAATGATTCTATTTTCTTTCTTCTTTCATAAAAAATCATTTACAAGAAAACAGAACCAAAATTCAGAGATGGGGAACAGCAATTGAACATACTCACTAAAATCATTCACTGATTCAAAGAAAAATCAGAACACAGCTATTGACTTCTGAAATCTTGAGAACAGTTTTTTTAGCAATGAGTCTCCTTTGTTGAGGAGAGAAGACAAAAATGTAGTATGCTAAGTGGCTGTGCACTTCTGGGATGTATGGGCAGTGACCACTGCAGTGGCAGACAGGGCCACAAACCTAAGTGTTTGGCTCCCTACAAAGGAATGCAGCTTGATACACTGCAGGAACAATCCTGCCTTACCAGGTTTAAGGTCTCAGCATAGGAAGTTAATTTCAACTATCACAATGATAACACCATTTGCATTCAAAAGGAGTTAGTGATAAAAACCCCAGTTTCATAAAAATAGCCAGTATCATCTTCATTTAAGTTATCTGTAAGGTTCTGTTCTCAAATTCTTCCCCAGGGTATATATTAAGCTATATGGCTTTTTTTTTTTCCTGTGAAAATACAATAAATAATAATAAATCTCTAAGTTTCTAGAAAGAATTAGAAAAATAATAATACTGTTTCCGGTTTTCCCTGGAGATAATGAAACTCACTCCTACAGGGATTGTAATACAGTGGCAGGGTTCACAGCAGGAAGGGAAAAAGCCATTCTAATTATTGTAAAAATATGCAGGTATTAAGGTATAAAAACATGTTATAAGGAGAAGTTTAAAACTCACGAAAGTAATTTCCAAGGAATTCCCTATCTTCAGAAAAAGGGAAACCTACCATCAGAGAATTTCAGAATTATAAAGGACTATAAAATTCACTTGATCAAGGGTCTCTCAACTGGGACACTACTAACATTTGAGGCGGGATATCATTTGTTTGGGGCGGGCCGGGGGTGCTACTGTGTGGGATGTTGAGCAGCAGCCTGGCCTCAACCCACTAGATGCTAGCAGCACCTGCCAGCTGTGACAACCAAAAATGCCTCCAGACATGGATAAATGTCCCCTGTGGATCAACATCAGTCTCAGTTGCGAACCACTAACTTAACCCAATCACCAAGCGTTTATTCACTTTATTTTTGAATTTCTCAAAAGATAGGAATTCAGTCTCACCCCAATAGCCTGTTTCTTCTCAGAGCTGTTAGAAATTTTACTCTTCTTGATATTAAATCTACCTTCTTAAGTCAACTGGAAACACATGTAAAACTAGCTAGCAGATGTTTTTTTACCTGAGGTATGAATTAGCACTTCTTAAATGACTTTCTGTGTATTTTAGGAGAAGTCAATGCTTATCTGCAAGCCATTCAGCCATGGTCTGCTCATCTTGTATGCACTGTGTGTCCAGTATGTGCTAAGTAGGTGCTGATGACACAGCAATTAAAAAATGAAAACTCCTGTCCTCTGAAGGTCCCACTGGAAAGGTGTGAGACAAGACAAACAAGTGAAATACACAGTATGTGAGAGCACAAGGGTTAAGAAGAAAATTTAAGCAGAGAAGAGGGATGGAAAAGGACACCAGTTTAGACAGTGTGGCCATTCAGGGAAAGACTTTAAAGAGGTGAGGGAGTGAACCATGCAGGAACCAGGCCGAGGGAACAGGAGGCACACGGCCTGGAGGGGGAAGCAACCAGGAGTGTTCAGGGAGAAGAGGCCAGTGCGGCCTGCAGTGGTGTGAGTGGGGAGAAGGGTAGGCAGGCCAAGTCAAATGGGGCTTGGTAGGACCAGGTAAGGACTCTGGCTTTTACTGAGTGAGAAGGGAAGGAACTGGAGGACTTTGAAGAGAGAAATAATACGATCTCACTTGTGTTTTAACAAGGTCACAGCAGCTGCTGTGTTGCATACATACTGAAGAGGACAAAGGAGGAAGCAGGGCTCTGAAGATAATCCTGGTAAGATTTAATGGTGGCTTGGACTCAGGTGGTGGTGGGGAAAGGGGCTGAATTCTAGACCCCACGTGAAGAAACAGACAATAGGATTTGCTCATAGATTGGAGGTGGGGTCAGAGAGAAAGAGGACCAATTCAAGACTTTTGGTAGGGCAACCAGAAGTCTAGAGATGCCACGTGACACAATTGGAAGATTACAGGAGGAGTGGTCTTTTAAATTGAATTCATTCACTCAGCATTTAATCAGCACCTTCTATGTATCAGGCACTGCATTAAGACACTGGGGATGTAGAGATAAAAAAATGTAATCTCTGCCTAAATTTAAGGAGTTCACTGTCTAGGAAAAGATAAAGACATAACAGGCAGACTGTTGTTATTCAGTAGAGTAAGCCCACAGACAGAGTATAGATTATTCACAACGTGCTGGAGCACAAAGCGTAGGCGCCTAACACAGAATAAAACCTGGGGGTGGTGGGTTTGAGAAACACGGAAGGCTTCCTGAAGAGGAGGAGCTTGAGTTGAGAATAAAAGGATGAATAGGAGTTAATAATATTTAAAAAGGCAGTAAGACTGCTTCAGACAGACAAGAGTGGCTGTAGAGGAATGAAGACACTAAACGGCTGGGTCTACTCGAGGAATCAGTCTGGCACGGGGCAGGGCACAGGAGAGAGCTAGAGAGGTAAGCAGTATCACAGCAGGTCCTGCATGTCAGGCTCGCATCCTGCACGTGTACGAGAGGGGCCTCATACGCCAAGGGTGTCCGTGACTTCATCCCATATGCAAGCGACAGACACTGAAGGGTCTGAACCTGGGTGTAACATAACCAGATTGGGATTTTAGAATAGCAGATCTCAACTATTTCTCTGAAAAGACATGTAATAGATGATGTTCAGAATCGACACAGACCTATGGGCTCTCCCTGCACGTTAAGCATAACTCCATTCTTTTCTCACAAGCTCAAGAAAACATTTCAGAATGTAAGTGAATTAGAATGACATTATTACACGGGGATCACTTTTAACCAGTTCCACATACTGGACTCACCAGATAAACCTCTCTCCCGTTACGGGACACACTTATGGTGCCACAGCACATGAAGACATGTGACCAGTGTGCCCATGCCCTTCCACTCCCACCCCGCTGGGTTTTAAGCTCACCAAGAGTCAACTGTGTCTTTTCTTCAGCCTGCTTATGTCACCTGTATCTGTTACAGCAGGGAAAGCATCATAGGTATGGTTATATAAGAAAAAAAGGACAAAACACTCATCAATGAGCTGATATGCCTTGGCCATTCATCACAAAAACTGGAGAAGTATGTATTCATACATCTGAGGTGAAAATAAAATATTTAGATATATAATAGGCATTTTATGATACTCCCTACTTCCACTGACTTTTTAAATCTAACTGCCCTACTATACCAGTCTAGCTGTTCTAGGTATGGAAGAATCTCTTATAATTACAAACTGTGTAAGAATTAGAAAGGAAGTGAGCAGAGCACAGTGAGAGAGAACAAGGCATGATGTGTACTTAGTGGATAACAAAGTATCAGCAAACAAACAGCTTCAGACAAACAACAAGGGAAAGATTTAATCATACATTTCAGAAATTAGTAGCTTCATGGAAACTTATATGAGTTAGTCCTGGACTAAACAGTTATAACTAAAATCATAACCTTTTAAATGTAAATACATATGAGCTGCAATAAACTAAAATGTATTAAAATTAAGGTATTACAAATACTTTTAAGTGTAAGTATAAGAGATCATACTAGATTGCCATTTGTTACAGTTAAATAAAAAAGAAGATTTCTTCTCTACAGGATAACCTTGGATCTATTCTGATTTGTTTTTCCAAGTGAAGAAAGCTCAAACTTGAGTTCTTTGAGTTATGTCAGTGTTTGAAAACTATTCTTCTGGAAAGGCTACTTGGGCAGAACCATGTAAAGTGCATTAGTAAGGAAGACTTCAGAGGTAAGAAGATCAGAATAGAGCAACAGTCCAGGTGAGGGATGATGGCACTTGATTTGGGGACATGGCTATGGATATGGAGAAGAGAAAATGCATTCAAGAGATATTTAAGAGACAGACTGATGGACGATTCATGATGACCAAGCAGACATGGAGGGTAAGAGAGCACCCTCTCTGAGGACTTCCAGATTTCTAGCCTGAGTTACCTACCTAACTATTCATTCATCTCCTCAGGGAGTGAAATCCTGTGTGTTATACTGTTTATGTTGAAGTTGGTCTGGCAGGGAACAGGGGTGAAGGAGGTCAAAAGGTACAAACTTCCAGTTACAGAATAATTAACTCATGATGATGTAACGTATAGCAAGGTAACTATAGTGAATAATACTGAACTGTATATTTGAAAGTTGCTGAGAATAGATCTTAAAAGTTCTCACAAGTTCGCAATATACACAAATAACAATCACTATGTTGTATAACTGAAACTAATATTATATGTCAGTTATATCTCAATTAGAAAAAAAGTTGGTGCAAGTGAAAATTAATTATATCAAAATCAACCTAAGACTAAAATGAGAGTATTAAGCAGAAGAAAGGCTCAGAGACCAAATTAAAGAACAGCAGTGGTCTCATAAGGTAAAGAGGAAAACTTGGGGACCATGAATACTCCTGGCCTGGTAGCTATTTTTCAATCAAATTATTTTCATTTCAAATAGACATTTTATTTATTCAATTGTGTGGCTCTCAAATCAGTAATTTTTCAAAGAACATATTAAAAAGTGTCTCCACAAAGTACTAACACTCTATGTGCAACATTTAAATAAATTAATTTAGTTACAGACTAAAATGGATAAACACAAAAAATCATAGGAAATAGATCTCCTTTTTCTCCCATCTCTTTAATAAAACCCTGACTAATTCAACAAAAATTTTGCTCATTCAGCAAATATTTATTGAGCTCCTACTACATGCTAGGAATTGTTCTTACTGAGACTTTAGCAAGGGGGGGAATATATATATATAATATATATATATAATTATATATAACATATATATATACATATATATAATATATATATACAATATATATATACACTTCACGAGAGCACTTCTCTGATGATTAGTGATATTGAGCATCTTTTCATATACTTGTTAGCCATTTGTATATCAACTCTGAAGAAATGTCTTCTCATCAGAGAAGTGAAAATCAAAACGACAGTGAAATATCACTTTGCCCTCATTAGGATGGCTACTATCAAGAAAACAGAAAATAACAAGTGTTGGTGAGGATGTGAAGACACCAGAAATAAGTGCTGCTGGGATTATGAAATAGTGCCACCGCTGTGGAAAACAGTACCGCAGTTCCTCTCAAAACTAAAAAAAAACACCATATGATCTAGCATTCTGACTTCTGAGTATATATCCAAAAGAATTGAAAGCAGGGACTCAAAGTGATATTTGCACAAACTATGTTCACAGCAGCAACTATTCACAGTAACCAGGAGGTGGAAACAACCTAAATATCCATCGAGAGATGAAGGGATAAACAAAATGTGGTATATCCATACAATGGAATATCATCCTTAAAAAGGAAGGAAATCCCGTTACTTCCTATAGCATGAATGAACCTTGAGGACATTACGCTGAATGAAATAAGCCATTCACAAAAAGACAAATACTGTATGATTCCACTTATATGATGCATTTACAGTAGTCAAATTCATAGAGACAGAAAGTAGAGTGGTGGTTACCAGGGGCTGGGGGGAGGGTGGAAAAGGGAGTTGTTGTTTAACGGGTATAGAGCTTCACACTTGTAAGATGAAAATGTTCTGGAAGTCTGTTTCACAATAATGTGAATAAACCTACTGCTGAAATGTACATGTAAAAACTGTTAATATGGTAAACTTTATGATGTGCATTTTTAACACACACACAGTCAAGTCAGAAAACTAATTACATTCTTTGTAGCATTACTTTGTGTTAAAATAACCTCTTAAAGGATATACAGACCATGAGATAAACAATAAAATATAAACACATCTTACATTCAGAAAGTTTTGTTACCTGCAACAAATCCAACTACCAGATCTTTTCCAGTAGTAGAGTGTTGACCTTTGACCCAGACTGCTTTGAGGCTATTAAAAGTGTAGAAATAGACAAAATTGGAGCAGCAGAGACTGGAGATAACTGGAAACCACCCTCGATATGGTGCCAGGCTAGGGGAAGAACACAGTAAGCAAAGTAAGATGCTGGACAAAAGCCATCTAAGTTCCCAACTGCAGATTCCCTGGGTTTCATCTGTTATTCATGAGCATAAATGAGCTGAGTCCTAGGAAAGGCTGATCACCACTCGCGTATTCTCAAAGCTCACTCCTTCACTACTGTCACTCCAAACTGTATGCGTATCTTACATTCTGAAGGATGCCCAAGAAATCTCTTCTAGCATTAATGACACCAAATTAAAAACACACATTCAAGGACTGGTTTTTCCCCTTTGATTTCCTTTAGCAAATTACAACGTAAAATTAGAGACAATTTCCTCATGGTTGTTGATTCATATAGCATTACTCACATTTTATTACAAGGCAAGAACATTTAAAATGAAGTAAATATAGAAGTACAAAAAAAGTGACGGGGGCATGTTATGAGGGCAGAGGAACCAGACTGAAGGGGATCCCCTGGCCACATCTGGGATAATTTGAGCACCAAAATAATTAAGTATAGTAATCAATTGTTAATCATTGAAAAAAAAAAACAGGAATCTGGGTCTATACTGACATTAAATTAAGTATTTCCTCATAAGCTGCTTACAGTTGCAAGAGAGGAAAAACAAAATATTCAGTGGCTAACTCACATAATTAACCCATGAAGACCAAGTGGACAATATGTGACTCCAGATGTGACACCATGAGAAGGATACAATTTCACTTATGCATTATTCTGGCCAAGAATGAACAGCCTCAATCTAATCATGAAGAAACAAGAGGCAAGCATAAAATGAGAAACACTTTATTTAAGAAAAAAAAAGGGGGGGGGGTGAAGAAGGCCCATATTCTTTGAAAATGTCAGTGTCACAGGAGTAAAGGGCTTTGATGTATGGTATGTAACTTACTCTCAAATAATTCTGAGACAGTCTGTGTGGTGTGTGTGTGTCTGTGTATGTCTGGTTGTAAAGAGAGAAGACGAGAGGGAGGAAGCACAAGTACCAATGGGAAAACAAATGGAAAAAGTGTCAACAACAGGGGAATCTGGGTAGAGCATATACTGGTATTCTTTGTACTACTTTCAGTCTTGCAGCTTTTGTAAACTTGAAATTGTTTCCGAATAAGTTTTTTAAAAAGGTACACAATGTCTGAATACATCTGATAGGAATGAACCAAACAATTATTACCTTCTTCAGTTTACTGTACAAATAAAGCATTGGTTTCGTGGAAGACTCTACGATCTAAAAATCAAAACGGCTGGCCACAGAACTTTGAGGAAATGAAAACAACTATATACTTACAAGTCAGGCAATTACAAATTCACAACACTGTAAGGCTATGAGAATGGATAGAAAGGCCCGTGAACCTGCTCAGGAGCTGCTTTATCTGACAAAGACGCACAACGCAGTACTCACAGGCCTTCTTCTTTAATGATCTCCAGGAGCACCATGTGTGTTGTTTTGGACTTTCTTTTCTCATCAACTACAAGACCAAAGAGGATATGTTCAAACTAAATCCTTTGAGAATTATTATCTCCAGCATCAGCAAGTTTCACTGAAATGCCATTTACCTCACACAAGCAATCTCCCACCCTATCTTTAAGCTCCCTTGTTTGCCTCAGAACTCAGTGTTACTCCTGCATTCCCATGTGCTAAGTTCCCAACTGTAGATCCCTTGGGTTTCATCTGTTATTCATGAACCAAAAGACATTTTAATTCAATTCATTTCCAAAGTAAAAGATGTAACAGGAGAAATTTATTACTTATATATTTCAAAGGGCTCTCTTGGTTTTTTCCAGTCATATATTCTCATTTTTATCTTAACATCTTATAAAGCAGAGAGGAAATAAATTACCATCTCCTTTTTAGAGAATAGGCTACAGACACACACGTCTATAAAAGACACATGTAGTTAGCAGCAGAGTCAAGGTTAAAAGTTTTCAAAGTTTTAGCTTGTGCTGTTTCCTAATCTAAAAACTGAAAGGTCTCAAAAAGATGAGAACTGTGCTTTTCTTGTCATTCTCAATGAAAACAAAACCCACCTCAATTAACTTCAAACTTCCTACTCACATTTGAAGAATATTTTGAAAACATAAAAATGGGAAAATGAACCAGGTGCTTAAGAATTAAAATTGGTACCTGTATGGCTCATGGGATAACAAATTAGGAAACCCCCTAGAGAAGGCAATCTGACAATAACTATCAAAATTATAAACACATTTACTCTTTGATCCAACAACCCCACTGCTGGGAATTTATCCCACAGAACTTACAGAAACAAAATGGTATAAGAACAGGTCTATTCTACAAAAGAGAAGAACCAATCCAAGAATCTACAACAGGGGAGGGTAAACGGTTTATGTCACATCCACACCATGGAACACTCCACAGCTAAAAACGAGAACGACGAAGCCCCCACTGCACTGATTTGGAAGGCATCCCACATACACTGTTCAGTGAAAAATACAAGGTACAGAACAGTGGGGAAAGTATGCTGTTTGAGTAAGAGAGGGAGAAAATTAAGAACATGTATTATTTGTTTGTTATTCCATAAAGAAACTCTGCAGGGCTATCTGAGAAACTAATAAAAACATTATCTAGATGGGAGAGAAAAGGAGGCAGACTAGAGTGAGATTTTTTCACTGTACTGTGTATCTTTTTATGTATTTTGGGTTTTGAGCTATATAAAATTATCACCTTTCCAAAACCTCTAAAGTTAATTTAAAATAGTAGTCATGAGGGTTTTAACATAGGAATTAGTTACTCAAAGTTAAACTCACTCATCTCTTCATGCAAGTTCTGGCATAGGTTTATAATTTCAAAGTGAAATATATTGAGGGAAAAACAAGCAAGAGTTGTAGAAAGTTGCAAGTCCTATAAAATGAATGAGGCCAACTAGGACGATATGCCTAGATGAGCAATGACAACGGTCTTGGCTTCACCACGTTTCCTTTTCTGTGTTCTCTTTCCAGAAAACCTACCCCCAGGAAAAAATTCTGCAAATTGTACTTTTAAAAAGTTGTACTGTTTATTATAACGAATTGTAATGATTCAAAAATTACTAATGCAAGCCCACTCGGGTTTCTCAGATTAGAAAATGACTGAGGCTATGACTCACCCATGAATGCTTTGCTGTTAATTAGGAAACAGCAACGATGTGTTTAAAGTCAGGGAAAACAGACAACAGATTTCTAACAAAAAAGAATACCCTTATGTTAATTTAGAACTTACTATAGAAATGTTTGCTTCCTGACACCATATGAACACAAATATGATGACATAAGACACTCACCTTGTAGTCGAAGTCGAGCTGTATCCAAGGGAAAAAATACTGTCATTGCTGTCATGCTTCCCTGAAAAGTTTGAAAAGCCTTTAGCCATTAGAGTATCACAAAAATAATGAGCCACAACTTTTAAATGAACAAAAGTTCATTACTGTCAATGAGTCAAATCAAATTTTCAGCGAACAAATATACACAATATTTTAATCTATTGGGATCATTATTGCTCAAACTTCTATAGTTATATACTTGAACAGAAATACTTAATTTTCAAAATGTTTTTCCTCTCTCTCTCTGATATGGAAAAAGAAAATGTAGTAGGACCCCTCGAGATAACAAACTTTGGGGTTTACAACCCAGGACACATGTCAAAGACAGTAGGTAAATGGACTTTTAAACTTTTACTGGTCAGTTACTGTTCCTAAGCCTTCTCTGATACCACCAGAAACCAAAATATCTAGTAACCAAACAAATACATACTTCCATACGCTCTGCTCAATCAATATATTCACACAAAGTAAGAAGTGTCAGAGTCATATTGTTCTTTAAAATAGTTGTTTGCTTGTGTGTTAAACAAAATAGGGGCAGTATCTTTGCTACAAATTCTACAAATAATGCATCTAGGATAATGCGATGACAAAAATTATCAGTAGAAAAAAAAAAGAAGCCAACAGTCTTTACATTGCTAAGACCCTATGGCAGATAAAAACCATTAGCATATAGTTAGGAATAAAGTTATACACATGAAATCTCCAGGTGGGTTTATGGTTCTCAGCCTAGATGCAGACCCACTGCTGTATATTCTCAGGCATAAGATCAAGCATTAGGCTATTGATCTAATAACGGTTACAGACAATATTTTTTATCATGGTAACAACTGGAAACTCAGTCAACATCATAGATAAGAACAGAAATTTCCTAGGTCCCTTATCTAAATAGGTCGGCCTGCTTGACAAGAGAGAACACTGTACTCTCCTACTAGTATTCTTCAAAACTCAGATCAAATGTTACCATCCCTACCCATCAGGTTACAACTGGCTGTTCCTTCCTTCCTCTATGTCCCCACAACATTTGTTTACATGTCTCTTACAGCACTGATATTACAGTGAAATCTAACTCTTCCTCTGGGTTGTAGGAATACTCATTCTCTTTGATATCAGAGATTCTTAAATGTTTATTAAATTCACTCTACTTTCAGTTATGTATGCTGTTTTGATGACTTCCACATAGCTGTTCTTTCCTAAAAAGAAATAGATTAATATTTAACATCTCAAGAAACAGTCGATCTGCAAAGGTTTATAGTCTACAAATCTGTGCTTCTGGCATCCTTGCTCCCCCTACAGGCAATTTCCAAGAAAAATGGGGGCTGGAAAGCTGGAGAACACTTTTCAAGGTTATTAAGGTTGTGGCATTTACTTCCCATCACGTGGTCTGAACATATGTATGCAGGGTATTGCATAGACAGGGCAAGTCAAGGCAGAAAAGTCCTGCCTGGAAACTACTTTTTCAAACAATTAGACCTCCATCCCTCCTCCCTGCCAGCTTAAATAGACATCCAAGTTTCCTAACTTAGAAGTCCTTGCCCTACCTATCCTGAAATCTTAAAGCACAACTTATACCAAGATAAAGAGATCAGTAAGTCCAAAGAACTGAAAGGTCTATCGCCTCCTCAAGGACTGGCATAAAAAAATTCAAATCTGTAAATCTAAAAAACACTTAAAATGTGTTAGTACTAGAAAGACTGGATCAAGACGGTGAACTGATACAGTTCAAAACCCACTTCTGCCTCCTCCCCATTCCAATCACTAATGACAAAAAAGATTCATATATAAAAGTGTTGTGTAGAAAAGCAGAGAGGGGTCTGATTGGTGGACCAGAAATTGACAGCAGAGTGAGGCTGTTTTGAAAGAAGAAATCACAGACCAAAATGCACAGAAGATAAATACGGCAGGTAGAATAATGATCCCCTGAAAGTTGACCACATCCTAATCCACATGACCTGTGAACACATTATATGGCAGGTTGCTGATCAGCTGACCTTAAAAAAGAAGACTGTTCTGGATTATCTGAGTGGGCCCAAAGTAATCATAAGGGTCCTTAAAAATAGAAGTGTAGGTGGGAGTGAGGCAATGTGAAGACTCAACCCATCATTGCTGGCTTTAAGATGGACAAAGGGGCCATCAGCCAAGGAATGGCAAGCCAGAAAAGGCAAGGAAATGGATTCTCTCCTGGAGCCCCCAGAAAGGAATGCAGTCCTGCTGACACCTTAATTTTAGCTCAGTGAGCCCTGCATCAGACTTTTGACCTACAGACCTACCAGATATTAAATTTGTGTTGTTTTAAGCCACCCAACCTGGTAATTAGTTACAGCAGCAATAGAAAACTAATAAAGAGAATTACTACAAATGGTGGGGACAAGCACTGGGAAGCAGAAGGGAGCTCTGGGGTGACTTTCTGGGTGACTGGCTGGCCCCATGACAAACAGCCAGGCAATCCGGCTCCCACTGTCACACCTTGCCAGGACCAATGCCCCCTTTTCACCACAATCCCCGGAGGCCAGCAGCAGTAAACAGGCCCAGGAAGAGGGAGGGGTGTGCAGTGGCAAGGAAATAAAAAGCTTACTAGTTTTAAGGAGAGGATACACACACACACACACACACACACACACACACAAATTTATTCAAGGCTTTGTCAGAAAACCTAAGTTTAAATGTGAGAATCAAAAAGTTAAGGCTGAAGTGGCAGTTTCCATTTCCAGCAATATGTTGGCCTAGACCACACACTACAGAGTACCTAGAACTGTTCCATAAAACATAAAATACTTTTCAAAATTTAAACTAGCTAAACTTCACTGGGGCAAGAAAGAAGAGTAGAAACCCACAAGGTTCAGGCTCTTTGGCGTTGGTTGCCTGAGGATTTTTTGCCAGTCTAAGTGATAGAGGGGCTTTATTATTATTTTTAATTGAAGTGGAATTCACGTAATATAAAACTGACTATTTTAAAGTACGTCCTTCAGTGACATTTAGTACACTCACAATATTGAGTAACCACCACCTCTATCATGTTCTAAAATATTTTTATCACCTGAAAAGAAAACTCTGTACCCATTAAGCAGACAGTCCCCACTTCCCCCTCCACTCAGCCCTGACAACCACTAATCTGCTTTCTGTCTCTAAGGATGTATCTATTCGGGACATTTCATATAAAAACAATCGTGCAAGATGTGACCTTTTGTGTCTGGCTTCTTTCACTTGGCACAGTGTTTTTAAGGTTCATCCACCTTGTAGTATGTATCAGTTCTTCATTGTCAAGTAATATTCCCTTCTATGTATATACTATACTCTGTTTATCCATTGAAAATGCTTTGGAATGAGTTAGAGGTAGTGGTTGCACAACACTGAATACAGTAAGTACCACCAAACTGTACACTTTAAAATGGTTAATTTTGTTATGTGAATTACACCTCAATTTTTAAAAATTTAATCCTCACAACAACCCAGTGAGGTAAGTACTATTATTCTCTCCATTTTCCAGATGAGGAAAAAGGTACTAAGAGGTTTTACAACTTTTCTAAAGTCATATACTTTGCAAGTGGCAGAACCAGTATTTGAATATAGGCAGTCTGGCTCCAGAGTCCACACTTAACCATTGTTGTAATTAAATCTTTTAAAATATCACTAATATACTTTTAAAAAGGTAATATAGTAATATGAGACCTATTTTGTGTGTCAAATATTTTTCTGTGGACTAGTCTAGACAACCAGCACAGAGCCTGGCATAGCATAAGCCCTGAGCTTGTCAATAAATGCATGATTGTATTCACCTACAAGTAAACTTAACATCCCTAAGAAAATGTATTCCAAATGCTAAAGGTAAATTTAGAACACAGCTATTCTGTACATTGGGGACACTGGGGACTCTGGGGACTTGCTATATTTGTCTCCTCACCAAGCAAACACACAGATGACTGTTTTCATAAGCAATATTACCTGAAGGAAAATATTTATTATATATGCAAATCTTATGCCAAGCTATATA
This sequence comes from Camelus dromedarius, assembly GCF_036321535.1. NCBI lineage: Eukaryota > Metazoa > Chordata > Mammalia > Artiodactyla > Camelidae > Camelus > Camelus dromedarius. The sequence continues at coordinate 6,908,282 of NC_087446.1, read as the reverse complement.
ATCATACGATTTTTCAGAATTTGAATTAAATTCCCTTTTTCATAAATACCCAGTGTTTTGTTTTTAATCTAAGAGTGTCTGTTCACTTACATAAAATTTGAAAGGACAAAATACTGGGAAGATAACTACAATGTACAATAAGTTTGCACCAGCGAAGTATACAAATCAATCCATTATTTGGAGTCCCACAGAATTCTAACCATCTGAGTGGGAGTTCTATTGCTGACAACAACTACAGTTGAAGACTCTGTTTCCAGAGAAGCAATCTTAAATCTCACCAAAACCAAACATTTTTAGTTACAACAGTCTAACAACACCCTCTGGCATTTAACCATTTGGTGCTGGCATAACAAATTAATTCCTACAACGCACTGGTACCTGGAGCTGGAAAAGCCTTTAGAGGTCAAGCAGCGGTGCAGACCGTCCCCTGTGAATGAGGCGTTGGCCTGGGAGGTAGAGGTCTGCCCAAAGCCAGGATGGCAGAGGCAAAGCTAGATCCGAGGTCTCCTGTGCTACAAGTTCTTCTGCTCCCTGTTCTACCTCAATCCTCAACCTATTTCCAATTAAGACATAAGTGACTTTTCATGTTTCCACTTGTAAAAGTGTATACGGTAAATACCTACACACACAGGAAACCAAATTTTCATTCTCTACAAATAATTACTGAAAACATACTACCTGGCAGGATGTTCTGTATCTATATCATCTATTTTCTTAATTTCTCTTTATTACCGTCCTTTTCCTTTGCTTGGGTTTATTTTGATATTCTTATCTAACTTCTTAAGATGGATGCTTAGCTCATTGATTTTTAAGTCTTTCTTCTTTTCCAAACTTGATTTTAAAGCTACTCATTTCCTTCTAGGTATTTCAGTTGTGTCCGACGAGTTGTTTTCCTTACAACTCAGTGGTTTTTCATATATTCACAGAGTTGTACAATATCCACTATCTAACTCCAGAACATTGTTATCACCTTAAAAGGAAATTGGTATCTATTAGCAGTCCCTCACCATCCTCTCTTCCTCCTACACACTGGCAACCACTAATCGATTTTGTCTCTGTTTTGCCTATTCTGTACATTTCGTGTAAATGGAGCCAAACAACACGTAACCTTTTGAGACTAGCTTCTTTCAAGGCTCAACCATGTTACAGAATCAGAACTTCATTCAATGGGCAGAAGACCTAAATAGACATTTTTTCTTTTGTTACTTGTGTTTTTGGTGTTATATGTAAGAAATCACTGCCTAATCCAAAGTCATGAAGAGTTAGGCCAATGTTTCCATCTAAGAGTTTTGTAGTTTTATCCCTTTATTTAGGTCTGTGGTTCATTTTGAGTTAATTTTTGTGTGGTGTGAAGTAGGGGTCCAACTTCATTTGTTGCATGAGGAGATCCAGTTGACCCTGCACCGTTTATTGAGGAGACTGTTCTTTCCCCATTGATGTTCCTTGGCATCCTTGCCAAAAACCAACTGAACGCAAATTAGTTGGTTTGTTTTCTGGACTCTCAATTCTGTTCCATTGATCTACCTGTCCATCCTTACACCAGTACCAGTCTCTTGATTACTGTACCTCTGCATTAAGTTTTGAAATTGGGAAATATGAATTCCCCAAGTTTGGGTTTTTCTTTTTTTTTCTTCAAGGTTGTTTTGGCTATTCTGGATTCCTTGCATTTTCATATGAATTTTAGGATCATCTTACCAATTTCTGCAAAAAAGCAAATTGAAATTTTGATAAGGACTACACTGAACCTGTAGATCCTTTTGGCGAGTACTGCCATCTTAACAGTACTGTTCTCCAATCCACTTATTCAGGAAATATCTTTCCACTTATTCAGGTCTTCAATTTTTTTCAATGATGACTTGTCATTTTCAATGTAGCTACACGTTTTAGTACACACTGTCTGTACTACTGATCAGTTCTAAAGGCTTTCTTATTTCCATTACGATTTCTTCTTTAACTCACAAATCATTCAGTAATGTGTCTAATTCCCAAACACACACACACATATATATATATATATATTTTCTTACCTTTTTTGTTATTGGTTGCTAGCCTGATTGCACTGTGGCTCAAGAATATATTCTGTACAATTTCAAAACTTTTTCAAAATTTAAGTTTTGCTTTACAGCCCAGTAAATGGTTAGTTTTCACAACTTTCCTGTGTTTGACTTGAAAAGAATGTGTATTTTACAGTTGTTGGGTACAATGTTCTGTATACATCTACTAGATCAAGTTTGTTAAATATATATTCAATCCTCTATATTTTAGTTTTTTCCTTCCTTGTTTGTTCTATTAATTACTGAAAGATACATTTAAATCTTCCACTTTGATGATAGATTATATATTTTTTCTTCAAGTTTTGTTAATTTTTGCTTTGAACATATTTAAACTGTATTACTGGATGAACACAAAATTATTTTCCTGACATACTGGGCCTTTTTTCTCTATGATGTCATCCTCCTGATCTCTAGTAGTCACTTTACTATAAAGTCTATTTTGTTTGATGTTGACAGTTTTGATTACTATTTGTCTGACATGTCTTTTCTCACATTTTTACTTTCAAACTTTCTGTATCTTTTTTAGACGTATCTTTTATAGAGTTTTTTCTTTTTAAAAACCAATCTAGCACACACTTTTTAAACTGAATCATTAACAGTTATTTGAATTTATAGCTAGCACCTTATTTTGTGCTACATGTCATAATGCTCTATGTTGCCTCTTCTGCCTTTTCCTGCTTTCTTATTTAACCAGTTTCTAATAAATTTTTGGAAGTTGCATATGTAGTTTCTAATTCTTTTACAAGCTATCTAGTAATTATAACATATACTCCTAACTTATCAATTCTAAAAATATTCATCTGGTTTATCCTCCTCCTGAACAATATAAATTTAATTCTGCTGACTCCCACCCACTTTCATGCTACTGTTATACATCTTAATTCTAACTTCTTTTTTCTTTTTAATGTCCACAAAACATGCAGTTAATTTGTTTTATTACTTGATAGTTAATATTTGTTCACATTTAGCCATATACAATATTCACCACTTCCTCTACTCTTTCTTCCTTCTTCCATCTCATACCTTCCATCTGGGATCACCCACCCTTTGCATGATGAACAATCTTTAGAATTTCTTCTAGTGAGGATCTTGCCAGGAGAACATTGTTTCTGATGGCCTGGAAATGTCTCTATTTCATGTATGTTTTTAAATTTTTCCTTGGATATAGCATTCTAGGCAGAAAGTCATTATCTCTCAGCAAAATGAAGAAAACATTCCACAGTTTTCCTAAGATCATTGCAAATGAGAATCAGGTGCCATTATCCTTCAGCTCATTAATTCTACCTTCAGCTGTGTCTAATATGTTGATAAACCTGTGCTTGAAGTTGAACCCATTACTCAGCTGCAACAATTATCAGTTTATAGCTATGCATTAAATGTTTAAATTTAAAATTTTATTTGATCAAAGTAAAGCATGCACATAATTTAAAAAGCCATGTAATATAAATGACAAAATAAGTAGTTCCTGCCCATTTTACTCCATCTGCCTCCCCAGAGACGATTATTTTCTTTTAGCTATTTCTTTTGGAATTTACACATCTCCATAAAATTTTAAAATATCCTGATATCTTTTGGTTCATCAATTTTAGCCATTATTTACCTTCTATTATGGAGGGTAAGACTCTAGCTTTCATATTCTTCTCTGCCTCCTGTGTCATCATTTTAAGAGTTATGATTTTTGCTTAAATCAATATTTAGTGTTCCCATGACTACCATGAATCAATTTTTAAATTTTCAGTTATTTTACTTTCCATATCTAAATATTCTACTTGGTTAATTTTCAAATCTGCTTAGCCAATCTTAGTGTCTTGTTCCTTTACATATTTTCTAGCCTTTTTTTAGATTACAACTGAAAATTTCATCTTCTCCTGTCTATTGCTGTTGCTCCTGTCTATTGTTCTTGTTCATAATGCCTTGTTTCTCTGTAAGTTTTCACTGAGCTCCTCATTTCCCTTAAATTTCTATTTTAGGGCATTTTTTAGACCTCATTAAAGATAAGTATCTCTGGAAAAGATTTCTGCCAGGCACTCTGGAGGCCCACCAACCTAGAATCACTCCAAGTTACTGGCTGTAGGTTTCCAAATCATATAAATAATGAGAATTCAGGGTGCAACCTAAGGGAGGGCTTATGGCTTCAAAATGTCAATGGTGATTTTTCTCTCTCAAATTAGCACCAAGGTTGGAGACAGCTGATTTTCCCAGCAAGGAGTAAGATTATTTCGCATTTCCCTTTTAGCATATTCCTTTGGGATTCCAAGTTTATGGGTGATTCCCTACTGGACTTCTTGTCTTGGACAGAATGGGCCTTTTCTCTTGTTCCCTGTATCTCTGGAAGCTACAAATCTAAAGCTCTGTCTACCTGGCTAAGCAATTCCTACAGGGCAGACTGCCCTCCTTGACTCTGGGTCCTGACCGCTCACTCTTTAGTTCTGAGAGTTCCTTACTTTCTTGTCACATTATCAGTGCATTTAAGAAGTTATTGTTTTTTTAAAAAAATTTTGTTTTATGAAGGGAGGTTTTCAGGAGAAGGTGTGATAAGCTCCTTAGTTAGAAACAGAAATCTCATTTTAAGTATTTTACAATGGACTACTGATAGTCCTAGCAAATAAATATTTTAACATATTTGTGAATGTCTTTATTCCTTTGCTGTTTATTCTATTTTGTTCTTATGTCTTGATAAGATTGTAAAAGGGCAGATTGGTAATATATTCACATTTTGAATTTATAACCCTATAGCATTTAACACCCTTCTATGTTCCTTCATATATAACAAATAAACTAAGAAATGGATTCCTAACAATCCCCCTACCTCCAAAAAAATTATAAAATTTTGTAGAGTAACAAACACTAAACAGAAGTAAATCAAAACAAACATAAAATAGCTACTATTTTACCCTGGATATAAAAAAATAGGAAAATCAAAATCAGGGAGGAAAAACTCCAGAAATCTGAACTTAGGCCCTTTGTACATAAGTATCTGATCAAAAGACACCAAAGGTCTTTTAGGGGGCCATTCAAGTAGCCTCAAGAGCATTCAACCTGAAAGACCAGAGCACAAATACAAACACTACTTTAGCAAAGTACATCTCATTTAAAACACTAAGGACTTGAATCAGTTTGAGTGGCAGGTAGGAAAATGGAGAAGGGATATCTACCAGAACTTTAAAAGAATCAACAGGATTTGCTGACTTACTGGATATGGATTGTAAGAGAGAAGAGAAAGTCACAAGAATGAAGATGCCATTGACAGAAACAGGAAAGTGAAAAGAGGGATATAGTTTTTTAAAAATTACTAGTTCAGTCTTGGACATAGTGAATTTCAGATGATGAAGAATTAAGTACTCTCCCATTTGGGTTCTAATGGTATTATGCATCCTGTGTACAAAATTCTACTACAGCAATCACTGTACTGTGTTTAACTGTTAATGAGTTTGTCTTCCTTGTTAAGGCTATGGCACCTCAAGGGTAGGAACCCAACAATTAATTAACTAATAATTAATTAATGATTAAACAGGAAAAAAAAACCTTCAGGCAGTTGGCAATACCATACTGTAGCCTAGGAGAGAGATCACAGCTAGAGATACAAATGGCAAGCAGAGTCGTATAAATCTCTCAGCCTAAGTTCCTGGGCATTTCTGGCTCTCTCTACTGTGAACAAGCCCATAGCCAGCACCTGGATTCCTTAATAATTTACCAGCTCCTACATCTCAGGTTACATTGCCAAAACAGATGATTTATTCATTTTCTGGACTATGTCTCCCCTATAAAAGGTCAATAAATATCCAGTCTACTTTTCAATTTGGCCAACACAAACACACATGGAGTTGAGCTTAACACCACAAAGTCAGAAGAAACAGCAGGGTAAATCTGGTCATGACTTGGTTTCCCAAGCATGTGCAATCTTATGGGAATAACAGGCAGGGACACACATAAACACAGAGGCAGAGTATTATGCCCTTTAAGCATGAACAATGATGTTTGGGTTGGCCTATCAACCAAATTCAATCATTTTCAAAATGATAATTCACCCTTAAAGGATGAAAAATAATTTTTAAAAATGCATGCTATTTCTAAAGTCTGTTTCCAGAGAGGCATCTAGAAATGGCAGCTGAGTCTCAGCAGCACCACTGAAATCGGTGTACAACATCTCCTAACGGAGTACATGGCATTACTGGACAGAAGGATTCTTTTATAAAGAAAGAAAAACAACTAAAGTTACAGTCACTGGTAGATCTTGAGCTAATGAAATTCCAAAGATGAAAGCCACTTAGGCTTTCATATTCAAAAACGTTATTCCACTTACTCAGAGTTGAATGTCTTTCCCCTTGTATAACAATCAAGCTAACTCTCACACCTATACACAGATACACAAGTTAAACAAAAGGCCTAATGGAAAACACACCTGAGTGTGTAACAGAAAGAGCATGGGCTCTGGAATAAAGCAAACCAAGGGTCAACCCCCCGCTATCGTACATACTGCATAATAAGTTACATCAAATCGCCATGCCTCAGTTTCTTCATTTGTAATTTTGAGACCGATACCTAACTGTGGAAGTTCCTGTGAGAAGTGAGAATTAACTTATGCAAAGACCTAGCATCACACCAGGGACACAGCTGTAACTCAACAAATGTTGCTTCCCATGTATCCTTTTCATGTAGCACCTTTTAGCACTAGGGCTCAATACTAATCAGGGCCTTAAAATTAGTAATGGTTACCTAAGACCCTTCCCAAAAAGTAATTGTTACTTAGTGTAAAAAAAAAAAAAAGAGTAACTGCTCTTTCAGAAGGAGTTTCAAGAAGGTAGGAGAGTTAACAAGGTAAAATACTACAAAGAAGTAGAATCAAATAAGAATGGAAAAAGAGTCAGTAGACTAAGCCATTAGGAAGTCAGCGACGGCCTGTGGTTCCAGTGATCAGAGGAAGATGAGGAGGAGAGGCCGTAAGTACAAAACAGTCATTAAATAAACTTAGTATAAAGGGAAGGAGAATGAGCAGCCCCTAAGAAGAGGGCACCTCTAGACCAGATTGGTGTGGTTTTATCACAGGGCAGGGCTGAAGGGAAGCGAACACTGGAAGAAGATGAAAGCAATAGGAAAGAAGTGAAAATTAATGGAGCAAAGTCCCAAAAGATAACTGGAGATGGTGAGCTAAGAGGGGAGGAGCAATATCAAAAGCAGCAGAGACGAGCTACGTCTCAGCTTTTCCCGAGACCAGCAGCACAATACAGGAAATACTATGTACAACTGCAGTTGATGCTGTAGTTAGAAAAAAAGGAAAAGTGAGAAAGCTCATTATATCCAGAGCAAAAGGTGAGACCACCTTCTACAAGTGAATAGGTAGTGTTGGCTATATGAAATGAGAGAAAATTTCAATTCCATTCAATTTTTGAAATTGGGTACAAACACTGTATTTTAAGAATATATCTGAAAAAGAAACAAGTGAATTATGGCCTTACTACACTATTACAGGCACTGCGTTAGGTCCTCCACAAGTGTTAACCACATTTACTTCTCAGGAGAACCCAGTAAGTGAAGTGTTATTGTTCCCATTTTATAGCTGGGAAAACTCAGGTTCAGAAAGAAAACAGAAATGATCCGATATGATATGGATAGTTATATTTTACTCCAAAACCTTTTTCTTTTTAGCAATTATACCATATTTATTTCTTTAAAAAAATAAAATCATAGACTACTGTATGTATGGCAATACAATTTTCTTTATGTTTTTCTAACCTAGGCATAAAGAAGCAAATTAAAGTTAGAAAAATAATTCCAATAAAGTCTGCATAAGAACCTTTAAGATTAAGAGTACTGAACTGAAATGACCCTTTTACCTAAAAAGTTTACTGGGGGCAAGTTGGGAGATGAACAGGCAGAATACAGAGGATTTTTAGGGCGGTGAAAATATTCCAAATAGTAACGTATTTGTGGATATGTATGATAAAGTCTATCGAAACCCATAGAAGGTACAATAAATACCAGGAATGAATCCTACTATAAACTATGGACTTTGGGTGATTATGACCTGTCAACGTAGGTTCATCAGTTGTAACGTATGTACCACTCTGGTGGCAGATGTTGACAATGGAGGAGGCTACACATGTGTGGGTGCAGGGGATATATGGGAAATCTCTGTACCTTCCTCTCAGTTTTGCTGTGAACCTAAAACTGCTCTAAAAAATTAAGTCTTAAAAAAAACAGCAAGGAAGTAAAGACAATACAAGAAAGACTTTTTCTGATTACTTCCTTTTAAGATTTCTAAACCAAAGTATTATAATGCCCTCAGATATATACCAACCTAACTTAATTCTATGAGAATCTGAGCAGCTAGATTCAAACTCTGGGTCCAGATGAGCCAGCTGTGGAAAAGAAAACCTTTCCAAAGAAAACTGAACATTTAAATGGTTAGAAATGTGGTTTAAAATGTTCCTGACGAACAATTAATGTCCAAGTACCTCCAGTTTGATTATATGTATGTATACTTAATATTTAATGTCACTTTTTTTTCTGATAATCTAAAGATATTCAGAGGCTAGTTTTGAACTAAACAAAGGGATGGGAGGAAAGGGACAAGTAGTGTGAAGAAGGGAGCCATGCACAGCAGTGGTAGAGCAGCAGAGACGGGAGACCTGGGTTCTATATAGCCCCAGGCCTATAACCAAGTAACTTCCTGGTAACCCTGGCAAAGTCACTGAACACCCCTGTTTCCACTTTCCTGTCTCATTACAAGAATAAAGATACTTGTCCAAGAGCCTCAGACACAACCCTATGAAGTGAGTACTATGATCTTCCCCATTTTACAGATGAGGAAACTGAGGCAACAGAGGTTGAGGGGCATGCCCAAGGTCATACATGTGATAAGTGGCAAAGCTGGGATTTGAACTCAAGCAGTCTGGTTTCAGGGTCTACACTTTTTAACCACTCATTATACTGCCTAACTATCAAAGTTGTTATAGATGTGAGAAGCTAAGGAATTCTAAGTACTAAACAGTATTATTAAATCTAAACTCAAACAAGTTAGGATGCATAAAAATATTAGAAAACATAGTTGTGGACAAAAATGATTAATAGCTTTCACTTATTGGGCCCCTATTATGTGTTATATAGTAATAAAAACTGTTTTACTTAAGTAATTTTTATTAATGTTCACAGAAACCTGTGAGGTTATTGACATTTAACAAATTAGAATCAGAGTTAACTAAACTGAATCTTAAAATAGAGGTTTTTGTATCTAATCTATAAATCAATGAGTGACATTTGGGAAGTCATTTAACCAAACAATCCCATAGTTTCTTCATAATGGAGTGGTTGGAGGTCTTATTAACATTTACATTACACTAAATATTTACCATAATGAAAAGTTAGAAATAATGCAAATGTCCATTAATTATGGAATAATCATATGATAGAGTATTTTATATTAAAAAACCCCAATGATTTCTCAAGTCTTTTTAATGGCATGATATAGTGGGTATCTGATGTTCTGGGCCACACAGCATCATTCCCTTTTCCTAAGGGTAGGCTGGTTTTCTTTACCTCTTCCCATGGTGCACAATCTTGGTAGGTTGGTACATCCTGGTGCCCACCCTCCACTACAATAGGTGAGCTCCTGAAGGCTCCTTCTGCTAGACCTTTCCTTTTCCCACCTGTTACAAACAAGGGGTGGGCACATGACCTTGAACACAGCTAACAAGGACTCTCAAGCTCTGAATCTTGAGCAGAATGCTGTAGGGGCAGAAGAAACAGGGACAGAATCCACTGATCCTAGACACTTTGAATGCTTCAGAAATCTTTTTGGAGGCTACTGGTTCATTCCTAGTCCAAGTCTTCAGCCTCCCCACTGATCCTGGGAACTCCCAAAGAGCCTGTCAGTCAACTTCCATTTTGTTAAATCACTCAAAGTCTGTTTCTCCAGCTTGCAACCAGAAAACCCTAAATGTCACACATGGGAAATGCTTTATATCCTGAAACAAACACACCAAGAAAACCCAGGATGTGACACTCTAGTCATATAAACAACAATAAAAAAATAACCTATTTGTATATAAACACAGAGAATGAGGAAGATACAACCATTTCTTGACATGTACTGTTTCTGATAAACTTTAACCCAAGCTTCTTGGTGTAGTACATGAGGCTCTCCAACTTCAGTCACACTCTTCTACTCATCTCCTACCTTTTACACCAGCTAAGCTGAAGGTCCCTGAATACTGACTTACACACTACAGCCTTTGAACACACTTTTTGCTCTGGCTAAAAGTCTACTGCCCTCCTATTTCATTTTACCTAGCAAACTTCAACTCCTTCTTCAAGACCAGGTCTAAATATGTCAACCTTGGGGGCTTCCCATCACCTCCACAGGTACAGCCCACCACTTCTTTCTAGGTACCACCACGGGTCTTGTCCACACTTAGGAAGAGTTCCTGAGGAGACGGGCTCTTCCACTGACCTTTCTATCCAGAAGGGCTTGTGCCCAAGGTAATACATGTGATAAGCGGCAAAGCTGAGATTTGAACTCAGGCAGTCTGGTTTCAGGGTCTACACTTTTAACCACTTGTTATGAAGGGCTTGTACAGAAAATCATCAGGTTCTGTTTGGTTTCTACTTCTAAAAGGCAGGTAGTGAGTCTACATGGTAAAAAGTCTACTGTACTGTTAAGTGTATGAGCTACAGAGTCATACAGTTGCACCTAATTTTCTCTTTTGTTATCAGTTGGAGAAAAGGGCTCTGAATAAGCCTTCTTACAGAATTCTAAGGACTGGAGTGTCTGGGTTTTGAGTCACAGAACAATAATAGGTAGAGTGGAAGGAGAACTCTTCCATATTTCTGTATGACTTGAATTTTTAATAGTCAGCATTTATTCAATGAAATGTAATTTTTTAAAACAAATTATGTAATTTCATTTTTTTTTAATTTTCAAATAACCAGTAGGGAAAAAAGAAGTCCCAAGGAAGTTACTGATTAATTATTATCATTATACTTCTAAAGTTTGTTTCAGCATCTAATTGCCCCAATCTCACTTTCCAAATTCTAGACTAAAAAAATCTTTTAATTACAAATGTATATTTCTACAAATAAAATCTACCTTTCAAAGTTAATCTAATAGTCAAAAATATAAAATTATAAATCTAATTATACTCAAAATTTTGAGAATTATGTACACGTGAGGCCATTAATTATATTATACAATAGTCATCAACTGGAGATAAAGCATTCTCCTGAAACAGCACAATTCTGTTTTTCAAATACTTGAGTTTATCTGCAATTAACACCAAAGTGTGCCATAAAATACTCAAAATATTTTAATTTTTAAAGAGTGTGTGTGTGTGTGTGTGTGTGTGTATAAAACACAACACCACACTCGAGGGGAGAAAGTGTAGAACTTGGAAGGAAGTGAATAAGCAAATATGAAACTTGTCAGCTCAGAAAGGTTGTAAATCCACATCTTAAATAATGATCCAACAATCTTTTGGAGAGAAGTAGCAACTAACTACTCCAGGCAATCTTGGCGTTTATACAAAAGACACAGAGCTGGTGAGGGAAATGGCCAGGTTTCGGACCCAGGCTGCCTGGCTCAAGTCAGGCTCTCACGCAATCAAGTGCTCTTAACCACTATGCTCTCCTTGATCACATCAAAGCTCTGGTTGAACATCACAGCTGGGACATGTAATTAAATATGAGGGATTACCACAATACTATACCATTAAAAGCAATGCAGTTTTTCTCATCAAATTTATCATCAAATGTAGTAACATTTTTGTGGTTAAATTTTTCTCCCTTTGGTAGCAACCAGAAGAAAGCAGGGTCCATGTTGTATGGTTTATCCTTAACACAGAAATTTGAAAAAGAGTTTGAGAACCACTCTTCAGCATGATAGTTCAAACAAACAGCAAAACACAATGCAATTTCTCATTCAGGCATGTGCTAGAACAGTACTGCCCTGAGGGGAAGTAATAGAAAAAAATTATTCTTACGGAAGTATATCTATTAGATAATCTAACATAGATTACGGGAGAAAGAAAAACCATTGCAAATTCAGGGTGCATAATTTTAAGCAGAGCTTTTAACAAGAGAAAAACAGGCAACAAGGAGAGGAAAAAATAGAAATGTCTTTGCAGGTTAAATAGAGATATACTACCTCTACCCCCCAGTCACTATAGCAAGTCTCAGAAAACTATAGCCCAAAGGCCAGGTCTAATCCACTGCCTGGTTTTGTAAATAAGATTTTATTGAAACACAGTTCTGTGCATTCATTTACTTATTGTCAATGGGTGCTTTCAAACTATCATGACACTATTGAATAGCTTCTCCAGAGACCATACACCTAAAATATTTACCATCTGCCTCCTTAAAGAAAAAGTTTGCCAACCTTTATTTTATTTCTTTCATAGAACTTAACACTATCTAAAATTATTTATATTTTGATTACTCAATTATTGTCCGACTGCCCCATTAGAATGCAAACTTTACTAAGAAAATGATTGTTTTCCACTGTATTTCTAGCACCTAAAACAGTGCCTGGCACGTAGAAAGCACTCAGTAAAGATGTTGAATGAATGGCATTTATTAAGAGAAAGAAAGGAAAACAAATATTTCCTACCTTTCCATTCTCTCTACATGCACTCCAGCTACTTAACCCACCAACCTACCAAAACAGGTCTTCTCAGTTAGCCATTGGATTTAACATGTTGATAAATATGTGGATCAATTCAAAGGTTAATTCTCAGTCCTTATCTTATTTGACTCATCAGCAGCATCTGAGCCAGTTGGTCTACACCCTTCTCCACGTCAGTTTTGCACACCACCTTCTCTTGTTTGTCCTTCTACCCTATTGGCCCTTCCTTAGTCTCCTTTGCTGATGCTATCTCCGTTCCCCAATCTCTTAATGTTGATATGCTCCAAGGCTAAGTCTTTGAGACTTTTCTCTCAGTCCACACTCATTTCTTTGGTGAGCTCATCTAGTCTCATAACTACTCTTAGGTATTTCAAACTTAACTAGTCAAAAACCCAAACCAAACTCTCATTTTTCCCCTCAAAGTTGCTCCTTTACAGTCTTCACCGTATCAGTAAATAGGAATATTATCCTTTGAGTTGCTCAAGCCAAAAGCTCTTGGGAGTCATCCAACTTTCATTCTGTTATACCCCATATCCAATCTACCATCAAACCCTGGTGGCTCTATCTCAGAAATATATTCCAGGTTAATGATCACTTCTCATCGCCTCCAATGCTACCATCCTGGTTCCCTGATAGTTTCCCTGCTTTCGTCCTTGCTCCCTTACAATCTTTTCTAAAGAGAGCAACCAGGTTGATCACGTTTAAAATGTAAATCAGCAAGTTACTGCATATTCAAAACCTCTAATACCTAGTTACCTATTTTTTACACTCAGAGTTAAGTCTCACACAATTTGGTCCCTGAAGCCTATTTGTCTCTTTGTTCCCTCCACTCCAAACACATAGGCCTTCATGCCGATCCTAGGGCATGTCAAGCAAGCTTCCATTTCAGTGACTTTACACTGGCTGTAAGGCTCTTCTGGTCTAATTGAATGAACCAAGACTCCTTAATCAGGCACTTCCATGAGCTAGTCACATACCTGTGAGGTGGGTGTCAATACCCCCACTTTACAGATTAGTAAAGTGAGGTTTACAGGCCACCTATCTAACACATGATGGAGTTGGGGTTCAACTCCCATTAGTTGCACAGAACACGAGCTCTCAATGCAGTTTTGGGGGCCTTAGGAGGAGAGGATTCAGTGATATTCCTCTGAAGTCCCAATGATTTCAGGCGCATACTCACAACTAGAGAAGGATGTGAGAAGAGCAGTCAGAGAAGATGACGAGAACCGGAAGAGGAAGTTACTCAGACCAAAGGTGGAAAGTTTCAAGAAAAAGGGAGTGGTGTCAAATGAAGTGAGGCAACCAGAAGCCCAAGAATCACATTCCTCACAGTAAACCACACCTGCGTAGACAGCAACTCTGATCTTGATTTTTAAGAATGATAATAGTAAAAGAGGTATCTTCTGCCAATTACATTGGCCAGGGGTATCCCGACTAGGTATTGCCACTTGTCTGCAGCAGGTGTATGAAAACAGACTGTAGTTAAGCACGCGATTAAACAACACAGCTTCACACCTAGGTTTTCCTCTAGCCCAGTTAGACAAACTGTGTGTACGGTGCGGGTGGAGTAGGAGAATGATTGTCCTTTACGTTTCAGAAAGCAAAGAAAACCGCAATTATCTTCTTCCTGACCTCCGGTGGGTGGGTGGGACCACCGCTGCCTACATCTCAGATATTCCGAGGCCAGAGCGGTGGCCGGAGGGCGGAGGGTGAGTGTTGGCCCTCACCCCAAATTCTTCCAGCAACTTTTCGCCTATGCCCCATTTCTCTTCGTCCCGCAGTCACGACAGGACACTCCAACCCACATGTTCTCTTTCTCATCCCCACCCCTCAGTCACATCCCGGGTCTGGACCCAGAGAAGCCCCACACCCCGCAGTGGCCCGGGCGTGAAAACCCCGCCTCACCACGGCTCCTGCCACGGCGTGGACCAGGCTTTCGTAGGACAGCACGGAAGCCATAGGTGCGGTTCCCCGCAGACCTCGCCACAGTTTTCCAGCAGGAGCAGCAGCCGCCAACGGAGTGAGTAAAGAAGCGCCGGAGACCTGGGCGACAGCGTCACAAGCTCCACCCTCACAGGCCCGCCTCCAGAACAATTACTTCCGGTTCGCAGGAAGCCCAGTCTCCCGGCGGAAGGCCGCAGAGGGATGAGGGGAAGGCGGGCCTGGGAACGCCCCTTGCCTCTCATTGGCCCCCGGGGCTTGGGCGGGGCGGGGCAGTGGAACAGCCGGAAATGCGGTACCCACGGGTCAGGCTGGAGTTCGCTCGCGTTGCCGGGACGTGGGCACCCGTGCTTCACACCTACTCCAGCACTAGGGACTTCAGGAAACCTAGACAAACGCCTTTTTTCTCCACTTCCGTAAATGACGAGCGGAAAACAAGCAAGATAAGGGAACTCAGGTCTCTGTTTCTCTGAGACTTAACTGGTTCTTTTCTCTTGCGAATAATTTGTCACATTTTAGTCAAAAGGAAATAAATGTTGATCGGGCTAGGTTCTCCCCTCTGAAAAACTCTGGTAGGAAGAGAACTTGAGCTTCAGATCAAAATGACCACATGCAAGTGGGAACAAACTAGTTGGCAACGAGGAAAATGATCTAACCTCTTAGTTTCCTCCTT
This sequence comes from Camelus dromedarius, assembly GCF_036321535.1. Lineage (NCBI taxonomy): Eukaryota > Metazoa > Chordata > Mammalia > Artiodactyla > Camelidae > Camelus > Camelus dromedarius. The sequence continues at coordinate 6,892,999 of NC_087446.1, read as the reverse complement.
TGTGAAATGACAGTATTAATACCAATAACTCCACTTGCTGTATGGATTACAAATGTTAATTTTTATGTAAACTTACTTTATAAAATACTGAAGAAAACATTTTTCCATATTCCAAAGTGAAAAACCAAACTACACAGAACTAGAAAAACCACATTCTAGCCACTCACCCAGAACACACTGAGAGACCATGTTTCCAGGCCTTCAACTTTTTTACTTGGACACCATAGTCACGTGTCTCCGCCAGTTTCCGTACTAGCAAGTTTACTTCCATACTATTCTTGCTGACAGCCCTTGAGTGCTTACTACAACCAGGCCCAGTGCTTTACCCCCTTTATGACTTTCACTCCCAGAAGAGGGCCCTAGCAATGTTTACTTGGTCATGTTTTCAAGCAACTTGCAGAAAATATTTTAATCGCGATTGCTTAGGACCCCTTTCCACTTAAACTGCCTTTCATTTATGGTGGTGCTACAGTGACCCCAGCTAAATTAAAGGCAACTTGGGGACACAGTTGAATTTACAGATATCTATGTATTAATATAAGTTACTGCTAGACGTCCTGTTGTAGGAATTGCTTCCAGGAACACTACCCACCCACCCCCACCCCACCCAGGGTCATGACATGAAGGCGTGGATCCAAAAGGCAAACGAAGATAGGATTCTGGTATTGAAACAGAAATCTGTCCGGTGCTTACATTTAAGCAGTGGACCCAGCTCTCATGGTCTCCTAATTAAATTGGAAGCTCTCTCAAGAACTGGATCACGCAGCATACAGATATAGAAACGTATTTTATGGATACTTCCCCTTTATGATGGTGACTCAACCCGGTATGATTTATCAGAACTCTGATTCGTAGGGCATGACCTAGCACATATAACATGTCCCTGTGTGAAATCTTTTGCATCCCACCTATCAAAAATATTTTGATCAAGATGGAATTTTCTATTCTACCAGACATTGTTAAGTCATGTACTCAAGAGTAGGCAACAGCAAACGTAGCAGTTACACACATACATCATTTATCAAATGAAACTATCTCCATAGTTGTGATGTTTGAGATTATTTACAATCTCTAAGTATCTTTTTTTTCTTGCTCTAAACACTTTTACATCTCAGCATTCCTAATTTTAGTTTTTCTTAGAGGGCCCCTTGAATTATGTAAGCATGAAGACCCACACTACAGAAACGTAAATTTATCATCATTCTGTTCACACACGTCATCAGTATGAGTTAGAACCTAGCCAAAACTGATCATTTCATGTTTCTACACTAGCATATTTATAGTCCAAATACTTACACCTCAACCTGAAAATGTCCTAGTGACCTGAGTAAACTACTTAAGGATATCCTAATTATATACAAGATACCTGGATTTTCAGAGCTTAAACACAGGTTTATATTGGTTCCATTTACCTCCTTGCTACTCTGAGCCACCTAATACTTAGAATCCAGTTTTAGAACTTTTGCCAACTCAATATGCCTTAGTCATTTTAGATTTGACCTTTTTGAAGTTTAACAACTATCGTTCTATTTGCCTATTAACTTTAAGGAACTCACCCCACCCCCAAAAAGAAACTACATGTACTCCATGTAAAGTATGCTATGTTAGTTGTAAATATTGGTATTGAACTTCTAAAGCTACTGCACTATAACTTTTTAAACTAGTTTTTTCTTGTCCCTCTTACTGAGCCTGTCACAAGTGGACTAAGCACTTCAATTATGCTATGTCTCTATTAGAAGCCCCAGTGGATGTGCACATAGGTACACCCAATATGACACCACTGTGTGACAGAACTTATTTAACTAATGCCCTTCAAATGTACAGTTGGGTTTTCAATTTCTTAACATTGGAACAAGAAGCAACCCTGTACACAGAGAGAGACAGCAGAGCATAGAATTTAGGAGGAACGCATTTGAAGTCACAAGCCTGAGGAGAATCTCAGTTCCACAAACCATTAACTATGTTGTCCCAGGCACTTCACCTAAGTGCTTGAGTTTCCTCATCTATATAAAGTGGGGACAAGTACTCACCCCGTGGTCATTATTAGAAGCAAGTCAACACTTGCAGGATGATTACAAAGTGCTTGGCCCAGATTGAGTACTACTCACCTGATACTTGTGCCTATGTGGGTGCGCTAATTTTAGGTATTAGTAAATCTCAAATGATTCTCCCTTATCCCATTAGGCCAGCATTTTCTACTGCAGTAGGCTGCTAGTTGTTACTCTGAGTCTTCTCTCCACTTCTCTGTAGTACTAACTTTTTGTTGGGCACATGACTTACTTCCTAGCTTTACTTGTAGCTAATTATCATCTCAATACAAAACAAAGCTGACCAATGGGATGAGGACAGAATGCTGATTCCATGTATAGCATCAGCATCTCAACATACACTTCCCTGGTGCCCTCTCCTGTTTTTTCAGGCTGGAAGATAAGCACCAGAGCAAGCATCTTTGGACGCAGAAATGGAAGCTCCATTCTGAGTACAGGAGAACTGCTTCCCTTTGGACTACTATCTGACTTTACTTAGGCTAGTATATTTTTAGGGGTCCTTGTTATCAACACTTCGTAATCTATAAAGTCTACTGTGCTCAGTAGATACCTTAGGATGAGTGACAGAGACCAAAAAAACAAAAAAAAAAACAAAAAAAAAACCAACCCCCCCCCCCCCCAAAACCAGAACATGTGCTGGGGGAAAAAAAGAGTGGTGGTGGTGGTGGGAAGAGTCAATATCCAGTTTGAAACCACTTTATTTTTCACATAGCTAGAAATATCCAGTAACTATATATTTTTAAGCAGAAAAAAACTCCTTTACTTTTTTCCTTCTTATAGCATCAATATTAGCACAAGAAAACATTTCTGGCTTAGAAATGATACTAAGTTTCTACAAAAATGAAGACTATTTTGTTTTTTGTGAAACTTAAAAGTCTAAAAGCACAGGACACATTTTCAGAAGCCCAATTTTACTTTTACCCACTTATGGTAATAAGTGCAACGTTAGAATGCACTTAGGTAATATGTAGTTCAGTAAATCAAATAAAGAATCCAGAAGCAGCTGGTCTAGAGTTGTTCACAGCACACTGGAAATTTTGAGAAACGAGAACACACATTAACAAAAAGAACACCAGCAAGCTCAAATGCAAGTTTATATGCTGAGTTATTTTTAAAGGGTTAAAGAAGCATGCTCAACCAGCATACAGCTTTTTCTCATTTATGTTAACAGATGCATTTCTATTTGCTTGTGTACAGCAAAGGGGAAGAACCTGAATCAACTTATGATTTCAGAAATGTATTCCATGGAATTTACTTCACTGCTCCCACCACTGATTCTTGAAATAAGCAAAGTACAAAGGGTCTCATCCCTTGAAATTGCTTTTAAACATTAGCACTTTAAACTGAAATAAAACAAGCAGAAACCTAGCAATTCCTAGTACAGTGCCTGGACTTACGGCCTCGTTTACTGTAAGAACTGGATGTACAACAGATAAATACCATTTTCTTTATCCTTGAAGGAGAGGAAAGGAGAGTAAAAAGAGGTGGGACATGGTTGCAGAATTTAAGAGCTGAATAGAACAATGAATCTTTCACAATGCTAACAACTCCACAATAAAGAACCACTGTGAATCTCATCAATTTTTAAATTCATGCTGGATTAAGAAGTTAGTTTCCCTTCTATGTGTATCAATTAGTTCAAACCTCATATTCTCCAAAATGCAAAGATTAATACTACAAGATAAACTCTAACTACAGTATTTCTTAAATAGGAGACCAAATACCAAAGGGAATTCTTTCTTCCAACATTTTTTGACCTGTTAAGATTTCACTGAAGTGGAAATTTAATACTTAAATATGAAATCTCTTGACCAAGTAAGAAACTATAGCTCCTAATAATGCAGGCATAACCCTGCATAAGTCACTATATATATTACATAGTAAATTAAACCCAGCATTAGATATGCTTGCACAATTATGCTGTGAATGATGATAGCAGAAATGATGCCAGAGGAAAAGGACCATCTGCAGCCCAAGAAAAGTAAGGGGGAAATAGTGAAAACAAGTAAAAAGCAGACAAAGAGTTGGGCATTTTCTGATCTGAAAAGGACATTTTAAACAAAGAAATATAAAAAGAAAAGTATTCTCTTATTTCCCCTACGTGGAAATAATATGAAACATTTATTTTAGATATCAAGACAAGAACAGAGCTAAGTAATTCAATTTTACTGCATTATAAAAATCATCCCTTCACCACAGTGTAAGATTTAAATGCATCTGCACAAGGGTACATATTATATAAAATGTAGTAAGATTGCTGCTGCCCTGCCAAGTACTTCCAGTCCCTACCCAGATCCTACTGCAATACTGGTGGTCCCAATAGTTTTATGGAAGCAAATCATAAAATAATAATAATAATAATAATAAAGCAAACCAAATAAAAAGACAAACCAAAATGCCTATTACCATATATCCAACTCAAACTTTACCTATTTAAATGTTATATTTGCCTCCCAGTAATAAATCTTTGTTTCACTCAAACTTGAATACATCTTCCATACTGATGTATCTTCCTTGCCTAATTAACTCAAAGAAAAAACCAAAATGATTACTAAAGAAAAATGTAGGGATTAACACACCCTTTTAATTTGTTTTAAATATTTTTAAGGTTTAAAAATTGTTTAAAGTTTTTAATTCCTAGTAGGAAAACATTATCTGAATGAGTATCCTAATGGCAAACCACTGTAAAATGCTTCAGCTGCATTTGGGGCAGAGGGGTAGGGATTATCTTCAAAGCACCCCAGCTTCCTTCACGAGAAGGTCAGAGGTACACTGGTTTGTATTATTGCGACATCCATTAGGTGATCTAAGTAGCTTTTCCTTCAGCGAGGGCTGTATTTGTCAGAAGGGCATTATGCTTGACCTCCAAATTTGGCTGACAATTTACTGATGAGATTCATAACCTTTGGGTTGCTCTGATATTTTGACATATTGGCTGGGTTCTGGGCCACATCCTGGAAGGCCACCATAACTTCTGGATCCTGCAAAGAAAGGTATACATAAATTTTTTAGTAATAAAAAAAAAATGTTCTATGGGTCAACAAGTTTATTATCCTAATCCTATCTCTTCATTTAGACCTATAATTTTGTTATGGCCAAGTTAACTCAGGTTTGGACAGGTCACCAAAGTGTAAATATTAATGTGCACTTCAAAGTCAAACTCAATTATGTCACTTTAGAAAATGAAAAAAAGGACATAATTTTGATACAAAGGACAACTGGATGTAATTACCAACTACTACAGAGTATTCCCTACAAACCACTTTTTAAAGACTTAAACTGCTCATTCTGAAAAAAAAAGTGAATGTCACAATTGCATAATTAGCTACTTGGTAATTCAGATCAATAAAACAGGACTAACAGAGTACCCTATCTCCATACAGAATCATGAAAGAAACGCCTTAGTGATTTAAAGTTCAACTTTGTTTTTCCAAGTCTTACCTGCATGGCTGCAAGAACCTCTGGATCACTAAGAATTTCATTGAGCCCAGGCATTCCTGCCATCCCAGGCATGCCCCCTCCCATTCCAGGCATTCCTCCAGGAAAATTACCAGGCATTCCCCCAGAAAAACCACCTGTAAGAATAAATGAAAGATCTGTATAGACACCAACTATATTCCCAAGTAGTCTGAGAATGTATTATTTCCTTCTGATTAAAATAACATACTCTCTCACGCATGCATGCACAAAGAACAAGGGGGCTACTAAACACAAAGTAGTCTGAACACTGTAACTGGATATAACATAATTTTTAAAATCAAATTTTCTCTTAAGAAAATAAGGCTGTATAATTTTTTCCTAGTAATAAAACTTGAAAAAGAAAACCAGTCTTACAGAGAAAACTAACAGTCCCTTGGAATTATAAAATTATGAAGTCTAGTAAGTCACATTTTATCCTATCTTCTCATTCTTTAATATGGTTTGTTTCAATTTAAAGTTAATTCCCAAGAGTTTAGTTTTTTTTTTTTTTCCCTTAAAAAAATCTATACTCCTCTAGAGCAATTATTCCTTCAAGAACTACCTGAAATGGTTGTTACAAAAAGATACAGATTTTTGGTCTCCACTCCAGAATGAATCAAAATTTCTGAAAGTGAAACTGAAAATCTGCATTTTTTAACAAGCACCCCTGGTGTTTCTTCTTTACACTGAGAACAATGCTCTAGCAAAAAGGACTTAATTCTCCCAGCATATTTTCAGATTACAAACCTAAACTATTTTCTCTCAGTTTTTCACTACCATAAGCCTTTATGTCCATTGGAAGTATTCTGAAATCACAATTAATTACTAGTCCAATTTGCCAAAACAAAAATACCTGACATAATCATTATTTGTAATTTAAACAGAAAGCAAGCTATGAGCTAAAATGTATTTTTATTGCTTTTTCTCCAAGTCATCCCCAAACTATGTTCTTTCTTTTTTCAGTTGTTCAGCATATGACCTTTCAGAATAGACTACCTTATCTGGCCTCTGAACATGTACCTAAAGTTCTAAGCAGGGGCATGAAAGCGTAAGTGGTGTGTAGCTGACTCTAAACCTTACTTAAGAGAAATCTAGTTACCGTGGGGAAGCTGATTTCCCTTAGAATTACGAACTTTAAAAAAGATCTCTTCTAGTGTTTATGTAAAGGCTTCTGCTATCATTTAAGGCTTTGCCTCACTAGAAATTTCTGATCACTTGACATTTGCAGGGAAGAATATATATTCATTTTACACTGAACTCAAAACATTTTTTGTGCTTAATGATTTCCATGCTTTTACCTACTACTCTTGTAATATCAGTATATAATAGAACAAAATTCCATTATGGCAATTTAGGAATACTTTAATACTTAACACTTACATCATAACAAATTCTTAGTCTTTTAATAAAATACAATGCTCAGCCTCAAAATGTTATCTATTTTTTAAAAACTATACTGCTCATAGTGAGGAAAATAATATATTTTACTTCCAGTAACAAAATCTTTAACAAAAATGAAACTTTCTATAGGTTAACATTCTTAAGACTCTTCAGTGGTCCAGGGACTAATAGTACTAAATATAATATACATACCTCAGTCCCCAAATCAAAATATTCTCCTATTATTTACAATATTAAGAGCTCTAATTTTTCTTTTAAAATACCTGGAAAGGAGCCATACTGAGCTCCTGATTGTCGTCTGGCTTCTTCCTCCTTTAATATAAAAAAGAAAGAAATTAGGTACTGTGAGGGGGAAAAGTCTGCTGTCCAACCCCTTCTCTAACCATGCAAAACCAGAATTGGTTATAAAATAAAAATTGTCAAATAAGCTAGTTAGAGAACTTATAATGACAAGTTTCAAATGGCAATACTGGACTAAAGGAGATACCACCATCCCCCACCAAAAACAACTTTCAATTGGATTCTCAATGATTAAGTACTACTTTTGGTAATGATTTCACGCAGTGTTGCACATCTACTTGGAGAAGGGAAAAAAACCTGAAAAGCAATTCACAGTACTGATATGCCTGTCCATGCTTATGAAAATTATAAATACATTCTTACTGTTTTTAAAACTCCAAAATGAAAGCACATGGTTAGAGCACTAAGACTACCATGCTTTTGTTTCCCAGGTTCACTGTTTCCATACTCTCCCCTGCATAACTCAACAACAAATGCAACTGGAGGTCTACAGGTTTGTTTTTGCTGTTTTCTTAAAGACAAAACAAAAGGAAATACACACAAATTTCTCTCAACCAATTATGAAGTCATCAAGGAAATATACAAATGTAAAAATTACTTCTGAGGACTATGAATGACAACCCTAAAAAATTAAGATTACTGCCTAAAAGTATTAAATGACAAAAACTTAGGATGTAATGTTATATAACTATAATACAGTCTTCTATCCTTTTCCAACAATGCTGATAGTGTCATGAAATAAGTAGATGAAAACTGATAGTGTCAACACAAGAAGCTAATACAGGAAAGAAGGAAAACTAGCAGAAAACTTGAGAACAGTAGCAACAATACTGTAGATGAATTTTGGATAATTTTTTCTTTGAAATTTTATATAGTATGATTTACAACTAAAACTAAAAAGTAACTAGAGTCAATCTGAAATAGCTATGAATCCACGACTGAAACAGAAGGAATCATAAAACTTAAAATATCACGGCATACATCCTAAAGTAAACAAACAACACTGGCAAGTTCTGAATTAAGACTTGACTAGGCAAAGTCTTGATTTTAGGAAAACACAAACAAGAATATGAATTGGAGAAATATAAATTCACTTAATCTGAAGACTAAAAATATTCCCACAAATAAGAGACAATGAAGGGAAGGAAAATTCCCTTTAAGTAGTAGTATTACTGTACAGACCCACAGCCAGCATTAAATAAAAGGGCCAGGAATTAGAGTGGTACCCAAAAAACTCTAATCTACTATATTTCTCCTTAGTAGTTGAGTTATAGAACTTTACCCTCTGGGCTCTCTCATGTTCTTCCCGAGCCTTCTTAACTCTTTCTATTCTTTCTTTGATTTCCCGCTCTTCACGTTTTCGCTCATACTTTCTCCGATGTTCAGCAATTTTCTGGGCCTAGGGAAAAAGGAGCCATAGAAAGATATCCTCTCCAAAAGCTGAGTAAGGTCAACACAAATCAATGGTTTTGTTAAAGAATCACTTCTCTTGAAACAGACAGACTCACAGATACAGAGAACAGACTTCAGTGGTTGGCGGGGAGCAATGCAGGGGTCAGGGAGTGGGAGGTACAAACTACTGCGTGTTAAGACAGAATACACAGACTACAAGGATGTCCTGAACACACAGAATATAGCCAGTATTTTGTAATAACTGTAAATGGAGTGTAACCTTTAAAAATTGTATTAAAAAATTTAAAAATAAAATTTATGCAAAAATTTACTTTTCTTTGTGGAGAGGTTTTAATTCAACACATAGTTCTGAATAATGAGCTATGATTTATCTTACAGAAAAAGACCTAACTCGGGGTTTGACGTTAGAAGCGTTATAAATCTCCATTAATTAACTAGTTCAAGGATGACGAATAAATGTCAAATTGCATGACAAATCTTGCCTGATACCTGCCATAGTAAGGCAGAGACTGGGAACACATATCAGATATTTCCCACACTTTAACTATATTTAAGTTTTCCTCATCAATAAAATAAGCGGGCAGGGAGAAGTTAGTCTTAAAGAACTGCTATAAGGATCAAGAGAAAATATGTGCACGAGGCACTAGTACATGGTCCCTGCCACACATTTATAATCAATTATTTATTCACAGAATAAAATAAATGTAAGTGATTCATATTTAACCATTACTTTAGCTTGTTTATGATTATTTTTAAGAACTATGTGTTCTAAAATATCTCACACAATAATCTTACTGAGTTGGCCCTGTTACAAAAATAGAAAAGAAAATCAAAATCATCTCATAGATTAAATTCAATAAAATTTCCACTATCTTAAGTCTTTGAGAGTAAATTCTTTATAATGTAACTTCCCTCAAAGCTGAAAGATTTACCACTAAAGTAATTTTAACTAACAAATTTTAAATAGAAATTACCTTAAAACAAAATATTCTAGCTTTTGGATTCAGAATTATCATTTTTAAAAGGCTGACACTTGTTAACTCCACAGGGCCCTCGTGTTTTATAGTCGCTGTATACACCTACAACGCATAAGGACAGACCAGACTCAACCATGGGTCATAGTTTATAAATTTTCTATTTCTTTCCTTGCTGTAAACTTGATGCCCCCTTTTCCATTTCTAATTTTCTGATTATAATTCTGCAGGCTTCCAAAGTAATAGAGCTTGCTGTAACACTGCTTGCGAAATGAAAGCATGAAAACCTAACGAGATTTCCTAAGTTCAGCACAAATTTAAGTGATACAGATTATAACTTCCAAATGTTTGTTTCTTTGCATGTTTTACAGTTAAGTTACTACTGGAATATGTACTAGAGCCATGGAGTATTACAGTAATGATCCCCCTTTCTGTACTTTAACATACCCTTGGTTGAACTTCTTTGAGCATTGCACTAGCATCTTCATCATAATCCAGTTTACAGGCAAGGGCAAGATCATGGGCTGCTTCTTCCCAATGGCCCAGAAGTCTGAAATAGATTTAAAGTAATTTTAGGAAACTTTTACATACATTCACTTATGTGGCATGGTGTTTTTCTTCCTTATAAATAAAGGATTGTTACAGGAAAGGTTTAAGTTAAATTTTGAACTATAAATTTTCATGAACCAACTTAATTACTATGTTCCACTCTATAAAAATTTAGAAGTTTAAATTTCCTCCATGGTAACTGTGAAACTGCTCTTATACTTAAAAAAAAAAAAATTTAAAAACTTTAAAAATTGTTTTAATTCAGAATATCATGAAATTTTAAAAAATTACGTAGAGTCAACTCATCAAAGACAGGGTTAACACGATGTGTATTCAGTATGTCACCTTCTACATAAGATAGAAAACAGTAACAATACACGTGTGCACATTTTATTACAAAAGGAGAGACAGGATGGATCAGAAACCAAAGGTTGGTAAAGACTGGTAAAAACGGAGTAGAGGAGATAACAACAGAAATGAGAATATAAAACGTGCAATGAAAATCTGAATGGAAAGATGTTTGTCATCGATTTAAAACATTCTTATAAATCACTATTTGTTAAGTGGGTTCAGGAAGTCATTCTTTGTATTAAAGACCAAGGATCACTCTAAATTTTAAATAGATGTGCCAACTGCTTTTTAAGGATAAGAAGATGACAGTTCATTAAAATTCTGACAAAAAAAACAACTCAGGGCATACCTATTAACTAAGTTTTGACTCTTTAAACAGACAAATGTTTTATATACCCAAATAAGGAAATTAAATCAGAAAAGTCACAGAATAAAGCAAACCTAAACCCTGAATACAAACAGAACTAAAAAGAGGCTGTTTTATCACAGAGGCAACGTAAACCACATGGGAAAAATTAATTCAAGTAATTTTAAAACCAGTAATTTGACTGCATTTCCTAACTGAGGGATAAGAACTGCCAAAAAACCCATTAAACTCTACTCAGAGGGTACATTATTTTTAAGGTATGATTCTGAAACAATGTTATGTATATTGTAGGATAACATAAGTAAATATATTAGGGACCAAGATTTTGACTCTAGAAGAATACTGTTGAAAATACAAACTGCAAGAAAAAAACATTTTAGTGTTGAATTTTAATTTAAACTATCAGTATAAACTCAAAATTTCTAAACTATTTTCCTTAAAATCATTATTTAAAAAATTTTTTCTGACTCTGTTCATTGAAATGACAGAAGCAATGCTATCCTGGAAGCAATGAATGTATCTAGTGACCAAACTTCAGTTTCTACAAAATAATCTCCACTAAAACAAACCAGTTTCCTGGAGAAATGGTTTATTTCAAGTCAAAGTACAAGATGAGCTCTTGTACTGGAAGGCAAAGAAATGCTGAAAGACTAATAGGGTGGGGTGGATCTCAAGACAATCAACAGTAATACAAGAGCTTTTGAATATCCAAAGAGCATTAACAAAAATTTTCAACCTTTTACTTATATTGTTGACGTCTGTCTCCATAATCAATAAAGCTACACTTTGAGTCACCTAATATTGCTGTCCCAAGTGTATCCATCTTCATATCCATTCACATTTGAAGCACAGTATCTTTTCAATCCGTGTAAGATGTAAATGGCATTGGTATTTCATTCCCAAACCACAAATACTCATCTGTATGTTTTGATTCCAGGTTTGAATACTAATCTGGGTTAAATTCACCTCTGTATTTTCCCCCTTATCTGATTTTTCCAGTGACCTTACTGAAGTATTTTGAAGCTAGTGTATTCCTTCCTCTATAATGTATTGTTTAATGTTAAGTTACAAAGACAAAGTCTGAAAATAACAAAGTTTGTAAAAGTGATATAAAGCCACTCTCTTTCCTTGGAGATAACTGAGAAAAATCCTTATTACATTCGGCTACATGTGGCCAAAAACTGTTAATAGTGGTAATTCACTGAATGGAAGGAGTGAAAAGAATTTTTCTTTTCCTTTATACTCCTTATGATATTCTCTCAATTCTTCATACTGAGCATGCTTTACATTAAAATTAAATCCTTAGACAATTTTTTAAAAAGAAAGTATATTAAAACATCAGATTTAAATTTAAAAAGCTGTGAAAAAAACTAAGTTCCTTTATTTACCTGTGTGCTTTCCCTCGCCACTTGTACGGCTGAGCTGAATCAGGATTTATTTCAATAGCTCTGTCACAGTCTCGGATGGCAGCATTTGGCTTCTGTAATTTGATGAAGACACTAAAAAATAAGTATGATATTAGAAAATCTTCATTTCAAAATGAAATGTAACATCTTTGAGATTGCCACAGAAGCAATCGTTTAAACAAATAAGCATAAATTAGCTTTTCTGTTTAGTAGAGTTCTCACCTGGCTCTCTTGGCATATAAAATGGCCAAGCGAGGGTTTAGCTTGATGGCATCTGTAAACAAGTCAATGGCTTTCTGTAGTTCACCTAAAGTGAAAAAGTTTATTGAGAAATAGAGGATAAAATATATTAATAAAAACTGTTGATCTCTCATCAAATCAGCCTTTCACATCTCCCTTTTAGTCCAGTAAAAAGACTAGATTCTAAATTAATATACAAAACTGGCTCTTCAAAACAAATCTTCACCACGTCTATACTGCAAATGACTCAAGACACACAATTTTGAGTAATATAACCCCCTAAAAAATATTAGAATACCATATTCTTTTTTTTTTTTTGTAGAATACCACATTCTTAGTAGGAGTTTCTAATTAAGATCAAATTAAAGGATAAATCAATTTTATTCTGTTAATTAAATTTTCTTTTATCCATTAAGTTAAAAAGATAAAATTAAACTTATAAACTTATAAAGGAAAAAATAACTATACTAAATTCAGAGCTGATACAAAAATTCAAGAAAACTAGAACAGATGGGAGACTATAACCTATATTTTAAATTCATTTATTGTATTCCATTCTCATAGTTAGCTTCTTGTGTTTATTAGTCCCTTCAGTAAAGTCATTTAAGAAATAAAGATAGCATAGAATTAGAACAGTTCTTTGCACAAAGTCTAATTCTTGGACACAGGAAACATGGGGAGACAAGAGAGAATTGTTAAGTAAATGCCACATTTCATTATGAAAAATATATTTACCCAATTAACTAATGTGTTAAGGACCTTAGAAGAACTCATGAAACAACCCAGAAAAATGGTTTTCACTACTGTAGTTACTACTACAGATAACTAATAGAAGTTTTTACACTTGGATGTCTAACAAGCAACTCTTACCAAGTAACACCTACCATGTTCAAAACTGGACTCTTTAATTCCTACCCCATCTGCAAATTCGTTCCCTAATCCTACATTCCCAACTAAATAAATAGCTCCTCCATTCAGTCTAGTTTAGAGGTCAATAAACTTTTTCTAGAAAGGATCATTTAGTAATTATTGTAGCCTTTGCAGACTGTAACAATCGTAACTATTCAGCTCTGCTATTTTAGTGGGAAAGTAGCCGCAGACAAGACGTAAATGAACAGATATGGCTATGTTAAAGTTTTTACAAAAAATACAGACTGTAGTTTGGAACTCCTAATCTACCTCAAGCCCAAAACTTTGGGGTCATTCTTGATTCCCCAATATGAAACCTAAATCCTTTCATCTCTACTTTCAAAGTGTATCCAATCACTCCTCACCTTATCACCTAGCCCCAAGGTTTCCACACAGTGCACCAGAGACACAGACAGTTTGTCCAGCACTGAACCAACTACTGCCTTGATGTAGTTCACAGTATCAACATTAGATCACTACATTCCTTTTGATAATATCTTTGGGAAAAAACTGTGTTTTTAAGTAGTTGCTAGGATAAAAAGCAAGAAATGTACAAAAACAGGTGTGGAGTAGGCAATGAGGGTGGCAGTCTCCAATCTAAGATCTGAGAAGCTGTCTAATGCCCAACATATATCCACAGCTTACTAGAAAATAAATACAGTTATTTAGAAATTAAATGTTTTCTTTCAATTTATGTGTATTATTTTCTTCAAACAATCACTAACTTGTTAGGACATAGGTACTTATTAAATTGTTTGAAACTAACTACATTAGAAAGTAAAACTTAATCTATTTCTTTTGGCCTAGGAGTGCTATGAAAAAGTAAAAATGGTAAGAACACTATAAATAGAGGAAGTTTGAGAACCTTTGGCCATTGCAAGCCATCATTAGCCACCCGGACAAAATAAAGCTCAATTTCTTCCCTCCCTCCGTGGAGCCATGAAAATACACCTTAGATTTGTTGCTGTGAGCACACCTGATTGAAAACCCCGTCTTCAGTGGTAGAAGTGCATGCTCAGTATGCATAAGTCCTGGGTTCATTCCCCAGTCCCTCCATTAAAAATAAATAAATAAACCAAATTACCACCCCCCTGCCACAAAAAATTTAAAAAAAAACAAACAAAAAACCCCCCATCTTTTAGGCTCAAGGCTATAGTCCATAAGCTGCTCCCAGCTAATGACTGAATACAGTAAGGACACAGGGGCAGGCCAATTCTTGTGAGACCCGCAACTCCTCTAACGGGCAACTTGGCTTGCCAAGACCTTTTAAGAAACATACCTACAATTGACAACTTCCATGACAAAACCTTTCATCTCTCCTACATAGGGGTAATACCAAGGTTACCAAGGTGATAGTCTGTTTTCCCAGATGCTCCCCTCATCTTCCCTCACAGGTATTTTCATCTCTGGCATATCAACTGTTGTCCTGGCTTCTACATCTCTCATAAACTAACATAGTCTTATTTGCCCCCTACAATCTGATCTGCATGAAGTAGCAAGAATAATCCTTTTCAAAAGTAACTCTCCTAGTCAAAAAACCCCTCAGTGGCTTCTCATCATCCTTAAGAATAAAATCTTAAGTACTCAGCATGATCTACAAAGTTCTTTGGTGATCTACCAACCGCTGTCAACCACCTGTCTTCCTCAGCACTTTTCCAGCAGCCATCTCCCACTGCCAGGCACTTCTCTGACCTCAGCTCTACCTCTCTTCCCCCTTTGCTCAGCACACTCCAAACACACTGGCCTTTCTGCTTTCCCTTGGACATGTCATCACCCCCACGCTCCCCCAATTAGCCTCTGCACTTGTTCTCCCCTCTGTCTCAAAAGCTCTTCTTCACATGGCTTGCTCCCTTTACTTCGTGAGCTGCTTTCCTGATCACCTACATAAAATATAGCTTCCATCACTGACTACCCCTTTACTCAGCTCTACTTCTCTTCACAATTACCATTTAACTTCATACTATAAATTTGCTTATTTTTGTTCCCCAGTAATATGAGTCCATGGGGTAAAGAACTTGGTCTGTTTTGTTTACCACTGTAGATCTAGCAGCTAAAAACTGCCTGGAACATGGTAAGCCTTCAATAAATATTTGTTAAATAAATATATTAAACTAAGAAAGTATGATAAAAATACCACAAATAATATGACAGCTGAAAATACTAAGGTCTTAATAAGAACACTACCAGTATCTTAATAATAGTGCTGGGTACTATCCCAGGCACATTACACATATTTACTCATTTATTCCTTGTGACACTATTAGATAGGTACTATTATCCTTATTTTACAAAGGAGGAAACAAAAACAGAGGCAAAGAGAGTAACTTCTCTATGTTTACCTAGCTAGTAAGTACCAGAGCTGGGATTCAAATCCAGAAACTAGGGCTCCATTAAGTGCAGGGTTTAACTATATTCCTGCTTCTCCAACCCAAAGTGGGACCTGAACCTACAATCTCTAGTTTAGAATACTAGTGTTTTATTCCTTTAGGATATACTATAAAATTGCATTTCTCCTAAAATTAGAACTGGGCTGTATTTACATATAAACAAAACTTGGAAAAATGTAAGAAAAAATAAGAATGTGACCTATTAGGTGGAGGCTACCTCATTTCCATTTTGTTAATTGTTGTTTAGGCAATATATAAGTAAGTAAATTTTTAAAAATATGAGACTGGGAGGAGGGTATAGCTAGAAGTAGAATATAGGTAGAAGTGCATGCTTAGCATGCACAAGGTCATGGGTTCAATCTCCATTAAAAAAATAAATAAATAAAATAAACCTAATTACTCCCCCCAAAAAATAAATTAAAACTCTTTTTTATAAAATGAGACAATATGCCAAAATAAGTGACAGAAATAATGAGTTGACAGTATGGCACAGTGAGATCTTGGACACGTCAAACCCCTCTAGCCCTCAGGTTACTCATTAATCTGTAAAACGGTAACAGTATGCAATTTTAAAACAATAATGCCCATTAAAATATAATGAAACTATACTTTAAAAAAAGGAAAAAAAAAAAGAGGAACTGAATAGAGATCATAATATATATCACTCACCTTCATTTAGGGCATCAATGGCAGCCACTTTTTTATCATTTGCCTGATCCATCATCTCCTCGGTTACCTAGGGCGAAATTGAAGATCACCTTAGAACTAGCAGAAAAGCAAATAGGAGGAGGAAGCAATTCGGACTTTCTTAGGAATGTGGTAGTCACAACCCACCTTTCCATTCATTCTTCTTTAGTCGTCAGGGAGCAAAGAGGACAATTATGATAAATGGTAAGTAAAGAAATTACACAGGACGTACTTTAATCTTTCACACCAAACAATAAATTCACTCCCTACACTCTGACTTTTTTTACACTATGACTTTTGCTTCCCTCCATCCTGATCTGAGAGGCTGTTTTGCCCTAGTTTTACCAACTCCTTTCTAGTTACTCGTAAGTGCAGGCATATGTTGTTTTACTGTACTTTGCAGACACTATTGCACTTTTCACAAACTGAAGGTCACCCTACAATGAGTGAGTCTATTGGTGCCATTCTTCCAACATTTGCTCACTTCGTGTCATTGTATCACATTTTGGTAATTTCAAAGTTCTTCATTATTATATTTGTTATGGTGATCTGTGATCAGTGATGCTACTCCTATGACTTGGAAAGGCTCCTATGGTTAGCACTTTTTTTTTTTTAGCAATGAAGTATTTTTAAATTAAGGTAAGGTTTTTTTTTTTAAACATAATACTATTGCACACTTAATAAACTACAGTATAGGGTTGACATAACTTTTACTGTGGTAGTCTGGAACCTTACTGGCAATGAGATCTCAGAGGCATGCCTGTACTAAAACCCAGTCTCCTTGCAATTGAAACAGCTAGTTTCTAAGAAGTTTGAATCTTCAGCAGACAAATGTCTCATTCTTTTGTTCCAATAAAGATCTACTGAACACCTACACTAGACAGAACAAACACCGTACAAGATGCTGACAGTACAATTATTAGCTAACACAAACCTGTAGCAAACATCCCATAAAGAAGCAGTTTCTTTAAAAAAAAAAAAATCTACTCCATCACCATCACTGTGTAAAAATATCACTGAAAGAACTGGCTGGTTCATTAAGAAAATGATTTGATAGGTTTAAGAATTGGAAGGAAAGTACCAAACTGTCTTTATTTATATTTACCTAGAAAACGCAATGGAACTGACAAGGTATTAGACCTACTAAGACAATTCAATAAAGTTCTCAGATATAAGAGTAACATAAAAAACAAACCCAGAGTTCCTCCACATCAGTAAAAATCAACTATAAAATATAACAGAACAAGATACCATTCTAAGACCACACAAGACTTTCATGGGGTTGGGAGACACAGATATGTATCATATCATGTTCATGAAACAACTGACTGTAACAATTACCCCCAAGTTACTCAGTAAATTCGAAGCAATTCCTGCAAGTTTTGGACAAACTAAAAAAACTTTTTAAAAGAACATAGGAAAATACACTTCTTCAGACAGTAAGACATCCTACAGAGCCAAGATAATTTTTAAAAAGGTAACTTCAGTTTATGACAATATGGTGGACATGATACCCTGAACAAGCCTAAAAAATACCTTTTAAAGGCTATCTTTGACCCAAGAATGTAGAAATCTTTGAAGAACAAAGATTACGTGAAGGTCTGAAATCCAGGGAGGCGCCATGTGCTCCATCTGCCTTCACCCTCATGGAAGGTGTCAAACCTGGTGACCCCTCAAATCTGTTTTTGAAGATAGTGTAGGACACATGAAACAAAGTCTAGATTTAGGTGAAACGAATTTAAATTGTCTAATCAGACGTCCTCCAAAACAAAGCTGGAACCCCAAATGCCTGTATCTGCAAGCATAATGGTAAACAAAAATAAACCTGCTCAAAAAAAGGGACAGCCATAGAAAGGAGAAAAAAGAAATCTCTCCTGAAAATTCATAAGCAGATGCCAGCCTTTCCAGTGGAATTCACATTACTTGTTTAGTTAAACAAGCAACCAAAAAACTATGCTGAGAATTTAAAGTGGTCCTTGAGTTGGGAGCACCAACTCAAAGTCCTGATGGAAGCAAACAATCTGTCTTTGGAGGAACAACCTTCTATTCCGGCCTCAAAAACTTTCCACAGGTAAAGAACTCATAGTCAAAATATCAACAAACACACACACTCTCACACTACCCACGAATAAATATAGTGTCTCAATGACCAAGAGTCAGAAAAAATAACAGAAAAATAAGACTAGCAAGAGAGTTTGATAAAGAATTTAATGTGTTTAAGGGAATAAAGACAAGTTCTGAAAATGAGTAGGGAGCAAGAGATTTATAAATAACTAAGCGGTCTTTAAAAAGAACCCAAGGGGAAGTATCAAAATGAAAAACAAGCATTCAAATTCAAAAATAAATGGGACAGCCAATTAGACAAAGCAAGCATACAAAGTTCAGAGGAATGATTAAGAGATGGAACTCAGCAGAGAAAAAGTCTAAAATATACCTAACTAGGGCTCCAGAATGAGAGTACAGGCCATTTTTGAAAGAGATACTAGTTGAAAATGTTCCAGAGCTTTAAGAAAGTTAACAACCATAAGATTTAAGATGCCCAATAAATCCTAAGTAGGATAAATAAAAAGTGCTGTGAACCTAGACACGCTGAGGTGACACAGCACCACCGACACAGAACACAGTTTAAAAAATTTTATTTTACAAATAGTCACCAAAAGTATTTATATTTGTTCTTAACAAAGATGTACATCTTTAGGGAGAACATGTTGTTAAGTTTTCAAAGACAGTGAGGAGATGCAGCTTCCCTTTGGTTGATTTAGATTTAATGTAATTCTAATGGGGTGCGAGAGGGACTGGACAATCTGAATCTAAAATGCGCATGGATGAACAAAGGGCCAATAACAACCAAAAACACTTCTGAAGGATTGGTTGGGGGAGGGTCCTTGCCCTACCAGGTAATAAGCCTCAGTATAAAGCTTTGTACAAATGTGTCATTAGTGCACAGAATGTTAAGAGGACACCACAACAGACCCACACACTGTTTGGCACTGGTGAGGAAAGGGATTTTTCAATACTGGTGCTGATGGGTAAAGATGAAAGGTGAACATAAAATTTTTAGAAGAAAAAAACAATCTATTTACAGCAATTATAACCTTGAGGTAACAAAGCATATAAAAGAATTATCAATTTAACTGCATTAAAAATTTTTGTTTATAAAGACAATGCAAAGGAAGTAAAGACAAATCACAAACTAGCAGAAAATACGTGGGGCAGACAGATGACAAACTGTTAGTACATGGAATATAAAATGAACTGCAAGTCCGCATGAAAGAGATAAACAACCCAGGAGAAAAAATAGGAAAAGTCAGACCAGAACTTCACAAATACCTGTGAATAACCAATAAACATTAGATTATGTCAACTTTATTACAAATCAGGAAATGCATATTAAAAGCGACGAGAACATAACATTTCACACAGTTAAGTCTGGCAAAGATGATATATGACAATATCAAGTGTTGCTAAGAATCTAGATCAATCTTTTAAGCTGTAATTAGTATGTTACAGTGTTTCTCAAGCTCTATTTTATTATCAACCCCCAAAGAATCTCTTTAGACTTTTTCCCTTGCCTCTCACTCCTTCCATTTTAACACCACAGACGCACTGCGTACACGTAAATGTGCTACGACCCCTGCAGCACCACCACCAATTGTAAACACCTACGTTTTCCCAAGTCCCCCTACCAAAAACCGATTCTAACCACCTTGAGAGCAATTTTGTGCCTGACAAAACCATTTTAGAAAACAATTTGGCATTTGATATTCCACTAACAGGCAACTCTACTTGTAGAAATAAATATATGGTAGATGAACTCCACAGTCTCAAGAGCAGTCCAACCAGTCACAAATTTAAAGAGCAGGCAAACAGAAAATAACAGGTATTTCAGAAACTGTTAAGAGTGTGATTAAAAATAACAGGAATTTTCACAAATATTTTAAGTAGTGAAATAGAATGCTTTCCTAAATGCCTTAAGTCAGAGAAAGATTTAATATGTGCTTTTCCTGGAAGAATTATATCATAAAATAACTGCAATAGGTAGGCTTTCATATTCCTTACAACAAGCACAAAATAAGCCTTTGAACTTACCTCTACATTTTCATCACCCATTTCTTGAGGGGCATCAGTGTCTGGTTCAATCACACCTTCATTGTCAATTTCTGTCAAAGTTAAGAAAAATGACAATAAGACCTGAGCTGTCCAATATGCAGCCACAGTCACGTGAGACTATTAAAAATTGATTAACCTTGACTAGTGCAACTGATGAACTTAATATTTTACTCTAGGTTAATTTAAGTATTTTACCTTGTTAATTTTATTTAAACTGATACACCATAAAATATTTCCCTGTTAAACACAACTTCATTGTTTTGGTAAGACTACATTTCATTTTTTTTAATTAATTCTCTGTGGCAGCTTGACCCATTTATTCAACAAGTATTTACTGAGCAGCTTAAGGCACTGAACTTGACATGATCACAGAGACACAATTTAAAAAAATTTTTTTTTAAATGGAGGTACTGGGGATTGAACCCAGGACCTTGTGCATGCTAAGCATATACTCTACCACTGAGTTATACCCACTTCCTCCAAGACTACATTTCATTTTAACAGTCACATCATTTAAGATATTTATTATCATGTTGTATCAGGAATACTGGCAAGAACATAATTTCTACTGTATTACACATAGATGCACCACTGATTTAGTTAGTGTCAACAAAATGATTCAAATATTTTGTTCTACACATCAATATACTATAATGTTTTGAAAAAAACATTTTATGCAAATAGCACAAGTATAGTGATACTCTGCTGCTAATCAGGAAGAATTATTTTACTATTTCCTCTTTTTGAAAACATAATATGGATAAATTTTCAACAAAAGGCATACTATGAATGCAGAATTGAGCCTCAAAGATAGCACTTTGACCAAAATGGTAAAGAGACTAGAGTTATGTTGCAAATTTCATGATGGGTAACTATAATTTGCTAAGAGAGCAAAACAAAATAACATATATTAAAAATTTTTAAAAACAAGACAATATTAGACATTTTTAGCAAACAGAGTGAATTTGATAAAAGCAGTTTCCTCTTAACAGTAAAAAAAGAATGAAAAAAATTAGCTACCTGAAATCAGAATTAACATCCAACACAAAAATTTTAAATCAGTTTTTAACAGGAACTGAGGTTATAAACTCTCTAATTATAAAACAGCTTCATTCATGCATAAAATGCTTCTAGATGGAGTTTAAAAATTATTATAGTTATGGTAATTGTTAAAGAATCATCTAAGACTAAAACACATTTTCCAAAAATTAAAAGATCTTATTAAGTCTTCAAACAACAAATCCTAGCATATCAAAGATCAACTGATTCAAAATTTGAAAAATTATTCAAATTATTTCTCTTTAGTTTTTAGTTTAGTTCTGTGAATTAAGACTGCCCAATAATTGGGATATATATTTATTGTCTCAAAGGACTTCCAAATTTATGAAGAAATTCGTCAGTTTGCAGCATAAAAAAAACCAAACAAATAAAACCCCAAATCTGTGGCACTGATACCAATTCTTCTAAACTGAACCAGTTTTATACACACAGATGCAAATACTAAAGGAAAAATAATTTTTTGGTATTCAATTAGGTTACTGGAAAACTTTTACATGTCTAAAAAAACTTGTGTATGTGACCCAACTTCTTCTACTACAAACTTCATATAGTCTGAATACTGATCAAGTATTTCCAACAAAAATGTAACATTTGCATTAAGCTATAAACAGAAAATACACTCTGGATTTTAAGACCCAGTATGAATAAAGAAGAAAAATAGCTCATTAATAATTTTTCTATATTTAAAAAGCTAAAGATCTAATCTGTTCTTAGAAACAATAATTAGTACATACATGAAAACTAAAAAAATGTGCAGTATACTGTTTATATGTATTTACATGCAATATAATGTGTATGTGCAGTCGAACTATAATTCTACATAAAACTGAAAAAAAATTTTCTATATTGATTACAATGCTGAAATGTTATTAACACTTTACATATATAGGTTTAAATATATTTTTTGACTTTAAACTGTGTCTAATTTTTAAACATGGCTACTAGAGATTTTAAGTTCCATATGTAGCTCAAGTTACACTTCTATTAAATAGCACTGATTTAGTTAACTCTGTAAAAATCAACACAGGACCATATCATGAGGTTACCAAATACAAACTACCATCTCACCTAGATCACTTTCCTCACTTGATGGTTCGTCTGCCTTTATGTTTTCCTCCGCCTTCTTACTATCTGTTTTTTCTTCCTAACAAAGGGAAGGCAAACAATGTTATCAGTATTTAATAACACACCCAATATATGTTATTAATTTATACAGATTTATATATAAACTATTCACAAACATGGCATCTCACTTGTTAACGCTCTTTCGTCTTTTGTTTTGGTAGGCTAATTTTAGTTTTCTATTTTTATTTCTCTTTTTAAATGAAGTACAGGTTCAGTCCCTCATCCAAACCCTTTAGACAATGAGTTTCAGAATTGAAAAAATTTTGTATTTTAGGAAGCTAATAAAGTGGAAACACCATACGTTATGTAACGGGCACTGAAGTCCACAACTCTCCATAATCAAACACACTACTACTTCTATAAAATAAAGCTTGAGCATTCATAATGTGGGATAAAGACTATAGTCTGTTCGGACCATGTTTTAGTGCCAAAAAAGTTTACTAACAATTTTTACATTTTCAAGGCTTTTTGAGTTTGGAATTGCAAATAAGGGATTATGGAACTGTAACACACAAAGGATGAAAATTCAAAAAACTTAAAAGTATACAGATGAATGAAAATTTCTTTCCCATCCTTTTAAGTAACTGACGCGGTTTTCTGAATTCTGAGTATAACACAACTCTACACTTTGCCTTTGTTTGTTTAACGATGCTGTGCATCTCAGAGAATATACCATGATCAGCCCACCTAAATCTATTCATTCAACTGTATATCATAAGTTCCATAACCAGTTATTTAGGCTGCTACTCAGTTTCTTAAAAATTGGAATTGGAGCCCCATCTTATTACAAAATATTTGTTGAATCCCTACCATGTGCAAGGTACTAAATGCTTTAGCATGTACTGAGAATAAGACTAGTCATAATTCTAAATCATAGTATTTTTATTACAAAAATTTTAGCAAAGATTTAAGGTTAAATATAATCTTGTCTTCACATATGTTTATCACATGGCAAAATATCCTATCTAGGGCTCAGAATCTACCAAACTCTGACAAATGACTCATCTAAAAAAATAATAACTGCTTTTTGGAGCTTTTACTTAACTTCTCTCATTTCACTGTTCAAAGATATGCTGAATAATAAAACAGCAAATTTTCTTAACCATTTAAGACAGCTAATCAGAAAACTCTGAAAAAAAAAAAAACCTTTTAGTCATGAAGACAGAAGGTGGGAAAATAAGAACACTGAAGGGAACATTTTTAAGAGACTATCCCCCCTCATCCCCACCTCTAAACTTGAGCTACTGGCAATCTCCTGATTATACACATCCTTTTGGCAAATATGCTAAAGCAACACCATGAATCACACTCAGAAATATCCTCCAGGTTAGGTAGGGCAGAAAAAATTGATAATTACTAATTTGGGCTGTTTTCTTGTTTATATTCCAAATATTAATAAAGTAGCTACAACAACATTATGCTACATGCTAAAAAGAAAGTAATGATGAACACTACAATGCACACAATCCCAGAGCTTACCACTTACAGGTCAGGCATATTACATACATACAGCATTTATTCCCATTTATTCTATAACATAGTGAACATCCAGTGCCATATTCTCAGTTTATTTATTTATATATTTTTGATTAATCTTTTCCAGGGGGAGGTAATTAAGTTTATTCATCTATTTATTTAACGGAGGTACTGGGGCTTGAACCTAGGACCTTGTGCTTGCTTGGACGCATGGACTCTACCACTGAGCTATACCCTTCCCCCTACCCCTCCATTTTCAGTTTTAAATCAGATTCCAGAGATTTGATGTCCAAAAGAGATTTTAACAAAGATCTTATTTCCAAGTGATCCTGGGGAAATGAGAAGTGGTAATTTGAGGGCAGCAGGTAAAAAATATCCCTAAGAAACCTTTTGGTACTTTATCACTAAACATACAAATGAAATTCGTACTTACCTTGGTATTTTCTTCTGATTTAGTTTTATGAGTAGCAGGTGGTATCTTACCCCCCATGCTTGAGGACAATGGGAAAAAAAAGACATTTGTTTAGAAAATTAAACTTCACTAAGCCAAACAACATTAATGCTGGGGAAAAAGTTAGGCATTTATAGTTACCTTTTCAAATCTTTGAGAGTAAACTCAATTAATTTGAATCTTCAGTATTATGATTAAGTTTTTTCAACTTAAAAATTTATTTTTTTGCATACTGGTTAATAAAACTCTTAACCCTCTCCTTGCCTCAATAAGCCTAATAAGCATAGTTACACAGCTTCTCTGCCCATTCCCAGAGAAAAAGGAAAAGAGGCAGAGAAACATGCAGTGACAAAATTATTTGTACAAGACGTTAATTTAGAATTCAGTATGTGTAATAAAACCCAAAACTTGATGTTTGACATTTAGTAAGAATGGCTCAATTTAATTCAAATAGACAGTTTAAAATAACTATGAAGTCACAGTATAACAATACAAAATGTTTGTTTCTTCTGACTGCTAGTACCTACAAGAATTCTTGCTTATATTCATACGCCCTTCACATTGTAGATTTTGGCCTCATTCCCTCTAAACTTCACCCATTAGAACTACTTCTTGGTCTTTTAAGTCCTTCCTTCCCAAGTATTCCAGGCCAACACCATGAGTTATATACAAACAACTTTAAAACAAGGAAAAAAGATCACAAAGAACTAGCATCATATACTCCTTTTGGGGCAGTATCTGAAGCATGTGGGCTATGAGCAACAGTCCAATGACTAAAATGTTCAGTGGATTAAGGGCACTCCACAAGAGTTAAAGCTGGAAGTCATAAAGACTTAACTAAAATGTGCCTTAGGAAAAATAATTTTTAAAAGGCCATTAACTTTTATGTAAAACAAAGAGATGTTAACTTGGAAAACAGAAAGAAACCTACTCCACAACACCCTTAAGATCGACTCTTTGTAACTAGAGTTATCATATCCAGGCTTACGTTCACTTCAGTTGGTGGGTATTTCTAGTCTTAGGTATGCGTTAAGTTGGATTTAAATGAATATCGATTTTCCAAAGTTCTTTCCCCAATTTACGCTAGCAGTATATGAGAATTCAGTTGTTCCACACTTAGGCCAACACTTAGTTATTGCCCATCTTTTAAATTTTTAGCCATTCTTGATAGCTGTGTAGTGGTATCTCATCATAGTCTGAGTCTTTTTTCATTTATGTGTTAGCCATTTGAAAAGTCTTTTTTTGTAAAGTTCAGCTCTTGTCTAGCCTTCTATTAGCGTGTCCATGATGTTTATTTGTAGGTGTATATTCGAATGTTCTGCATATGTGCTCTGTGTCAGTTTTGCGAGTTGCAAATATCTTCTCCCACCCTGTGGCTTGCCTTTTCACTTCATGGTATCTTTTGATGAAGCCAACATGAAGCAAATGTATAAATGCAAAATAGCTAATGTAATAAGAAACAAAATTTGTAATTTCTTATAAGTACCATTCAATTAAGAAAAATATGCACTTTTACCATTCTATTTAATGTGATAGTAACCAAAAAAATCTTGTTACTCAGCATCCTTGATAAGGAAAAATGGCTCCCATGTGCCAATCACTAAATCATTAAATGATCCAAAACATCTAAGTATGTGATTCAGGAAAGTAAAATAATTTAGTGATAAGGAACAAGCACACAAACACGACAACTCTTTAAAATTCTGTCCTACTAAAAAATTTTGACAAAGCACAGTAATCAAGTACTAGTTCTCTGCAGTTAAATTTTTTTTAATTGAAATATAGTCAGTTTACAATGTTGTGTCAATTCCTGGTGTACAACATGTTTCAGTCATACATACATGTACATATACTATTTTTCATATTCTTTTTCATTATAGGTTATTACAAGATATTGAATATAGTTCCCTGTGCTATACAGCAGAAACATTTATCTATTTTATATATAGTTAGCATTTGCAAATACCAAACACCCAATTTATCCCTCCCCACCCCTTTTTCCCCCAGCTTTGCAGTTAAATTTTAATGAGAACACCAGACTTTTTAAAGTGTTTTTCCTAAGTTTCAAAATGCAGCACCCAGATATGTATTTAGGGTGACATGCAAACACAGTTACAACAGCCTAATTCACATGAAAACTCTAGGAAGTGACAGTCCTGCCAAGTAATGTATTACGCTAACTATAATCCTAAGGAAAGATCAAACAAACCCACATTGAGTTAAATTCTACAAAATAACTGGTCTGTATTTGAATATTAATTGTCAAGGTCATGAAAATCAGAGAAAGACTGAAGAACTATTTCAGAATGAAGGAGATTAATAAGACACATGACAACGAAATGTAACATGAGAGGTTAGATAATATTACTGCATCAGTATTAGCTTCCTGAGTTTGATGGTTGTACTGCACAGGACTGTCCTTGTTTGTAGAAAACACACAGTAAATGGTGTTGGGGACATAATGTTGGAAATAGTTCAGGAAAAAGATTCTTTGTACTATAATTGCATTTTGTCTGCAAGATAGAAATTGTTTCCAAAAAATTTAAAAATTTAAAACTTGGGAGAAAACACAAGAGGCTTTATTCATAAACTAGATTCAAAGTTTCTCGCATGTCAAACTCTAGCTCTGGAAGGTTAACACCAATTTATAGGTACAGAAGTTTCATTTAATGCTTCCAAGATTAAAACAAGTTTCATTTAATGCTTCCAAGATTAAAACAAGCTAGTTCCCTGTCAAAAATTGCAAATTGGACTTTGCCAGTAGTTTTTTATGTGAGCAAGTAGGAGTAGTATAGAGGCTTACTTCATGTGGGATCACACAAGATTTCAGTCATAATTCTTTTAATTTGGTAACATTCAATCTACTCTGTGCTGTAGTTACTTACACCCATGCACAAAAAACTGAGTACTATATTCTGAATTCATGAGGGTAGAAATGCATCCTTCTCACTTCATTTAAATATTCGCTGAAAAGCCAGGTGCCAAGCACTGTGCTGGAGGCCAGAATACAAAGATACTCCCTTTGTTCTTAAATTACCATGAAATGAAATGAAAAAGCATGTACAAGATAGAAAGGAGACAAAGTTGTCAAATGGGTAAAAACAAAGCCAAAAAAATGCTTCTCCCTCTAGAAAAATAAAAATATTCCAAAACATATTTGTTGAAAAGACTGTACTTTCCCTGATCCTGACTATTGAGACGTTATTTTTCTTCTTTTTCTTTGTCCAATTTGTTAAACTAACAAATTCTTAAAAATCAAATAATTTAAGCCATAAACAATGGTAAAAATTATGGCAAATAAGCAAATGGACTATTCTTTTATATCTAAGACTGGGTATCCATGACTGACTCAGTATGGAGTAGAGGAACTCCTGAAATGGTTTCTACTTGAGGAACCTTACAAGTACTATTAGGTTTAGAAATATTCCTGGGCCTAGAGTCTCCACATCTGCCCAATCTTCTATAGTCTTAAACTGCCTTAAGAAGACGGTTTTATAAAGGCAGAAAAGAGAGGAATTGATACACCTCAGCGATTACAAAAATGTAAGTTTAGATTTAGACTGAAACAAAGAACAAAAGCTTGTATGTTAGTATTTCCATTTAAGGTTCAGGATAAATCGCTTATACACACCAAAAATCCTTCAAGCCATATGTAAACCAACAATTTAGGATACCAAAAGGTATGTATACATGGAACCAAAAAGGAAAACTGGAATTATCTATGGGAAACATAAAAATAAGATACATGGCTATTTTTTGGAAATAATGCTTGACAGTATTTTCCAGATCTTAAATTGGAATTCTCCACATAGTCATAATCACTCCAGCACAAGTTACAACACTGTTTTTAGGTATGTTTTAACTCTCTTCAGTGTCCTCGTTTCCTCTCTAGGAGTGGAACAAAATAATGTATCCACTCAGTATAATGTTCTCTTGGTGCCAGCTATTTCTTCCTGCAGTATCATGTCCGCTTTAATTTGAATTTTAGGAACTTAATTGTAGACTTTTCCTCTAATGAGTAGATAACAAGAGGATAAAAGCATACAAGTATCTTAAGTGAAGCTTTTGGAACAACTTATTCAATAGAGAAGAAATTTCTAGTCCTGAAAATCTAACATCTTATGGGCTTTTTTTTTTCTGTTAAAAAGCAGAATTTGCAAAACAGTATTCTTAGCTAGTAACAACCGTTATTAAATTACGACAGTAACTAATCATAAGCGCTCTCAAAATTTCAAATGAATAACAAGAGCAAAAATCTTACAGTAGCTAGCAAACTGGTTGGGGGAAAAGGACTGAGAAACTTAGAGGAAAAAAACTGGGGGAAAAAAAGGACTGAAAAACTTCTTAGCGGCAACGCTGACAGATCTGAGCTTAGGTTTCTTGCTTAGAACAAGCTAACTGGAAGAAATATTCTTTCGAATCGTGGGTTCATCTTCCCCTATAAAACATGTTAGTAAAATAAATAGAAAATGTTTAGGGCAGTACCTCTTACGGGTCACAGTGCTTTGCACTGTCGACATTTATCACAGCGAGGTGCAATTTGTACGTCTCTTCTAAACTCCTCACCAGTAGTAGTGGTTTAAAATAAATCACCTCGGAGAAATTTTTCCTTTCTCCCTTACGTTTCCCTCCAATACGCAGAATACTAACCTCTGTTACATGCTAAACATCAAAACGAATTTCCGTATTTATTCACCAGTATCCTAAGTAGGTTGTACTTATACTGCTTCCTAGCATCTGGCACAATGCCTGTTCAGTTAATTTCATGCACGTAGCGAAGTACTCTAGAAATAAAAATAACACGAATAGATCGTGTTCAAATACCGGTCCTTGAAAAATCATTTTTCTTAGTGTTTGGAGTGATAGCACTGCCACTACACAGGTACAGTAAATGGCTCCCAAAATAATTCTACGCAGTTAGAATCGCTGTAAATGCAGAGGTAATCAAACACAGCCATCACTTTTATTGTAACTTATTAAACAAGCAATCACTATTGCGACACTGTTCAAAGGCACAGTGCGTAAAGGAGCTGCCTCCTGTCATCCCAAGATACCAGAGATCGCAAGAAAAACAACTCTACGCGAAAGCGAAGTCCAGCAGCTCTCACCCCTCCTCCTCCTCACGTCTACAGTGCCCAAGTTCCCGCAACCGTCTGCATCTTTGTATTTCGCCCAAGACACACCCCTGGCAACCTCAGGGTGCAGGGAACCCAGCGCTGCCTCTGCTTTCCCTGCCTCGGAACTATCTAAGTTTCCCGAACCTCCATTAGCCCCTTCAAGCCTCCTCCCTTTCCTCGCCAGGGAGCGAGCCACAAAGAGACGGTGACTCCACTGGCCTCGCCGCCGAGCTCCAGGCTCCTCCGCCCCGCGCCAGCCCGGCCCAGCTCCCCTTCCGGCCGTCCTTCTTCCCACCCACAACGGTCCTCCGGCCCGGGTCTCACCTCTCCACCCACTCCCTCAGGAAGCGCATTTCTTCGGTGTGCAGAACGCTTGGGTCCTGCTTACACATTTTCACGAAGGCTCGAAGCTCGCTCACTTTGCGGGGGTCCATGGTCGGGAGGCGGCGGGAGGCGGCGGGCGCGGCGGAAGCTTCGGCCCGATTCCAGGCCCGGGCGCTAGTTCAGCGTGACCGTGTAAAGGGGGCGGCTGCCGCGAGGCAGAACAGACTAGAACTTCCCCGGCCCCTGGCTCCTCCCACCCAACGGTCTCGTGACCCCGGGTCCTTCGCCGGTTCATTCCTACTCCCTCTACCTCTGCCCTGCGCACTAGCTAGAACCTTCTAGAAGTGTGGCTGTTCGTGCTGTTGCCTGCCTCTCCACTCACGCATTCTTATATTAACTCAGAACCAGTGCTCTCTTAATGGATCAAGCCCCTACCCGGTGCTTTCAAGGAGGCGGGAGCAGTCCCCTGCAGGGAGTCATTTAGAAGAGGTCGTTCTGTGAGTGGGGCCGTAAAATGGAACACGACGTCACGACGCCAAAAGGGCCCTCAGGCTGGAGCAGTGGTCGCAGCCGCGGGCGTGACGTCAACACTCTGCGCCGCCACGGGAGGAAAGCCCCGCAAGCGGCGCCGGCCGGAAGGGGAGGACTCTCGGCTGGGTTTCCTGACGACGCATCCCTGCGGGCGGCAGCTTCTCCGACTGTTTTTCTGTTTTTCTCCCTGACGCGTGAGCGTGGCAGTCATGCCTTGGTTACTCTCAACAACTAAGCTTCTTCCCGCCGTAGCAAGCGCCCGCAGCCTCTCAGGTTAGACTCACCTCCCACAGTGTCCCTTCTGAGGCGCACCAGGGGGATCCAAGTTGGTCTCAGGCGATCCCTGGTTCGACGGACCCTTCTGCTGGGGCCTCCACTCCCAAACCTGTGTGCTCCTCGGATTTCTTCTCTACCGGCTGCTCCTGAAACAGAGTGGGCCCTGTGTTCTCTCTGTCGTTGAGGTATTCTGGGAGGTCGAAATCACTGCAGAGAGAAAAGTGTGTGCTATCTTCCAAGAGGGGCTGTCTTCAAAATAACTCGGACTCGTGGAAGTTGTGTCAGTTTTCACACTTGCTCAGGTGACAGAGTCTCTCACATCAAGTAGTTCTTGTTTCTGTTAGGTTAACCTAAAATGGTATTTTCGTGTTCTCAAAGACTTCACATGAGAGCTGGCTCCAGAATGTACAAGAAACATGTTTAGTAATACAAATCTTTTGAGTAGTTCCTCTCAGAAGAGGTAATGTTTGGAAATGCTCCTGAGGCTTTTTCTGTCTGAAAGCCCTGCTTGTGGAGTAGTCCAGGAGTATGGGGGATCGTTTTTTTAGGGTGAACTCTGTCGCGAGCAGTTAATCTGATGAGTATGAAGCTTGATCAGTGAACGCTGAATCATCTACCTTTCAGGCAGATCTGTCATTGGATCATATTTTAGCTTTTTGGGCCAAGATGTGAACAATGTGTGAACCAGAGCACATTGTATTTGACATCAAAGCTATGTCTTGGCGTATGTTTCTTTTTTGTCAGTGTTCTTGAATTTATTGAACATGGAATGGTAATTATAATAAGACTCACTCCTTACTCTAAAAAATAAAAATAAAAAGTAATCATTGTCCAATGCACAGAACTTGCTCTTTGCTTCTAATAGTTAAGCTGCAGAAAGCTGTCCCTCTGCGTGGGAGTAGGTGAATAGATGTGCAGTTAGTCAACCTTAATCACAGAGGCCACAACTTATGATTTAGTATTGGAACCATTATTCGCTTGTGACTTTTTTTTTTCCCTGTATTTATTGAGGCTTTGTGTAAAACCTGATTAATCAAGGTTTAGGACTAGGTACTGGATTATACACACCAAGATCTTTGAAAAATGTTATTCATTGTGCTTCATTTTGCCTCAATGGAATAAGTAAATTTAACTATACTTCTTAGATTAACATCATAAATACATATCTAGTCTTTCTGAACGAATGAATGCTCTCCTTGGATCTTCACAGGTCCAGTAAGTTAGAGCAAATACTTTACTGATGGGGAACTGAAACTAACACAATGTCACAAGTAGCAAGTCAGGAATGTTAGTTGTCTGATTGCCATCTAGTCCTTTTTCTATTATACTTCTGTTAGGTCTTACTCTGACTTAGTAGAGTCCTTTTGGAACTTTTTATTGAGCCAGAAAGAATGTATCTTCACTCAGTAACTTTTGATTTAGTAGGTATTGAGAATGAATCTCCACCACCCGGGAGTTGCTCATAGTTTAGTCAGATGATAGAGAAACAACAGAGAAATGAGAATATGACAAAGGATGGTACTAGAAGGTTGACTGAAGTGAGATGGGAGCTCAAGAAAAGCAGTAATGGGTTGTATATATGTTATTCTGGAATTTTACCAAGTTTTAGAATTTGAAAATTCCACTGTCTTTAGGTGCTCATAAATAGAACTTTGAATGTCTGTGGCTCCTGGTTGCCCTTCTTTAGAAATCCTCTAGGTGCAGAGTATTGAGTACCATAGGTAACTTTCTCTTCTGTGAAAATCATGCATTCCTAAAGTAAAAAGCTTTGACTAGCTAATTAAGAGTTTGTTTTCATTAATTGAAATATTCACACCATCTAGTCATCTGAGGAAAAGCTTAATAAAACAATAATACATAAATTATATTTTAAAAGATGAAATCATTTAAGATAAATATAATTGTGAGATGAGGAAACATTAAAAATATTAAAGAATAAGTGGAAAATAATTTTTAAAAGCCTGTTTGCAGTTAATTTACTTAGCGTTGAGCACTAAGCACACAAAGTTTCTACCATCATGGGAAATGGACAAAAAAGCAAATTTTTATAATATAACAGACTTGTGGGGAGAAGGACAAAGTGACAGATACTTTCTGGGTGCAGAAATGGGCAAGGAGGAAATGTGTGCATGTCTTTAAAGATTAGGAGATATTTGATTTGAGACTTGGAAAAAAGGCCTTCACCAAGCAAACTAGAGTAAAAGAGCCATCCTGGCAGAGAGGACATACGCAAAGTCGCAGAAGTCTGAAACAGAATGACTGTGCAAGACTTTGCAATCATTAGTAAGCCTGGAGGAGCTTTTTTGAAATATGTTGCTGGGCATGTTAATAGGTGTTACACCAAAAGGGTTCTGTGGTCAAATAAGTATAGGAATGATACATTTCATAGTGCTCAAAGTAGACTAATCCTAAGTCTCTAAGAGGGAAATGTATTTGACATTCATATGTAACATATTTGACCATGGAGCCCTTGTTTTGTGGTGAGTCTTGAACTGATATCCCTTGGAACACATTTTGGAAAACATTGGGCTCAAGCATGAGATGTGTAAGAAGAGGTGATAGAAAATAAAACTGGGAAGAAAGCTGGTGGCTGGCTCACAGAGGGCCTTGTATATTATGTTAAGAAACATTGAGCTTTTTCCGCTAGGCAAGAGGAAACAATTGAATAATTTTAAACTATTGAGTAGATTAAATCTGAATTTTTAATTACCTGTTAAGAATAGACATAAAAAATGGGCTGGAAGGCATGGCATTGCATTCTCAAATTTTCAAAGACACTGGTTTTTTGCTTTTGTGTTGAAAAATTGCATTTTTAAAGTCTGATTAGTGCCGCAAATGTGATAACAGATAAATTCTACTAAATATCGCACTTTATATAAGTAGCATTTTAAAATACTCTAAGCTTTTATTTTCTGCAAATAAGCTTTAAATGCTAATTGTCCCCAGTCTCTCTTGTAGAATAAATGACCTTTCCTCCCCACCTACCTACCAGCTAAAAATCAAAACAAAACAGAAGCTCCCACTTTACTATAGCAGTCATTTAAAAATAGTAGATGTTAGAATTTTTTCTGGTTTCCAAATTTATTGCATTGCTATATACCAGTGAATTGTATTTTGCCAAAGGTGATGGGGTTTTCATGCTGTTAAATTATTTACTCCCATCTATTGGTCACATTAAAATTTACAGTAATCATACTTCTAAGATAAAATATTAAAATAATACGATCAATAAGATCTTTTTGCTTAAAAGAAGAATTCAGTGACAGGGAACATGCAGGATGCAAGTCAATGCAGGAAATTCTTTTTTGTTGTTGCTTAATAAATTCAGGGATCTCAACTGTAGCATATCCAAAATTTAACAGCTGCAGTTCTATCTCAGATTAATGGTACTTCCCTTCTTTCATTTGCTGAGACTCAAAACCCTGACTCTTGTCATACCCAACATCCAATCTGTCAACAAATTTTCTTTGAACCTACCTTTATAATGTATCCAGAATTTGATCATTCTTTACCACTACCACCTCCACCACTCTGACCAAGCTACTACAATCTCTTGCCTGGATTATGGCAATAGCCTGATTTCCCTGCTTCTACTGCTTTCTTTGAGTCTGTTTTCAATGATGGCAGCCAGAGTAGGCCTGTTTAAATATGTCAGATTATGTCATTCTTCTGCTCAAAGCCTCCAGTGGCTTCCTGTTTCACATGTTATAACATAGTCCATACTGTAATCTAGCAGTCCCTGCATAATCTGATCTCCTGTTACCATTCTTACTTTGTCTACTTGCTCTCATAATTGGCCACACTGGTCTCCTCCAAACATACCTTACACAGCCTGCCTTAGGGACATTTCACTTGCTAGTCCTGCTACTGCCTGATACTCTCTGACCAGATATCCACATGACTAACTCCTTCATTTCCTTTAGATCTGTGATCAGATGTAACTAGCACTTTTCCCTATCCTCAGCACCTATGATTAACATTATATTTTACTTACTATTTATTGTCTCTCTCCAGTTTAAGCTGATAGCTAAGATTTTTGCTATTTGTTAGTTTTTGTATCCCAGGTACCTAGAATACTACTTCACAAACAGTAGGTACTCAAAAAATACCGTTGAATGAATGAAAGAACAAAAGTAATAGGCTAAAAAAGCAATATACATTGAAAATGCAATAATTGCAGGAAACTAAGAAGTAATTGTGTTAAAATTAAACTAAGTTCATTTAAGAGAAGCAAATGCATGCAAACACTGGGCTCAACTTGCTTAATATTGGATGTATCTATAACTTATCTATTTTTCTTTCATTATAACCCTAAATTATGATGGCTAAAGGTGGTATTTTAGAGTAATGTATTTGTATATCCTGGGTACATACTCAAAAAGAAAATAGAAAACAGAAAATTTCTTATCTGGTGTGATTCATTGATGGCCTACCACACATGATACAACCAAATTGCTCTGAGGAATCCAGGGTAAGTCTGGCTTTTTTTTAAAAATTGTAGTAAAATACATGTAACGTCAAATTTATCATGTTGATCATATTTAAATAAACAGTTGTGAAAAAGATCTCCAGAACTTTTTCATCTTGCAAATTCAAAACTGTATTCATTAACAACTTCCCTCCCCTCCCCCTAGCCCCTGGTAACCACAATTCCACTTTCTGTTTCTATGAATTTGACTTTAGATACCTCATTTGAGTAGAATTATGAATTAAATTATTTGTCTTCTTTCTAAGACTGTCTTATTTTACTTAGCATAATGTCTCAAAGTTCATCCATGTTGTAACATGTGATAGGACTTTCTCCCTTTTTAAGACTGAATAATATTCCACTGTGTGTATAAACCTATATGTATAAATATTTCATTTATCCATTCATCCATAAATTGACATTTGGATTGGCTCCACTTCTCAGCTGCTGTGATAAGTGCTGCTGTGAATATGGTTGTGCAAATATAAGTCTAGCTATTTTTAACATGAAATACTTTTATACTTTAATTATAGTATCTTCATGTGTGAAATGCTCTTGGGAAAAAGTCATTTCATGAATAATTATGTAGTCTAAACCTGTGTATCTTAATAACATTTTTAGCTGCTGTAGTAGTTTTAATTAGATCAAAAGAATGAAATAAAATAGATCATAGACTCTACTAAAGAAAAATTTTATGGTATATAAACATTTATCTCAGAAACAAAAAGTAAAATAATCTTTGCTGGTTTCTAAATTCTTGACATCACTGTCACCACAAACTCATCTTTTTCTAGCATACCTAATCCGAACAGCCACTCATCAGATGTCTACAATCCTGCTAAAACGTTAAAAATATAATCTTACTGTAGTATTAAACAAATATTATCTACAAAACTCTAATTAACCAAAACACACAAAGAGTTGTGTTCAAATGTTATATGAACATAGTGTGTCTAAAGAGTCAGTTTAACGATTCCTTTTGGTTGACTTCTTCTTCTGTACCTCTTTATGCTTCTTTTTTTTCCTCTTACCACCTTCTTTGAATCCCGATGAGAAAATAGAGGGATTCCAGTTGCTGGTGACCCAAGGTATACCCTGCTCATCATTGTCCACAAAAGTATACTGAGATACATGTTTGGGGCTGTAGGACTTCGGTGAATAATTGTTGAATGACTGTCTTCTCCAGCTGCATTCTTCTGCAGAGCTCTCTTCATCTGCCAAACCATTTAAAAGAAAGGATTTCAACTCACCATCATCTTCATCTTCTCTTTCTTGATCATTCTCAATAATTCTCTTTGTATTAGTATTTCTGTCATTAACAATTTTACCTGAAGTTGTAACAGATACGTAGTTGCCAATTTCACTATGCTCAAATGCCAGAGAAGAGAATGAATTAAGGCCCTCTTGGCCCAATGAACCATATGGTGTATATCCTGTATCATATGAAGAAAATCTCTCAAACACTGGGTATTCACTGGATGCAGAGAAAAAGGATCTTGTACCTCTGTTTCCGCTTCCATAGGAGCTTCTTGGATTATTTAAAAGTTCCTCAAGTGAGTCTTGAAAGAAATGAAATGAAAAAGAGTCCTTTTCACCAAAAATTTCTTTAAAGATATCATCTGGCTTACGGAATGTGAAGCCATACTCAGAAGAATCATCAAAACGACTCCTGCCTCCACCATTTAATCCTTCTTTGCCATATTTATCATAAATGTCCCGTTTTTCATCATTTGATAATACCTCATATGCCTCAGCTACTTCTTTGAATTTTCTCTCAGCTTCTTCTTTATTTTCTGGATTTTTATCAGGGTGCCATTTAAGTGCCACTTTTCGATAAGCCTTTTTAATGTCTTCAGGTGAAGCATATCTCTGCACTCCTAGAACTTCATAGTAATCCACCATGTTTTAACGATTGGAAAGGGGTCGTCTGGGTAGTGAGAACCGTGGTTTCCTCTCAGCTCAGGCTCTGCTGGTGGTGGTGGTAGAGGCAGTGACTGCAAATAGGCACATTTTTACGCTGAAGACAGTGTTATTACCACGGGCCACTGCTAGGAGACATTAGGACACTGATTATGTGGCAAGCAGAGTTACAAGCTTATGTCAGAGAGGGTTGCATTATGGTGTCATTCTGGGGTTAGGATAGGGACCAGACCTTCCAAATGGAGCTAGTCCAGAGTCATACCAGACCATCCTGAACCCTCTGGACTACTTCCCCCATGTTTTCCTGGAAGCCTCGGACAGTGCCTCATAAACCAGTGGGACCGGTTGTTGATGGCCGTAGCATTCCCCTTGTGTAATCTGACCTCTGGATTACTGAACCTTAATATCTTTCTTCTCAGTTCTTCCATGTTTTGGTTTGGAAAAAATGAAAAATTCATGAAGTAGGTGAAAAGGTTTTCAAGCAGTTGACATTTACTTCAACCTTAGTAGGTCATTGTATTAGTTTCCTGAGGCTACCGTAACAAACTACCACAAACATGGTGGCTTGAAACAACAGAAGTGTATTGTCTCGGTTCAGGAGGCCAGAAGTTCAAAATTGTGTGTCAGCAGAGCTGTACTCCTTCCAGAGTCTCCAAGAGAGAACCCGTTCTTTACATCTTCCAGCTTCTGCTTTTTGTCTCTGTCTTCCTTCCTCCTCTTCTGTCTCAAATCTCCTTCTGTATTTCTCTTAGGACACATGTCATTGGATTTAGGACCAACCCAGATAATCCAGGGTGATCTTATCTCAAGTTCCTTAATTACACCTGCAAAAACCCCTTTTCCAAATAAACTAACAGTCCTGGGTTCTGGAGATTAGGACATGAACATATCTTTTTAAGGCCACCGTTCAAGACACTGCAATAATATTTTAGTGCACTGAGACAAACTTTGAAATAGGGCGGCAAAAATAATAGTCATAGAATAGTATTAGTGAAATTTCTATATGCATCTATATGCATTATATATATATACATAATATATACATATACATTTTCTATACATATATAGAAAATGGTCTGTGTATATACTATGTTATTGTGTAAAATATAATTCTTACTGTGGGTCTTGGTTTTAAAAACTTGAAAGCCGCTACCTAATATACTGGCTTTATCTCACGGGTGAAGAAACAAGTGCAGAGGAATCATGCCAAGATCACACAGGTAGTAGAATTAAACTAGAACTAGCAGTTTTTTCTGCTATGCCATGCTGCCTTTAACTGTCTTAGATTGCCTTCCAGAGTGCATACTTAGTTCCTTCATTTTTCTCTACGTTCACCTCATCTCTTTTTCTGTTTTTTTCTTTTTATTATGTAAACATTTAAATATATACACAAGGAGACAGAGAAGTATAATAAACTCCAATGTACCCATCACCCAGACTCAATAATTATCAACTCATGGCCAGTTTTGTTTCATCCAAATCCCCATTCATCTCCCCAATCCACTTCATCCCTATATTTTGAGACAAATCCGAGATCATATCACTTCATCTGTAAATATTTCAATTTATATCTCTAAAGGATAAGTTTCTTCCTTTTTAACATAACTGCAACACCACTGTCACACCTTAAAAAGATAAATATTACTTCCATAATATCGTCAAATATACAATCACTGTCCAAATTTCCAATGATCTCATAAATGTAATAAATAGTGTGAATGGGTATTTGCTTTACAGTTTGTTGCTTGAGTCAGGACCCATATCAGGTCCACATGTTACAATTGATTGATAATGTCTTTTGAGGTTTTCTTAATCTACAGATTCCCTCTTCCATCTCTTACCACCCCTACCTGCCTTGGAATTTATGTGAAAGAAACGGAGTTTGTCCTGTAGTGTCTCCCACAGTCTGGGCTTCTTTTTTTTTTTTAATTTTAACTTTTTTTGAGGGGGTGGGTAATTAGGTTTTTATTTGTATATCTTAATGGAGGTTCTGGGGATTGAACCCAGGATCCCATGTATGGTGAGCACACACTCTACCCCTGAGCTATACCGTGCCCTCTACAGTCTGGACTGTGTTGATTTGCATTCTTATGGTGTCACTTAGTAAGTTCCTCTGTATTTTTTGTAAATTGCCTCATCTTTGTTAAACTTTCAGTGTGTATAGACTGGGAATATTCCTTAATATGCCTGTACAATTTTTTCTTTTTTCTTTTTTTAATTCTGTACATTTTCTAAGATAGATTCCAGGAAATACTTGTTTAATATTTTTCCTTTTTCTCAATTTCCACTGTTCTTACCTGTATTTTCATATTGCCTGAAAACCTGTACCATTTTCTCTGTCTTTTTAATTATTCAAGAAGTTCTCAATAATCCTCGGTGAATGTAAATTTAATTCACAGTTAACATTTAAGACTTAACTCTTCAGATACACACACCGTCATTCATACTTCATAATCCCCATGAAAACCTTTAACTTGATCCAGACTTAACCACATTCGGCTGTTGCAGTGATTGTATGTTCACAAGGAGATTGTTTAGTACTAATTGTGTTGTTGGGATTCAGCAGAGACGATCTATTGAGCAGCAGGGTGGAGGGATAAGAGCAAAGATTTTGAAGTTAAATAAACCTGGGTTTGAATCCCAGCTTCCCCAGTACTGACTGTATAGCATTGCACAAATTACTTCTCTGAGTCTGATTCCTTGTTTGTACCAAAAAAGAAGTGATGAAATGCCTCCCTCACATGACATTCCTTAATTTGGCAGACAAAGCCTTCAGTGGTCTGAGCCTTACTTCCTGACCTCTCCATCTCCCTCCAGCAGCAACACTGACCTGAAACTCTCCTTCTCTTACCCCTGCACGGACGCACGTGCACACATCAACGTGGTGCCTTCCATGCCTTCCCTTTCATGATCTTATTCGTGATACCTTCCCCTCCCCTTGTCGCTTTCAGTTGACTAATTCCCATTCAGAATAGGCATCACCTACTTCTACAGTCTCACACAAATGCCTCACGTGTGATTCTCTGTTCCCCAGAGCACCGTGTGCCTGTTTGTTATTGTACCCATCCCACAGACTTGTATTAGTCTTTGCACTCTCAAAACCCTTGTGTATGAATCCATCACTGCGTTCACCATGTAGTATTGTAATGCTTTGTTTGTCTCACCTCCACGAGGCTATATATTCTTTGAAGGCCACAGCAGATAGTCTTGTTTTATTCTTGTGTGTTTTCCAGCATGTATTCCAATCACATGCTTAATAAAGCTTGTTGAATGAATGCTAATAATATTGCTTGCTGGGGGCTAACTGTGATTAAGCATTTTTCATACATTATTTTATCTAGCTCTAACATTCCACAATTGAGTGAGATAGTGTGTGCATATTTTCTCAAGCTTCACATATTCTCAAGAAAAAAGGTTAATTCTCTTTTTCTGAATGTTAGGACACAGTGTAACACTACCTCTGTGAAATACTTCCCAACCCCTCCCCTGCTTTTGTTTGTTGCCTTCCTTCATTTCCATCGCTCCTCATTTATACGTTAATCATAGTGTATGTATATATACCTCTATTATATTGTAGTAGACTCAAGTCACTAAAGGTAAAGATGATCTTATTTCTGTATTCCTAGAGTGGAACCCAGGCTCTGGCTGGCACTGAGGAAGCGCCATGTAAATACTGAAGGAGATACTAATTTGCGTTTTTCTAAAGCATCCTGCTGGAGATAGATAAATGTGTGTATACTGTGAGGGCTTTCTAGATACATTGTTCCATTTCATTCTGATTTTTTTTTCTTCAGGATGTGTGTCATGTTCACAGCGAAGGTACTCCCTGCAGCCCATCCCAGAGAGGAGGATTCCAAACCGATACCTAGGCCAGCCCAGCCCCTTTACACACCCACACCTCCTCAGACCAGGTGAGGCCTTTTAACTGTAGTGACTCTCTTCTCTCTTTGTCGGTGCTTTATCTAGAACTGTGCTAATAGAAATTTTTGCAGCAGTGGAAATGTTCTAGATCAGTGGTATCCAATATAGTAGCCACTATGTACAGGT
Organism: Camelus dromedarius; assembly: GCF_036321535.1. Lineage (NCBI taxonomy): Eukaryota > Metazoa > Chordata > Mammalia > Artiodactyla > Camelidae > Camelus > Camelus dromedarius. Next base: position 6,851,604 of record NC_087446.1, on the reverse strand, counting down.
GTCTACTGTATACTTATAACATTGCTAATGCAACTGAGGAACTCAATTTTTTGTTTTATTTTATTTTATTTTAATTTAAACAAATACATGTGGCTACTAGTACTGTATTGACAGCATTGTCTAGAACAATAAATACAATAAGCCTTACAATTCAGAAGTATCAGTAAAAAAATATGTATTTCAAGATGTTTTTAAAGAAAAATTCTGTTTCTTGTTTTTTTTCTTTTAAATTTATTATTTTTTTTATTACTATTTAATGGAGGTACTGGGGATCGAACCCAGGACCTCATGCATGCTAAGCACACACTTCTACCACTGAGCTACACCCATCCCCCCTCAAAAGTTCTGTTACTTCTAAAACATAGTTTCTAGAACTGTATTCTAACTGTTGATTCCTTGTGAACTACTTTGTTAAAGACATTTTAGAAAACATGTTTTTCTTGAAAGTGTTAAATGCTCACTTCAAAATATTAATAAAAGTGTCTCCATATAGATTATGCAAGATTTCCAGATGTGATTGTCACAGCTTTGAGATGTGATTACAGTGATAAAGGTGATGCAAAAAGTTGATAAAGGTTTACCTCATTAATTTTTTTTTCTACTGTAAGATTCCAGTGTTACTGCTAGAAGATGTATCATCAGCTATTGCTCAAATTCATACCTAAAGGGTTTTGTTTCTTTTAAAAAAGACAGTTAAGGGATGAACTATGGTGAGTAAATATCATCCCAAAGAGGTAGGTAAAGTAAAACCAAATGCTCTGTAGAAAAAACAGTCAGGTTTTCAAGGGAGATTAATTGTTGCTTCTGCCATGGGAAGTTAAATGTGTCCTTACTGTGTAAGTACACATAGTAATAATCGAAATTGCCTTTAGAAATATGTTGCTCTTTCACTGTCTCCACTCAGTGAATGATACCAGTGTGTCTCTCAGTGAGGGCTTCCTTTTGCTGATTCTTCATCAGACTGGAATTCCTGCTGGGAAGTTGACTGAGACTCAGGAAATGCAGCTCACCACTGAAATACACAAGAAATCAGAGGTTTTCAAAGCTGTAAGGTAAGCTTACTAGCAATACAGTAGGTATTAATTTAAGTATTTCTCTACCCAATCAACCTAACTGTAGCTTCAATTTTTTTTTTCAGTAGAATTGATATTGAGTTTAACCAGCTTTGAAAATTACTGATTTCTCGTGATGAGATACTTTTACATGGTGAGCTGCATTTTCCAGGCCTTGAAACTAGTAACCATATTGCCAAGATGATGGCTTCTGTATCTAGACTGTTTGTTATTTATGTTATGTGCATGTTAACTATGTAAGAAATGAATGCAAACAAATACACACACATACATGTTCATACATATGTTCATATAAACTATGGGGATAGGGGAGGAATGTCTGCCTTAATTTTTATTCTCTTTGATAATAGGGTTTTGGACATTGAGGTAAGTTAGAAGGGATAAAAGTAGATGGAATTTTAAAACAGAATTATCAGTGTTAAAAAAAACCATCAGATACAGTTTTTGTCTCCAAAATTGTGTAAGTATCCAAAGTATTAATCACTTGTCTTTCTCCATGTAGAGATGCAAAACTTACAGAAGTGTTAAAATAATTGAGGGGTGGAGGAAGAGTAAATTATTAAGAAAAATTAAGAGGCATGTAATACTTTTTAAAAAATCTCTTTTACAAAGTCAAAGTCAGTTTGTTAGTTTGGGGTATAAAATTATGTCTCTATTATGGGGTTTGACCAAAAGGTTTCATATTTGGCATATTTTCCAATACTTGCCAGTACTTTAAACTTTTGAAAAGTATCTCAGTCCCTTTCCTAATTATTTTACAGGTTCCATGTATATTATAGACAAATTGGAGAATACAGATAAGCATGATTTTTAAAAAATTACTCATAATCCCACCATTCAGACAAAACCACTATGGAGATTTTAGTATATGTATATATATATTGTGTACATGTATACACACTCTGTATACTGATCAACGATTTCCTTAAAATAAATTCCTAGAAGTGAAATTACTGGAATTACAGTTCCTTCTGAATTTTGGGGAGCTGTTTTCCTTGTATTTCTTTTGGCCATATCTACCCAAGTTTCCTGAAGCAACAGTAACTTGGAAAATATTCAGCAGAATGACATGGGAGATAAAAGAATTCTGTGCGGGCTGTGATTACTACTGCTTTAGATGGAAACAGAGTTAGATTGACTCCCCCCAAGTCCTCTTAGTGATTTTTAAAGCTTACCCTTTTCTTAAAGAAATCTGAGCATTGTAGACCATTTCTTCTTTTTATGACATTGTCATCTCTGTTAAGAATTGTGTCTGTAGAGACAGAAAATGTCAATTCATCCTCCTTGATCATTAATATGCCTTCCACTTATTATCACCCAGGGGAAAAAGTGATTCCATATAAGAAGGCAAATAGCATTCTGAGCTGTATACTATTACGAACCGTGAACCTCCTCACCCCTCCCCACCCCTACTCCCCCGGCTTGGGCGAAGGAAGGAGTTATTACTTGCAGCAAAGTAAGGAGAACAGGGGTCTTTCCCAAGGCGGTGTCTCTGTGAATCTGCTTTTTATAATATCTGTACAAGAAAGACACTTACATAGTTCCCTGACATTGTAAGATGTTCAGCTCCATAAACAACTCCCTTCCAGGGAATAGAAAGAATTAGTGCCTTATGCATTGTTCCCAAAAAACTTAATTTCTAAAATTTTTACCTTCCTGAACAAAATTAATTTTGGAATATGTGATATAATTTGGAGCTTAAGAAAGGGCTATTCAAAAAGTTGGGCTTGTCAGAATGACTTGTCTGACATCCAGAACCACTTCTTGGTTTTCTGTCAACTACAGCAGTGAATAGATTCATTGGGAAATAATCAGAATACAAGTGTATGGCCCACAACTTGAGGGAATGCTTTTACCATGTACCTTTTTGTCCCTTTTCGTCAAATAATGGCTGAGACTATATAGTTGTTGTCAAGTATATTTTAAATGATGAAAAGATTGATTCTAGAGTGGGTTGTAGATAATAATTCTCAAATCTCCTTCCCATAAAGGTTTCAGAATCAGTTAGGTATCAATCTTTCAGTGATAATTCAGTTGTAGTTCTGCCTTAAGCAAGGGGTGTATTTTTTTTTTAAGTTTTGTTAAACATGATTGACTTTAATAACTAAAAGATCAAGACTTATTTTGGTAGGGTGAGGTTTTTATAAACATAAAAATATATGTCCAAGAAATAAAAAATTGAAAGTGACTTGAATCTGTCTAGACCATTGGGTGAGCTTTTTCAAATTATACATGCATGCCAGGATCCCAAAGACTTGCTGAATCAGAATCTCAGGGGAAAGGCTTGGACCATGTGTTTTGAAGTGCTCCCTAGGTGTTTCTGATGCAGGCCACTGGCCTAATGGGTCCTCACTCAGCTGGGTACATGGGATGCCTACTGACTTAAGGAGGCAAGCCAGATCTTTAGCCACAGGCCATGTTTTGAAGCAGAGTGTGCCCTCCCCATGTCTCTCTGATGTCCTCATCCCCAAACACTCAGTTCTTAAATCACCACCATCAAACATTTACTGAATGATTACATTTATCTAGCCATTTCAAAACACATTTTGTAGATTATGCCTGATAGGCAGAGTAGTAGTCTAAAAAAGTTTTGTATTCTAGAGTTTTTAAATTTAGACTTATTTTTTTCCTAGATATTTCACCTTGAAGTCTACTTGTTTTTATAAAGTAATATATATTTTTCCTACTCCCTGTGTACCTATGGAATTTTTAAAATAAGTGTATATTCATATTGACATAGTTATATATTTTCCTCTCATCTTCATCTTGTGATTAGATTTGAATGCAGAGTAAAGACTGGAGTCTTTACATATATAAGTTTATAGGTGAAAAAAACTATATTTAACTTGTATATATGATACATGTTGGCTACTCATTTCAAGGTACCATTATACTGATAACTAGCTTATAGAAATTCCATAAATTGCTGTCTAGTGCAGAATTATAGAGTATTTCTCTTTTTTTTAATACTGAGAGGAGAAAGACAATTTTGAAATATATTAACTTTCATGTGGTTTAAATACTGGTACATTAAAAATATATACTTGTCTATTTCTCTCTTTAACCTTTGTGCATATTTCTCATTTGTATCCAGAAATTCTCTGTGGTAGAGATTAGCAAGAATCTGCCCCAGAAAAGAATTTAAAAAAGCTCTTAAATCACTTGAAACTCATTCTTCTTGTTGTGTGAAAAAGCCAGAGATGTTCGGGGTTTTATGTAAATAATTATTTTGATTAGGGATAGTGGTTGTCCCTGCAAATTTTACTGTTTCAAGATCCTGCCTAGCCTTGGATTACCAGAATGACAACCTCTTCAAGTGTATATTCTTTATTGTGGTAGTAATTATAACTAATATTTATATAGTGCTTACTGTTCTAAGTATTTCGTTAACTTCTTTAATATTCCTGACATTTTGTGCAGTGGGTGCTATTACTGTCCATTTTATAGATGAGGAAACTGAGGCACAGAGCAGTTTGGTAGTTCTCCCTAAGTCACTCAGTAAGTTGTTAAGCCAGAATTCCAACTCACAAAAGTGTGAGTCCACACTTAACCACAAAACAGCACATAACACTTGTGCCAAAGAATACTATCTGGGAATTTTTTTGAAGTCTCTTTTTGTTATAATATTTTTGGTAAGAAGTTCAACTGAGAGAAGTCTTAGTGTAAAAGTTATTTCAGCTTTAGAGTTGTCTCTTGGTATCCGCTGGTGATTGGTTCCAGGACCCCCTCAGATATTAATATCTGTGGCTGCTCAAGTCCCTTACATAAATTGGCGTGGTATTTGCATACATCCTCCTGTATACTTTAAACCAGCTCTAGATTACTTATAATACCTAATACGTTGTAAATATTATGTAAATAGTTGCTCTTGCCCAGCAAATTTGAGTTTTGCTTTTTGAGACTTTCTGGATTTTTTTTTCCCCAAATATTTTTGTTCTGTGGTTGGTTGAATCCCCCAGATGCAGAACCTGTGGATATGGAGGGCCAACTGTACTTTTTAAAAATGTGGCAAAATTTACATACAGTGAATTGTGCAGTTCTTAAATACACAATTCAGTGAGTTTTGACAAAGGTACAGCTATGTAACCTGTGCCCTGTTCCAGATGTAGAGAGCATTTCTGTCACCCTAGAAACTTCCTTCATACCTCCCGAGTCAGTCCCCACCTCCATCCTTAACCACTGCTCTGTTTTCTATCAACATGATTGTTTTGCCTATTCTTGACTTTCATGTAAGTGGAATCATACAGTATGGACCGTTTCTTGTCTGGCTTGTTTTGGTCAACATATGCAAATAAAATCCATTTAGAGTATTTTTAAGTTATTTATTTTGGTCATTTCATTTTTTCAGAGGGGTCTGTTTTACTTTATAAAGGAAACAGGTGTTAGCTTTTTCTTTACCCCCATACCATATAGTAATAGATCATTTTATGAACTACTTCCTTATATACAATGAAAACTAACTAATACTAAACAGAATTTAAGGACACTGCTTCAGAATCAGACCATGTTAAAATCCTAACCTAGTTAGTTTCAGAAAATAATTAACATACATACCTAGACTGTGGCGAAGACTTGCATCTTTTCATCCATTTTCAGTATTTATAAAACTTTCCTCTCTGGCTTTTCTCCTTGGCTGGTAAAATAGGAAAAACATTTTTCTTACTCTCTTGAGAGGCCCAGTCGTAAGTGTCCTGGAAGAGCTTTTCTTCTTGGCTGCAAAATCTCAGAATTGATCGTGGGACTTTGCTATTTGCAGAGTCCAGACTGTGACATCTAGGCATTTGATTGGTTAAATAAGCTTATTAGAGTAGCCCCTCTATCCTTAATTGATTCCACTTGATGAAATACTGGCTTTGCTTCTTAATACTTTACAATTTGACAAAGTTGCCAGAATGTCTATTTAGATATAGTTTTATCTGAAGAAATTCAGGCTAGATTGACTGTAATGTTTAGTTCTGTGATCAAAGGCCAAAACAACTGCCAGGTTTACCTCTAGGGTTAAAGTTCATTGCTTTATCGCTTTTTCCCCCTCCTTCAAATGATAAGAAAAGGTGTGTTTTTCCTTGGATAATTTTTCTGTTGTGACCAAGAGTTCTTTGTTTGAAATTTCAGAAGTTTGGAAACATTTAGTTAATAATCCCTCCATAGTGTTTATAATTAGTAAGCTTGGGGAAAATGTAGCCAGTGTTTTAAATATTTCTCATGTAGTCATTTGTATGAAATTAGATTTAGCAAAGAGGAATGCTTTGAAGGGTGTAAAATATGGTTTTGCAATCCCTGCTTTGATTTCCAAATTTTTATCTTTTTGCAGAAGTTACTTCCTAATGTATGTATATGTATACTCTAATGAAAATGAGAGATAATACATAGGTTAGGGTCATTAATATTATGGGTTTTCTTCTTATCTTCCAAAGTTTGAAGAAAACACACAAAATGAATTGATTTTTTTAATTTAGTTTTATTACATGGACTGCAGCAAAATGCAGGAAAGGGACAAAGTAAAAAGATAAAAAGGAGAGATTGGATAACCACCAATTATAACCAGTCTCTGCTTTTATAAAAGTATTTACTACTTGGGTAAATTGGGAAACTTCGAATATTGAGTAACAGTGGCAGACTTAACATGAATATTTATCAGAGAGATAAATAGTTAAGCTGTTCTTTGCTCTGGTACATAGTTCAGTATTCTGCTCAAGAGCCCTAAGGGACTCTTAGCCAACTCAGTCCTGCGAGAAAGAAATGTGGTATGAGCTCTTCTAAGACTGACTCTGCTGCTTTGCCTAATTCAAACTGACCAGTTAGGCCCTCTCTTACTTATTTCTTTTATTTCTTATCAGCCTCCTCAATAAAAATGTAAATTTTTCTATTATAGATAAATAAAAGTTAAATTGAAATTATTAATGGGTCACAAACTACAGAATTTTCTGGAGAGATAAACTCTGCTTAGGTAAAACAACTAGACAGTTCCAAGGTAATCATAAACAGCTGAGTTACATGTACTGAACATGAGTACTAAGAAAACTTGAAGGACTTTGCTCCAGCAGTTTCTCTCCTAGGACTATACCATGGAAATAAAAGCTTCAGTATATAACGCATGAAAGTACCCTATAGATGTAACTACAAAAGTGTTTATTATTGCAGCAAAAAGCTGAAAATAATATGAATGCCCACCAGTATGGAAATGGGTCAGTAAGTTATGATAACCTCAAGAAATACTATGGGGACATCAAGCAGAATGAATAGGAGCTGTGCGGGATGACTTGGTGGGAGGGAGTTCTATGAGGTATTGTGTTAGAAAGCAACATACAGAAAAGACTGTGTAGTATCCCATTTTTGTGAAACACTAGTGACTCAAAAAACCCTTAATGCAGGTGTATGTGTATGTGATTGTATGAGTATTGAGAAAAATAGGAATGGTTACATACTTACAAACAGGGGCAAGGTGCTATGTGGGTGGAAGGAGGGAAGGGGAGTGAGGACTCAAACAACAGAGGAAAGGGGGGTAAATGTTTAACTATTGAAAGAGTTCAGTGTGGTGTGATTACATTTATACACAACTACAATATATAGAGAGAGAGAAGTGAAGAAAACTAATTTAAAGAAATAAATCAACATGATCTGGGCTAATCAAGAAAGCCTTTTAAATGAGGAAAGTCTAAAAACAAGCATATATTGATGCCAGCATCTTGGAGTGGAATTGTTGTGGAGAAAGAAGAAATTTTAGAAAGGGGACACATTGTAAGCAAAGTCATAGGGAAAGAACAGATTGGACTGACTTACATAAAACGTAAGAAGGAATTAATTTCAGAATAATTGGGAGAATGATAAGAAAAAAGTTGGCCAAGTCACCAAAGACCACATGTTGTATGATTTCATTCATATGAAATCTCTGCAATAGACAAACCCATAGGGACAGAAAATAGATCAGCGGTTGTCAAGGGTTGGGTGGATTTGGAGGAAACAGGGAGTAACCACTGATTGGCATGGAGTTTCTTTTTGTAATGATGAAATATTCTAAAAATCAGTTAGGGTGATGGTTGCACAATTCTGCAAATATACCAAAAATAACATTGAATTGTAGATTTTAAGTGGGAGAATTATATAGTATATAAATTATATCTCAGTAAAGCTGTTACCCAAAAAAGTTAGCCAGATAAATTGGAGTCACCTGGTAGACAACATTAAGATCTAGGCTTAAGAGTTGGAATTTGATCTAATGGACAATAAAGAACCATTTTTAGGCTATGAATATGGAGTAGACTATCCATGGCTTCTCTTTTTTAGTTTCTTTTTTCTCTTTATATTTGTATTTTATTTATAAAAGTATATACTCATTGAAACAAAATTCAAATAATATAAAAAATGTTGTTAAATAGAAATTTTTAATTTATCTCATTCCCATAGATTACCACTATAATATTGTGATTTAAAAAAATATTCTTTTCTCTCTCTCCTTTTTTTTTTTTTAACATAGATAACATGGTGTCCATCTTGCTCTTTATGTTTTTTTATACTGCAGTGTTTCATGGCTGTCTTTCCATACTTGACATGGAGACTGGCTACTGCCAGAGAATAATAATAGTATCCCACATCTTGGAGTCATTGTTAAGATTAGACGAGTTGGTACATGTAAATAATTAGAATAGAACTAGACACGTATTAAGCATTCAATAAGCATTAGATGTTGTTTTACTATTATTAAGTGTAGGCTTAGAGATACAGCTTTTGTGTGTGATTGTTTAATAGTTCTTTTCTTTGGAAACCTAAAGTGAAAGCAAGCATAATCTCTATTTCAGAAGTGAAGCATTCACCCATTCATCACTGAGCTAGCAGCCAGGCAGTCTGCTAAATACTAATGCTAAGAACTAACACATAACACTTCATAACAAAACTTCTTAATATGGGTTTTTTTGGGTGAGCTGAAGGGAATCTGAGACTCTGAAAACAGTATGTCAAAAATTTGTATGTGCCTATGTGCAGTTTAGTAAACAGAATAAGTCCATAACTTTTAAAAGATTCTCTAGGGCATCTTTAAATCCTTAAGAACCATATGCTTTATCAAATTTGATTCTCATGACAGCCCCAAGAGGTAAATAATATTACTAGAGTTTTTGGAGGCTACAAAGATGGCCCTGACCCTCAGAGAGGTTATGTATACCCAGCTCACTGGTAATACAAAGTAAAAAGTAAAAAGCTCTATTAGAAAGGTATTATTATGCCTTAGAAATTCAAAAGGAGAAATTTATTCTAGCTCTTGAAATTGGGGAGAACTTTTTGGCCTTAAACACTGTTACATTAAAAACTATAGCTCATTTGACAAATATTTATCAAATGCCCACTAATGTCAGTTGTTATTCTAGGCCCTGGGAATATAACATTGAGCAAATAGATACAAATCTATATCTTCTTGGAGCTTGCATTCTTTTAGGGAAGTCATACACAGATAATGTTATCATTCTCATCACCTTATATATTAAAATTTAACGGCAACTTGGATTATTTGACTAACAATGCCTTCCACATAGTAATACGTAACAAATATTGGATTGAATGAGTAAAAGAATGAACCAAAAAGCTGGAAGAGACCTTAATAGGTCATGATCCCAGTTTTCAGGCAGGACCACATTTAACTATCATTTCTTCCAAATTTTTGCAATGGAGTAGAAATTTGAAACCTGGATTATCCTTAATTTGCCATGTGCTATGAGGAGATTTGGTATAAATAGAAAAAAATGAACTTAGGTGTCTCCATCTGGTATTAAGCTATCTTAAGTACTTTGGCACTATAGAAATATGAAACATCATTGTTGTTTGTCATTTTTAGGGGAGGTGACACCAGGACTATCCCAGGTGGAATATGCACTTCGCAGACACAAACTAATGTCTCTGATCCACAAGGAAGCACATGGGCAGAGTGGGACAGACCAGACAGTGGTTCTACTGTCCAACCCTACGTACTACATGAGCAATGATATTCCCTATACTTTCCATCAAGACAACAATTTCCTGTACCTGTGTGGATTCCAAGAGCCTGATAGCATTCTGGTCCTTCAAAGCCTCCCCGGCAAGCAGTTACCAGCACACAAGGCCATTCTTTTTGTGCCTCGGAGAGACCCCAGTCGAGAACTTTGGGATGGCCCCCGATCTGGCACTGATGGAGCAGTAGCTCTAACTGGAGTGGACGAAGCCTATACTCTGGAAGAATTCCAACATCTAGTACCGAAACTGAAAGGTAAGTGGGAACGGAAGTCAAATCACAGGCCATATTGTGATTAAGACCTTCCTTGCCTATTTAGACAAAGTTCTTCATTTCATAAAATGATTATCATAGCAGCATTCCCTGAGCACCATGGAAAGAATGTAAATCTTTTCCACAGAACTTTAAAGACTTCGTGTATTCATTTGCTAAATCTTCATTAGATTATTCATCCACAGAGACTGTTAACTATCCTACTTTGAAATCCCAGAGAGAGAATTTTCTTTTAAAGTGGAGAGTGGGCATGGGCCCCTCTTCAAGATCACTGACTAGTCTGTTGACCTTTGACTACTACTTCTTTTGCCAAGTCTTCAGAAAAGAGGCATTATTCTCGAAAAATTATCTGTTCATCACCAGCATCAGAATCACCTGGTGATGCATACTAGAATTACTAATGCATGATAGGTACTGGAAATGTAAAATCTGAGGCCCTCACTCTATACCTCCTAAATCAGAATCTGCTCTTTACAAGATTCTCAGGTGGTTCATATAAACATTTGAGTTCCTGCCTCTCAAAATAGTCACTTTCCCTACATTTATTCTGGTGAAATTATGATCACTCAATGTTTTGGGACTTCTTTTCTGGAACTTTTCAGAATATACACTACATTATAAACTATCCTTAGTGGTTCTTGTAAAGTTCCAGAAAAGAAGTCCCAAAACATTGAGTGATCATAATCATAACAGCTCTGGGGAGCATTTTAGTTTTTCAAGTGTCCAAAAGTCACTTAGAGCCAAATTTGATAAATAAGATAGATGATCAAGTTGGAAAATACTGATTTTAGACAAAATAATGTATGATGGCAAAATTTTAGTCTGATATTCTTGTATGGTTTATAAACCATTTCTGAAGTCAGTCTCTAAAGGAGACTTCCAAGGTAGTTTTCTGCAGTCATGGAGTAAGACTGTAAAACCGAGACAGTTGGTCTGTGCTTTCACACGCGGACATCGGGTAGTAGAGGTTGTCTTACTTTTTAGAAACTACAACAGTTAAATTTCTACTGAAGACAAGCTTGGAGTTTTACATGTAATATACATTGAAAACCATTTTTGTTTTAAAGTAAAAATATTTAAGAGATTGTATCACTAGTACCTATCCAGTCAGAAATATTCGGACTTTTCTCCTCGTCTGAGCCAAAGTACTTTGTATAAAACATACAACCCTTCAGTCTTAGGTTGTTGGGAATACTGCTTACAGGTTTCTGTCAGGAAAAAAGAAGGGAACAAGTGGAGACCTGGTGTAAGTGGAAAAGATTTTCGTAACGAGCCTTCTTATCTTGTATCAGGGAAAAATTGACCATTTCCTTGGGTCTCTAAAGTGAGAAGGTGACCTGTGGTTGTCTATAATGAGACATGGCAGATGGGAAAGGAAAGATTCCATGGATACGTGTGCATGAGCTTATGTTACCAACTGCGAGAGCTCCTCTCACCAGTACTGTTTGTAAGGGATGGAATATTTTTACCCATAAGATCATGAGCTGAGTACTTTTTTCTGAGTGTTCAGTTATTCAACAATGCCTTTAGCTCAGTTGTGGTGTGGAGAACTAATTGTCATAACTGTTCTTTAACAGTTAATAAATAATAAAATCAAAGCTTAAGTAAAGGCTGTCTCATTTGTCACCTTTATAGAGAACATCGCAGTTTGAAGGCAGAAAAGCTGTATATTCAGTCTCAGAATATCTTGCTATTTTCAGTGAATGACCTTTCCAGTGATTTCTCATCAAATCCTTCAATTACTTTAGTCCTGAGAGAGTTTGTGCTCAACCCTTTAGAGTTCCGCACTACACATTTTATAGTTTTGATTCTTGTTCAAGTCATTATGACAGGTGGTGTTTTATTTTAAATCTTTTTTGGTTTCTCACTTTGAGCCGAGACACATACACTGTGGTATGACTGGATGAGGCCAGCTCACACACAGCTCCACAGTGACTACCTGCAGCAGCTGACAGAGGTCAAAGCCAGGAGCAAGAACAAGGTCCGGGCTGTCCAGCAGCTGGTGCAGCGCCTCAGGCTGATCAAATCTCCTGCAGAAATTGAACGAATGCGGATTGCTGGGAAGTTGACATCACAGGTATGGTTACTACTGAAAAAGCTCCTTCAAAATTAAAGAATCTTCATCACTTAGGGTTCAGTGGGCACCTTGAGGCAGTGCAGCAACCTCACAGCACATGGACATTTAGCTTCTACTTTGATGTATATATATATATTTCACCACAATAATGTTTTAGCCATTTTTAAGTGTACAATTCAGTAACATTAAATATACTCACATTGCTGTACAACCACCACAACTGTACTTCTCCAGAATGGTTTTATGATCTCATTCTGAAACACTGTACCTATTAGGGAGTAAATCCTCATCCTCTCTTCATCTAGCCCCTAATAGCCACTGTCCCACTTTCTAACTCTGTGAGTTTGACCAGTCTAGGCAGCTCATATAAGTGGAGTCATCCAGTATTTGTCCTTTGGTTTCTAACTTATTTCATTTAGCATAATGTCTTCAGGATTCATCCATGATGTTTGTAGCATATATCCGAATTTCCTTCTTTTTTAAGACTAAATAATATTTCATTGTATGTATATGCAACATTTTGTTTATCTGTTCATCTGTTGGTGGTCATTTGGGTTTTTTCCATCTCTAGGCCAATGTGAGTAATTCTGCTGAGAACACTGTAGTAGAAATATCTGGTCAAGTCCTAACTTTCTTTGAGTATATCCTGAGAAATGGAATTGCTGGATTAAATGTTAATTCTATGTTTAATCTTTTTGAGGAACCACGATACAATTCACAAGGGTTCCAATTTCTCCATATCCATGACATTCTGGGTTTTTCTGTTGTTGTTTCTGTTTTTTTGTTTTTGTTTTTTTTTCCAGTAGCAGCCATCCTAATGGGTATGAAGTGATATCTGATTTGGGGGTTTTCTTTAATATAATTTTTAAAGATTACACTCCATTTACAGTTATTACAAAATATTGGCTGTATTTCCCATGCTGTACAGTACATCCTTGTAGCCTCTCTTACACCTCCTGCTCCCCAACCCCTAGGTTGCCCCTCCCCTCCCTCTCCCATTGTAACCACAGTTTGTTCTCTGTATCTGTGAATCTACTTTTTTTGTTATATTCACTAGTTTGTTATATTTATTAGATCTACATATAAGTGATATCATACAGTATTTGTCTTTGTCTGACTTATTTCACTTACCATAATGCCCTCCAAGTCCATCCATGTTGCTGCAAATGACAAAATTTCGTTCTTTTTTATGGCTGATTTGCATTTCCTTAATGGTTAGTAATGTTGAGCATCTTTTCATGTGCTGATTGCCCTCGAAACACTTTTAATCAGTATGTTTCATGCCATGCCTTAACCAAAATATTACCATGCAGAAATTTAGCAAAACAGTTCCAACTAATTCCAGGAATTAACAGTTTACCCCACCCTGATCCATTTTTAAGGCTTTTTCTAATAAGATAAAATGCTTAGTTTAATAATAATTACTTGCCTTACAATGTCTTATAATTAGATTAGACAATCAAAATGCACGTGCTGAATCCAAACATTTACAGTATTTAATGTGGGGTTGGTATAGATTTAAACAGATAGCCAAACCATCCATTTGTACTTTCTCGTGTTTGTGTACAAACTGTACAATTCTTTTGCTTCTTGGATCTATATCTCTCTGTCCTTCTTGGCATATGTCTGCTGATTTATTAAGAATCATAATCTATCATGAATCAACTGTAAATATTCACCAGCCAATTCTCCTACATAGGGGATAACATCCTGAGAAGGCTTTAATGCAGTCTGCCATTATATTTGATCATTAGTATAATTATTATCATAAGTTTTATTAGTATCTACAATGTTAATTTTACTTACGACTCCTTATAATAATACCTTTGTAGTTACAGGATAAATCAGGCAAAATAGTGGTATAATTATTTTGTTGTTCTCCACCCAGTCTACCTTTTCCCATATACCATGTAGTATTTCTCATTAGAGTATAAATCAGAGGCCATATCTGTTACTTCAGAAGTCAAAACATCTTGAGTACATAGCCACGTTCCTTCTCCCAGGTTATGTGGTTTGACAGATACTGGTGCCCAGGGAGAAGAGTCCTGCAACAGAACCCATTTATCTGCCACAGGAAGCACTGTAGTGCTGTTTCAAATTTGTCCAGTACTCACAAACTGCTCTATAGGGAAAGAATGGTTAGCACTCATTTGGGGCACTAAAGCCAGTAAAGAGCACCTGGACAGATTGCATCCTCTAGTTAACATCTTCTGTAGACTGCAGGGCCTGTAACTCTCCCATAATTGCATACCCTGGATTTCTGCTGGGGAATCCCTGGCTGTAGTGCTTGGGGTGCCTTGGACTCCATTTGAATTAAGATATCTAATGACCTCACTTATGTTAGCATGCAAGCGTGTTCTGTTCCCACTCCTGGGTTGATTTGGGCGTGTTGTCTGTCTGTGCTCTAATTAAAAGATTCACTTTGTGAGCACTGTGTCATCCTTCAAGTGGCTTGCCACACGTGTCCTTACTCCTGGAATGGGATACCTTCAGGGCACCCTATTCACGTTAGTAGTCTTTTTCAATCATAGGTGTTTCCTCACTGAAAGCAAGTCTGCGTGGCCAACACTCCTAGCCCAGCTCTCATTTCAGATGGGCCAACACCAGACGTGTTGTTGCCATTAATTACTAACTGCTTTAGTATAATTAAGAAATAAATTTGGTACCCCGAAGCAGTAATCCCTCCAGACCTAGATCATATGAGAAGTAGTCACTCCTGTACAGACTTTGGTTTGAGTTTTCTATAGCACTTCTCATGACCAACCACAACAAATTTCAAAATTCTCAGGAATGTAGCCTCACTAAGTTTCACTTAGTTCTCTTTTTTTTTGTCAGTAATCCCAGTGTCCCACATGTCCCTCCTCTTCAGGCCTATTCACCCACAGTAACAGGGCAAATAGCTATTTTTAGACATAATGTTATTATGACAGATGGGACATGTCATTCTACCATCATATTGTGATACCTTTTTTAAATCTTCATCATACAATCAATGGCTACATAATGTTCATTTAGATTATTTTTTGTTTTTTTGAGGGGGAGAGGTAATTAGGGTTATTTATTTAATTTATTTTTAAATGGAGGTACTGGGGATTGAACCCATGACCTCGTGCATGCTAAGCATGTGTTCTACCACTGAGCTATACCCTCCCCCCTACCTTATTATTAAATCAGTGTTTTTCAAGTTCAACCAGTTAAATAGTCCCACAGTTTGCTTCCTAACGCAGATCCTCTATGATAGATCCACCCTATGAAATGAGGATCAAAGAAGCTAGGTACCTTCATATAGTCATACACAGAGCTCCTGTCTCTTCATCCATTTTGAGGACACATGCACTCTGGGAAGTGTGTTTGTTAGACAATGTGTATTGTCTAGCTCCCTTTTTGGCTCTTGAGAAGAGGAGGAGATTTCAATCAGAGCCCTTCGCCCCAAGGGGCTTCTGAGTCAAAGCTAAGAGAAATATTATTCTCCTGCTTTAAGCATCTCTTGAGGCACCAAAATTATGTTAATTTTCCCTTTTGTGGCACCCATTTATTGGTTCCCTTTCCCTCAGCAACAGTCTTGCCTTTCCATTTATCATTAATTTTAACCCACACCTTTCCCCCTAACGTAGAATGTTCTGTTTCAGCCACTGAGCTAGTCCATTCCCAATAACGAGGGGAAAGATTGGATAATTACAGAAAAATGGGGCTATACTATTAGCTGTAGGGGCAATTTTTATTAACAATATGAGCTTCAGTGGGAGCCAGTGGTCCATGCCATTGTCCAGTGCATCTGCCTGGGTTGAATTCCTCCATGTCCATTCATTTCATGGACCTTTGTTGCTATTTCAGGAGATCCAATTAGGCCATCAGCTTGTTATTCCAGTCACCTTCAAACCCTAGCATAGGGTTTTTTGGTGAGCATCAACATGTCCTACTTTGATTTGCCCTTAGAATTTCCGCAGAGATTTACAACAGGTGGTGGCCCACATGTGGGGATCTTTTATTGTTCAGTTATTTGTGGCCCGCTTGTTGGACCAATTGCAAGTCTACTGGCAACAGCCCAGTAGTCAGTATTTACCCACATAATAAGGCTCTTATTTGTGTCCGGTTCCTCTGTCATGGCTAGGAACATAGCATGTAATTCAGCTTAGTGGATCAACTCATTCTTACCTTTTTTGTTAGGGATTTCACCTTCTGCTGGACTCAACATCTGCTTTCAGTACCAAATTGCCCTCAGTTCTGAAACTACCATTGGTGAACCAGACCAATTGCCTAGCATCCTTGGGCAGTTGGTGAAGAGGAAGGATCTGAGAAAAAAGGCCCATGGGTACCCTGGTGACATGCTCCATATAGTGCATTTCCATTTTATGATAGAACGCCTCTGGGCCTTGCCCTTTTATTGGAATGCTTTTCTGGCATGAAGTAATACTGTAAATGTACATTGGAAACCACTCTACATGAATGTAAATTGTTGCAGGCTTTCACTGGTGACTGATAATGAGAAAAATGCATTAGCGAGATCAGTGTGGGATACTGGTCTCCTTTAGTTTGTTGTATCCGTTGAGTAGTCTGGACCATATTGGGGACAGCTGAGTGTCTTGAGGATGTGGTGTTATTGAGCCCCCCTCTCCCGATGGCCTACTGTTAGTGACTTGATTCATTAGCCTTCCTCACAGGCCACTGGGCTGTCTCAGTGAGTTTATGGACACTAATATAACTGCACATGAAATTTCTTTATTCAGGGGAGTACTGCCTTCCAGGTATCCTGTAGAGTTTTCGGTTTTCTGGCTGAGTTGGCTTAGGTTAATTCTAAAGGCTCCATGTTGCCTGTTTGATGAGTACAGGATAAAGGGATGATCCTAGTTATTCTCTTATGTATATATATGTATATTACTCAGTAGAGGGGAGGAATTTCCATTCAAACGTTATCTCCATATCAATTATACATTCAGGTAAGGGAGACACCACAATATATATTGTTCTATCATATATTCCAGCTTTTAACCAGACTTTAATTTTTATCCCTGTCACAGCATCCCCATGTTCCCCTGAATTAACTCTGTCATCCCTAAGTGTCTAATTTCAGCCCTAAGCACTACTGTACACTATGCTCCTGTACCCAGTAGTTCTAAAAGAATTTCTTCTCTACCTCCAGTCATTCACGTATACATTTGTAAAAGGTCTTGAATCCCCTGCCAGGGACCCTGGAAGAAGATTGATATGAAGACCAGGGTCCATTTATAAGACAAGGGAGAGGCAGAGCAGTTGTCCATCTCTGGATATATATGGTGGACCCCTCCCTTAATCCATTTTCGTCAACTGGGGGTTTCCCTGTAACAAAAGTGAGCTCTAACATTCTCCTCCACTCAACAGTGTTTAAAGCCAGAGACATTGCTCCTTGATCTTAAATTCTTAGGAGCCATTTTTAGCAGAAGTTTATCAGGGTGTTGCATGTAAATCTAAAAAATGGCCCATTTCCTTTACTGAATAACCCCTTCTGTGGTTTTTTTGTCCTCCATCTATCATTTTGCCCTACTTGAATTATCTTAGTTGTAGTGTGTCTCACAAGCTTAGCTGGTTTGTCAAAACTTGTAGTGGCCCAGCTTCCTTTGGTTAGAGCTCCCCCTGCAGCCCAAAGAGGGTGAACCTCATCTAAAGAAGATTCTGAGCTTGTTTTCAGCCAATGCTGAAAGCCACAACCACACCAGAGTTTTTTAGCTGAACTGCCATCGATTTGCAGTTCTCTTCCAATCCATTTTATGCTAGCTCCTAACATTCAGGTTCTGTCATTTCCAGACTCCACTGATTTCAAAGCCAATGCTACTTCAAGCTAGTGGTGGCTTGGCAATCACCTAAGCTCATAGTTTATTTTCATCCCCTTTATCAGAATCATTCTTTTTTCTTTCAAAATAATGCCTTAACCTTATATAATTAATAATAATTCAGATATGCTGGAAAAACTGGATATCCACATGCAAAATAATGATGTTGGACCTCTACCTCATAACATATACAAAAATTAATTCAAAATGGATCAATGACCTAACCCTATGAGCTAAAACTATATAAAACTCTTAGAAGAAAATATAAAATTGAATCTTTATGACCTTGAATTTGTCAGTGGATTTTTTAGATATGGGTCTAGTATTCACAACATGTAAAGAATTCTTGCAACTCAAAGACATATATAGTCAGCTGGAATTAAATGCTGTGAAGAAAAATAAAGCAATGGAAAGAGATAAAGCATGATGAAAAGTGCTGATTTAGATAGGGTGGTCAGGAAAGGCCTCTCTAAGGATGACACATTTAAGGAAAGATCAGAATATGAAAAAGGAGCGGCCAAGCAGATAATCCCATTGCTTCCCACTTGCTTTTCCTCTCTGGGGCTTTATGATGATGTCATTACCTTGTATTGAGAAAAGTTATTAAAAACATTCCTTCCACAATTCATTTACTCTCAGAATAAGAAGTCAAGAGAAGTCTGTAGTTGTAATATCATATAATCATATCTCTGTGTAGCTGATTTGTTTTTATCCCACAGACATTGGAAATTATATAGCTGACAGTTTCTCTTTCCACGTTGACTGCTAGAAAACTCAGGGATTAATTTGTGCCCTGTCTTCATTGGCCATAGTACTTGTGAAGGTCATTATGGTGTGCCATTTTTTTTTTTTCCTAGCTCCATTACCCTCAAACCTTGATTTTCTTTAACTCTACCATGAATTTATGCTCTCCTGTTATATTTTATGTATCCATGTAAGTTAATCAAAATCCTTTCTAGAACAAGGTGAATTATAAACATGTATATTTATAAAAATAGAAAACATATAGTCAACTATACTTCAATTAAAAGTAAATAAATACTAAAAAAAAAAAATCGTAACACATATAATGTGACTATCACAGAGAATTAAAGTCTTTATTGTATAGGCCAGTGGTTCTCAACTGGGGCAGTTTTGTCCCCCAGGGGACATTTGGCAATATAATTATCACAGTTGTGGAAGGCTACTTTCATCCTATGTTGAATAGGACAGCCACCAAATGAAGAATAATCTGGCCCAAAATGTTGATAGTGCCAACGATGGGAAACACTGCTATAGACTGGACCAGTCAATCCATAATTTCATATATTCCAGGGCTGTTGAAACATCTTGTAACCTAAATGACAAGTGTTTCCATGTAGCTTATTCTAGCTTACAATGTATATTCTAACTGGGAAGGTTGGGTGCCCTGCCACTAAGTCTGTCTAGTCAACTATTCCTGAAAGCACTTTTTTCCTCTTTGGAAATCTATATTATGATGCCTGCAAAGTCACAGCTTCAGGTCAACAAAATTGAGGAGAAACGTGCTTTTCGTTTGAGCTCCAGTATTTTGAATATTTGAATAAGCAACATAGTTAAAATGAGACTGTTCTTTTCATCCTTCCTTCTCTTTGCAGGCTTTCGTAGAGACCATGTTTGCTAGTAAAGCCCCTGTGGAGGAAGGCTTTCTTTACGCTAAGGTGAGCTTTAAATGGCTGGAAAAGTTTTGCTGGAGGCAAATGTAATTTCATTGATTTGCACATGGCATCCATTTGGCTTTCATGGAAGTGAGCAGGATATCAGTGGAGAGGGTTTGGTTCTTAAATGTCACAGGTAATTTATTAGATGAGCCTAAAATGTGAAGAGCCACAACTAAAGGAGAAAATTGCAAAGTATAACAGATACAGAAGGAAAGACTTTCACAAATGTGAGGTAAGAAGAATACTGTTCAAGTAAATGTAAAGGCAGAGAATCTGAGGCAATATGGTAGATATCAGATACGAAACAGTCGCCAGCTCTGTCCTAGGACATAATGAAGTTAGTAGAGTTTACCACTTGCCTAGCATCCTTTTTTATAGTTCCAGAGTCTGTAGGTTGGTAGCTTTTTGAAAGGTTGAAATTGCTCATTGAGAGCTGTTGTTCAAAATGCAAGCTGTATTCCAGTGTTGATCTAAATAAAAATAAACAAACAGTAACTTTACATGACTATCTCTGTACTCAGCCTTCATCGTAGGTTTTCTGTGTTCTCTTCTTGACTTAACAGTTTGAAAATCATAGGAAATTTAGAGCACTCAGAAGGAAAGAACAGATTTAATAATAGATTTGAATAACAGTATTGGGCTGAGAATGAAAAAGATAGACTGAGTATATACATCTATCAAAATTCATCAAATTGTACATCTGAAAAAAAAGAAATGGACTGAAATTATAGCATAAAATTTCAGTTAAATGTGACGGCTGGTTTTCTAGTAATGACTTCAGTACTTGAGTAGACGTATGGGCCATTGAAGAGAGCCTGGGCTGGGACAGCCCTAAAGAAATCCTTTCTTCAGTTTAGACTTTTAGTCATACTTTGCTGTTGTTTTTCAGTTTGAATTTGAATGCCGGGCCCGTGGTGCAGACATCTTAGCCTACCCGCCTGTGGTTGCTGGAGGTAATCGGTCAAACACTTTGCACTATGTGAAGAATAATCAACTCATCAAGGTACACAAAATGCTTTCAGTGCTGCTCCCTCTGGGTCCAGATGCCCTCTTAGAAAACTCACGGTCCCTTCACCCTCAGCTTTCACAGAATAACTGCCATTCATAAATCATGGTGTTTATAAAATGCTTTTACAGGCATTATCTCATTTGATCCTTCCATTAGCACTGTGAGGTAGGAGCAGTCATTAACATGCTTGTTGAATAGATGAAGAAAATAAACTTTAAAAAATTAGGTAATTCATTAGTGCTGAACCATCTATTCTATTCTAAAGCCTCTGCTCATTTCCTTTGATAACACTGCTTCTCTAAGGACTTGTGGCAGCAGTGGGCCAAGCACATTGTGGAAGCAGGCAGATTTTAAGGATACCTTATTAGCTGTGAGGGAAGTTATCTTTTATGGTTTTCTCCCCAAGTGACTATATAAACAGAGAATTGTGTATTCCTTTAATAAGTCTACTTCTAATTATATATTTTAATATGCAGTAAATTCAAAAGAATAAATATAGCAAATGTGTGAATTACACAACATAATTTTTTTAAATGAATACCCGTGAACCAACCAGTCAACTCAAGAGCTAGAGCATTACCAGTATGTTACATCTACTTAGGTACCCTTATGCTCTGCCATCCTACAGCCCCTCTCCCAAAGGGCACTTACTGATACCCTAACTTTTTGTCACTGTCTTGATTTCTTTCAGTAGTTTTATCTTATAGACATGATTCCCCCAGACAATCTTCATTAGTTCTGCTTGTTTAGGGACTATATGAAAGTTATATACTTCTGTATGTAGTTTGGGGGACTTAACTTTTTTTTAACTCAAGTATGACAATACACATTTTTCTACTATTACAAGCAATGTTCTGTGAACATTCTTGTATATTATTCATGGTATATAAGTTCTCAAGTTTGTCTAAGGACACTTAGTAATCGAATTGCTGGGTCATCAGATGAGCATATGTGCAACTTTAATAAAAAATACCAAACATTTCCAAAGTGGTTATATCAATTTATATATCTCTTCCTTCTGAGATAGTTTGGTAGATTATATTTTTCTGCCATTTTGTCTAAGTATTTTAATTTACCCATAGTGTCTTCTTATCTTTTAATCTTTTGTGTTTGTAGTTATGTACCTTTTTACATTCTTGATATATTTTTGCCTTTTCTTTTTTTCTAATAGATCTTAATAGACCATTTCTTTAAAATGTAAACATACATATTCCTTATGAACTAGCAATTCCTTTTATAGGTATTTTTCCGAGAAAAATTGAGACATATGTCCACAAAATGCCTTGTACTAGAATGTTGATAGCAAGTTTACTCATAATAATCCAGGGGTCCATAACCAGGATATTGCCACATGGTAAATTCTTAAACTAAAAAGGAGCAAACTATAGCACTCCAACCGCATGAGTGATCTTGAAAGCATTATGCTGAAAAAAATAAGCCAGACACAAAAGATTACAAACTATTTGACTCCATTTATATAAAATTCTGAAATAAGCAAAACTAATCTATAGTGATAGAAATTTGATCAGTGGTTGCTTCTGATGCAGCATTGACTGGGTTAGGGGTGTGAGGTGTGGTTACACGGCTGTATACATTTGACAAAACTGACTTAAATTTGTATGCTGAAGATCTGTGCAAAGAAATCTCACTAGAGGTTTGTTGGTTTTTACTAGTCGTTTAAAACCAACTTTTCACATCATTAATGCTGTTTTGACTTTGTTTATCATCTCATTACCTGGTGCCCTGGCCTTTGTTAATTTTACTCTTCTACTCTTTGTGTTTATTCTTCTGTTCTTTTTCTAGCTTCTTAAATCGGATGCTAAACTCATTCATTTTCATCCTTCCTTCTTGTCTGGTTATTCAAGGATAGAGATCTCACTTTCATTACATTCCTACATCCTCTCCATTCAGTCCTTCAGCGGCTTCAGTTAGACATGTAGCAGAGCTCTCTGTTTTTAGCAAGCTAAACTGTCTTTTGTGTTTGCATTTGCCTTGTCTGTCTCTGTCACACTCTAGTTGGTAGGTCTGTCTCTCAGGAAACTAAATTTTCTCCTCATTTGTCTAATCTGCTACTTCAGCCATCCACTGAGTGTTTTATTTCAGCACGTGTTTTTATTTCCATTTGGTTCCTTTCAAATCTGCCTAGTCTCAGTGGTCTCTTGTTTCTTGTTAATCTTTGTGATTCCATTCTTTATTTAAACATCTCATAATAGCTATTCGATATCTGATCATTCCATTATCTGAAATCCTGGAATATCTAAATTTGGTATTTGTTGTTCCTACTGACTGTCACTCACAGTGACCTACTGCCTCATATACTTGACAGCCTTTGGTTATGAGCTCATATTTGCTTCATGGTTTTTTTGGGAAATCATGCAAGCCCAAATTGGGGGGATACTTCCTTTAACTGTTATTTGCCTATGCTTTAGCCGGAAGTGAAGTGGGTCCTAATGACCTGGGCCCTGTTATCTGCTGTGAGCATCCTGGGTTAATGCAATGATCTCCGGTTCATTTTCCCCACTTTGCTACACCTCCTTTCCTGTAAACTGTAACACTTACCATATCACTGCTCCCAGTTCTAGTTTCAGTTCTGGGTTGTCTTTATTAAAATAAAATTAAAAAAAAAGTCTTTAAGACGTCTCTTACATGATGTAATGTCATCATTTCATAAAATATGTTTTTATTCACGATCTAGTTGTTTTCTAAAATCTATTCTATCATTTTGCCAGAAAAACGCTACTTTCATTCTTAGAAGTTGCCATTGTTACGTTTATACTTATTTGGCCATTATTCTGTGCGCTAAGTTTCTGTGCTTATTTAGATATGAATAAGATATGGCCTATCTTCAAGGGTGTAAATAGAAAATTTCAGTGTAACATGACAAGTAGTAAAACTGAGATGTACCCAAAGGGCTTTTTTTGCCCCCACATGTATTTTGATGGAGAGCAGAAAGGGAAATGATATTCTAAAGTTAAATGGTTAAAGGTAATTGCATTTGAATAAAGGCCCTGGATACCAACTTGTATAGAATTTTTTTTATTAGTAGTGATAATGGTAACATTTATGCTGTGCTGATGTTTACACCTAGTAAGTCAAACCCAAGCACTGTGGTTCCAGAGCCAATGCACATAACTGCTATACAGTGCCGTCTTACTTTAGCCAATGTGAAGTCATTTGAAAAACTTAGGTGCTATTTCTTGTGAGAAGGAATCAGAGAAGATTAATCTACTTTAAATTAGACCCTTTTTTTTAATAAATAAAATGAAAGGCATAAAGAGTTTAAATTAGAAGAAGAAACAACCGACAGTCGTAAAGTCACCTGCTTTTGCCTATCTTACTTTTGTTCCAGGATGGGGAAATGGTGCTGCTGGATGGCGGTTGTGAGTCTTCTTGCTACGTGAGTGACATCACTCGAACCTGGCCTGTCAATGGCAGGTAGGGCTTCTACAGATCCCACTGCTTCTTAGGAGTATGAGTTGGAATGTGGATATATTTGGAATAAACAACTAGAGAAATAGACAGGTCCCCTCTAGCTCAGGTTAACTGCCTTTGCAGAACTCCTGGTTATTTTCCTCAAGAGTGTTTTATTCATTTATCTCAGGATCAGGCACCTAAAAACACCTAGTTAATACACCTGCACACACATTTTTTAAAAAAATAAACTTAAAGTTTTTATTTTCTGATTATATAAATAATATTTAGATTATGGTAGAATACTTTGGCCATATTAACCCCCCACAGGTAATAATTATAGAATCTGGACAAAATATTAAAAACTAGTATTTGGAGGCACCAGAGAGCTTCCCAAAACTGGCAACTGCAGCATAACTCTTTCCCTGAAAGAAGAGCTATAATGAGTAAGATGTTAGAGATTTTTGCTTGAGGGCATTCCCCAATCTGCACAATTTAGGCAGCAGGAAGTCGCTACAGCATTTGGGCATAAGGTATCAAAGAACAGAGTTAGGTACTAGCAAACAACCAGAAAGATGGGGGGAAATCCTGGAAGAAAGGGTTCTGCAGAGAGGGTGAGACCGAAAATTTGCATATAAAATATTCCAAAATCCTTGGCTGATCACTACATTATAAGTTGGGCAGAGACCCCAGGAGGCTGAGCAAAATACCAGCAGCTAGAATTTGAATGGACTGAGCAGAGCTTTTAGTTGCTTCTCACTAAGAGCAGTTTGCAGTTTTAATCCAGCCAAGTTAACAAAATCACTTTTCAAAAGAACGTAACAGAATTTTAGAGTCTCTACATTGTATTATTCTTAATTTCCAATATTCAGTTAAAAAATTGCTAGACATAAGAAGAATCAGGAAAATGTGACCCATAATCAGGGAAAATATAGTCAATAAAAACAGATCCTAAATAACCCTAATGTTCCAATTAACACGCAAAGACTTTAAGGCAGCTAACAATAGATGTGCTCAAGGAATTAAAGGAAGATATAAGTGTAATGTGTGAACAGATGGAGAATCTGAGTAAGAAATAAAAAAATATAAAAAGAATCAGGGATACTGGGGAGATGACAACAAAAAATAGTTTTTCAATCTCTCCAAATTGTCCAATAAGAATAGAGCAACTAGGTAGCAAAACCAAATACTACATGATGGAGTGTCACTAAAACCTCAATATACAAACAGTTATGAACACACTACATATAGCCACAAGGCCTGGGTGGTATCAGTATCTGTGTGGGAGGCAGAAGGAGGCAGCAATTGTAGGGGGTGCTATGAGAATGATACGAGAACCCCAAAATACCCAACAACTATTCACTAAAAGGATGATGAGCCATTCTGAGAACAGAAGCTGAAAACAGGAAGGATTTGCCAATCCAATGGCTCAAGAAAGTCTGAAGGTGCTGGGCTCCCTTCTAGGACAGGGGCTCAGACTTAAGGGGAACTGCTGGAAGTAGATTTAAAACTGAGTAGGTTAGGGACTAGAGAGAGGAAGGAATGAGATCCTGCAAATCCCAGTGGAGGGGAGGAACTAAACCTGGAAAAATCAGAAAGCAGTTGCCATATGTTTTACCACTACACCAAAAAAGCAGATTACATTCTGTGAAGCATAAATCTTTCCTAAATCCTGCCTCACTCTAAAAGTACAAGAAAATTGATTTCACATAAAATAAGCAAGTAAAAAAAGCATCAAGGTTAAATCTCACACAGAATTATTAAAAGCAAAAAGAGAATAAGGAGCAGAATAACATCCCTACAGATGATGAAAGCATGCCACAAAGACATGGCTACAAAATAAAAAAGTGGCCTGCTGTTTCAGAACAACCTAAAATTTTTAAGCAGAACATTCAGAACATGAAAGAACAATGTAAATCAGAATTAGAAAATCTTAGAAATGAAGTGACAAACTCAGGAAAGAATTAGAAATAAAATTTGAAATCATTCCAGAAAAAAGTCTAGACTTAAAGGTACCCAACAGCAACGAAGCACAATAAAACCTTAAATAGATGGTGAAACGAAAGAAAACTTTAAGAATCAAAATGAAATAAAAAGAAAAAGATTATAAGAAAAATGGCAAATATTAAAGATAGGCAAAGAAGTTAGAATATACATATAAAGGAATCCCTGAAGAAGAAAACTAGAGCGAGGGGACAGAACAAACACTAAAAACTATAATTCAATAAAATTTTGCTGAAATTAGAAAAAAATATTTGAAACTACCTTTGAAAGAGCATACCATGTACCTGAGAATATCAACCCAGAAAAAAACAGTAAGACATAGTCTAGTAAAATTCTGAACCTGCAAGAAAAAGAAAAATTCCTTTTGAGATCTAGAAAAAAAAGAACACATGATTAATAAAGGAAAGGAAATTAGACTTTTATCAAACTTTCAAAAACAATGCTTTCTGCAAGAAGAAAACAGAATAACATATTGAAGATGCCCAGAGAAGAAAAGTGTGAGCCAAAGGTTTTATCTGCGGCAAAAGAAATTTTCAGCAGATAGGGTACAAATTGTTGTGTAGGAACTCAAGCTGTATGATCAGGAATGAAAGAGGATATCACAATAAAACCTGAAAATAACAAAGGATAATACTATGTGAACAACTATATATATTCATCATTGTTAGTCATTGAGGAAAATGCACATTAAACTTCTACCCATCCACTAGCATGGCTTAAATAAAAGAGACCAACCACACCGAGTGTTGGCAGTTACGCAGTGCAACTGGAACTTTCATACATTGCTCTTGGTGGTGGGAAATACTATAATCACTTTGGGGAAGTTTTTGGCAGTTTCTTATAAAGTTAAATAGACACTGGTCCTTTGACCTAACAAATCCACTTCTAGGTATTGACCTAGGAGAAATGAAAACGTATGTCCACAAAAGACTTATACAAGAATATTCCTAACAGTTTTGTTCACAATAGCCAAAAGCTGGAAACGACAGGAGAATGAAGACACAACTTGTGGTCTCTTCATACGGTGGAATACCACTTAGCAGTACAGAGGGAACAAACTACTGATTGAAGTAATACCATGGACATTGTGCTGAATGAAGGAAGCTGAACACAGAAGAGTACATATTGTATGATTTCATTTACATGATGTTCTAGAATAGGCAAAAAGTAAGGTAAAAATAATCAAACCAGCATTTCCCTCTGGAGGTGGGGGATTGATTAGGAACAGGCATGGGGAGTGTCCTAGGGGGTTGGCAGTGTTCTGTATCAGATATGGATCTGGATCAATCAGAGTCCTCCATATATTATGTATGTGTGTATGTATAGGTAGGTAGTTAGGTTCCTGACTGATGATTGGTTGATTGATTTTAAGGAATTAAGCAGTGATGGGATTGGCATGTCTGAATTTTGGAGGGCAGAACTGCAGGCTGGAAACTCAAGCAAAAGTTGATACTGCATCCCTGAGGCAGAATTCTTTCTCCAGTATAGCACAGTAGTGCTGGCATTTGAATTCATTTAGTGTAGGCTACCTTCTGATCCATGTTTCAGCCAGTCAACCTCATAAACCATTAGAGCCTGACTCCACAAGCTTCAGCATTGAATCTAGACCCTCTCCTTTGTGGACCCATATCAATAACTTCAGCTTGATCCAACTTTGTATTTCTTCCACCATTATCCCACACATTAATACCCATTTCTGCACATATTCCCAGATTTTTGTCTGTATAAATAGGGAAAGTCATGCAGTTCCTTTTGGATTGTAATGCCTCTCATCATGGGTCACGCTTTGTACCTAACTTTTCAGGACCTGCTGGGAATAGCATCTAGTTGTAGGTTTAGAAGCAAATACCAAGGCAACTGCCTCAGGAGAGACACTGTAGGTTCTCAGTCAAAACAAGGTTAACCTCCTCAGACGGGAGGAAGGGCTGCTGCTACTAACAAAGAAGACTCAGCAAAATTTAGGGGTTCAGTGTCCTCAGCTTCAGCAGCCTCGGCACATCCATTTGTCAGACTTGTACAGCTCAGGTTTGTGCATTTCAGTGTATGTGAAATTTACATTAAAAAGAATTGTTAAAAAATGTTTACTAGTACTGTGGTGGAGTGGAGTATGGGTACTCTCACCGAAGATACAAACATTAACAGTGCTGCCAGTGACTGACCCTGGGCGATGGATACATAGGTGTTTATTATACCATTATGTTGTATTTAACCACTATTAGGGGACATTTAGACTGTATCCGCTATCATTATTTTAAAAATCACATTTTTGTATATTCAGCTTTTTCTGAATTTCAAATGTTTTCTCAGGATGGATTCTTAGAGCAGAATTACAGACTTAAATTTTATGAGAATCTTAAAGGCCCTTGATTTAACTGCCTGTACTAATTTACAATCCCATCAAAAATGTATAAAAATACATATCATAAGGAGGGAGGGTATAGCTCAAGTGACAGAGTGCATGCTTAGCATGTGTGAGGTCCCGGGTTCAATCCCCAGTATTTCCTCTCAGGATGAGTAAACCTAATTACCTCCCACCACCAAAAAAACAAACAACAAAAAACAAACAAAAGAATAAATTTAAAAATACACCTAATTACCTCCCCCGACCAAAAATTTTTTTAAAAAATTAAAAAAATATATATATCATATACCAACCCCAGCTTGATTTTTTTTTTCTTACTTCCCCCCATGATTGCTAAAGAAATTGTTACTCTGAGATTATCTAGGAACTAGTAAGTTACTAGTAGCCAAAGTATTGACTAGTTTATATCATGACATCTGCTTTGCCTGTGAGAAACGGATCCCTAGGCTCTAGGTTTTTGTTTGTTTGGTTGGTTGGTTGGTTGGGTCTTGGTTGTCTTTTTTTAATGGTAAAAAAGTGGGAAGGATCAAGGGTGAGCCCAGTGTGGCCCTCAGACTGCGTTCATAGCTGGGTGCATCTTCTAGCTTTACCCCATGTATTATCGGCTGCTGCCCCAGCTGGAAGGGTTATTGCTATTTCTGTTGCGCATCTAGGCAGGATTAAGTTCCTGTCATTAATGATGTATTGGTATTGACTAAATATCAACAATGCCCCATCATCACTGTCTTGAAGTTTTTATAATCAAGTTATAAGCAAACTTCCTGCAATATCAGATAATTCCAAGTTCAAGTTCTTTGGTTTTCCTGTCCCCAGGTTCACGGCGCCTCAGGCAGAACTCTATGAAGCTGTTCTAGAGGTCCAGAGAGATTGCCTGAGCCTGTGCTCCCCTGGAACAAGCTTGGAGAACATCTACAGCATGATGCTGACACTGATAGGGCAGAAGCTGAAGGAACTGGGGATCGTGAAGACCAGTAAGGAAAGTAATGCCTTCAAGGTACTTCACTCCTTTTGACCCCTGTTCTTAAGAACACCTGACATGCGCTTGGTTTCTATCCTATGTAAAGCTAATTAGACTTGGAAATGGTGTTTGTGATTCTTCACCTGCAAGAGGGACTTTTTGATAGAGTAAAACAAAAGTTCAGTATTTATTTCTCCCAGAAGATGGCAGCACATTCTGGCTCATTGCATCCTGTGTAACTAGCTCCACCTTCAGAAAACGTAAAATGAAGTCTGTTGCAAAGAGGGTGGAAAAGGACAAAAAAAGGAGACGTTAACTCTTAATTCTTTTGGAGTGATTTTGAAAAGATAGGGGTCACAGGGGAGCATATTTGTTGTAACATTGTTGAGACTTTTAACAATATCCTCATTGCTATGTCTTTAAGGAATTTCATCTGCATCCAAAATGTGGTGTTCAGTAAAAATTTAAAGCCTCAACTTTAAATTAAGATGCCAGGCGGTCAAGCCAAACAGACCACTAAGGCATCTCCTATCTCCAAGTTTAGGCTGCAGGGGTTCTTTTTATCAACAGAAAAAGAAGCTATAGATTCCTGCTCATGCCAACAAATCTTCAGCAGATAGAATTATCCAGGCTGGCAAGTGCCTAATAATTACTGTGTTATTTGATGTTTCACGCCTACTCCACAAGTTGCTGTGCGATACTTAGGGTCTCCAGAGTAGGCTTCCTGAGAGGGACGTGTGCACATTGAAAAGAAAGCTGTTCTAACATAATTATCTTCCCTCCCCCAAGGAAAGAGACTTCCATTTGCCATAGTCATTACTGGGGTTACCCCGGTTAGCACGTGGATAGTATATTCAATAGTAGGGAGGGAAACATGGATTACTTAGAATGCCGTTGGCAGAACTGCATGCAAGAGGTGGCCATTTATCAGGTCTCAAGCATCAGCCCAAAGATAGGTTAAACATAAGTGGCAGAACCAGGGTGGGCGGGGAGGGTATGAACACATATCTCAGATTTATGTCTGCCCAACATTCCCCTTAAGGGGTCATTGCTCTAATAACACTGTGATACTCTTTCCCAGGCTGCTCGAAAATACTGTCCACATCACGTTGGCCATTACCTGGGGATGGATGTCCATGACACTCCAGACATGCCCCGCTCCCTCCCTCTACAGCCGGGTATGGTGATCACAGTGGAGCCAGGTAAGGGGAGGTGCTGGCAGCCTCCAGTCCATTGGAACACATAATTCTACTGTCAGATAGAAAGTAAACACTCTATTTTTATCTGAGCCAAAGCAATCAAATTAGGAGATGTAGGAAAATGAATCTCTCCAGTGTAGAAGGGAACTTTTTGATTTTTCTTGAGCTTTCTTCTTCAACATCGCACAATTTGTTTAATTTGATTCCTCCAGTAAATAACAGGCGGGGAATACTTTCTATAAGTAGGTATTAAGAAACAAATCTTTTTTTAACCCTGCCTCTGCTGGGGCCAATTTGAACTAGTCTCCCACGCCATAGTGGTGGGCTGCTCAGTGCTTTCCTGCAGGGCCACTCAGACTCCCCATGTTCTCAGTTGCAGCTCCTCTGCAAACTGCACTGAAATGCCTTCATTGTTCCGCTTTTTTGGTATCCAAATCCTTTCTCCTAAGCTTCAGGGAAAGCTGGCGATCTAATGGTTCCATGGCTTGAACGGTGTGAATGTTGAGCAGCATTCAGTGAAGTGGTGGCCGTGGTGAAGTGTGAAGGGAAATCACAAGTCACTTTTAAACACTGATGCTGTTTTTGTCATGAAAGCAGATCTCAATCTCAAATATCAAGTGTTTTCACCTCCAAATTATGTTAAGTTATAGCTGGAACACATCTTTTATGCCACCCTTTGAGGCCAGGCGTATGTTGCTGTCTGTAGCCTTATGTACCATTGAATCCAGTCTAGTTGGCACCTGGGCGCTTCCTTAGACTTTACATTTTC
Organism: Camelus dromedarius; assembly: GCF_036321535.1. Taxonomy (NCBI): domain Eukaryota; kingdom Metazoa; phylum Chordata; class Mammalia; order Artiodactyla; family Camelidae; genus Camelus; species Camelus dromedarius. The sequence continues at coordinate 6,820,006 of NC_087446.1, read as the reverse complement.
CTTTGCTGCTCTTTGTCTTTTTATCACAGAATAGCAGCTGTGAGTACAGTGAAGGAAGTTTACCATTCTTTAATATAAAAAAACCTGGTCTGTCTGACTTAATGGTTAGAAAGGGAACCTTGGCCTCTTAGAATTTTTCAAATGTTCATTAAAATCTTCCTTTTTCCCTCCTTACATCACATACATCAATTGTATTTATGGCTTATTTGAGTATTTCTGCAGCTTCTGGTTGTTGAGGCTAATAATATCTAAATAGTATTTTTTAAATACATTTTTCAATGCATTATGTCTTTATTTTACCGAAGTGCCCTTTCTCCAAGGGACTGTTAGGCAGAGAAAGAATGCATTTATATAATTTACTGGTTCCCAATATGTACCTACATACTTGTCAATTAAGTAACTTCAGCGGCCTGCCTGCGGCACTGGGACACAACAGAACCACGGTCACCATTGCTGCAGTTGTATAGGTCTTGTAGTCCAGCAAACACAGTAATGTCACGATAGCTCTAGTAACGGTAGGCAGCATTTACTGACCATTTATGTACCAGACTTTTTTATGCATATTATCTCATTTAGTCTCCACATTTCTATTAGGTGGGTACCGTCAGGATCCCAGCTTTATAGATGAATTGTAACACAGAGAGTTTAACTTACTTGCCCCAGATCATCCAGGCGCTGCTACTTCTGAACAGCACCTTCTTTTTTCTACTTCTCAGGTGTTTATATTCCAGAGGATGACAGAGACGCCCCAGAGAGGTTTCGTGGTCTTGGTGTACGAATTGAGGATGATGTAGTGGTGACTGAGGACTCACCTCTCATCCTTTCTGCAGATTGTCCCAAAGAGATGAATGACATTGAGCAGATATGCAGTAAGGCCTCTTGACCTTCATTGCGGCCCATGTGCGTCTCAGGTTCAGGAGGGGTGGACGCTGGCTTCTGTGCACCTGTGCTTCCGGTGGGGTCTCCGTGTGTTCCACTGGGGAGTGCAGCCGCTGTATGAGTGTATATAATTGTCTATGTGGTCTTTTTTGTTTTAAGTAGCTAGAAATCTGGAAAATTGAATTTTTGGACTTTATGTTACTGCAACTTTAGTAACATTAATTCTGTAGAATTAATGACCCAGACAAGTTTAATTTTAAGATGTAAAGAAAGATCTTGGTTATGTATGTTTATGCATCCCAGTTAGCACAGTTAAACATACAGAAAATTCTTCCTTCTCTCCAGGTCCTTCCCTTTCTACACTTTTGCCAAAATCCATCTAAGATTTTTCTGTAATGCTTATATTTTGAGCGAATCACCAAGGTCCTTGCCTGCACTAGAAGCCACCTGTCAGTGACTGTGGGTGGCCAGTACATGCCTTCCATAACAGCCACCTACCTACCTACTCAGATGCCCATGTGTCTGCAGGAGCCACAGGAGCCCTCAGGCACTGGCGTCCTGCGGTCCCACCATTCAGCCAGAGTCCAACAGTCCTAGCTACCGAACAAAACCGTTTTGAGCCTTTCTTACTATCTGGTTGCCTGGGACCTGGAAGGTGTTTAGACTCTTGATAAGGAAATGGAAAAGAAAGAAAAGTATATATGTGTCTGCTAAAGATCAGACCCCCATTCATCTGTCCTTGACCTCAAGATGATTTTCTTCCCAGACATCCACACTTTCTGTATAGATTCTTAATGTACTGACCCTCACAGCACACCCTTGTGGCTGCTTCCCTGGCCAAGGGCAGATCCTCTGCTTATCCTGTTAAAGTCAGAGGAACGGTACCCAGTATTTAGAGAGACACCCTGGTTATCATTCTGTGATTTCCTCTAGTGCCGATAAAAACAAAATATGGAACCCACCGAGTCACGGTAAACACCCTGTGATCCTTTCCTTTCTTGGACGTTAGCACTGGGAGGGCACTGGTAAAGGCTCATATTTCTCTCGACCTGGCATTGGATGTCATTATACAGAAATCAGTTTGCAAAGTGAACAGGGCCAGATGACTGCAGATGGTTTATTTGAGAGCTTCTGTCATAGAAGGAAGTTTTAAGAAATAGTGTGATCACCTCCTTTAAACCTGAATATGATGCCAGGATGCACAAAACATTCTGATTGTTAGAGCATAAATTTGAAGGGTTTTTTTGAGCATGTATCTGCATTAGAGAAGCACTGGATAGGAGATTAACGCTCCCTGCAGGGCCAGAGATTTGCCTGTCTTGTCAGAAAAACCCGAGGCACAGTGCAGACAGGCAGTGACTGCATCAGGAGGCAAAGGTAATGGTATAAATCAGAGTGATACAGTTTATGTCTTGACAGTGCTCAGCCACAGACGCTTGGCTTTGCTAAGCAGCTGTGGGAATGGATGGCTGCACGGCTGCAGTTGTCATCCCTGTGCCTGCCCTTGGTGCCTCCTCCAGCTTCTCAGTCCTGTGTTACCTTCTAAAAGGAGAGGACAGAAAGTAAACCCACAACTCCGGCTTCTCGCTCCTGGGCCTCTGTGACCCAACAACCTTTCTCTTGAATTGGGTTTCCTTTGTTGATTTACAATCCTGAAATACAGTATTTCCTTTTCTTCCTATAAATCATTTTCTGTGTCTTCAACTTTCCAGATAAAAGCTTAGGTGGCTTTTATGTATAACAGCCTACTTGGAAATGAAACAGACTTCTTCCAGCTAGATTCCTGGCAAGTTCTGCAGGTGTTGCAAGAATGACTCTTGCGGAATTCTTCTGATGGTTTGTAGTCCCTGACCCAGCCATATTGTCGTTTGAGTCCCAGATTAACCACAGCAGCTAACATTTGAATCAGACTGTCAGAACCATCAAGAGATGACGTGGTGAACACCTCAGAGCAGTGGTCTGGGGACTGTCTGATGTATTCAGGATTTGTTGAGCAGATAATTGTGCACAATGCAGGAATCTCATTCATTCTTAGCCACATCACAGATGTACCCCACATTTCCCTCCAGGTCTCAGTATAATATATACTTTACATATACACCAGGTTCTCCTAGTGGAAACTGTAACCTTTAAAAAATCTTTCAAATGTTACACCAGAATTTTTCTCCCTGAATGGAAGATATGGCTGAAATATTAACAATGTCATCTAAATGAAAGAAGTGTATCTGGATGGCCTCTGCTGCGTACTTTTATGGTTTTCTTTCAGGAATTGCCATTTTTCCCTCTAATCAAGAAACCAGGATTCTTTTTTGTTTGAAACACAGCAGTAGAAATATGAAGTAATAACTCTCTCTTCCCACAGTCATCCCCAAGTTAGGAAGGTACTTCTCATGGTGACTTAAAGTTCTCTTTGTGTGTCTTCTTTCAAAACATTGTTCTCTTTTCATTAATTTTTGTAAGGTCAGAAATGGAAAACTCTTGCTCTAGACATTATATCTTAATCGGGATTAAGATCCGTAAAATAAGTTAATCCCTGTAGAAAGACATTGTAACTCTTCAAAATAGAAAACTTGGCTTTGTTATATTTTTCAAAACTCATATAACCAACATCTTCTTCAGCTTTCTTAATCTTAGAAAGATTGCAGATATGATGCAGGAGTGCTTCTTCTCCCTGTCCCGTGTCCATGTCAGATCACAAGCACAGCACAGTGACTGTCCCCCCAGTCTAGCTGTGACCTCACGGTCCTTTGTAACAGTGTTTCCAATAACTGCCTTCCATAAAACAGTTTAGATTTGAGTTTGACCCTATCTGTCATCCCTCGCCCGGCATATGATTGATGATAGTGTAACTTATTTGTGTGTGTCCGTTAGAAACTGAGGGCCCAGGATGATGGCAGCATAAAGGCCCCTGCTTAGAAGAAGTTTTCATGGTGTGGTTAATTTTTTTAAATTTTAGTTTTCTGAAGTGGGCTCTGTAGCCCAAAACTTAAGCTGATAGGGATAAATTTTAAGCCTGCGCAAATATACTTCAATCTGAAGTGTTTGACAATCCTGATATGCGAAGGTGAATGCATCATTAAACCCTCATGGCAGAACAGAATTCCACCGTCATAAAGCACGTGGGTCTTCCCGACTGCTCTCCCCTCCGCCTGTGCCTCACTGAGGAGCTTGGAGTGAGCATCAGTATTATTCAGATCAGGGGTCCCCACTGAGGCCAAGGCCTATTGGGATGTGCTCCATGAGGATCTGGGAGAACTGCAATCTTTTGAGCATTTTTTAATGCTTTGTATGACTTTTGTGCAATTATATAAGTTCAGTTTGAACAAAATGCTGTTACCTGTTAAGGCTCTATCGACTGAGAATAGATATGTCATTCTCCCAAAAGGGAAGAGCATTTGTTACTATCATTTTTAAAATAAACTATAAAACAATATAAGAGTGTATGGTTTTGTGTGTGTGTGTGTTATTTTTGAGTCTAGCATTTATAGCTTTAAATGTGACAACATTTTTGTTTTACAAAATATTTTCTTTTACAAAGTATTTATTAACTACTGTCACAAAGTCATGATAGTAAACTTGAGATAATTTTATCAGTCATAGAAGGGGAAGAAACTGGATTAGATTGAATCAAGGATCTAAAATATATCATGGTGACTATAGACAGTAACATTGTATTGTACAATTGAAATTTGCTAAGAGAGTAGGACTTAAATATTCTCACCAAATTAAAAAAAAAGGTAAATATGTGAGTTGGTGGATGTGTTAATGAACTAGATGGGGGACATCTTTTCACTATGTACACATGTATCAAATCATCACAATATACACTTTAAATATTTTGCAGTTTTGTTAATTACAGCTCAAGAAAGCTGGTGGGGAGAAAGGTTGACTCTCCATAAAATGGTCCCCAGACAGCCCCTGCAGCACTCCAGACAGTACAGTACAGCCATGAGGATTTTATGAAAGATGAATTTTATGCAACTGTAAATATGTGAACTTTCATGGGAAGCCATATAAATCCTAAGGGTAGCCATCTCTTCCTATTAGGAATCTTCTTGAAAATCTGAAGCTAAGACATGCTTTCCAACATTTTTCACTTCCTGGCACACATAGAAAGATATTTTTTTTGTATGGCACAATGGAATAAACTTAAGGGGACTTAGGAATGTGTACAAGTGACTTACAGAAAAAAAATTACGTACCCTTTATGTAATTAGAAGAAAAAATTGTGCAAAGTTTTATAGAAATATTTACAATTTGTGTAACACTTCCAAAAGATAATTTTTAAATGTCTATAAAAGACTTAGCTTACTTCTGATAGCATGATTTTCTTTGATAACAGGCTGAAACACCTACACACGATTCCTGATCCAGACTTTGTGGGGACAGTGTCTTCAGAGTCTTCATAGTCACCATCCACAAGAAACTTATTTGCCCATGTATTGCGACGAAAAATTTAAAACTATTTTTATGGTCATTCAAAAATTTATGATTGAGGGGGAGAGTATAGTTCAAGTGGTGGAGTGCATGCCTAGCATGCACAAAGTCCTGGGTTCAGTCCCCAGTACTGCCTCTAAAAATAAATAAACCTAATTACCTCCCCCCACAAAAAAAATTTATGATTGAACTGATGAATGGATAAGTGAAATGTGCATGTATACAATGAAATATTATGCAGCCATAAAAAGAATGAAGCACTGATACATGTGACAACATGAATGAACCTTGGAAACGTTATTCTAAGCCAAAGAAGCCAGTCATAAAAGACACATATTGTATGATTCCGTTTATATAAAATGTCCAGAATAGGCAAGTTCATGGAGATTAGTGGTTACCAGGGGCTGCAGGTGGGAGGAAATGGAGAGTGACTGCTAACAGGTATGGTTTCTTTTTAGGTGGTGAAAATGTTCTGGAAGTAGATGGTAGTGGCAGCTGCACAGCCGTGAGTATACTAAAAACGTTGAATTGTATACTTTAAGAGGAATTTTATGGTATATGCATTAAATCTCACTAATTTACAATTGAAACTGAATTTAAAGAATCTAATAACGTCCTTTCATTGACAAACGCAATGTGAAATTTCTTGTAACGTGGATTTCCGATCAAATTCAAATCGTTTACGTCAACTATTTCAAGTTAAGCTATAATTCGCAGAATGCACATGAAGTTTTAGAACTGTCACCCAGCCCATAGCTTTGACCACAGAGGTCAGAAGTGTCCAGTGTACATGAAGCAGAAACCAGGCTGCAAGGAGCCCTGGCCTAGCACCTTAGGCACCTGAAACACCAGCTGCACCAGCAACTCCATGGCTCCCTTGTCTTTAATGAGCAACAGTGTACTCAGCACCTGCTGCTGAACTGGACCAGGTGGTAGTGCTGAATATGACCAGATGGTAGCACCTCTCCTTGGCCATATTTCAGTGAGTCCATGGCTCCTGGTGATAAGGGGACAGGTAAGGGGGCTCTGGCTGCTCCAAGCTCCATCCATCTGGACATGAGGGACAGAAGGGATCAGTATCTCCCAGCATACCAATTTCAAGGCACATCACTTAGGGTATTTAATTTAGGGTTATAAAATCTAGAATTGTACTGAGTAGAGCTACCTTGAACATAAAAATGTGGCACTATGTAAATACTGATTCCAGTTTCCACCAGTTTTTAAAGCCCAGTGATTCTGGGTAGTTGCCTAAATTAAATGCTATCTTTCTTCCCCTAGGAAAGTTGAGATTAGGAAGCCTACAATGGTATATCAAAAATGTTTATAGAAGTAATCATCTTGAAAAATGCTACTTAATATTTCATTGCTCAGCGTTTGATTATGCTTCTCTGCATGTTACATAGATTAAAATCTCTAATAAACTATAACTGAATCCTGCAGTGATTATAATCTGGGCAGTGTACTGTACGTTATATGTGAATGATTCTACTTTATAGTAGAGATTGCTATGCATAATAAGTTATACTTGACATCACATGAAGTAGTTAGAGCAGGTTCAGAGTCCTGCAGAAACCTGAAAGAGTTGCTTTTGACAAAAATATGAATATGGTAGTTCCTCAAAAAATTACAGTTATCATTTGATCCAGCAATTTCACTTCTGAGCATATTCTCAAAAGGATTAAAAGCAGGGACTCAAATATATTTGTACACCCACATTCACAGCAACATTATTCACAATAGCCCAAAGATGGAAACAACCCAAATGTCTATCTGCAAATAAATGGATAAATAAAATGTGGTATACCCATACAGTGGAATATTACTCAACATTAAAAAGGAATGAAATTCTGATACACGCTACAACATGGATGAACCTTTAAGACACTGTTCTAAGTGAAATAAGCCAGATACAAAAGGACCAATATTCCATGATTCCACTTACGTCATTCATAGAAATAGAAAGTAGAATGGTGGTTGCCAGGGTCCGGGGGAAGGAGGAAGGAGAAGTTACTGTATAAGGGGAACAATTTTAATCCGGGACAGTGATAAGTTCTGGAGATGAATGGTGGTGATGGTTGCACAACAATGTGAATATACTTAATGTCACTGAGCTTACACTTAAACACGGTTAAAATGGCAACTAGACTTGTGGTGGCGATTACTGTGTAATGTATACAGATGTCAAATTATGCAGCACCTGAAACAAAAAAGGTTTTCTAAGAAATAAAATTAAAATGAGGTTAACTAAGCCCTCCAAAATGGTTAAAATGGTAAATATTACGTATATTTTACCACAATAAAAAAAGTATTTAACTATATTACCTTGTGGGCAAGGAGGACTAAAGGCAGACTGAGGTTGACAATAAGTAATTAAGATAAGAATTAATAAAATGCTAAATCATTATCACCAAATAACAAGAGTTTGTAATCTCAAGGACCTTGCAATGATCAGACAATGTCTGAAGAATTGTGTGTATTTTGGGGTACCTATTTTTAAAAAGACATGCCCAGGTGAGAGTTACCAGGAAATAGTGTTATAAGAAGTGGTTGAAAGAGGGGAGGCTATTTTGGGTGAAGAGAGAGATAAGGGGAAGCCTGATGGCTGGCTCCGAATATCTGAAAAGCTGTCATGCAGACCATCCTATTTTACATTGCTCTACCAGGTGGGGCCAGAACCAGCTCTCTCATAGATTCAGAATTTTAGAGGTAAAAGGGATGTTAGTGACTTTGTCCAACCCCCTTATAAGAGGAGTCTTAAAAAGATGGAGTGACCTGCCTGAAATCACACAGTTGGTTGATGCAGTCAGGCTTTTGAAGAAGTTTCCTGGCTCCAAGATCAGGGTGTTTATCACAACACGTCAATTCCCACAGTCCATTCCTCCACTGTCTTCAAGACTTCAGTATCATTACCTTCTCAAACTTAGCTAAATAGGTTCCCTTCCATTTTCAAGGGCAATGTCAACTCATTGTGAACCCTCTAAGCTACCCTAAATATTTAAATACAAAGTGTAACATCAGGAATGGGTTTCACAGGAACTGAAAGAGCAGCCGAGTGGGATGGTGAGACATCCCCAAGATGAGCAACAGCAGGAAGCCTCTGCCTCCAGGCTGGGGCATGAAGGAAGCAAGTGGAGTTTCTGAAGACCAGGAACCAGGTCAACTGCAGAAGCTAGGCCACAGAAGGCCCGCCTGCTGACAGGAGCTGAGCTCTCTGGAAGCAACACAGGGAAAGGGTGAGGAATAGACCTTACAGGCAAACAGATTCTGTGATTTTATGATTTTATGAGTGTACAAATAATTAAGTCAAACAGTGTATAAACCCTCTTCCAACCAAGTCCAGGAGTCTTTTTATTTAATGTACAAGACCAGGGTATAAATCTGAAGCTCTCCTGATATAGAAGAAAATAACAAGCTTAGATAACTTCCTGACTCAAACATCTAAAAATTAACAGCTTTTCCACCATTTTATTGTTTTTCATCAAGTTGCTAATTGATGCAACACGCCTTGTAACTTGCAAAAGATCACACTGAAATTATGAAATGAGTTTGCTTTTAACATTTTTTATTTATTTGTTTTTTATTGATGTGTGACTGACTTAGAGTATTACTTTCAGATGTACAACATGGTGATTCAATATTTTTATAGATTATACTCCATTTGAAATTATTACAAAATAATGGCTATATTTCCTTGTACTGTACAATATATCTTTGTTGTTCACTTATTTTATACATAGTGGTTTCTGTCTCTCAATCCCATACCTCTGTCTTGCTCCTTCCCCTCCCCCTCCCCACTGGTAACCACTAGTTCTCTTTATCTGTGAGTCTGCATCTATTTTGTTATATAATTCATTTTATTTTTTATTTTTATTTGTTTTGGCTTTTTTCATAGACAGTATTTTATTTCTATATACATTTTTAAAATTTTACATATATGTACTGTTCATTGTTTCTAAGAACAGTTTAGAGCTTTAGCTTTTTAAACTTACATAGTTATCAAAGGAATAAAGCCAACCACAAGAATCAACAGAATGCTGTAATCCAATCATAAAGGACAGTAAATGTGCTTATACATATTCAAGAAATCAATCATCTAAGTTATAAATAATAAGTAGTTCATTTGTGTCCTTTTTTTAGGTTTCACATATATGAAATTATGAAATATGTTCTTGATTGAGTTCCTTCTCTAGTTTCTTCCCAACTTTTAATTCTGAACCGTTTAGAATCCATCTTATATCTGATTCTGGTCCTGGGCAACCACTTTGACCATATTCACCTAAATCATTTTTGGACAACTAAAATACTCCCTGACACACTAATGTACAACCAAATGGCATCTTCTGAGAGGCATCAGTTATTTATGTTTAAAAATGTACATGGAGAGGATTAAAAACAATCCCCAATTCACTTTTTTTTTTTTTTTTACTTTGGAATTTTTGATGGGATGACATCATTTTATGTCAAGCTTACATTCCAGGAAAATGCCAAGTTATAGGAAAAGAAGGAAGAATTTTCATAGGAATTGATGTAAAAGATCTAGCTACATTCCCAGCCAGCTCACATCCAATATATTACTTATAAAAATTATACCCCCAAAAAATTGTCCCCAAACTCTTTGAATGACATGATCATTCTCAACTTTAAAGTGTTGATTCTGAGCTTTAAGGAAAATTATACAGATATCCTTGGCATTGCCCCAAAGGTGACTGCTCAAGTGTAGCCCCTGAACAGAGGGAATTAGGCAAGTGGTGAGGACAGAGCTGGAGTCCCCAGATCCACACCCACCCAAAAGGCAGCTCCATAGGGAACGTGGGAACACGCAGTTGACCAAAGGCCTGAACGCCCTTCTTGTTTTGAGATGACTTGTCCGTTTCCCTCCACAGTAAATCTTAGCCTCAAGAATCTCACAAGAGCACACATCAGCACAGCATAACTACAAAATGCAATAATTTATAACAAAATGTATCCCAAATAAACAGACATCTTAATGCAGTAGGGAGCAACATAGAACGGGTCAACATAGAACCCTACAGACCTTTCCTTTTAATAGCAAATGTGGATTTGTAGTCTCTACAAACAAACTACTGGCAGAAGAGCCTCCCTGCAACTGAAATTTTGCTGTGGGTGAAATACGTGAGGGGCGTAGCAACACGAAGCTGTCAGATGGGGGGACCCCAAGCGCAGTGCCCCATTTGCAAACACCCAGGGGGCAGGCCCCTTGCTCAGTCGTTCCACGTTCCCTCCCTGCAACTGAGCTAGGTGCCAAGGGGACAACGGTGAAGAGGGAACACACAGCCCCTCCCTCAGAGTTCCTGGTCTGCTAGGAGACACTGGCGGGTAAAGAATTAGGTAAAGAATTACAACGCAGTATCGCCAGCTATAGCGGTGGCGTGGAGCAGGGAGGGACCGCTGCATCCGAGAAGGGAGTCAGGCCCACTGGTCAGAGGAGATCCCCAAGAGATCTATAATAGAATTGCCACCTTTGGAGAACACTTTCACTTACGTTATTATCTCACTTAGGCTTATGATGATGAGGCGCGCCATTATCCTTATTTTACAGATGAGGAAAACAGGCTCCCTGAGGAAGTGATTTACACAGCTTCCTAGAGTCAGTAGAAGATCTGGATGGAATTCAGTTCTCTGGACTTGAAACTGACCTGCAAACCTAACACTCACTGAGCACTTAGCAGGCGTGATGTGCTAGGCTGTGCCTTCCACGTGTGGTATCTCATTTAATCTCTGCAGCAGCCATCCTTGTCACTCCTCATTTTATAAATGAGAACAGCAAGACTTTTACAGAAGTCAAAGTAACTTGTCCAAGCCAGCATTTGAGTTTAGCTACGACTCAGACCCTGAGCCCTTAAGAACTCTGCTACACTATGCTGCTTCCCTTCTGAGTGCAGGAAAGTGCTTTCCAAATCAGCGTGGTGCAGCTGGTGTCAGACACGCCTAGGTTAGAATTTCTCCATGGCCGTTTGCCAGCTCTCTGATCTTAAGACAATTTGCTTAACCTTCTCTTACCTTCAATTTCCTTGGCTCTAGAATAGGAATCATAGATATCTGGCCACCTTGGTTATCTTCACTCACAGCATCTCCACTTTCTCTTTTATTTTGGCTTTAACCCAATGTGTAATTCATTGCTGTGTCTGCCTCTACCTGTCAGATATAAGCTGCATGAGGGCTAGGACTATCTATACCAGTCTTGTTCACCATTGTGCCATGTAACACGGGGCCTGGCACATAGAGGATACCCAATAAATATTTGTTCAGTGAATAACTCATCTCAGAGGAAAAAGAGGGATCTCTCCCTGCTTCATTATATATGACTCCCCTTTGAAAGGATTCTCGTAGAAGGAACCAGGGCAATGAGATATTATGAATGACCACTCCTGCATGATTTATGACCACCTCCTGCCAAAGGAGGTGAGATGGTGATTGGTAATCCTACCAGAATCACAAGCAGGGCCAGCACCACAAGACCATGACCTTTGCAGTCAGTCACATAGACCTCTGAGCTCAGAAGGGCCCCGCACATGGGTTATGTTTGGCTCTTGCTGTCTTGAAATTCTTAATCATTTTTAAACAAGGACCCCTGCATTTTCATTTTGCGCAGGGCACTGCAAATTTTGCAGCTGGTCCAGATCAGCTGCAAATGGATGGTGAGGGAGGAAAAAGGGTAACTGGAGGCAACATTTCTACCAAAACAAGGTTGGGAAATTCCGGGAAGTCCAAAATTGTGGACCCTGTGTGTATCTTGAGCAACGCAGCGATGTGCTCAGCCCCTCACGAAGTAGACTACGAGATCCCTGAAGGCAGAGATAATGCCTTATCCATTCCTGTCTATAGCTTAAAATAATGCCTAGCACTTTCTTTTAATTAAGCTGATTATTTCGAAATAACTGTAGATTCTACTTGCAAGTTGTAAGAAATAATACAGAGATCCAATACCCTTTACTCAGTTTTTTCCAATGTGAACATCTTGCAAAACTCTAGTACAGTATCATAGCCAGGATACTGACATAGATATATGGTCAAGATACCAAACATTTCCATCACCACAACGATTTCTCAGGTTGCCCTTGTATAGCCACACTGTCTTGCCTCCCACCCCCTTCCCTCCTTAACCCCTGGCAAGCGCTAATCTGGTCTCCATTTCTATAATTTTGTCATTTCAAGAATGTTAAACAAATAAAATCATTCAGTATGTAACCTTGTGAGATGGGCTCTTTTCACTCAGCATAATTCCCTTCAGAGTCATTTAGTGGTTGCATGTATCAGTACTCATTGGAGAGCATCTGGATCCTTCCAGTTTGGGGCTATGGTAAATAAGGCTGCTAAAACCTGTGTATGGATTTCAAAGTGAAAAGAAGTCTTCATTTCTGGAGCGCAATTGTTGGATTCTATGGGAGTTGCACATTTACCTTTTAAAGACACTGCTAAACTGTTTCCCAAAGTGGCTGTACCATTCTGCATTCCACCTCCAATGTATGAGTGATCCAGTTTCTTCAAATTCTCATCAGCATTTGGTGGTGTCACAGCTTTTTAAGTTGGCCATTCTGATGAGCATGTAGTGATACCTCACTGCGGTTTTAATTTGCATTTCTCTAGTGACTAACGATGTCGAGCATCTCTTACTGTGCTTATCTGCCATCTGTACATACTCATCAATGAAATATCTCTGACTTTTGCCCATTTCCTAATTGGTTTGGTTTTTGACTATTGAGTTTTAAGATTTCCTTCTACATTGAAGATACTAGTGCTTTGTCATATCCTACCTTTGCAAATGCTTTCTCCCACTCTGTAGCTCCTCTTAACAGACTTTCACAGAGCAAATATTTTTAATTGTGATAAAGTCCAGTTTATCAACTGTTCCTTTTATGGACCATGTTTTCAGTGTCAAGTCCAAGAACTCTCTGGCTCTAAGACCTGCATATTTCCTCATATGTTTTATTCTAAAAGTTGTATAGTTTTATGTTTTATATTTAAGTTCATGATACATATTGAGTTAATTTTTGTATAAGGTGTGAGAACAGGTCAAAGGTTTTGTTTGTTGGTTTGTTTTCGGTGGTCCATGGATGTCCAATTGCTCCAGCACCATTTGTTGAAAATGTTCTTTTTTCCACTGAATTGCTTTTATACCGTTATCAAAATTTAGTTGGGCAGTTTGGGTGGGTCTTTTCCTGGGTTTTCTGCTCTGTTCCATAGATCTGTATGTCTGTTCCACTACCAATACCACACGGTCTTGATAACTATAGCTGTGTAAGTCTTAAAAGCAGGTAAAGTAATTCCTCCCGCTTTATTCTTCCTTTCCAAAATTATTTTAAATATTCTAGTTCCTTTGCCTTTCCACATAAATTTTAGAGTAATCTTGTCTGCAACCTAAAAAAAAAACACTTGCTGGGATTTTTTTAGGAATTGTGTCAAACTGCATCAATTTGGTGAAAATAGACATCTTTACTATGCTCAGTCTTTCACTCCATGAACACTGTCTATTTATTTGAAAAGTTATTTTTATGTCTCTCATTAATGTTGTTTTAAGCATATAAGTCCTATACATGTTTCATTAATTAGATTTATAGTTTAATTTCTTTGGTAATTCTAAATGGCATATTGAACAACAAGGACCTACTGTATAGCACAGGGAACTATGTTCAGTACTTTGTAATGGTCTATAATGAAAAAGAATATGAAAAGGAATATATATGTATAATTGAATCATTATGCTGTACACCAGAAATTAACACAAGGTTGTAAATCAACTATACTTCAATTATTTTTAAATGTTAAAGGCAAAAAAAGACCAAAAAAAAGCATATTGTTTTAAATTTGTTACGTTCGTATCTTGTACATACAATTAATTTTTATATGCTTGTCTTGTATCCTGTGACCCTGCTGATCTTACATATTAGTTCTAAGAGTTTTTTTAAATTCCTTGAAACTTACTACACAAACTATGTATGTATCACCTAAAAATAGGACAGTTTTGTTTCTGATCTATATGCCTTTGACATATTTTTTTCCCCGTTGGACTGGTTAGAAGTTCCAGTGCTCTATTGAATAAAAGTGGTAAAAGAAGCCATCTTTCAGCTCCATATAAATTTTGGAATTGTTTGTTCTAGTTCTGTGAAAATGTTGTGAGTATTTTGACAGGGGTTGCATTGGATCTGTAGATTACTTTGGGTAGTACAGCCATTTTGATCATGTTGATTCTTCCAATCCAAAGCACAAGATATCTCTCCATTTCTTTGTGTCATCTTCAATTTCCTTCATCAGTGTTTTACAGTTGTCAGAGTATAGGTAACCTCCTTGGCTAAGTTTATTTCTAGGTATTTTGTTGTTTTTGATGCAATGGAAATGTTCATGCCAGTTATAAAATTCTGGTTTGTGAAGTGAAAAAAAAGTGAATGAAGGGCTGCAAATGGCAAAATATCCTTCTTTTTTATGGGTGAGTTGTATTCCATTACATATATATGTGTTATTTAGTTTCTATATGTTTAGAGAATTTTCTGTTACTTTTCTCTTACTGACTTATAGTTTGATTTCACTGTGGTTGGAGAAAATACTGCATGATTTCAATTCTTTAAAATTTTTAAAGATTCATTTGACAGCCCAGCATATGGTATCTTGGTATATGCTCCACAGCACATGAAAAAGAATATGTATGCTGCTCTTACTGGATGGAGTGTTCTGAAAGTGTTGATTAGATCCCATTGGTTGGTAGTGTTGAGTTCTATATTTTTGCTGTTTGTCTAGTTGTTCTATCCATTGTTGAAAGAGAGGTGCTGAAGTCACCACTGTAATGGTGAAGTCACCACATGTAATAGACAAATCCACATGTATGGTGGATTTCAGATCTATCAGTTTTTGCTTTACATGTTTTGCAGCACAGTTTTTTGATGCATATACATTTTGGACTGCTATGTCTTCTTGGTAGATTGACTTCTTTAACATTTATAATGACTTGTCCTCTCTCTGGTAATATTCTTTACTCTAAAAGTCTACTTAAATGTTATTAATATAGTCATTCTTGCTTTCCTTTGATTAATGTTTGCATGATATATATTTTTTCCATCCTTTTACTTGCACCCTTCCTATATCATAACTTTTGAAGTCAGATTCCTGTAGACAGCATCTACTGGGTCACATTTTTTCATCTACTCTGCCAATCTCTGTCTCTTAATTGGTATATTTAGACCATTTACATTTAAGGTAATTACTGATAAGTCTGTTATTTTATTTTACTGTTTTCTCTTTGTTCTCTTTATTTTTTACTTCTCTTGTTTTTGTATTCCTGCTTTCCTGTGGGTTACTTAAAACATTTTTAGAATTCCATATTGACTTATCTATAATGGGTTTTTTGGGGGTTTTGTTTTTTAATTTTTTGAGGGGGAAGGTTATTAGGTTTATTTATTTATTTTTAGAGGAGGTACTAGGGATTGAACCCAGGACCCCAGGCATGCTAAGCATGTGCTCTACCACTGAGCTATCCCCTCCCCTTTTGTTTGTTTTTTTTAACATTTACCAGCATACCACTGTACCCACTCTTTTTGTCTGGCTCATCCTTCAATCTCAAACTATTTCCTCTAAGAGGACTTCCCCCACCCACCAGATTGTTTCTGCTTCAAAGCACCCTGTACTTCCCCTTTCCTAAAATTCACTGGAATTATCATTAACTGACTATTGCCTCTCTTGCTACACACCTTAAGGTCAAAACTGAAAGGGGACTTCTGCAAGTACTTAAAATATCAGATGCCTTTTTTATCTAGATCAGCATGGTGTAGTTGACACACAGCAGGTTCTGTAGGTATTTTAGAAATATCTGTTGAATGAATGGATGGATGGATGGAATAGAACTAAAGTAAAATTATAACCTATTGCATTGTAAACTAAGTAAAATTATGAAGGATCTGTATAGAGTCTACAAAAAGTTTTCTTAGGTTTATGCAGCAGGATCTACTATACAGAATGCCTGGTCCAATCACCATAGCAAGGTCCATTTCCAAAGGAGAGGTCAGTACATGAAGTTTTCATAGCTTTTGGAACCGCCCCTAATATCTGCAATAAAATCTCTACCTGATCTGATCCCTGCCTGCCTGTCCGACATCTCTTATCAACTCCCCTTGCTCAGTAAGCTTCAAATTTATTCTTTCAGCACACACTGAGCACCTACAATTTACCAGGCACTGTTCTAGGAGTATTTGTTATCAATAAAGAAAACAAACAAATCCCCTCTTGATGGAACATACAAAAAAATAATAAATCTATCAAATGAGTAAATGAAAAAATATGTTAGAAAGTACATGCACCATTAAAGAAGAAAAGCACAGTAAAATGAATGGGAAGCAAATCACACAGGGCCTTTTCGGCCATTGTAAGGGCCTCAGCTGAAATGTTACTCCTCAGAGGTCTCACCTACTCACCCAGTTTCATGTTGCTTCCATCTCCCCTCAGTCTCACGACCTTGTTTGCACTTACTGATACCTGAGATTTTCTGACGTACTTATTTGTTGACTTGTGTATTATTTCCCTACCTAAGTTTGACTCTTTCATCACTGTCTCTCCTGTTTATAAAAGGGCCGGGTACATACTCAACGAATCTGTATAATGAAGGCTAAATATGCCCTCAATACCTTAATTTACTATGGGTTTCTAGTATTCCTGCAGGAACACAATAAATTACATGACAGAATTCTTAACATGAAATCATTAATTTAATAAAACTTGGGCTTAGAAAAACTTTGTAGTGTTCCTACAATGCTTTAAGGACTCACAATTTTTCTCTCTCCTGGTCTAGTTAAAGCTGTGGTGGTGTTTTCACAGATTTGTTGTTCTTGTTTATGATAAAGACACGGAAACAAATCCCACTTCTTCTATTTTAACAATGGAGTCAACAATCCATTACTCTTCAGTGTTCTTTTAAGACGAAATTCAAATAAGCCAATACAAGATTTAAGAGTGATCTAGCTGTCATACCTCTGCAACATTAGATTTTTCTAAATGGGGGCCTGATCTAAAAATGGGAAGGTGACAGGAAGTTCAAGTGCTTTGGCTGTGAAGCAATGACCAGTAAGGCTAAATGGCAGAATGCCTCACATAAATACAAGTACACATAAACAGAAGTACAGCGACTGAAAGAGGACCGAAAATTAAGGAGAAAGGACCTCATAGTTAGATGGCCAACTGATGAATGGGAAATGTGTGCTCAAGTGAGTGACGTTGAAATCGTGACCCTTAACCCAAAGCCATTCCAGGTCGGACTGGTATTTGGGATAGTCTAGGGATGGCTTCACCCGGGCTCCTAAGCCTCCTCCCTCCACCTATTTCAGGTGGGCAGGTGAAAGCAAAGCTGGAGAATGCCTGCTCAACTTGGCCCTGCGGAGGGCACTGGGGGAGCTCCGGCCTCCCCATCGAATCCTGAGTACTTCCCGAACTGGAATCAGGAAACCAAACGGTGCCAGGGCCCCGGCTCTTCCCGGCCTCAGGCCTCCCAGGGAGGCTAGCACCTCGGGCCGGGCTCGGAAGCGGCTCAGGATCTGCGGAAGACCAGAGTGAGGTCTTGGGTTTCGGCTGCAGGAGGCAGGACGCCCACCCTCGCCCCTTCCCCGGAAGAACGCGACGAGGACCCGCGGGCACGGGAGCTGCACGGCAGCGGAGAAAGCGAGGCGGGGCCGGGGCTGCAGGTCGCGGCCCAGGCAGAGGAAGCAGCCGCCGCCCCAGCCGAGGGAGTGTGGCCGGGGGCTTCCCGGGGGAGGGCTACGAGAGCGAGTCCTTTCGAACGTTTCCACCCGACTCGCTCACGTCGACCCGGCCCCGCCCGGCGCCGCCCCAGCCGCTCCGGCCGCCGCCTCCTCCCCGCCGACGCGGGGTAGGTGGAGGGGGCTGGGGGTGGCACGAGCGCCAGCGCCTTTAAGAGGCGTGGCCACATGCTCCGCCCCAACCTGCCCCTTGCGCGCCAGTAAGGGGTGGGGTGCGGGAGGAGACGCCGGGGCGGGAGGCGGGGGAGCGAGGCTTGCGCTGGCGCGCAGGCGCAGTGGCCGGACGACAGATCGTGTGTTTCCAAAATGGCGGCGGCGATGGATGTGGATACCCCGAGCGGCACCAACAGCGGCGCGGGCAAGAAGCGCTTTGAAGTGAAAAAGGTTGGGTCTCGCCAGCGCCTTCCTCAGGGAAGCTAGAGAGGCGCGGATCTGGCTGGCAGGCCCGAGGATGACCAAGGCGCGGAGGAAAGGGCTTCATTTCAGGGCGTTCCTGGGATCGGGTACCACGAAAGGAAGCCGGTGGGCGGGTCTTAGGGTTGATCGGCGTGACTGCAGTCCACTGTCAATGGCAGTATTGGTTTCGGTAGGAGGCTGGGGGGCCAATCACGGAGGTGCTTATTGAGATACGCGGGGTTGCGACTTGGCTGCAGGAGCCAAGCGCCTGAGCTGTCACTGGAATGGTGGAGGGGTGGGGAAGGAGAGGGTGGGGTGGTTGGAGCGGGGAGTCGGAGCGCTGCGGTGGGTGGAGGATGGGGCAGTGCGGCGAAAGCCGGGATCCTGAGGTCCTACCGCATTGGAGGCTTCTGAGGACTCGGGCTGGTGATCTCCGTGCCCCGCCCCTGTCCGAAGCTTGGGGTCCCTCTGAGGGATCCCGACCCGGTCCTCGTCTAATCGAAGCCTTTTAGCCCTGTCTGGCCCTCGCCCCTGCCGAGTTAAAGTATCTCGAGTGTAACTCTTGTCTCTTCTGAGAGATCTGTTGGTTTGTCACACAGCCGCCCCAGTCCTGTTGTCATATCCAGAATGCCCCTGTCCAAAAAAACAAACAAAGGCATGGTGGAATTTGTTAAAAAGAAAATGCGAGCTTAAATCTTGTGTCATTTAGGGAGGGTTGAGTACTAGTTACGAACGACCTGGTAAAAGTGGGAAAGCAGAAATGTGAAACGTGTCTTTTTTACAAGAAATGCTTTATTAGGGGTTTGCCAGAAGATGGGGAGAAAAGTGTCGATTCCCACCAAAGATAAAACAGATCTATCGAAAATGAAGACTGAAATAGTGAAGATGTTTTTCCTGGAACATCTGGCTAAACCCTGACAGTATTCCCCCGCTAGTGCTTTTTGGCGTTTCATTGTGAGCACTGCATGCTCAGTTTCAGCCAGCAGCCATATTGAAGAATAGAGTAGGATTTTTTCCTCCAACTTGAGGCTCTCGGGTGAAAAGTGCTGAAGAAGTTACTAGACACTGAGAATTAGGCTTGAGGGAGATGAAGGTTTGGGAAGTGGCACCAAATCAGTGGATGAAAGGGAGTTTGGAATATTTACAATTGCAGAAGCAGAAGGTTGAATTATTTAAATAACCACTTTTAGATAAACTTATGGAAATTATCTTAAGGAAATGTAACAGTCGGAACATGTAAAAGTTGAGAACATCAGTTTATTTGATGGTTGGAGCTAAACAAAATTCTAGTGAATTCTAGAGTTTGTTGTGAAGTAATCTTACAAGATTTAGTGATGACCTTGTTCTGTGTACTGACACTGGGTAATTAGTTATCCAGCTTATCCCACGATTACCCGTTTTATGATCCAGTCATCATCTTAGTTCATTCTGTTCCTAGCTTTCACCTCCCCATTTCTGCTTCCAAAGTTGCCTTGAAGAGCAGATATTTATTTATGCAGAAATTGAGCTCTTCTGCAACTGCCAGGGTAACCTACACGGTAATTCACGTTTGTGATTATTAAACCTAAAACAGGTACTTATAAATTATTCTTGATTTGTTTACACTGATAGGACTGACTAAATTAAGCTGTAGGAAGAAATCAAATTAAAAGATGACATTCATTTCTGTGTTCATATACTTAAGACATTTGGAGAATGGGGGTGAGCATACGTGTAGCCTACTGTTGCTGTCTGAAATAATAAATAAGAGTAATGTAATATCCAGAAACTCTCTTGTTTGGTGGTCCTTGTGGCCAAAAAGATGAGAACTGCAGCGTAAAACTGGAAAGAGAGAGAGTGAGACTGTGTGTATGTGTATGTGGATCCTTGTGTTACAAGGAGAGCAGAGTGCATTGTTTCCCCTTTTTCTCTTTGCAGTGGAATGCAGTAGCCCTCTGGGCCTGGGATATTGTGGTTGATAACTGTGCCATCTGCAGGAACCACATTATGGATCTTTGTAAGTAATTGGAGGGGGACGGGAGGAAGTTGAGAAGGTTACAGAGATTGCAGCTATCCTGATGTGACCAATTTTCTTCTTCACAAGGAGATATAAAGTACAGTCAGAGCATTTGGGGTCTTCTGCATCTAGTCCGTTGGTTTGTTTGAAGTAAAGTAGTTTTTTATGATGTCCTGGGAGGCGTACCCATCTCAGAATAAATCTACTCAGTCTAAAGATGGCAAGGCCACATTTAGAATGAGTGTGGACACAGAGGTACTGTTGATTCTCTCTTCTCTATTCCTCATCTCAGACGCAAAGGCAGAAATAGTGAAAGAAAGAAAATTAACTTGAGCTAAAATATTCTATCGGAACTAGTTTCTGCTCAGGAAGATTTATGAAGAAAAGAAGCCTAAGGAGTATGGATTTTCGGTGTTAGGCTCAAATATAGTTAAGAGGACATCACTGCCAATATCTAAATAGGCATTTAATTGCTGTAAAGAAATCCCATGTAAATTTCCACATATTTCGTTACACATAGTGGTCAATACATAGTAGGTTTGATTGTAGCTGTTGATGGACTTTAGTATCCTTGTAGCAATAAGGGCAAGAATATTGATCCTACCAGGAACAGCTGAAGTTACTTTTTCACCCACATACTAAAATGGTTTGTAATTGAGATCAGAAATGGGGTAAAGAAATTTCACCTTTCTAGAATTGAAATTATAACTTATTTTTTAAATCATTTGCCTGCCCCCTCGGCTTTATCTCCAGCCACTCTCTTGCTTACTCTGGTAGTTCCTCTGATTTTCTTTCTGTTCTTGAAGTGTCCGTGCTCTTGTTTAGTGCCTTTAAGTATTCTGTTCCCTCTGCTGGAATATTCTCCGCCTCTTCTCCCCCCATCTTTGTCTGACCCAGCACTGTCCCATCTAAATGTAAGCCACAAATGCGAGCACGGACGTAATTTAAAGTTTTCTAACACTCACGTTAATAAAGTTAAATGAAACAACTTGTATTTTATTTATCCTACTATATCCAAAATAATTTTATTTCAACATGTAATCAGTATTTTAAAGTGAAATATTTTACTTTTTTTTTTTGTACTAAATCTTCGAAATGTATTTTACACTCCCAGCACATCTCAGTTCAGAGTAGCCACATTTCAAGTGCTCATAGCCACGTGAGGCTGCTTTATTGGACAGTGCAGAACTAACCCGTTAGTTGGTCTTCAGATCGCACCTTGAAGTTGCTCAATGATGTTTTCCCTGACCATACTTACATACACACAGACACAAGCTATGAGAGTTTTGTTAAATGTTTCCAAGAAAACAACCTATAGTTTCCTTTATAGCAGTCACTTAATTTAGTTGGTTGTTTCTAAGTCCATGTTATTTACTGCTGTATCCCCAGCATCTAGCCTAGTGTCCAGTACATAATAGGTTCTCACTAGATATTTGCTCAGTGAATAATAAAAACACAAAATAAGGGAATAGTCTGTGATCATTGCAACCTGGAAAGCACAAATCAAATATTTTGTGTTGGAAAGCAATCAGGGGGTGTATTGGCAGTTTATTGACCTTGGTTTCTTTGAGTTTCAACCCTGTTTACCTTTTCACACAACAGTCAGAGCAGATCAGGAGGTACCATGATGTTTAACATAGACAGAAGGAACCCATCACTGACAAACACATGCACGGTTTTAAATGTGCATGGGTGGGGTTTTTGATTACTTGCTTGCCAATTTCTTTGCTGTGCATTTCCACAAGGAGTTGTGCCCAGAGAAAATTTTACTTTCTTGGGGTTCTCTTCTGTAAATAATTAATGATTTTATATAGTCCTGGCTTTTTTTTTTTTTTAACCTCTGCGTTTTAAGTCATTGTGTGTCTCTGGATGCAAGAAAATGCACTTCTTGGAAAGATGGTGACAGACAAAGATCACTGATATTCTGTCTTCTCTTACTGTTGAAAGCTTGAGGCATAGGGGTGGGCTTTTAGTTAGACGCCTGCTTTATCATATGTTTTAAATATCAGATGAAGAAGTAGAACATTGAATTCCTGTAACAATTATGAAAGTATTTTCAAGTCATATCTTTTATTCATTTGATGATTGTTTATATTCTAGGCATTTTGCTAGGCTCCAGGAGAAAACAATGACTGAGATCAGGTCTTTACCCTTAAGAAATATATCCTTCTGTTTATTACAGACACTAAAGAAAAATCTGGTTACCACAACTGGGCTTGTCTTCCTTTCAAAAATACATGAGTAATGATTCTTGTAAAAAGACTTTTTGTTAAAGATGAAAATAAGAATCTTAACAACAAGGTCCTACTGTACAGCACAGGGAACTATATTCAATACCTAGTAATGGCCTATTATGAAAAAGAGTGTGTGTGTATATATACATACATATATATATATATATATATATAAATGAATAACTATGCTATACATCAAAAATCAACACAACATTAAATCGACTATACTTCAATTTAAAAAAAGAAAGAAAATGACTTAGCAGTGGCCATTTTCTAATAAATGCTGGTCTGGCATTAAATGCATAATTACATACATGGCTGTAAATAAATAAGAGTGATTATGCCTGTACTCAAGTTGGACTCGCCTCAAAGCATTCTTGGTCTGAAGACTTCCTCTTTGAAATCCAAATTGATATACATTTCCTACTGTAACTTCATACTTATTTTGTGTTGCCCCATTTCTTGGTTGTTTTAAAGAGTTGCTGAAATACACAATCTGCTCGTAATTTTCTCTGTTGCCTCAGGTAATCTTGTTCCAGATGAAGGAGGCAGCCAGAGGTGCTTAGTCTCAGCCTTTGCCCATAAGAAGTTAGTCTTTTCCTAAAACCACAGGTCCATCGATATTTTCAAGTGTGAAACCTGTTCACTTCTGAGAAGAAGCCAGTGCTTCCTTGGGAGTCCTTGGGTTGTAATGCTCTTGTGTTGAAGTATGAAAGTCCTCAGGCTTTATAAATCGCATGAAATGAACGTCTGTCTTTGCAGGGGTCTGACAGGAACCTGTTACATGCTGCTTGTGTTTCTGCTCTAGGCTGACAGTGAACAGTTTCTTCCCCAGTTTGAACTAATGACTGAACCCTGTACTCACTCTCTGCACCAAAAGCCTGAAAGCATTCTGGCTTGGGAACGTTGTACACTTGTGTTAAGTAACTTTTTAAGCTTTGTCCCTTTTTAGCTGACGTTCTAGGTTGCAGTCCTGTCTCTCATATGTTTCTGGGGGTTTTTTATTGTTATTAAAGTATAGTTGATTTACAGTGTTATGTTAGTTTCAGATGTACAACATAATGGTGATTTAATACTCTTAGAGATTATACTCCCTTTAAAGTTGTTATAAAATATTGGCTATATTCCCTGTGCTATACAATATATTTTTGTTCTCTGTTAGGAATTTTCTGATAAAGAATACATATATATTTGGCCTCCATTCTGTCTTATAGAAGTGGTTTTGTTTGCTTATTCAAGTACTGAAAGCCTACTTTGCACTTGGCATAGAAAGACAGCCCCTTAAAAATACATAGACCTAGGAAAATTTAGACATGATAATGTGTTTCGTTATTTACTGTGCTTCTTATTTAGCTAATTTCTTAATACGCTGTCCTCATCTAAATGAGAGGATCCAACTTGAAGGACATCACATTGCTTTTTCTCTGCCATCTCTTTGAACATGGTGCATTCACTGCCCCAGTACATTCTTGAATATACTGCGTGGACCCTGGATTATCCACCTTTATCAGAAGGAAGATTAGTTAATTCTCTTTGTAGTGTGAACCTGGGTGGCAAAAGCAAGTTCTGTGATTTCAGACCCTTTGCCTTTCATTCTTCTGAAGGGCCGGAAAAAAAATCATGGGACAGCTCTTCCAGATACACCCGTTAACATCTCAGCATACTTTGTACAGTTTTACTATTTTTCACCTATTGAAGTTTGCAGTAATTGTCTCCTAAATAGTCTTTCCTGAAGCTTTTTATTCTTCAGACAGGAGACTCCATTTAGTTACCACCTTCAGAGAAAGCAAATTACACATTAGTAATTCTTGTTCTTTGAATATTTATCCCCAGTAGAGCTTTACTCGTCCTTTCTTGATCTCAGTCAGATTTTTGTTTCACTCCAGCACCCCCACTTCCTCCTTTATGAAATTGATGTTTGGGTACATTTGCAGTAATTTGCTCTGTTCACCAGGCAGAATCACCACAGGGGCAGTAAGCATCACTAGGTCGTGGGCCCCAAATCTCTGACCCATTGGCCTCACAGATTTGCTGTGTTGACAGTGTTTTAAGGACTTTGAGTTTTGATGCCACACAGAGCATGCGCTGCAGTTTGTCCCAGGCTTCTTCACGCCCTCTTACTTGCTCTGTCCCAGTTCACACGTGCCTGCCTGACTCCTCTAGAGACTGCAGCTTGTCACCCAGCTGAGCTTTCCTGTGGGCAGACCTGGGTGTCGTGAGGGCCTGAGAGGAAGCATTCACCAAGAACAGGGAGAAGATGCCAGTTCTTGGAACAGTGAGAGTTATGTGGTGGCTTTAAGAATTTAATAAATTTACCAAGTTAGGAGGAATCACTTTCATTTGGACAAGTCAGGTTATGTTCAGAATTAAAAGGTGCCTTTTCCTTTGTCACTCTGTCTTTGAACAAGGATAGGAAGATTGCAAAGCATGCTGTTAAGTCAACTCTCTGCCTCTGTCTTCACCCCTTTCCACGTTAAGTCAACTCTCTGCCTCTGTCTTCACCCCTTTCCACGTTCATTAAAAAACAATTATGATTAACCCCTTGAGATTTTGCTCAGGTTTATACTGTCACCCCCACCCCAGCTATGTTACCGTGTGCCTATGCAGTTAGGGCGGCTGTAGACTCAGAGGCTGTTGCTCCTGGGGTCCCGTGATCATGTTGCTCTTGTTCCCACAGGCATAGAATGTCAAGCTAACCAGGCGTCTGCTACTTCTGAAGAGTGCACCGTGGCGTGGGGAGTCTGTAACGTAAGGAAATATCTTTCCCTATCAGCATGGCTTGTAAACACATTACCACTTTCCCTGCTTTACCAGTCTTGAAAATCACTAGGGAAAAAAATGACTAGCCCACCTTTCTCCCACAGGGTACACAAACATTAAAAGTGATTTTAAATCATTGTACTATTTTCCTGTCATGGGGTAAGAATTATTATTGCAGAGGCACTGGTTTGTCTTGATTATAAAGTGTACCCACTTTTGTCAGCAACATTTTGAGGGTTCATTTTTGGGAGTTGCCTTCTATGGCACAGTCTTTGGAATATTGTTAGTGGAAATCTTTACTTTCTTAACAGATTTTTTTTAAAGGCCAGGTGTCTTGTGGAACGAAGTTCGGTGAATAAATTGAGTGTTCATGTGTGTGTTAAGTGTGGCAAATGTACTAAGTTAGGATTGGGTTTTTTTTTAAAACACAGCTCATGCCAGAAATGTTTTGTGCGGCACGGTTGGACTGAACGGACAGGGTGTGACAGCTGTGAAGGATGACAAGTATCAAATATGTTATTTCTAGCATGTGTTAAAAATTCATCCTTATACCGCCATAGTCCCAGTCAGATGAGCTAAAATTGTCCTGTCCAGGCGTCCTGTGCCAGGGGGACAGAGGACTCCCAGCATGACACAGGCCTGAGACGTCAGACTCCAGAGTCAGACCGTCATTCCCTGGCTTTGTGACTTATTTACTAGGTGACTTTGGGCAGGGAGTTGTCCTCTATAAGCCTCATGTGAGATGGAGCTGATAGCGGACTGTATAGAGTTCAATCAGGATGAAATGATTTTATGTTAAGAAGCAGTTAGAACACCTGCTGCCCGTAGTAGGTGTATTTGTTAATAAATATAAATAAATATCCACGTGGGGTGGTGGTGCTTCCTGAGGAGAGAGTAGCTGTCAGTACTTTTCTCCATCAGGTTGAGGCTCTCTTCCCCACCCACACCTGGAGGCACCTTCTTCATGCTGTCCAGGCCCTTTGGCAGTTTCACAGTAGTGTGTGTTGGCCAAGGGACAGCATTTGTCATTTATGGGGATAGGAAATAAAACCCATTGGGGTCTTTGCTCTCCCTGGCATCCAGGTGGATACTAAGAACCATGTCCCTTTGTGCTGGAGAGAAAAGGGGGTCTAGCTCAGAGAGTCTGCCTTCACGAAGAGCCGGCGTGGTGGGCCGGAAACCTCTGGACTAGTGCTGGGTTCTAGTCCTGGGTCTTCTCCACCAGCTCTGTGAATTAGGCAAGTCCCTTAGCTCGTCTGGGTTTCAGTTACCTGTCTGTAAAATGAAGATAATACCTGTCGTGCTGGCTTGCCAGGGTTGCTGGAGGCTCAGATGAGGTCATAGATGTTTACAGACCTCGTGTAAAGTGTGAGGCGCTAGTTAGAGACTGCTCAGTGCACCCAGTGGTATGTCTTAGATTGTTAACAGGAGCCAGCTGGGAACAGGACGCTTGGGGATGCTGTCACCAGCCTTCTTGGCAGCCCCCTTTCCCTCCGTCTTCCGAGCTGGTGGGGAGTTGGGAGGGGAAGGGTGTCCCAAATGGCCTGAGGTGAGCCTGTCTCCACCACCTGGGGCAGTGCCTCAGCTTCCTGCCTTTAGGAAATGTTCTTTCTCTTCTTCATAGTGAGCTGCATGAGCATCAGTAGGACGGGGATCCTCCAGGAGGCGGCCGCTCTGGGAGCGTGTGTCCTGTTGAGTAGCCCAGTGCGCTAGGTGCAATTCTGGTCTTCATTACTGAATTCTATTTTTGTTTTGTCAAAGGACAGTTCACAAATGATAATCCACATTAGGATTCTCCTTTAAGTCCCACGCATGTTTTGGGAGATGCACTGACCAGACTTTGAGGCTGTTACCAAATCAAGCCTGCAAAGCTTTCATTGTCTTGTCAGGGTGTCAGCGTTTCTCCCCTGTCCCCACCTCAGCCGACTCCTCCTTGATGGGATGCGGGGTCGCTTGCTGCTTCTGTCTTGGTAAGACTGAGACACGTGAGCAGAAGGGCGGAGAACAGACGTCCAGGGCAGTGGTGTTGTGATCAGCATCTGCGTGTCAGTAACTCGCACGTGGAGTTTCCTTTTCCCCAAATCTGAAAGCCAGCTCCTCGCTCCCTGCCAGTTACCAGTATTCTTGGTACTTCTGCCGTTTTACTTCCTGTCTTGATGGTGAAATAAAGCCCTTTGGTGCTTTCAGCTGCTTGTGTGCAGCGTGCCCATTATAATACTTCCTTTTACCCGAATTTTTTAATCTCTTTCCCTTTGAAGACAGAGCCCCTCACCCATTAAAGGCTTTATTGAGTACCCAGCTTTTGTAATATCAATACATGTATGAAGAAACCTGGAAGTAAAGACCTTTAAACAGAGTTGAGCTGGGTGTGGGAATGTTGGGGAGGTGCACTCCCAAGGGCCGAGGAGAAGCCTCTAGTCCTGGGATTCCTCTTCTCCAAGGCAGGGAGGGCAGCTGGGGACCAAGAAGGGGGGGCGTTTAAAGTCTGCCAGGGATCGAGGGCCTCCCTGCATGTGTCCAAGGAAGGTAAACCCCCCTCCAGGCCGAACAGGACCAAGGAGCCCCAACCCATCTTCCCTTGAGAGAAAAGGAGATCTCACGGCCAGAACATCCACCACGTGCCTACATAACTTCTTCCTTTTGTACTCATGACGTTTCCAACCAGTGTTTCATTGGACGTTTCCTCATACGTAACCAAGGTGTGACCAGGTGTGGACCTTTTGTCTCCCGTGGTTTGTCGCCTTCCATTGTTCTCCTCTAGCCCAGTGTGACCACCCGCTGCCCTTGAGACGCAGTCAGTAGATGGCTGAGCTTGCACAGAAGTGTGTTTAATAAACTGTGTCTTCTCTTCCAGCATGCCTTTCACTTCCACTGCATCTCCCGCTGGCTCAAAACACGGCAGGTGTGTCCGTTGGACAACAGAGAGTGGGAATTCCAAAAGTAAGTGTCTCCGGCTGTTCTGGCGTTGTAAGGTTGGGCTTTGTGGTCACTGCCATTCTCTGACTCACCTCAGGCTGGAGGCTGCATAGTCTTAGAAGATGGAGACGCAGAACATGCCTTGTGTCATAAACTAGCTTTGGGTTCGTTTGACAAGGACCCGTCTGTGTGGAAAATGCACAAGGCGAGACCAACTTTAGAAGCTTGCAGCCTAAAGTTTCCTTACCGTCTAGGGTCTAAAAAAGTAGGAAATACGAGGATTTGCAAACTTAATTATTTCCAAAATCACATCCATTGTAAGGCTGCAGGGGCTAACTGATGTCTGGTATCTTCGCTTTGGGCTAGAATTCTGCCCACCAGTGTTTCACTGGTTTATCTCCTGCTCATTAGTTCTGATGTAACATTTATGGCTATCGCAACTAAATTATTATTATTATCATTGTTATTATGTAAATAAAACTGGACATGGCAGATTTTCAGAAATTCACATGGTCAAAGGGTGTACACAGAAAACGAGTCTCACCTGCTCCTCACCCCTCTCCCAGAGGTACCGTCAGCAACAGCTTCTCTGCTGCTTCCCCGAGGGTCTCCATGTGTGTACTAGCCTGCATGGAGTGGATATGCATAGGATTTTTTTCTTAACATAAATAGGGAGCATCCTATACAGTAATTCACTTTGCTTTTTCAGTTCATACATTTTGGGGATTTTTCATACCCACACGTATCAAGCTCTCTCCTTTCTAATGGTTGCAGAGCATTTTTTTAATGTAGATTACCGTTATTTATTGAATCGGTCCCTGTTCATAGACAGTTGGGTTTCCGGGTTTTCGCTGTTGAAACCATGTGCAGGGATGGACATCCTAACACATGAGTCTTTGTATATGTTCAAGTATATCTGTAGCACCAATTCCCAAAAGAGGAGTTCCTGCTCGAAGAGTGTGCGTTTTTATTGATAGTGTCAGACTTTCCTTTCCCAAGAATATGGACTAATTCACACTCCCTACAAACAGTGGAGTGAATGCTTCATTCTCCATTCCTTGCCAGTGCAGAAGTTCTCAAACTTCTCCATCTTAGCCACTCTGACAGGTGAAAATTAGTATTCAATTGCATTTTTAAAAATTTTGAGGAAGGTTAAGGCTACTTTTCATGTGTTTTTATGCCTCGTATTTTTCTGTGGAATGCTCTTTCATCTGTTGAACCTTGATTTTCTTTATCAAATTTTTTTCTTTTTTTCTCTTTTTTTTTGTTGTTGTTTATGTTTTTCTTTGTCAAAGTTTTAATGGGAAGGGGGATTTTTACTTAAATATGAGTTTTGACGAATAGGATATTCTTGTGTTTAAAAAACAATGAATAGGGATCTTTAGTTAGTGAAGTGTTAAGAAATCCCTTATTGGTAACGGTTATTTAAGAAACATGCCAAGTACTCAGCATCTGACTCATACCATCGCGCTCCAGTCAGCGGAGTGTGTGCTAAGTGACGTGTGAGACGTAAGGATGTCTGAGACAGTCCTTCCCTGTCCTTGGGGAGCTTGTGTTCTGAGTGGAACCATGACATGTAACATGTCAAGGCAGAAGCAGTTTCGTAAGTTCTCAAGAGGCTTTTGTAATTGGCTCTGCCCTGGAGCAGGCTCTGGGTTCCGCTTTGGACCTAAACTGCCTCACGTAGCCCGTTACACAGCCCAGGGCGGAGCCTCAGGAGTGGGGGTGCGAGGGTTCCCTCCTGTTGGGCTTCGGGACTGTCGCTTTATCCAGCTGGTGCCTTTGCCATGGTTGTCAGTGCTTTGGGAAGACAAATTCATGAGAAACAAATTACAGCATGCTTTAATCTGATTGGCAGCTTCTGGGTTATTCTCCAGCCCACTAACACATACTGGAGCTCTACCCTGTGAGGAATTTCTTAAACAATATTTAAGTGGATTTCTTCTGAGAAGTGCTTAAAGAATCTAGTGGTCCTTTGGCATGATTAAAGCAGTGACGCACAGTTCTGGTGCCCTGGTCTCCATTCATAGAACAGAGTATCTTAATCAGAGGCTAACTGCCCAAAAAAGAACCATGACAAAATACTAAGATAATAATGAAGGGTTTGTATTCAAGAAATCCATTTATTTATATGTAGAAGAAAGTTCCTGGCCTTGTTTACAATCTTGTTAGAGCCAAATTTTGGCATGTGGGGAAATCAGAAACCTGGACCTGAAATCTGTACGAAGTTGTTCCACAGTTCAGCACTGAATGTAAGCAGGGCTATGATTGGAACTGGTGGTGGATTTTTAAATTGAAGGCTGGTCCATTACTATTTTCTGTATTTGCCTTACCCTCAACTTGCCTGAGTACTGGAGCCGAGGTGAAAATGGGCCGCTCCGCTGGTGGGGGAGGCTGAGAGCTCAAGCTGTCTGAGCCACTGACTGGGGCCAACAGGTGGAGCTCCCTTTCACAACCAGCAGCTCTGACTTGTGCCTCTCGGCTCCCTGTTGCTGCCCCGCATCTGTCTGGTAACTGGAGGGAGAGTCCTGGGGTACAGTTGGGTCCCAGGGCATTGTTGGGGGGGACCCATCACTGGGAAGTGAGTGGTCGGTAAGATGTTAGAAAGGTCAGTGTGATGAAACCAGCCCAGGCTTGGAACACACCTGTGGTCACTTTTCAAAGTCTTAACCAAATTTGCTGATATATTTAAGCAGGTTTTATAGTCTCAAACAGGAAATACTAAGTTCATTAGTTTACTTTGTCTTTTAGGTATGGGCACTAGAACAAGAAATTCTTCCATCAAGCTCAACTGTTTCGTTATTCATTTAACGACTTGCCCTCCTGTTACTTAATTATAAATTAGATAGAACCGTGTCTTTTCTGCTTTGTCTTTTCAGTTTGCTCTTCCTGCATCCGTATTGTATTCTGTGTCAAATAAAAGTCCCGTTGGATTCCAGTACAGATGCTGTCTCTTGTGTACGTGAAAAAAGTGAACATAAATAAAGGGTCCCCGCATCCTAGGTTGGAAAGTGAGGTGTTTGTTCATTAGAACCATAGCAGAGCCGTCCTGCGAGCACATCGCTTGGTCCTGAGGAAGCCGGGTCCACAGCCTGGTTACTGGTGGCAGTCTGGGGCAAGTCACTCTGCTCTGAGCCTTCCTCCTCTCTAAAGTGGCTGCTAAGGACTAAATGGCGTCACGTGGTCACAGAAAGAGGCTTTGCAAACTGTAAAACCACTGTACAAATGTTAACTTTGTGTATGACATGTTGCTTTCTCTTCTTAATTTAGAAAAGTAAACATGAAAAAATCTAATATGTAATCTTGGCTGGCAAAAGAGTAATCTATGAGCTCAAGTTGGCAATCCATGTCATTTAAAATTAAGTCAACAGGAGAATTCGAGTTTCCTTCCCCACCACCACCCTTAGCAGTTTATTTAAAATGCCTTCGCCATGGAGGGAACCGCCAGTCCTAATACAAATTCAAGGGCTGTCTAGGCTTTAACTGAGAGGCTCCTGAAGTTCCTTTTCCAACTGCATGACTGTGTGAGGCCAGGTCTTTATGTCCTTCAGCCAAAGCAGCGTATTGAATGAAGAAGCTGACGTGAGAATCCAGCTGTCTTGTATTAAGTCAGCTAGAAAAGAGATTTGCAAAACTGTAAAACAGTGCCACTCTTCTAATTTTCTGTTTTGAAAAATGGTTACTTTTCAAATAAAAATATTTATGTTAACATGGGATGGGTTTTTGTTCTTTTATAATCTTCTCAATTTCTCAGTTTGATTCCCACGACAGTAAATGTCCGTAGCTAGAACCCACACAGAAGCCCTTTGGGGTCTTCAGTTTCTAAGCTCATGAAGGGGTCTTGCGACTAAAAAGTTTGAGAACCTCTCACTTAGTGATTAAGACCTCTGAAGTCAAACCTGGACCAAACCCAGCCTCCCCACTTCATCTCGCAGAGCCAGTGTTCACGAGGAGGCGGCTGCTGCTGTGGTGGTGATTTTAGGTCTCCCAGCCGCGGCAGAAACCCCTCTTTTAAACCCCTTTCAAGTGACCGATCAAACTGCATGAGTATTTCAGTGGTGAAGGACACAGCACTCTTCACACAGGCAACATTACGTAGCTGGCGGGCTCTGCTTGGATGTTAATCTGGACTCTTGCTTGCAGAGCACCAAATTCCGGCTTCTGCTTAGGTGATAGGGAATTTATGAGAGGGCTGTGGGGCAGTGTGCTAGGACAGAAGGAAGAGCTAGAGACAGAGCTGGACCTGTGAATGGACGAGTGGAACCAGGGCACCGCTGCTGGGATCCTCCCCGCTGCTCCTTCACAGAACAGCTTCAGGAAAAGCCCGGTTGCTGACGCCTCTCCTGCCCCCTCCTCTCCGCCGGCTTCTGCCACGTGAGAGGGACTAACTCCAAGTACTGATTCCAGAAATCCCAGCCATGTCAGGTGCCCATCCCTGGACTAATTGGTAGATTCACATAGAAGAGAGAACCTCATCTTTGGCATGTGGGATGAAAGTTCCCAGAAGAGTAGGGGTGGCGAGGGACAGACTGAATGAGGTATCTACGTAAAGACGTGCTAGGAAGCCAAAGTGTCTCCTTGTAACATAGATGCAGTTCCTGTGTTGCCTCATGAAACTGGTGGGCAGAAATCTTCCCTGAAATATTTTGAATTACAGGCTGAATGCGTACTGTATGCGCTACAGAGGACACCGCTGAGGTAGACAAAGTCCCTTCCCTCAAATAGTTCACAGTCTACTAGGAGATCATCTTTAAGGAATGAATGGTGGAAGCTGGTTCTGGAGAGCTTGGCAGGGCCCAGATCTGGGCTCGATCCTGCAGTGCCCACTCTCTCTTAGATCCCTTCCGACAGCTCCTCTTTCTTCTGCCCCTGAAAAGTCTGTTCTCGGGGTTCTGCTCTGTCTGGGCGACTTCAGCTTCACTCATAGTCACTACAGTGTGCGGGACCCCCAGGTGGGCTCCTGATGGCTGATTGTGGGCATCCCTTCCCGAATCCACTCTTGGTAACCTCATGTTGGTACCCTGCAACTGGCCAGAGTGGTTGTGTTTACACTGCAGAACTTGGGAAATGCTACAAATCAGCTTTTCTCCAGCCATTTACCAGCACACCCACTGCATAGCCACTGTCTTCAGGAAAATGACATCCAAATGTGTCCATTGTCCCTCCCTGGCTGTGCGACACTTCGAACTCGACACATCAAAAGTGACTGAACTATCATTTTCCCAAAACACAGCCAGCCCTCCCCCTGGGTGAACTCACCTGGTTAATGCACTGCCCCTCTTCCAACTCCTGAAGCCACAGCCATTCAGAAGGCATTTTTAGCTATTCTCTCCTTCACCTCCACATCTAAGGGATCTTCAAACTCTTGTTGATCGGTTGTACGCTCCCTACAACCCATCCCTCTCCTCCATTCCCACTGCCACTGACGGAGCCCAGGCCCTCTTCCCCGACTGCTCTGTCATTACTCTCCCTGCTACAACCTGAAACGAGTCTTTAATTTGGTCTGATGCCCTCTCCACTACTTGAGAAATCCGCACCTTGATGGGCGCTGAGTCCACGTCCCACCATGCCCAGTCCTGGCCCCTCCAACCTCCCCAGCAGCTGGAGCAGGTGGGTTCCCTCACCTCCACCGGGGACACGCCCACTGTGGCCGTGGGCGGCACACCCGAGGCCCAGCGCAGACGGCGGAATGAGTTATGACATCCGGTGTTTATCAGCCTCAGTAGCCAACACCTTCCCAGACTAGTTTTGCGGCATCACGTTGGCTGTGGTCCCAGCGGCGGCCCATTTCCGGAGCCTGGTTCTCCCGCATCCCCAGTGCTGCTGCGAGCTCGCCAGCGTGCTTTCCGGACCCGCCTTGCTATATAACCATCAGCCAGTTCTTTCGTTCTCAGCTCTCACCAGGGTCCCCTCCTGTCCCTACCAGGTGAGCTCACGCCTTTTCCTCCTCATTCTCAAAACATTCCTGAAAGGCCCACCATTTTATTGTAACATCATTAACATTTTTCACTCATTTCCTCAGGGCAGTGGGAGTGCTGGGTTCAACCCCAAGTACCTCCATTAAAAAACAAATAAATAAACCTAATTACCGCCCCTTCCCCCACCTCCCTGCCAAAAAAAAAGTTGGCCAAAAAAAAAAAAAAGAGTTGTTAAACAAAGTCAGTTGCTGGGCTTCTCATCGCCGCTGCCCCCTCAGCTCACCGTGGAGACACATGAGACTGTACCTAGCTCCTTGTGTCACAGTCACCTCACTGTTCATTACTTGCCCGCTGTGTGTTGCTGTAAAGATGGGGCTGCTCTAAGGCTCTGGAGCCCTTCCCTCCCTCCTTGCTTTTGCTTCACCTGAGTTTCCAAGCACCTCCTCTGCTGTCATTAGATCTCGCTTCATTAGAGCCCTGTCCTCCCGAGTATGCAGCATTATCGGTGTATTTTCACGGTCCTTTCTGCTCGGATTTCTCCCTAAGGCCTTCTTGATCCCCAGTACCCTCCCACGATGAGAGGTCAAATGAGCTGAGGTTAAAATCCTGGCTCTGCTACCAACACATGAGGTGACTCTGAACAAGGTTCTGAGCCTGGGTTCCTTATCTGTAAAAGAGGCGTAAGAATAAAAATGGTGTACCTGGGATATCATGAAAAGTAAGAAATGAGGAAGATTAGATTGCCTGCTGACAGTAACATGGAAGAGATCAGAGCTTGGACTACAGACAGACAGACAGAGAAAATGCGGCTCCCAGGCAAGCAGCAACGGACTGTAAGGGGACTGAGGGCGTTAACACATCCAAATCAGTATGTTGACTTCTAAAGGGGACTGATCCTAGAAACCTAAAACCGGAGCCTCACTGAAGCAAAAGTAGGCAGTGCTCACCCCTGCTTTCTGCAGAAGCAGCAGCCTCCGCCAATAGACTGACCACTAACAGCACATTGACAAAGCTACCCTCAGTTTGGAGATCTTAGCCCCGAAAACTTTAAGTACCTGCATCGTCTAATTTTAAAGAGCCCACCCATGGCTTCCCACTGTACTTAAATAAAATTGAAACTTCTCACCCAGAGCAGCTCATCTCCAGGTGAGCTGACTCCTGCCTTTCTTCCTGATGACATCTCATCTCCGCTTGGCTGGCTTCTTCAAGTCCCAGAACTCACCTCAACTGTCACCTCCCCAAGGAGGACTTCCCTGCCACCCAGTTCACTCTCTCACAGCAACCCATTTCCCTGTCTACGCAGTTTTTAGTGCTATTTAAATTGTCTTGGTCTCTTACGTGATTGCTTGTTTGCCGTCTGTCTACCCTCCCGGCTCTGAAATTTCGGGAGAACAAAAACCTCATCTGTCCTTTTTGCCCCTGAATCTCCAGTTCCTACCATGGTGCCTTCCCTGGTTGAATAAATAAACCAAGAAATGAACAAATGGACTACTCTTGCTTTTATTTTGTTCATGACCACCAAGCCAGCTGTCCGATCAGGATTCGGTGGTCCACTGGGAAAGGGTATGAAACTGATGGTGTTGAGGTATTTTTTTTCTGATTCCTGTGATAGTTGTGGTTCACCCTGAAATTATGTTTGTCATCTTTTTATACAAGCTTGGTGATTATTGTCGATGTTTATCATGATCACGATTTACTATTCATTGACTGTGAATGATGCGCCAGCCCTAGAACTTTACCATCCACTTAATCTTCACAAAAATAGAATGGATAAGATTAGTGCTATTACTGGCCCATGTTACAGATCAAGAAACGGAGGCTCAGAGAGTTTAAGTGACTGTGTAAGTTCTCACCGTAGGGAATGCAAGAGGCGAAATTTGAATCGGGGTTGGTCTGACTCCAAACTGGTGTGCTCTTCCATAGGCCCACAGTTGACCCTGACTCTCCCCCTCCCCACCCAGGGGGTTCAGCCCACCCTCGCCTGGTCTTTGGTGATGATGACTTCACCTCACCCTGACCCTTGCAGAAGCCTGCCCGCCCTGAAATGCTGTCATCCATGACCCAGAGCAGGCATCTTATTTTAAACTATGCCCAGATATTCCTTTTATAGCTCTTTTTCATTGAAAGACGTGACTTTTAGGGAAGAAGGAGCGAAGAGTCCACCTGTTATCTTTCGTTTGATTGTTTATTTGCTTTGTTTTGTTTTTTAGAACCCCAGTTCTTAATATATTGAAGGTCAGGTTTGAGGGTACAAACCAATGATAATAACGCTGTCTATTACATTGGGACTGAGAGGAACAGCCACATTCCCTGATTAATTAGCAGGCCGGACATGTGTATCTCCCTTAACTGTTAACAAAGGGCTTTCGTGACATTATCTCATGTTTCTTCACACTGGCCCTTGAAAGGCAACTTAGGCCGGTGGAGAGGAGGCAGTCTTTGAGGGAAATAAGCCTGGGTCCCTGATATCTTTTTGAGAACATCCTATAACACAGTCATCAGTGTGTCACCTTTCGAGGCTGGCTTCTTTTATTCAACAAAACGCCTCTGTGATTAAACAAGTTGTCCTGTGTATGGACGGTTTGTTCCATTTTATCCATTTTATCACAGGGATGTGCCACAGTTTGCTCACCTCCTCAAGGACACAGGCTGTTTCCCACGTTTTCGTAGTTTGTTTGCCAGTCCCACGCACAGTGCTCATTAGAAGAGGGTATTACCTCCCTTGCCAGTTGTCATGAGAATGAGACAGATTGCAAGTGAAGTGCCTGGCACAGAGCCGGCACATAGTAGGAGCTTAACAGATGGCAGCTATGCCAAGGGGAAGGCTGGTCAGGTGCCTGCAGGCTGGAAGGACAGAGACACACACTGGGAGGTTTGTCTAGTGGAAAATCATCCTTACCTGTGCAGTCGGCCTGGGGAGACTGCAATGTCTCAACAGAACCTCACCTGGTTTTCCCTGAGCAGGTCTCCGCTGCTTCTCAGCACCCAAAGTAGATCCTCCGTTTCTGCTTCCCTCTTCTGGTGCTACTGTCTAAATTCAGATTCCCCCAAAGAAGACGCTGAGACAGGAACTTCCTTGTTTATTTTGGAGGAGATTCCCAGAAGCATGGCAAGGGAGAAGGAAAGCGAGACAGAAAGTGAAAGGGAGAAGGACGTGAGGACGCCTCCGGGGGCAGCGGGGCTCAGCCCCGCGGGGAGGAGCCAGCGCAGAGCCCACGCAGCACCGGGCTCCGGGGGGGTCTCCACCGACTCCCACCGCCCTGGAGGTTTTAAATCGCTGACCCTTCTGGGCTGCCCGGCATAAAGGGCTGAGCAAGTCCCCGCAGCTCAAAAAACAAACCACACACACACACACACACACACACACACACACACCACACACACACAAAACCAAACCAAACCAAAAAACCTCGCAGTCTGAGAAGCAGGGTGATGGGGGTGCTGGAGGTGGACACTGCCTGCAGAGAAGCGTCTCCTTCACCTGCAGGTAAGCGGAGAAGGACCAAGGGCTACGGGGCAGCGCACCCGCAGCCTCTGCAACCCCAACCACCAGCCACCTCCTGCCCTCACTGCTTCACACTCCCGCACCCAGACTTCTGCTTGGCCTTTCGTCTCCGCGCATCCCTGGGTTTCTGCGTCACTCTGCTGCCCAAGTCTCTGTGTAAGTCTTACACTGAACTCATCCTCGAGAGAAGCTTGGGTGGCTGGTTGAGTCACCACCTCTACTGGGCAGGCTCTCCCCACTGCCCAGCCTGTCAGGCACTGGCCTCCAAAGCTGGCTGCCTTTGTCGCAGGCCCCCATCTTCCCTCTGTCCCCATCTCTGAGGACCAAGGAATAAAACAACAACTTGTTCACAAGAACCATTTCTGACTCTTTCTTCAGAAGGGGCTGTGACGTGACAACAACCCAGTCTCCCAGATTGCTCACCAGTAGGAGTACGATTATCCTCCTTTACAAATGAGGATATGGAGGCTCAGAGAGTTTAAGAGTCTTGCCTAAGGGCACACAGTTAGTTAAAGGCTAGCCTGGACTTGCACATAGTCCCAATCTCTTTACCTCTTACACAAGGAACAAAATCTCAAAGTGTTGAGTGTTATGAGAATCTTCCTATTTGGTGGATTATCTCACAATGGAAAGGGATCTGCCCAGGAATCCTCAGACTTTCAGGACTCGGGGTCCCTGGACAGCAGAGCACAGGATGGGGGTTAGTACTAAACACACAATAAATAACCCCATGCAAGCGTGCCAAACAAACCTGGGTCAGATCAGAGACCAATCTTCCTGAAGTTCTAGTTGAAGCAAGTGGTAATAGACATGAAAGGTTTCAGAAAAATCTGACCGGCTGCCCTGGATGGGTGAAAGGCGGTGATGTCTAATCCATTTCTACCTCTGTGATGGGAGACGGGGGCTTGAGATAATGCCCCAAATTGGAAGAGTGTTTGGAGGCTGGGCAACCAAATGAACAATATTTTCAGGATTGCTGTTTCTCAGCCTCAGTGCTCAGCACTATCTGGTTCTTTTCCTCAACACAGTGGCTCAAGTCTCTTCCTCCCTCAGGGGACTTCCTCCCTCACAGACAGGTTTCTTGAAATGACTGTCCACATTCATGATCCCCACTTTGCCACCATCCCTCCCAGCAGCCTGCCACTTCTCACCCCCCACTCCACTGAAACTCCCATCCAGGTCACCAGGAACTTCTGGATGACAAGTCAATGTGTCACTTGCAGTCCTGCTCTGCAAGAATTCCAACCTGCACTTTGTGAAACCCTCCACTCTCTCCATTCTCTAGTGATCTGCCTCATCTTGTCAGGCATTATCTAGTATAATGGGGCAGATTCAAGTTTTATGGGGCTGGAAGCTCATGCATTTGGGGGGGAACCTCTTTAGAAAAATAATACAAAGTTACATTGAGAAATTACTAGATCCCCTCCTGGGCATTCGAAGGAGCTGCTGCAAGTGAGGGGCCCTGAAGCTGAAACTTCATTAACTTCACAGCAAATCCTCCCTGAGAACAGACAAATGATTTTATGAATGGTTCTCTACCAATGGACAGGATGGATTCCCCATCACAACAGTACTGCCAAGAACATTCTTACTCACAACCCTTGTGGACACATGTGTTTCTCCATGACAGACAGAAAGGACAGGAATTGCCAAGTTCTAGGTCATGGGCGTTTTCATTTGTATTTGGTGGCATCTCCTTTGGCTTTCCTGCTCTCTCATCCTCCAGAGCTGACTTATCACCAAGCTCCATCAACTTAACCTCTTAAATACCTGTCACATCCATGCATCGCTGTCCATTTTACCCCGGTCTAAGGCACCATCATCTCTCAGACACTTGCCAACAACTTCCCTGGTTTCCCTGCATCTGCTCTGTCCCCTCCAGTCCATTCTATCAGGATCTTTTTTGACCCAGACGAATGTTATCATATTTTTTTATAAGGGTGCTTCTTGCACTGAGAATCAAGACCAAAATTCTTCTCGTGGCCCACAAGGCCCTGCCTGGTCTGGCTGGAGCCATTTTCTCCTTATGGTACTCGCCCCAGCTCTCCAGCAACATCACCCTTCAGAGCAAATCTTCCTCATCCTTATTTCCCAGAGGCCTTTTCACATGTGGTTCTTTCCATCTTGAAAGTTTCCATCCCCAGCCCACCTCCTTAAGCTACCATATTTAATTTTCTCAAACAAAAATGACCTTTCTTCTCCCCCAAGTTCAAGTTCAAGCAGAGGTGCCCGAGCCCCACCAGGGTTCAGCCAGATGAACGCTGATGTGCAGTCACAACCCTCCGCCTGCCACCCTGACCAGTGGGAGTGAAAGTCTGTGCTCCAAGCCTGCCTCCTCCTTCTTTTCAGAGACGACAGTGGCTAATGCCACAGAAAACAGAAAGTTGCCCCTGCCCTTTGGGAAAAGGATGTGTTTGTTACTATGCTGAGAAACACGTTCTTTCTTCCTCCCTGCCCAAGACCTGGTATCAACCAAAAAAAGAAAATATTCATTGATATGCTCTTCACTGCTGCTCCTCCTGGACTTTCTGCCTAGTGTAGGATCAGTTACCCTGGGGGAGAATTAGAATGGCTATGTCAGGAATGCATGCCGTGCAACTGCCAATATCCAGCTCTGGTTTTCAAAATGAGCTCCTGAAGCCCATATCAGAGAAAATAGCCTTCTCTAGTTTATCTATTTATCCAACAAATACTTACTGAGCCTCTACTACGAGCTGGGAGCAGTTGAAGCGGGGTGATACAGCATTGGAAAAGGTGGAGTTTGGCTCAGGCCTCCAAGAACCCATTCCAGTGGAGAGAGAAAGTCATCAGATGAATGAGCATAGTACTGAGTTACGTCAAGTACACTGATGTATATGAAGGAAAACAGCAGAATAAGAGGCAGGGTGAGGGAGAGGCAGGATGGTCAGCAAGAAGGTGGCTTTGGAGTGAGAAGCGAGCACCCAGCAAAGGCCTGAGCTGGGGATGGACTTGAGGGTCTGAGTAGAAAAAGGAGGCCAGGGTGGCTGGGGTGGCACCAGCAAGGGTGAGCCTGGTGGGACAGGAAGGCAGGGAGGAGCCGGATCCTGCAGGACTTACAGTCATGGATTTGGAGTACTCTTCCAAGAGTTTTGGGACCCAAAGAAGGGAGTTACCTGCTCTGATGTGTGTTTTGGAAAATGCACTCTGGCTGCTGCGTGAAAATAGACCATGGGGGCAGACGTGGCAGCAGGGAGCCGGGCAGGGAGCTGTGCCAGGACCAGCACAGAGCAGCGGTGAGGCTGTGAGCTATGCTGGGTATGGGTGGACTTCGAAGCCAGTGCTTTGAGCCCTTGGTGTTGAATCGTATCGAGGAGAGTAAAGCAAATAGAGATTTCTGGGGTGACGCCTAATCTTTCATCCTAAGCAGTAGGGTGAACGATGTGCCATTTACTGGGGGAAGAGAGGGTTTGCGGGGTCACGCCTTCCATCTGGAAGGGTCTTTTACACATCCAAATGAAGGTGTCCAGCAGACAATCACATGCGCATGCCAGGCACTCTACACAGAGGCTGGGGGTGAAGGTATGATTGGGGGCTCGTTAATAGACAAGTGTTCCGAGTATGGGATTGGGCAGATCACCTATGGAGTGAGTTTTAGTAGAGAAGTAGGGGTCCAGGGAACAGAGGGTAGGGGCTCATCACACTCCCCACTGCCCCAAGCCCATGTCTCCCAGGCCACCTTTGTCACCTGGACCCCTAACCTCATGTCACTCTGAACATCCCCTAATCTGCCCCAGTCTCACACTCTTCCTAACCTGCCTAGTGCTCCCACCACGCCTCAGGACCCACAGCCTGCCATCAGCAAGACCCTCCCTACCTCCCTCCTCTTCTCTGCTAGCCTGACTCTCCCCTGAGCACACTGCCTCCCCTCAGTCCTTAAACAGGGGCTGTTTCATCCTCCAAGCTCCACGTTCCAAAGGGCTGGAGGCGTGTCCTCCTTGCTGGTCATTGCCTCTTCCCGGCCATGTCCCTCTCTCCTTCTGCAGACACCTTCTGTGCACAGGCCCTTAGATGCCCTGGCTGGCAAGTCACCTGCCTTCCACCCAGGCCCTTACCTCATCCGCAGGGCTCACTGTCTCTCTCTCTCCACATGTACTCCTTCCTGCCTTCATTATTCATGAATTCTACACCCATGTAGACAATCCATCCAACCCCTATGCTCTCAGTTCTTTGGCCACTCGCTGCCCTCATCATGCCCTGGACCTCGTCATTCGCAAGAACAGCACCACTTCCAGAACCTCCACATCCAACATCCCCTTCAACTACATTTCCTTCCTTTTGGTCTCCTAATATAACAATTCTCCTTTTTGTTTGGGAACCCTAAGCCACTGGCCCTTCGTCTTTTAACTGGCCATTATCTTTCCCCTCCTCCACATTAGCTCTGTGGTCCGTGGTTTGAACCCATTCCTTGCTGAACTGCTGAACGTGGCTGGGGAGAAACACCCCTCGTGCTGAGTATTCTCGCTTTGACTTTAGCACGCAAAACTCCAGTAGGGCCTCCGTCCTGCTCAGCAACCACCCCCACTCGAAATGCTGGCCCATTTTTTCTTTCTCCCATCTCTCTTAGAGGTAGGGAAGTCATCAGTGCTAAGCACAGCCTCCTTTTTGGCACTGGTATCCCTGGCACTTTGTCTGGATGGACAGGGGAGGGTGTCGGGGGCAAGGAGACCTGACAGCTGCCCACCCGTCCTGCTGGGGGAAGTGCCAAGGCAGAGCCAGAGTTCTGATTTGCACCACCTGGGTTTTGAGGCTAGGCGCGGTTAGCCCCTTTAATGGGGAAGGACGAGATATTTATCCATCAACAGTAGCTTGGAAAGAGATAAAAAGTTAGGCTTGGGTGGGAGGAAGAGCCGGGGTTTTGGGTGGAGAAAGAGAGTTGGGAGGAGTTTGGTGGTGCCTTCCTGATCCAGGAAAAGAGCAGGAGTTGGAATCCTCTCCGGGTGCCTGGTCTCCCCAGGAAGCGGGCCAATGCCTGGGGCCGTCAGACACACACCCCTGAGTGGGCACAGCTGCCACCTTCCACCTGTGTCCAGGAAGACGGAGCGGTGCGTCCTGCCCTCAGAGGAGCGCCTCCCATGACGCGCTGCCTGCACGCGGCCCGCTGGCTGCCCAGCTGGCGATGTCCTTCTGCCCTGCAGCCTCGCTCGGTCCATCCAAAGCATCCACGTGAACGAAGACCTCATCAACAGCCCACGACCCATGTAAGCACTCCCCAAGCATAGAGGGTCCCTGGACACCTAGGGGGCTTAGGGGGCTCGTGGTAGTGAAAAGACACCAGCGTTTGTTCGCGAGGGACCAGTCCAGAGCTAGCATGGGATTATTCCCCTTTGTGGAGACCATGGTGATGCCTACTCCCAAATCCAAGCTATTAGGGATCTTGCTTTGTCCCAGGGAGTGAGGTAAGGAGGTAAACAGGCACCAGGTCTATTTAATCGCCCCTAAGTGGGGCGTGGCGGGGAGCTTTCCAAGCCCTCTCTGTGTAGAGTGCCTCCCTTAGCTCCATCCTCATGGCCACTTACCTGGTGGTTTATCTTTTCTCCCAGATCCCTGCTCATCAGTCTCCTTGCCTAGCTTAACACTCCCACTCTGCTCCATCGTTCTAAAACCCAGCCCTAATCACGTCATGCCAGGATTGGCAAACTTCAGCCTGCGGGCCAAACCCAGCCTACCACACGTTTTTGTATAGCCCATGAGCTAAGAATGCGTTTTACATTTTTAAGTGGTTGGAAAGAATTCAAAAGGAGAATAGTATTTCATGACATATGAAAATTATATGAAATTAGAATTTCAGTGTCCACAAGTAAAGTCTTAATCTTTACATGCATGCATAAATACATATAATCTATGGCTTCCTAGGGGCTGCACTGCAGAGTTGAGAAGTTACAACAGCCTGAAGTACCTACTATGTGGCCCTTTACATATAAAGCTCGCCAACCTCTCCTTTAGGTCATTTAGAGGTTCCCCACTGCCTCCAGAATAAAATGCACACAGCAAACCTTTTTACATGACCTTCGAAGTCCTCCAGAGCCAGTCTCCCAGTTCAACTTCAGGGACATTGAACTGCTGGCAGTTTCACAAATTGAGGGGGTTCATTCCAACCCCTTCTCTGCTTGGCCAACTTTTTGCCATCTTTTCAGGCTCTGCCCTGATGCTACCTCCTCCAGGGTGCCCTCTCTGACCCTCTCCAGCCTAGGTCAAATGTCACTGCCATGAGTTCCCACAGACCCCTCCGGCAGGTCGCCTGCCTCGGGGCAGGTCCACGGGAGGTCAGCTGCTGCAGAGAAGCAAAACAAGCTAAGGACTTAGAAGTGCCGGTGAGACTGAGCAACGAGGAGACCGGTGGGGCCCTGCAGGGAAGGGTTCAGTGGAAAGGAGAGTGGAAGGCAAGCTGTTTGGGGGAATCAAGTGGTGTATGAGGAAACTGACGCAGCCAGTGTAGACAACCCTTCAGAAAGAGCTGGAAGGGAAAAGGC
Organism: Camelus dromedarius; assembly: GCF_036321535.1. Taxonomy (NCBI): domain Eukaryota; kingdom Metazoa; phylum Chordata; class Mammalia; order Artiodactyla; family Camelidae; genus Camelus; species Camelus dromedarius. The sequence continues at coordinate 6,775,719 of NC_087446.1, read as the reverse complement.
TAGAAAGGGACACAAGGTGGAGGGAGGGAGATAGAGACATGACGGCTTTTGCTTGCTCTTGGCAAGAGTCGGAGAGGCCACAGAAAGCCCGATTTGGAGCCACGGGTGGGATTTGGGATGTGGGGTCCCGCCCAGTGGGGAGCACTGGCCTTAGATAGCGTCTTAGTCGGCCTGGGCTGCTACAGTAAGACACCATAGACTGGCTAGTTTATACATAACAAACGTTTCCTCCTCCAGCCCTGGGGGCTGGAGGTCCAGCAGCAGGCTCCGTATCCGGTGCTGCCTCACGTCCTGTGGCAGAAGGGCTGGGAATCCCTCTGGAGCCTCTTTTATAGGGCGCGAATCCCACCACGAGGGCTGTGCCCTCATGCCCATGCCACCTCCCAAAGACCTCACCTCCTAAAGCCAACACATCAGGCATTAGGATTTATCAGATGAATTTGGGGGCGGGGCGGGTAGAAACTTCCAGACCACAGCAGATGGAAAAAAGACACATCTTCCCTTCGGGAGGCAATCATGGGTGCAATCAGGTGGGCATTGGTGGTGGGATGATGGGAGAATCCTGTTGGAAGGCTTCCGGTTTCTGTGTGTAACAGAAGGTGAAGTCGAAGGCTGGGGTCTAAAATAACCACTGTGGGGCATGGCAGGGTGAGCTGAGGAGGAGGGCAGGGTCGGCAGTCTGCGGGGTTGGCAGGCCCAGTTTACAGCTGACGTGCATGAATTCAGTAATAATTGCTGAATGAATGAATGAATGAATGCACAAGTAAGTTGGAAAGATAAATTCCCAGAACTGGGATTGCTGGGTCAAAATGTAAGTCTGCCTTTTCTTACATCTAGTAGGCTATTGAGTTTTGTACATTAAATTTGTGCCTAGATGTCTTGCTGAATTCTCTCTGTGCAGTTGAATTTTGTAGGTTTTCTAAAACATAATCATATGACTTGTAAATAATAATTATATCACTTTTCAATCTTTAGACCTCTGTGTTTAATTACACTGGTACAAGTGCTTCTGCAACAATTACAAATAAAAGTGACGGTAGTAGATATCCTTACTTCATCCTAACTTTAGTGAGAAGTTTTTTAGTATTTTATTCTTACAAATTGGCTTGAGGTGTATACGTACGTGTGTGCATGTGCATGTATATGTGGGGCAGGGGGGTGATTATATTTTAAGGATGCATCCTTCCCTTCCACTTATTAAGGAATTTTCCTTTTAAATCAGGGATGGGTTGGTGGGGAGGGTACATAGCTCAGTGGCAGAGTACATGCCTAGCATGTGTGAGGTCATGGGTTCTATCCTCAGTATGTCAGTTAAATAAAAAAATAACAGTAATAAATAAATATAATTACCTCCCCTCCAAAAGAATTTTAGATTAAAAAAAATTTTTAAGAATAATAAAAATAAGTCAGGGATGGGTTTTTGAAGTTTTTCAATTAACTTTTCAACATCTATGTAATAATCATGCAATTCTTCTCCAACGATTTGTCAATGGGGTGAATCATTTTAATGGTATTCCTAATATTGAATCATCCTGTATTCCTGGTATGCCTCTACTCGGTTTTAGTATATAATTTTTTTAATATGCTGCTGTATTTTATTTGCTAACATTGGGTTTACAATTTTTGCTGTTATAGTCAGAAATGAGACCATTCTGTAGTGTTTTTCTCTTGTGCTATCTTTGACAGACTTGGGTATTGATACATAATGTTCATCATAAAGGAAATTTGGAAGAGTTGACCTGGCATAGTGGTTAAGAGAGAGAATTCTGGAACAAAACTCACTAGGTTCAAATTTGGATCTGCCACTTACTAGCTCTGTCGCCCTGGACTACTCATTCACTCCTTCTGCCTGAGTGTTTTCATCTCTAAAACGAGAACAATAATTTATCTTCTTAACAGGATTATTGTGAGAGTTAAATGAATAGACACTTAGAACTTCATCTGCCACATGGGGGGGTGTCAATAACAGTAGTAGCTTTATTACAATTATTTCTAGGGTCTTGAACCATTTGAGTGACATTTTTATTCATCATTCCTTTAAGTTTCAGTTGGATTCACCTGAAGTCTTGTTTAGACTTGGTACTTTTTTCCCCCTTGCGTGTGGGAGAAGAGTTCTTTAACATTTTCATTTTCTCACGTGATTTTTGATCTGTTGAGAATTTAATGGTCTTCAAGGATTGATTTTGGTAATTTATGATTTTCTAGAAAACCATCCATTTAGTTCAGGCTTTCTCATTTACTTGCATAGTAATCACAATACTTTAAAAATTCTTTGTAGCTGTGGCTGTTTCCTCACCCTCATTTCTTATTTTGTTTAGAATGAACTTAAAGAAGCTATTTTCCATATTTCAAAAAATCAAAACCCTACAGGCACGTACTATGTAGCAAAACTGTCAAGTTTCTGACTTTGGGCTAAAATGCTGTCAACCCTGTGGGGGGATGGTAGTTATCTCCTGCCAGTCTGAACCTCCAGTGGAAGTTCTGTGACTGCTGATGTATGAGAGCAGGTTACAATTTAGTGATGTCTTCAGTAGATGCCATTTTTCAAATCATGGATCTGTTGTGAAGGTGGCGGTGGTGGAGCAAACAAAAGGTCCTTGGTCAACAGGATGATCACTAACAATAAAGGTAGGCAGTCTCTGCTCTTTGCTGCTTTGTGTTAACCCTTGTCAGCTTGGACAGAAAAGCCTTAACTTTAGTTCAGTGAGAGAAGGTTTCACTGGTTTCATCCTGGATTGCCTGCAGCTGTTATTTCTAAAAGTTCTAAAAGTTTAGTTACCATGGCAACCATGCGATAGCCCCAGAGCGGCTGTTGACTTTGAGCAGGGTGAATCTGGACTGAGGTGTGGGAGCCTGGAAAGAGCTTGGTTCATTCATCCATTCTCTCGGTATTGGGGATACACATGTGCACAAGGCAGACAAAGGCCTAGCAAGAATTACAGATGGTTTAAGAGTCGGGTAGACCTACACTGAGCCGCCAGCCCTGCCTCTTAATAGCTGTGTGAGGCTGGCCTGGTCCCTAAACCTCCCTGAATCTCATCTGCCCAGCATGCTAATAACACCTGTTCCAAAGGGTGGTTGAGATACTGCCCCCGTGAGGCTCCTGGAGCTGGCGCTATATCGTGGTCGTCTATCCCTTCCTCCTGGTCCCAGCTCCCCTGTTTACTGGTTGTGTGACTGGGGAGAAGGTCTTTATCTTTTTGGAGCCTCCATTTCCTCACAGATGATCTGTAAAGTCCCTGCCAGCTCGGGAGCCTCGGGCCCTAAAGGGTTAAACATGGCAGCTCTGAGAAGCCAGGTTGGTGGCTCCTGCTGCTTCCTTCCCAACACTGAACAAACCCGGAAGCACAGTTTCCCTGGGCCACCAGCAACCCTCAGCCACAGGCTTTCCGGGGTAAGGCTGATTTCAGATGCGAATCCCTTGCCTGTCAGACCAGATTTCCTGGTTTAGGGTTTGGGAAACCCAGGTGCCCTAAACTGATCTTGCAGGGGATTCATCCTGTTGCTTCTCTGGGCTACTCTGGTCCAAGGGGGATGGAGAACCAGTGAGAGTCTTTCTCAGGACACAGACTGCTGGGCCTTGGAGAAAATCGCAGTGGGGAACCACTGCCTGGTGCAGGGGACCACGAGCCTGGCATTAGGTTCCTCATATGGGGTTTGTTTGTTTAATTGAGATTAAATTCACATAACATAAAGTTAACCATTTTCAAGTATATAATTCAGTGGCATTTAGAGCATTTTCCATGTTGTGCAACCATCACCCCTATTAGATCCAAAACATTTTCATCACTTTCAAAGGAGACCCCCATACCCATTAAGTAATGACTCCCTATTTCCCCCTCCCCCAACCCCTGGCAACCACTAATCTGCCTCTGTCTCTGTAGATTTAAGTATTCTGGGTATTTCATATGAATGGAATCATAAAATACATGGTCTTTTGCAACTAATTTCTTTCATTTAATATAATGTTTTTGAGGTTCTTCCACCTTGTAGCGTGTATTGGTCCTCCATTCCTTTTTATGGCTAAATGATACTCCATTGTATGAGTACCCCGCACTTTAGACATCTGTTCACCCATTGATGGACAGGTACGTTATCTCCACCTAGTGCTGCTATGAACATACAGGTACCAGTGTTTGCTTGAATACCTGTTTTCAATTTTGGGGTGTATACTCTTTGTAGAATTTCCATTCTGTCAGGCTGGGGGAACAATCCCTGGCCTGCCTTCCCACTGGCCGGGGTGAGGACTAAGTGTGAAAGTGGAGGGAAATAGTCGTAGTTGTCTGCCAACTCCCAATTTCACATCTGCCTGTTGGATACCTGTGTGCGCACGTCTGACATCTAGATCTTAATGCACCCAAAGCCCAACTCTCGATGTCCTCCCCAAACTTGGTTCCCTGGCAGCCTTGACCATCTCAGTCGGCAGCCACTGATTCCTTCTGCTTGTTCAGGCTCACCCACCCTGCAATCATCCCGGACCCCTCTCTTCCTCACACTCCACATCCAAACCCTCAGGAAACCAAGCTGGCTCCATCTTCAAAATAACATCCATTATCCAGCCACTTCTCACCACCACTGCCCCACCGGGATGTCTGAAGCTCTTCTCCCGGCCTCACCCCTCACCCCATCCAGTCTATGCCCAGGTTTTCCTTTTAAAATGTAAGTCAGATCATGTTCTGCTCAAAACCCTGCAGTGGCTCCCCTCCACCTGAAGTAAATGCCAAGTTCACCGTGTGATCTGGCCGCCTGACCTCTGATGTCATCGCCCACTCACTCCCCCCAGCCACACCAGGCACGGCTCACCTGGGGAGCTTGCACTGGCCTGTGCCTTCTGGGTAAATACTCTCCCTCGAGATCCTGGCACGTCTGCCTCCCTCACCTCCAGTCTTCACTCAAATGCCACCTTCTCAACTTGCTACTTCACTTACTCATTGTTGTTGATTGTCTCTCTCCTCTGCCTGAATATAAGCCCTGTGAGTACAAGGGTCTTGGTGTGTTTCACTCAGTAATCTGGTCTGAATACCTAGAAAGAACCTGGCACATAGTAGGTGCTTGAGGCATATTTGTTGAATTAGTAAACAATACTAACAACAGCAGTGACCATTTATTAAGCTTATTTTGTGCCACATACTCTACAAACATCGCACTTAAATCTCACAAACAAGTAGAATTTTTTGCTTCCGTTTTACAGTTGAGGAACCCAGGTGAATTTTCAGAACTTTTTAGATGACTTGTCCCCAGTCACACAGTTAGTACTCGGCAGAGAAAGGATTTGAACCCAGGTCAGTCTGCTTGACTTAGGCACTCTGGCTCTTTCCTACTTTGCCCTGTGCTCACTGCAGCTGTAATTCAACACTGTTCACTCACTCATTCATTCATTCATTCATTCAGTAACTATTTCCCAAGCCTCCTCCACCTTTCCATGGCTGAAAAGCCAGGCCCTATACTGCAGACTGGGGACCGTCACACAGGGGTCTGGATCCTGCGGAAGCAGCTCAGGTCCTAAGTTCTGGGCAGCAAGTGTCCCCTGGGCTTTGTAAACTGAACAAGGGGTCTCCCTCTCTCCAGCAATTCATTAGCCCCACTAAACAGGAGCCCATTCCAACTGATGTCCCTCCTTCACAGCAGAAACAAAACAGCTCCCCATGCGCCAGCCCTGGCCCCGACGCCGAGTGAGGCCAGAGCAGCGCACCCGGCAGCATCCAGCACCTCACCAGGTAAACAAGCCCGAAGGAGGAGGAGGTGGGTGTGGGTGCCGTCCCAGGGCCAACCCGAGCCGCGAGCCGCGCAGGCTGAGAGGCGGGGCAATTGGGAGGAAGTGTGGGCGAGGCGAGTGCTGGGTCTGGAGCAATCACGATTGCCACATGGGGAAGACGCCAGCCCCAGACACCCTCCTGAGGCTTCCTCCCCCCTTTTCTCAACTGAGCACAGCTGATGGTGGGGGGCAGAGGGGCTCTTCTCCCGCTCGCGTTCCTCCCCCGCCCAGAACGCGCACTCCGTCCCTCCCCTGTGCCTCCTCCCGGCAGCCCCCCCCCCCCGGTTTCACCCCCCTCTGTTCTTCCTCCTGTGCCGCCCGAGGAAAGGGGGAAACAGTTCGGCCAACCAATCCTCAACTGCCTTGGCGCTTCATTTCCAAAGAGTCACTAAGGAGTTGGTTTGGAGGGTTGATTAAACGCATACACACTTTGTCATGCACGCTGGTGGCTTTCCTTTCCTGTTTAATTTAGTCAGCACGTATTTAGAGAGCTTCCTCTGTGCGGGACCTTCTGCCAGGCGCTGGCGGCCGAGGAGCTCAGGGTCTGCCAGAGAAGCTCAGAAGGCAACTGAAAACCATATCGCAGCCACAGGAGTCTGCTCACTCCCTGAGATGACAGGCTGCCTAGGAGGTGGGAAATCAGGCTTAACCCCGCATCTGCAGCACCGGGCGTCAAAGGCTTAAACATGATCCGCTGTAGGGTATTCACTGTTAGGGAAATATGTTATAGAAACAGGTTGCCCAAAGGATGTACGCTGTATGATCCAAATTTTATAAAATACACAGGCACATACACGTATATATATATTTTTTAATTGGCACTGGTAGACTACAAAATGTTAATAGTTGTTATCTCTAAGTTGCCGATTTCAGGTGCTCTTAAAAGACTTTTTATTATGTAGAATATTGGACATATACTGAAAAATAGAATAGGATAGTGAACCTTTCTCAGCCCGATAACCAACAACCCACACCAGCAATGCCCCATCCACCCCTCCAGGACGTATTCCATGGCAGAAAATCCTAGAAATAGTTCAGTGTGTAGCTTTCAAATCAAGGCCTTTATGGGGTTTTTATTATTATTTTTTTAATGGAGGTACTGGGGATTGAACCCAGGGCCTCCAGCATGCTAAGCATGCACTCTACCACTGAGCCATTACCCCCTAACTCTCCAAGGCCTTTAAATATATATATATATATATAATTTGAGATATCATTTAGATAATCCACAGTTTCCCCCTCCATCTCTTTTTATTTTCTTTGCAAACACATTTATCCTACCACACCCCAGTTTGCTGATTGCATCCCTGTGGTATAATTTAACAAGTCTCTCTGTCCTTTGTATTGCTTGTAAATGGATGGTGTAATCTAGAGTCTGATTAGATTCAGATTAGAGTTTTTTGACAAGATTGATTCAGAGGAGGTGTTGCGTGATTTCATTAGGAGGCAGATAATGTCTTGCTGTCTCTCTTTGTGTGGCATAAGCAGCCTTGTTCAATGTTTACATCCTTTAATTCATAAGGGTTTGCAAGATGAAAATCATCAAATTTGATCATTCTCTCTTCTCCTATTAGCGGGAATACCTCTGTGAAGAGACACTTCCCCTCATCACCTGTCTGATTCATCTGAGGTACAGATCATAAAGGGCAAGAAAAATGTTTCAGTCTTTGGCTTTATTAACCAGACTTCAAAATAGTGAGTTTGTTCTCCAGCACCCACCAAAGAGAACAAATTAAGATTTTTTTTTCATTTTTAAACAAATGTTTAAAATTATTGAAAGGTTACTTTCCATGTACAGTTATTACAAAATACTGGCCGTATTCCTCGTTACATCCTTGAGCCTACCTTATACTCAAAGTTGTGTGCCTCTCGCGCCCCGACCCCTATACCTCCCCCCCCCACTGGTAGCCACTAGTTTGTTCCCTGTGTCTGAGAGTCTGCTTCTTTTTTGTTATATTCACTAGCAGTTTGTTGCATTTTTTAAGATTCCACATATAATTGATATACAGTACTTGTCTTTCTCTGTCTGACTTATTTCACTTACCGTAATGCCCTCCAGGTGCATCCATGTTGCTGCAAATGGCAAAATTTCACTCTTTTCTATGGCTGAGTAGTATTCCATTGTATATTTATATACCACATCTTCTTTGTACATTCATCTGATGATGGACACTTAGGTTGTTTCCATATCTTGGCTTTTGTAAATAGTGCTGCTATGAACATTGGGGTGTTCGTATCTTTCTGAATTAGTGTTTTTGTTTTTTTCAGAAATATACCCAAGAGTGAAATTGCTGGGTCATAGTTTTAGTTTTTTGAGACAAATTGAGTCTTTAAAAAATTATTTTTAGTATCATAGTGAATTCGTGGATTTTAACATTTGATGTACTTTTGTTAAGACATTATTTTTACTGATGTTCAAATTATTCCATCTTTGAGGGAGAGGGTATAGCTCAGTGGTAGAACACATGCTTAGCATGCACAAAGTCCTGGGTTCAATCCCCAGGACCTCCTCTAAAAATAAATAAATAAACCTAATTATCTGCCTCCCTCAAAAAAACTTATAAAAAAAGAAAAAAAGACACAAAATTTTTTTAAAAACCAGATTATTCCATCTTTGGTCTGCAGAAATCTCTTCAGCTCAGCTCTTAACTTCTTTGGCCACACCCTGGAAGTCTTTTTCCCCCTCCCCAATGATTTTTGAATTTAGGAATTTTTTTTTTCTTTTAATTGAAGTATAGTTAATTTACAAAGTTTCAGGTATACAGCAAAGTGATTTAGTTATACATATATATCTATTCTTTGTCAGATTCTTTTCCATTATAGGTTATTACAAGATATTGAATATGGTTGCCTGTGCTATACAGTAGGTCCTTGTTGTTTATCTACTTTATATAGAATAGTATGTATCTGTTAATCCCAAATTCCTAATTTATCCTACCCTCCCTCTCCCCCTTGGTATCCATTAGTTTATTTTCTCTATGAGTCTATTTCTGTTTTGTAAATAAGTTCATTTGTATCATTTATAGAGTCCACATATAATGATATCATATGATACTCGTCTTTGTGTGACTTAACCCTGTAAGTCTTGACTGCCCCTTGGCTAGCTGACGTTTCCAGATCTTCCAGACTCCTCTTGTGTTTGGCCCTGGCTCTAGAACCAGCCATCTTCTCAGGAGCCCTGGTTCCTTTTGAGGGAAATGGTGTTGAGAGATCACAAGCTGGGTGCCAGGGTTATAACTGGCTGCTTAAAGTTTTTTCTCTTTTTACTTTTTATTTTAAAATAATTCTAGACTTACAGAAAAGTTGCAAAAATAGCACAGAGAGTTTCCCGTATATCCTCTTACCCAGCTTCCTCTCAGGTTAACCTCTTGCATAACCACAGTCCAATGATCAAATCTCAGAAAATAACATTGGCACAATACTATTAATTAAACTACAGGCTTTATCCAGATTTCACCAACTCTTCCATCAGTGTTCCGTCACCCCCACTCCATTTGTAGGCTCCCACAATGGAATCAACTTGTCGTGGAACCTTAGTTTCCCCGAATCCATAAGAGTTCCTCACTCTGATCTTGCATGACCTTGACACTTTGGAAGAGTACTGGTCAGGTGTTTGGCAGAATGTCCTTCACTTTGGGTTGGTCTCATATTTTCTCATTACTAGAGGGAGGTGACACGTTCTGTGGGAAGAATAACGCAGAAGTGGCCCGTTTTTCAGTACATCAGGGGGCACATGATGTGATGCATCTTATCCCTGGGATGTTAACCTGAATCACTTGGTTAAGATGGTGTCTGCCAGGTTTTTCCACTGTCCATTTTTTATTTTTCCTTTTATAGTTAATAAATATCTTTTAGACAATGCAGATATTCTGTTTCTCCTCAAACTTTTGCCCCTAATTTTCACATCCATCAGTGGATCTTTCCTGCCATGATAATTATTACGATGTTCTGATGGTGAGTTCCTATTTCCCTCATTCCTTCTGCATTTATTAATTGGAATCCTTCTGTAAGAAAGAGCTGTCCTTTCCTCCCCTGTATTTATTTGTTTATGTATTCATTCATTCACTCATTTACATCACTATGGATCTGGGGAACACTTCATTCTATGGGTTATAATCCTGTGCTGCTGCTAATCTAACAGGCTTTGAAATAAATGTTTCTGGAAGAAAGCAAGACAAGCAGAGAAAGAGTAAGAAAAGGAGGAGAGACCGGTAGGGAACTTACACATTAACACATAATAAATCTTTATCAGGACACAGGAAACAGGCCTGGCCAAGTGTTCCTGTCCAACCATGTGCTGGTGGGAGTGGCTTTTCTACAAAGCAAATCTGACTTGGTTAAGGGGGCACCCCACTGCCCTGGGAGCCCCTGGGGGCTGTTTCTCTCTGTCCTCAGGACTCAGCCTGGCCAAGGCAAGCACAGTGAATGCGGTTCCTTCAAGTCAGATCCTGTCCTTCCTGACCCTACGTCTCAGCAAAGTTTCCATTTCACTGGGAGTAAAAGTCCAAGGCCTTACAAAGGTCTCAGAGCCTACAGACTCTGGGCCTCCTCCTCCCTCCCTGCCCAATCCCTTGTTGGATGTACTCCTTCAAGACAGGGTCTCTGCACTGGCCTGGACTGCTCTTCCCCTAGATGTGAGCTTGGCTCCCCAGTCCTTCTCCTCCTGCAGGTCTTAAATGTCACCCTTCTCAGAGAGAACCTCCCTGAGTACCCTACCACAAACTACCGCCTCTTCTCCCACCCTGCCTGCTGCCTCCTCCCCAGAGCATAATGTATTATTTTCCTATTTGTTTTTTCTGTCTCCTTCCGTTGGAACCTAAGCTGCAGGAGAATCAAAGGTACTACAGTGTGACAGTAGGAGGGGGACAGTTGCAGCACAGAGTGAAAGCCCAGAGGAGTGGTCAGGGAGGGCTTCTCAGAAGAGGTAGCCTCTAGATCTGGAGCTAAAGTTTATTCGAGTGTTAGGTGAATGGAGGAGTGTCAGAGAGGAAAGTCTTTTAGGAAACAGGTGAGAGGGAGCAGATCACCTAAGGGGCCCCAATTTCCAATTTACTAGGAAAAAATAGAAAGTCCAACATTCCAAGTTAAGGGGGAGGGGGTGTGGGACATTTACTGTAACCTCAGGTACCCTGGGATGGATTAGGGAGAAGCAAGAGACGCCTGGGGCAGCCGTCCTCCAGCCTGAGAAAATTTTCTGTGTTGCAAATCTGACCTTTCTCTAGGGTTTAAACTTGTTCAAATGTTTGAAAGACTATCTCACCCAGTTCTCTGTTTTGACAAAGGAGAGCAAGGCTGGAGCGTGCTATCAGGTCCCAGGGCTATCATGGTCAGCTTGTGGGGAGGAGGGGTGGCCAGGTTAGAACGTGGACAAACTCATTGCCTCTCCCTGTTGCCCGCGGTGGGCCCGGCATCCATTGCCTGCTGTATCATATGTATGATGCCTTCTGGGTTCCAGTGCTGCCCAGGCCCCAAGCCTCTTCTCTCCACTCTCTGCCCTTCACCTGATCCCTCCCCCAGTTCATCTTTGTCCTTCTGGGGGGACACCTGAGCTCCCCACCTCTTTATACTCAGCATTACTGGCTGTGACATTAACTGGGGTTGTGTGCATTCATGCTGGCACACCAGCTCCAGGAGGTGGGGGCAGGTCTACTTGGTGGAGTCCCCAGCTCTGAGCACTGCCTCCAGCTGAGAGCAAGCAGTTGAAGAAAAGTGGTTGAAGAAATACTTGTGGAGCTAATGGATGCTGGTAGTGGGAGAATAAGGGCGAAATTATTACAGTGGTCAAGGCAAAAATTAAAATAGGTCTGGGCTGGGTCAATGGTGGTCAGTGGTGGTCAGCGGTGGGGGCAGTAGGTGGGGGAAAGAAACAAGCCCAGATGGGAGAGGATTTGCAGAGGCAGAATCCAGATGTTTGTTTTTAATGATGAGAAAACACACTGCAGCCAGTCCGTATCCTATTCATCCCAAAGGGGTAAAGCACCCCCGTGGCAGATCATTTGGAGCCACTGAAGGTTTTTGAGTAGAAAAGCAATTGTTCCACAATGGGCACTGTTCTGCACGTTTGTATTTTGGAAGTTGCCTCAGTCTGACAGTAACAGGGCCCTTCACCTGTGGGCCCACCCTCTTGCTGGCACCACTCGCCTCCCTGAACCCCAGCAGGTGCAGCCACTTTGGTGCCACCTGAACTTCTCAGGTGATGCATGTGCTGGTGCGGCTGATATCCTGCCTGCAACATCGCAGCTGCAGGGACAGGGGTGTTGCCTTGGTAACAAGGTGGCTTTTGCAGGTTCCCTCTGATTCTGCAGGGTCTCAACTGCACTGAGAGGGAAGGAAGACCAGCTTATCACCATGTAGCCGGTGGCCCCTGCAAGCAGTGAGTTGTGAGAGGCCCTCCCATTTATCCTAAATACATACCATAGCGGAGCTAGACAACCTATGATCAAATCCTGGCTCGGACACTTTCTGACACTGTGCATGCTCACAAGTTACTGAACTTCTCTGTGCTTCATTTTCTCCATGTGTAAAATGAAAAAGTGAGGATTAAACGAGATGATGCACCAGGCCTCTCCCATGCCCCTGGCATGTGGGAAATATTAGCTAATATTAAATCCCATCTTCCCACCTTCTGCAGAAAAGTCTGACAGGGAACCTAGAGGCATCCTCACACAGTGAAATTACGGGTGCAGGACAGTTTTCTGGGACCATCAGTGGGCGGCCTGAGACAAGCGCAGGGCACATGGGCCTTTTCACACAGGCTTCAGCAGCGCCCTGGGGTGAGGCGGGGGCTTCCTAGCTTCACCGGTGGCCGGCGCAGCTCCCACCTGAAACCTGCCCATGATCTTCTCTGCTGTGTTGAGTGGGAGTGTAACCAGACTAGGGTTATTTGCCTGAGGCTTGTCCTGGAAACTCACTGGAGCCCATGAGGACAAGCTGGTCCAATCTGCAGCCCCTTCGTTCACTTATTCTGTCATTCATTCAACTCACCCAACACACGCTGTGCTGGATGTTAGGGAGTCTGCAAAATGACAGTCCTGCTGGCTAGAAGCTCACAGTACCCGCAGGGGAACCAGAGGAGCAAACAGATGATTTCAAGCTGGCAGCATCTAGACCGTTCAGCCCCGCCTGGAGAGGCAGGTGTGGACAGTGGGACCCCAGGTGGAAGGCCCAGCTGAGGCAAGGAAAGGAAGTGAGAACTGTTCGGTTTTGCCGCCTCATAAAGCCTGCAGTGGGGTGGCTGGATAACAGGCTACAAATACAGCCGAGAGCCTCATAAGCCACCCCAAGAAGGCAGATTATTCATCGGGCAAAAGGCCTGCTTCCCAGGAGTTTTAAGGATGGAATTTAGTTTTTCTAGAAGGTGCAGGGTAGGGGTGGATTGAAAAGAGAGAACTGTCAGTCAGAGGGGAAGGGTGCTTTGTATGATGATCTGGGGACAAACAGTGAGACCTGGATGGATTGGAGGGACATTTAGGTAGAATCCGTAGGATCTGGACCCTGGCTGAGTGATGGTCTTGCAAGCTTCCAGAATGACAGCCCAGGCCCCCGTGCTGACTCCAGCCCCTGCACTGGAGTTGTGCGAGCCTGGCCGAGCAGGGTGAGAAGCCCATTGCTTCCAGAGGCCATATAATGCCAGGGTCCAGCTTGGGCTTGGCCGAACTGCCCAAGTGACCCGTGTATGTCCTCTCTTTTATAAGAGCATGAACTCAGCACTTGGCATGGAAAGCTAGCACAACACAGACACTCAGTGAATGGTGGGTGGGATTATTCATTTGCTACAGCTCTGTGGGGTGCATGGGCGGGGTGGGGGGTACTCTTCCATTCACTCAATATTCACCTACTGAACACCCTGGGGACCTGCCCTGGGCAAGACCAAGGAAGCTACAGTGTTGGAACTAACCGAGGGAAAGACGAAGGTACCGAGCACTAAGCACCGCAGGACTTAGGAAAGTTGGGGAGGAAAGGGGTTCCCTTCAGAGCTCTCCATAACAGAGGAGACACAGGCTCTTTCAGTCTCTTGAAGGGTCAGGTTCCGGCTTCTCAGAGTCTACCCCGACTGCCTCACCAACATTTTGAAGCACCAAGCCTGTTCGGGCCATGTGGCCTTCCTAAAAACATGTCAGGGAGCAAATACGCCAAATGAATGGCACCACTTGGAGAGTGCGGGCCCTGTCACACGGAAGAACCCCGGGCAGGACGGCCGGGCAGGCTGGCTTCCGGCAGCTTCCACAGCCCACTTCCTGGCCGGAGGGAAAGAGTCGGCTCTTTTATTGGCTTCTCCAGGCCCAGCCTGCTTCCTTCATCACTGCAGCCTCCGCCCAGCACCGGCCTGGTGCCAGAAGCCTAAGAATATTTAATGGGAGGAAGGAGCGAAAACCTGTGTAACAGGGTTTGTCCCACACTGAAGCGTATTATGACACCTTTGCTAGATTGGTGCGTGATTGGTGCGCACGTTTCCCTCGGGAACGAGGAGGCCGAGGGGCGTCCTGCCCAGCAGGGCGGGCGCAGCACACAAATGCCATTCCCAGTCTGCAGACCAGGAAGCACAGAGAGGCGTGTGCAAGCGCTGCCTGCCCCTCGGGCAGTGCCCCGTCCATTCTGTCCCCGTGCCTTCGACCCCAGTGCCCGGAATCACTGGGGTGGCGGTGGAGGGGGGCTCATCAGTACTGTGGTTGGAAGGAAGGGACTCGACCATCCAGCACCCGGCCCGGGGCCGGGGACCGCGGGCCCTGCCACCCACCCTCACAGTCCCGCCGCCTCGCTGTGCGGCCCGGGCACACCTGCCTCAGGGGGACCAGGCCGAGGTCGGGGGCCCGCGCCATTTCCGGAGGCAGCGCGGGAAGGGTCCGCGTCTGCTGTAAACGATCGAGTCTCTCCTCCGGCCTCCGAGGGCCCCGGCAGAGGGAGGTGGGGGTGGGTCTGAAAGGGGAACTCGAACCAGAAAGCAAACCCGAGGCGGTTTCGTTCGCTCAGATCCCGACACAAAGGCGACCGCGGGCGGCAGAGACGCGGGGCTCGGCTCGGGGAGGCGGCCCAGAGACCCCGCGGCTCGTCCAGAGGCCGCTGGCGCCCCGCGCGCTTCCGCGGAGAGGGGAAGCCCGGGCCGGCTCGGGCCGGCCACACCCCGACACCTGGCTCCCGCCGGAGGGGGCCGCTCCCGGGCCGCGCCCGCCCTCCCGCCCCGGCGCGGGGTGGGCCGCCGCGCCCTCCGGCTCTGCTCTTTCCAACCTTTGTTCTGGCTTCAGCTCGAGATGCCCTCGGCCCACGCACCCAAACCCCAGGGCTCCGTCCGGGCGTCGACCCTTAACCCTCGCTGACCCCCGTCCCGCGGTCACAGTCCCGATCCAGCCACCCGGGCGTGTCTCGGGGGCGGGGGAGGGAGGCGCCCCGGGTCCCTGCGGCTGCACGTGCGGGGCCTCCGCCGGGGCGGAGCTTTGGCGGAGCCGCGGTCTCGCCCCGCCGCGGTAAAGGTGTTCTGGCGGCCGGCCCGGAGCAGGCGCCCGGCCGGGCGCGGGAGCCGCAGCTGTGAGCCGGCTGGACAGCCCTCCCCCTCGCCCTGGTGGAGCTCGGGGACGATCAGTGCGGCACTAATAGCACTCAATAACAGTAAACCCTTACTAAATTGTCGAGATCACTGTAACCAGGTCTGACCTGAAGAGCCCGGTTAGAGTTCCCGTCCATAAAGTTACAGAGGAGTTGGCAATCTTGGATATTCTGTTTAATTTTATCTTGGAGACTTTTTTTTTTTAAACATAAATGAAAGTCACGATGGTAAAATGAGCCCTCAGTCGCGCATCACCCAGATACAGTTACCGAACCATGACTTTCTGGTTTTGTCTGCTCCTCAATCTCCACCCCTACCTGTCATTGTGAAACAAACGCGTGACATCGTCAGGTTCAGCTGTGCCCCCTGTAACAATCACCGGGTTTTGATGAAAAGACCACTGTTTGTTTAGAAAACTTTTTAAAAGGAGTGGAGATAAAGATTAAGATAGAAGAGATTAAACAGTGAAAGGCGTGGAAAGACTGAAGTGGGTGAAGGCCTGGCAGTGCTTCCTGGGACATCAGGCTGCCCCCGGTGAGGGCTGAGCAGACAGGAGCCAGTGAGCTGGTGAGAAGAGGCCTGATTCAGGCACTAACTGAAGGTAGAAGAGACCAGATTTGTGGACGGATTAGATGGGGGTCTTGAAGGAGAGAGTCTTCAAGGATGGGAAGCTGAATGGATGGCAGTGCTTTTAACTGCGATGGGGGAAGACTGGGGAAGGAGCAGATGGGGGGCGGGGAGGTCAAAATAAAGTTCAGCCATATTACATCTGAGCTGCCATTTAGATATCCAAGTGGAGATCTCACAAAGATAGGTGCTGAAAGAGAATTCCCAGAGATGAGAGCAGGGCTTGAGATTTAAGTACAGAAGTGGAGAACATGAAATGTATTTAAAATCCTGGGCCTGGAATTGGTGTCGGTAATGGCTAACGAAGTTGGAGGGAAACCAGGAGAGTGTGGTCTCTCAGAAGTCAAGGGAGGAAAGTGTTCCAAGAAACAGGAAGGGACCAACAGTGTGAAATGCCACTGAGAGGTCAAGGAAGAGGAGGACAAAAACTGACCATCAAATTTAGTAACAGGGACACCCTTGGTGACCCTGGCAGGAGTAATTTCAAAGAAGCGACAGAGCTGGAAACCAAACCAGAGAGGACTGAAAGAACAGGAGTGAGGGAGTGATTAATCTTAGAAGGAATTTTGATATGAAGAGAAACTAGAGAAATGAGGCCAAAGAGAGCATGAGGTCAGGAAACGTCAAAACAAAACAAAAACAACCTTTTAATACAGAAAGTTTAAGGCTTATACAAAAGTAGAATAATCTAATAAACCCATGCCCATCATGCAGTTTCAATGATTATCAACATACAGGCAATTTTGTTTCCTCTATACCTGCCTGCTTATTTTAAAGCAAATAGCTCAGTGCTAGAGCACATGCTTAGCAGGCGTAAGGTCTTGGATTCAATCCCCAGTACCTCCACTAAAATGAATAAGTAAATAAATAAACCTAATTACCTCTCCCCAAAACAAACAAACAAAAAAACCAAAATAAGTAAGTAAACAAAGCAAATCTCAGAATTCATTCTGTTTCAATCACAGACTCCAGCATTCAGACCTCTAACAGATAAGGATTCAATCTTTAATAGCTAAGGACTTCATTTTTTTAAACATAATTATCATACCTAAAAATAATTAACAGTAATACCTTAATATCATCTAATATCCATTCACCAGTGTTCACATTTTCCCATAAGTGATTTTTTTCTAATGGTTGGTTTGTTAAAATCAGGATCCAAATAGGTCCGTAGATTGCATTTGTTTGATATGTCTCTTAAGCCTCTTTTATTTTTTTTAACTTTTTTTTATCGAGTTATAGTCATTTTACAATGTTGTGTCAAATTCCAGTGTAGAGCACAATTTTTCAGTTATACATGAACATACATATATTCATTGTCACATTTTTTTCGCTGTGAGCTACCACAAGATCTTGTATATATTTCCCTGTGCTATACAGTACAATCTTGTTTATCTATTCTACATACGCCTGTCAGTATCTACAAATTTTGAAATCCTAGTCTGTCCCTTCCCACACCCCGCCCTCTTAAGCCTCTTTACTTTATAACATATACTCTCCCTCTTTAAAAAAAATTTTTAAGAAACCAGATCATTTGTTTTTCAGAGTTTCCCACATTCTGGATTTTGCTGATGGCATCATTGTAACAGTGCTGTGAACTTCCTGTTACATTACATAAAGTCTGGTTGTCTCTTTTTGTGACTGAGCAGGTGTTTTCAGCCTGATCCTTCCATTAAAAGTTCTCCATCAGCCTTTCCCCTGTCACCCATCAGCATTACAACCCCAATCATGAGCGTTCTTGAAAAACAATGGTGAAGAGAAATCCCCCTACAGGGCATCTACATCTATTGTAGAGGAGGCTTTCAATAATCAAGTGGACAAAATGACATATTCTGCAGCTGTCAGTCAGCCTCTTTCCCCAGCCACCCTGGTTCAGGTGGGTCCGTGTGGCAGGGATGGAGAATATGCCTGGGCAACAACAAGGCCATCACCTCAACAAGCTGATCTGGCTACTGCCATTCCTGAGCATTTAACCCGCCAACAGCAGAGACCAACACTGACTTCCCCTCACCTCGTATGCCATCATTCCTGAGGGGACCAGCCAGCCACCTGCCTGTAGTTGATTACACTGGACCCCTTTCAGCGTGGAGAGGACAGTGACTCTCCTCCCTAGAATAAACATGCATTCTGGACAGGATCTGCCTTTCTTGTCAGCAGTGCTTCTGCCAGCATCACCATCCATAGGCTTTTGGAATGCTTGTTGCACTTTCATGGTATTCCACACAACAATGCCTCTGATAAAGGGAATAATTTCCTCGCAAAAGAACTGTAGCTGTGAGCATGCGTGCATAGAATTCAGTAATATTACTATGTACCCCATCACCTAGAAGCAGCTGGCCTGAAAGAATGGTGGAATGACCTACAGAGGATTCTGTTCTGGAGCCAGTTGAGAAAAACACCCTGAAAGGATGGAGGTCTGTCTTACCCGTGCTTTCAACCAGTGATCTATTTGTGCTGCTGTCTGAAGGTCTGAAATAGGAGCAGCTTCTCTCAATGGTACTTCTTTCAATTCCTGCTCCCACACCTTGAAGCTTGATAGGAGGTCTCAGTTCCCAAAGGAGGAATATTTCCCACTATTAGGGGACAAAGCTATGGTTCCATTCAATTGGAATCCGGACATTGGGCTCTTTCCAACTGGTAGAGTTTAATCTATTGGCTGCGATGATTCACCTCAATTACCAAATCAAATTGTTGCTTTCAAAGGGGGCTGCAAAACTGTGTCTGGAGCCCAGAGGATTCTATGTTGCACTTCTTTGTATTTGGGTTTCCTTGTATCAGTGTCAACTCAGACCTGTATCTAAGAGCCCTTGAAAGCTCTTGGCGTTCCTCTGTTCAGTGGTGTACAATTAATTACTCTGGTAAATGACTAAAAGTCCTTCTGGAGAAGCTACATAGGTATACACTACTTGTTGTGGCATTAAGGGTCCTTTCTTGAGGGGACTTGGCCTCTCCTTCATTTGATGGATTCTGGGCATCAGAACCAGCTCATGCCTGCTAAACAGGTGAGAGATTAAGGCTTTTCCAATTTAATGTGTGACAGCCATCTGCCAAAAAACATCAATTACCACAAGATCTCTATGTCAAAGGCCACCTGGCTGCCATTCCCATTTTGTTCCCCACCCCCCAGTCATTGTGCCCACCGTGCCTCTGTTGATTAAGTGCTACCACCCGGCCTCTGCTATTTCAGAATCCCATTATGCATATTGGACTAGGGAACCCAGGCACTTAGCTGCATCTTTTATGTAAACCCTGGCCCACAGAGGGTGACTACCACTGAGTTTCTCAACAATGTGGACCTCTTATCGGTGTATTCTGTGCTGCTTTGGTGAAGACAGTGTCTTGCAGAGATCATGGTCAGCTTCACTGGTTTTACGTAATAAATCCATTCTAACATGCTTACATCTCCCAGCTTTTTCACCCTTTCTTCACACTGCCAAAGCACGGCTAGCATTTCCATCTGATTTTCTGTACAATATTCATGGTTTCCAACATTTAAGGGGTCATTCCAGAGGGTATCAGCACTGGCTCCAGAAGTCCTTGCCAGAATATAAATCCTGAATCATGAGGCGGCTCCCCCCACATCAATAAACTCTCTCCATTCCAGGCTTATGATTCCAGGGATCACCCTCCCTGGTCCATCACTCACAGGTTCCATTCCCAGGAATGTTCTCCTTGTTCCTGCTGAAACATATTAGCCAGGGTCTGAAGCTTTTTTGGTAAGACTTGACCCTAGTTTTCGTTCTAGAATCCTGGAGGGCAGGAAAGGGCAGACCTCAAGGAGGACAAGTCCATCTGCCTCTAATGAGGCCTTTACCTGGTCTCCAGGTGATGGGGAGCTGCTTTCCCCTAGTGAAGGAGGAGGCCAGGCCTACTGTCCCAGAGGGTTAGGGCGAATCTGGGTGTTTAGGGTTCTCAGCTGCATCTACTCAAATGTCACGTCCAGGCCTCAGAGCCCCGCTCCTTCCCTTTCCAGTTCCTAGCAGAGGAGACTTGCTGGGGCTGAGTTCAGCCTCCTTTGTTAGCTCATAAATAAGACCTTGGGCCTGATTTTCAGCACCGTCTGTCCTCTGGTTGCAGGAGACGCCGCCGCGGAGACTCTGTGGCTTTTGCATCAGGCTCTGAGTTGATAGTTGACTGAAGAGACTGTTATTTTCTTCCTTCTGAGCTTTTAAGTCAGATGAAACAGCCAACCAGCCCCATATCCTTATAATAATCCACTGCCCTCGTGTTTTCCAAGTGAGAAAGTTGTTGCAGAGGCACCGCGGCTTCTTCCACCTGTTCCCCGCTCTCACCTACCAGAGGAGCACGTCCAGCGTTGGGGGGTTGCCTCCACCCCACTCAACGTCAGTAACAGGGCCCTTGTTGCCGTCTGGCTGGCAAATGATCCAACTCCAAAACCCCACTCAGAGAGCTTAATTCCCGGAACCACTTCAGGTAACATCTTGTTTTTGATTCCATCAAATGCAGAGCCTTAGGCAGGAATTTGAGAGCAGGTAGCTGATTTTAAAAATGATCCCAGGAAGCCGCAGTGAGAGTAGTGGGAAAGCAAGACAGGAAAGGTGAGGAAGCTGATGTACGGGGTGTGGCTGAGATACAGGGCACATTAATGAGTATTACCGCTGTGGGCAACTAGGACTCCGTGGCAGACTCCCTGGAGGAGGTGTGCATGGCACTCCTCGGGTTTGTTCTGCTCTAGGGTTAGGAAAGCGCGGCATTTACTCACTAACTTCCGCCTCCCACCATTTGATGGCGGCTCCAGGGGAGTGTCCATCCTGCCCACTGTCAGGCTGAGCATGTTCCCGTGGCAGAGAGACCTTTGGGCAGAGAGTCTTTGGTGCCTTTGCACCAGGGGGCCTTGGGGTGCATCGAACAATGAGCACTTTGAGGAAACGAGAGGAGTGACGCCAGCACCGCCAGGTGTAGCTTTTCAGAGTCCCCTCCTCCAGGTGTGTGGTTCTACACCCCAGCCCCCGCCCTTGTCCTCGCAGGCCAAGGGGAGGCAGCTGCTCCCTGCAGTGTTACCTAGGAGTTCCAACCTTGCCTCTTTGGTCCACCAATAGCTGTTTAACTGCTTTCCTGCATTAATTTCTCCCTGCTAAAACCACCGGTTTGGTCTCCGTTTTCCTGCCTGGACATGAACAAAGGAATTAATAAACAGGGAAAACAGAGCAGCATGAGTAAGAAGGAAGAGAGAGTGAGGAGGGAGCACACACTGAAGGAGGGGAGGCCGGCAGGACCCGAGCAGGAAGGACCTGGGGGCCGTGTAACACCTTGAGGGGAGAAAGTAAGAAAGTATTTGGGAACCACCAAGGCAGCATCTTGGCCGGGCCTGGCACGTGGATGGTTCCTGTTTTCCCTTCCTGCCTGTTTCATCTTCAGCTTTACTGTGCACACATTCTCCTGACCTGGGGCAGTCCAGGCCCTGGCTCAGAGTGGGCCATACAGGGATGCAAGTCTGCCCTCTGTCTAAAAAGAACTCTGATCTTGTTTGAACTTTGGGACTGGCTTGCACCTTTGTGGATGCAGATTTGAGGAAACTTGATACACCCTCTGCTCTCTTGATATTGAACCTCCCTGTGGCCTCAGACAAGCCATGCAGCTCCATACCCCAAGGCCTTTGCCTGTGACATTTCTTTGCCCAGGAACTTGGTTTCTCCTGGTCTTTCTTCCAGTCCTAGCACACTCCAGCCACTCTCTCAAGACCTACCTGAACTATTCCCTCTTCTTTCTCTGACTTCCCTGTACAGGACTGTGGCTTCCTCTTTGGAATTTACATATGCATACACATATCTATTACGGCCCGTGTTACAAGTGTTTTTTGAAAATCTGTTTTCCACTTGCTCCAAGTATGATCTCCTTTCAGGCTTCATTCATCCCTATATCTTTATTCATTCATGCAACAAATCTTTTTTGAGTCCCTGCCGATCCCAGGCGTGGGAGCAGTTCAGTCAGTGTCTGCTGAAGGGATGAATGAATTGGTGAGCAGTTGCTACCCAGATGGATGCTGTGTTGCTAGGTGACAAACTAGTGATGATTAGAGAGGAGGGGGTAACTGCTGTTGTGTGCGATGAGAATCTGCACATCTTCCCGCAGGATCAGGGAAGCTTCGTGGGTGGAATTTCCACACTTCAGCGCTGCCAATGTGGCAGGGGTGAGGCTGGGCTTCCAACAGTGATCTTTGTTGTGCGTGGGGAGAGGAAGGACAGTAGGAGGGAGTTGTGTTAGAATCTTTCCAGTAAGTAAGAGGCTATCTTTCCCACATCCTTCAAGTTGAGAATCATGGAATTAAAAGCTTTCTAAATAAGAGTAATGAGGAAACTTAAGTGGGCGGGTTCAACACGAGTCTACACAGACGCCTGCGGGGACCAGGCAGGAGAGTGTAAGTGGGAGCAGCTGATGGGAGGGGACTGTGGCTCACGCCTGGAGGGAGCCGCTGCTCAGCAGAAAGAGATGGTCACCGGGAGGAATTGGGGGCCCCGTGTTGCAAGCTCTTCCAGCTTTTCAGGAGAGGCCACAAGACCAGTTTTTAATGTGAAATCTCCTGAGTTTTCAATGTCAAAAGTAATCTAGATTTTGCAAAGCCAGGGGTTTTCAGACTCCATCTTCCCCAGCCCAATACGATTCTTTCCTCCAAGCCCCAGCCTGGAGAGCATGTTCCTAGGACACCCTTCCCTGGCGTCACCAGCTCCTCTGTTCATTCAACATTGATGAAGCCCAGATGGGAGCCAGGAGTGCTGGGGCTGCATCGGTGGAGGAGTCCCTGCTCATGGCAACTTCCATGTGTCCCCTCCATTGTGGTGCCTCCCTTAACTCTATTCTTCCCTGTGATTTGTTGGTCTCTGTGTTCCCCACTGGATCCCCCTCTATTCTGGGAGCATCGTGAGGGCAGTCAGAGTGTTGTGTGCGTCTCTGTATTTGACATATAAAAGAACAACAGATGTTCATAAATGAAGCCTCCAGGGGACACAGGCCTCAGGTAAGTGAAAGACAGTCCTGTGGATTTGGCAAACAGGTTAGGTGGGGTCCAGAGGGCAGAGCTGGAACCTTACAGTCAGAGCTCCATTGATTAGAAGGAAGCATTTCTAACAATGAGATGGGTGGCCTGGAGGGAAATAAAAAGCTTACCATCCCTGGAGGTGTCTGGGAGGTGAGCTGACCAGCCCCTAAAGTAATGCTGGGAAAAGGGGAGCCACGTTTGGGAAGAGGCTCTGCTGGATGGTTACCTGTTCCCTCCAGCTTCCTTGGTCTGCGCTTTGCCATTTCTGTAGCGCAAGATTGAGTAAACTACTACATGAGGCCCCAGAGGCAGTCAAGTGGTTAGGAGCAGGGGCTGTGCTTGCAGGCAGACCTGGGTTTGAATCCAGGCTCTGCCATTTTGCGGTGCAGCCACGGGCAGGAGGCTTCACCCTCTCTGAACACAAGTAACTCACTGTTTAGGGGTGCGGGAGGCTCCTCACCTCGTCTCCCCTCCAGGGCTCCCACACCGAGCAGGCACGAAAGGCTACCTTGGAAAGGAGAGCAGACGCTAAAGCTAGTAGTTGAGGTGAAAGTTGGTCAGGGTTAAAACTGCTCTTCAGACTCCCTGGGAAGGTGCCACGTGGGGGACTGTCCTGTCCCACAGTGAGTCCAACACAAGCAGTTTCCCCTCCTGATTTAGAAAAGAACATCGCTGGTCAGCACCGGAGGAAGTCGTTAGCTTGCATCTGAAGGCTAATGTTGTACGAACAGTTCCCATCCTTGGGCAGCAGAACCACATTTAGTGCAGTGAGACGGCCAGACGCACAGGGGCAATGAGGCTGGGGTTGAGCAGATCAGAGAAAGGGCAGGTCTGGGTCTCCTCTCTCTCCACTTGGCCAGAGGTTCACAGGTAAGCGGTGAGTGGAACCAACATTACTTCAATCATTAGTTTTTCTCTCAACCTCTCTTCTGTATTTGCCAAGCCCGTGTACAGAATCTTCATAGGTTACTTTAGATAAAAGTACTCTGTTGACCTGGGCAACCTAGAACTGTGGTGCAGGCCATTGGGTTAACTATGCCGAGACCTTCCTGTCAGCCACGGGCCCATGTCCACCTTCCTCCTTGCTCTGCTGGAAATAGAAGCAGCTGGCCCACGATGTGGCCTGATGGGACATTCCAGCAGGTGTAGGTAAAAAACCTGCAAGAGAGTGAGACCAGCCACCTGTGCCATGCAGCTCATCGCAGCTAGAACAGAAGGAGACTGGGCACCTGCCCATCACCTTAGAGTGACCCCACCCACTAAAAAAAAGATTGTCAAGCTCTGACTATTGGGTTAGCGCCTTTTCCCTTAGGGAGAAGCAAGAAAAAGGGAGGAAGAAAGGCTGGACATGTTCTTTGCGGGCATTTGGCTGAAGTGCCCTCTTCTCCTGTGGAGGCAGCCATGTGAAGAGGGCTTGTCAACATCCCTTCCCACCCCGCACACACCTGCTGCGAGGTCAGCCCTGGAAAGGACTGAACGCAGGGCCTTCCAAAAATGTTCACTGTAGCAAGTGATAGTAGCCAACAATTATAATCGTAACACACATGCATATAATAAACATACAAATGAAAATATTAACAACATAAAAGGACTGAGAGTTAACAAAGTCAGACTTCACTACAGGTGTCAGGTGCTATTACAATCTGCCAAAACAGTAACAATCCTGAGATAGTAACCATCCACACTTGTATCGTACTTGTATTGAGCACCCATGGTGCATGTATCTGTCATCCCCATTTTACAGACAAGAAGAATGAAGCTTAGGGGTAATGTGTCAAGTAACACAGCCAGATTTCTACTGCAAGTGATTCTGAAACCCATGGAATCTGGCTTCAGCACCATGCCCTGTGCTCTGCTTACTCACTGATGTTGGATCATTTCACTTATCCAAATAATAATCAGCGACTGGTAATTCCAATCATGGGTAACTCTGGAACCCAGCTAGAGGAAATATACCTGGCCTTCCTCTTGAGTTAGTGTAGAGAGTGGGTGATAACTTACTGCTCCGGTAACAGTGAGGCCCAGGGCAGGCATGGCTGTAGGCATGGCTAGATGGCCTGGCGTGGGCAAGGCTCTCCTTTCCCTGATTCTGCTTGTCCCTATTTCTCCTCGCATGTTTGTCTCATTCCCTCCAGCCACAGCTGGACCCTCTCCATCTGGTGGGAAAGGCGGCTGCTGGCAGCCTCCAGCCTCCACCCACAAAGATCACAACCTGCAAGGAGAACCCTGTGCCTCCTAGTGTCCCTAAGCAAGATGGACTGGAAAGAACTGATTGGCCAAGACTGAGCTACATGCCCCTCGACCAGTCACTCTGGTCAGGAGACTGGACACCATTATTGTCCAGACCTTGACTGCGGGGCCCACTCCCACAATTACGTGGTGGCCAAGGCCCTGGGAGTGACTGTCCCACCATGGGACAGGATAGGGTCAGTCCCCCAGTGGAAAGAGAGGTGCTAGGAAAACAAAAACAGGCCTCACTACCAGGAGGCAGGCAGATGATGGATTATTTCAGCACAGCACGGTAGGTACCTGGTTCTGTGAGTCTGAACTACAGGAACCTGTTGTTTCTCACGGGGCTTGAAGGAAGCCCAGCTGGCTGGCGAGGCCGGCACCTTGGTGGGGTAGCCCAGCAGTGACCCTCTGCTGGTCTCATAGTCCCCGGAGACCCTCCTCCTCTGTGATTCCCCAGCTTCCCCCTCTTGGCACAGCAAAAAGAGCAATGGCTTGGACACCAGAACGCTGGAACTTGTGTCTAGTTCTGCCACCCTGGCTGTGTGACCTTGATCCAGTGGCATCAGCAAGGGAGGGGTTTGTACAGCCAGCTGTGAGGAGCAATGCAAGAGTGAAGGGCCACCCCCAGGATCCTCACTGAACCTCCCGTGGACACACCAAGCCCTCCTCCTTCTCATCATCTCCGCGCTTGTCTGATAGGCTGGGAGGAAAAGAGAAAGAACTGGACCTAGGAGGGGAGAGGAACCTGGACAGCCACTGAGTGGCCATTTCTATGTGCTTTTTTGAGGTAAAGGGGATTTAATGATAGAGTTTACAAAACACCAAATACAGCCCCAAATTCCTGCCGCTTAAACCAGCCTAGGTGGATGAGTGTCAGAAGACTAAACCACTGCGTGGTTGCCTTGGCAACCAAATTTGTTACTGATAAAAACCTCAGAGTCACAGCACAAGGAAAGCTGCAACCTACAACCTGTTTGCGGGTTTGAAGAGTCAAGCAGAGTCCTGGGTGTTCGGGGACAGGATCCCTGGGAAGCAGCTGGGTGATTCCCTTTGATAAGAGGACCCGAGGCAGGGAGGCGGGGGGTGCTGAACATCCATTTACCAGGGCAGCAAAGAAATAAGCCCACGTAACAGCCTAGGCTCCTGCTCAGAAGGGCAGATCACTTTAATCTGGGGTATTGAGGACCGGCGGGATTTGGTCTGTCTCAGCTGAACCCATCCAGGTGTACAGATTGTAGGCTGGGGTGGTCCTACCCTACAGTCAAGTTACATGCCCTCATGGGCTTGCTGGTCACAATGACCAGAGAGGTCTTCACTCTTTTGGTTGTCCGCCTACCCTGCCCCCTCCCCTTCACTGCAACTTTCTTCCTCAGATTTCTACTCTTCTCTGTCTCTGGGAACTCTTCATCTCTGCCCACTTTTTAAATAAAAAATGCTCTATAACATGGAAGCGGAGAATCGTCTATAACCACAACCACTTAATACAATGATTTTTTGTGTGTGTGGTGCTCGGTTACGTTGTCCCCATTTTGAAGTCTGTCCACAGAGCAGATGAACCTTAAGCTCCAGTGGGAAGAAGCCCCTTTCAGGTCTGTCCCTGCCCACATTTGACATCAGTTCTGCCCTGTTTTATTACCAGGGGGAAAGGTCCTGCCCAGGCTGAATTCTGAATCGGCCGTGCCTGGGTGAAAGCAACCAATGAATGCCCTGCTATGTAGTTTGGGATGAGCCACTATACATGTGGACCCCAGAAAGTCTTCCCTAAATGTTCTGGCCCATAAATCAGGTTATTATGCAATAGCTGTTATGATTTTTTTCCTTAAAATTATTTTTTTAGATTTCTTGGTTTTCATTGTAAAACTAGTATTACCTTACAGAAGAAAATTTGGTAATTCAACTGTAAATCTTTTTGTGTATTTCCTTATAGTCTTTTTTCCCTTTTATTAGATATATTTAATTTTCTAAGTATGATTTCAATCATGCACATGTAATTTTTTATTTTTTATTTTTTCACTTGGCATCATTATAAAAGCATTTTCACTTAGAAAAATAAAAGAAATAAGCTTTTTTTTTGTAAAACAAGCTTTTCCATATGGCAGCTGCTTCAGTTTTACTACCATACTTTTAAAGGTAGCATAGGGCAAAAACTATTCTTTTTATTACAGTTTTATGTTATGTGAAGGGAAATTGCACTTGCTTTTTATACTGATATTGAGGAGACAGTCACACTAAAAAGTGTTTGTCTTGATTTAGTTTTTAAAGTGCTTACAAATAAAGTTCGTATTAAATGAAAACTTTTCACAGCAAGTAGAGTGATATAATTTCCCATCTTTAATTTAAAATCCGGAGGGAAGTTTTCACCAAATGGAAGAAGCTGTGGTAGGCAGTAAGAGCAACGTGCAGATGTACACCTGTGTGTTTATGTGTGCCCTCCAGAAATCCTAGTTACTTTGGCTATTTCATTTCCCTCTATTTCATAAGACAAACATTTTAAATACAATGATTAAATATTTTAAGGATATTTATTTGATGTTAAAGTAAGATGCAACTTCTAACATCCATGTAAGAATCTAATTTTTAAAATAGATTTGAAGGGTTTACTAATCAGAAATGATAAGGCAATAGCAGCGACTGAAAGTTAACAGAGAACAGCTAATTACATGATAGGAAATACACAATCTTGACAGCATGCTAAGCGGCCATGACAAATGAGAATCATAAAGACAATGTCGCAACATGAAAAACCACTCCTGCTACATTATGTGAAAAAGCAGAACTAGAAATTTCATGTACCCCTACGATTGTTTAGCACAACGCCTAGCACGCAGGAAGTACTCAATACATGGTAGATATTGTTACTAATTAGTTGTAACAGTGTAAAAATATGTAAGCCTATGTGATCTTTGTGCTGAATGGGTGTGATTTTTTCCACTCTATACAGTATATCCTCCAAATAAAAATTTGATAATGCAAAACCAACAACCCAATTAAAAATGGAATAGAAAATGGAGAGAGGATATGGACAGATGGTTCTTATTGTGAAAAAGCAAATGAGTCAAACAAATGAAACAATGTTCAGTCTGCCTCATAATAAGACAAACATACTTCATAATCAGCCTGACATACCCTTTTAAACCTATCAGATCGGCGCAGTCCAAAGAGTTTGAAAATACTGTGTTGCAAGAGTACAGAGAAACAGGTGCCCTCATGCCTTGCTTGTGAGACTATAAAATGGCACAATTTGTGGCTGGCAATTTGGCTATATTTACTAAAATTTTAAACGGCTACACCCTTCATACACTAATGACTACTTCTAGGAATTTATCCTCTAATCTATTTATACTTATATAAAATAACATTAGAAAATCTATATATTGCAGCAATAATCTAATACCAAATGGTTAAAAACAATCTAAATGTCCGCTGATAAGAGATTTGTTTTAAATAGTCCATAAAAAGGAGTACTCTAAAGCCTTTAAAAAGGTAGGTAGAGGGGTGGTGTCAGGGGCTAAGGGTATTAAAATGAACAGGGTTCAATGTGTTATGAAATGATGGGTGCGAGATATAGAACGGTGTGCGTAGTATGTTCCCTTTGTGTGAGTAAGAAAGGAACTTGTGACTACGTACAGACTGTCTCCAGAAAGGAGCGCAGACGTCTCTGCAGTGGTGCCTGAGCCGGGGTGGGACAGAGTCCGTAAGAGCGGGAATGAGGCTTTGCATTGTATACCTTTTTTGTAACTCTTGAATTTTGTAGCTTTTGCACATATAACCAAATCAAAAACTAGATAAAATATCGTCTTTTTTTGCTGCTTCCAGTTTTATTGAGATGTAATTGCCACAGTGCTGTATAAGTTCGTGTACAGCACAATGATTTGACTTACATACAACATTGTAATGTTCATCACAATAAATTTCTTGAATATCCATCCATATACATAGAAAATTAAAGAAACAGAAGAAAAATATTTTTTCTTGTGAGGAGCCTTAGGATTTACTCTTAACAACTTTCATGTATAACATACAGCAGTGCTGATTTTTATGTCATAAATTATATCCCTAGTACTTATTTATGTTATAATTGGAAGCTTGTACCTTTTGACTGCCTTCCTCCAGTTCCCCTTCCCTCTAACCCCTCTCTCTGGTAACCACAAATCTGATCTCTTTTTCTGTGAGTTTGTTTTTGAAGTATACTTGACCTGAAACACTATGTTAATTCCTGTTATACAACATAGTGATTCTATATTTCTATACTTTACAAATTGATCAACAGGATAAGTCTAGTTGCAATAAAATATCAAACTTTTAATTTAAAAAAATGTGAAAATGTTTTTTTTTTAATCAGTAAAATCACGGTCCTTGAAAGGTTTTCTTAATCTGGGTTATGGCAGTCTCACCTGGTTTGGTGGAATAGGCGCGAGGGGTCTCTGAGGTCTCAGTTCTGGTTCAGCCTCCGATTCAGTGGGTCTCAGCGACCAGTTTCTTTCTGAGTCTTCCTTTCTCGTCTGTACAACAGTGGGATTGGTTCAGGTGACCCCCAACGTCCCTTTCACCCTATCAGTACCTCTGAAAGTACTTTATCGTTTAGATTTGCTGTGAAGATATCATTCACAAACATTTGTTAAAGCAAATGCTTTATTGAAGTATAACATACAGGGAAGCACACACACCATAAGTGTGCAGCTTGATGAATAAAGTGAACACACCCAGGTAACAACGCACACCTAGATGGATGGCAGAGCATCACCCCCACCCCCAGAAGCCCTTCCCAGTCACTGCCACGCCACAGGGCTACCCTCGTCCCCACCCCATAAGTCAGGTTTGCCAAGAACAATCAAAAGCAGATCATCCCAGCACCCTAAAACAACTGTTTCCATGTTTGCTCTCTCCTTTCATTCTTGTCAAGATATAGACACTGTGGTGACTGCTCTCAGAAGGTAGTTGACACCCACGTTTGTTTCCACCACATGCCTATTCTTTGCCCTGAGGAATCTAATGGCAAATAATGGTTAATACTGTTCTCCTTTCCACTGCCTATTACGATGTTAAAGGGAAAATGCCATTACAGATATTTCTAGACAAATCACACGGGAGCAAAGTAAACACGTGGCTGAACTGCCTGGAATGCATTCTCATCAGATAATGGAAAAATCCAGGCTGTCTTCTGGTGTCCTGCACTAGCATTCCCTGGGGCGTGTGTCCTAGCCCCCGGGCTGTGGTCCCCCAGCCTTTGCCTGATGGCCCCAGGCGGCGGGGAGTGTGTGTTTGCGCGTTAGGGGAATCCGTAGGATTAGCTGGCTTCCTGTGCGCCCCAGGGTTGGCAGCCAGGGCAGAGGCAAGACGGATGCGGGGCCTCCGGCTGGGGACGCGGGCTTGCTGGTCCCCGCCGGCCCCTCAGCGTGTGATCCAGTGACGTTCATGTCAGACTTCTCAGTTCCCAGCTTGGCTTATACAAGTAGCCTCCCCCTGGACGTCCTCATCTCTTCTGTTGTGTCGAAAGGCTTCTGCTGACTTAAGAAAAATTTGCCCAGGAAGGCATCAAAGCCACTACCCTTGGCTTGAATGGAATGGGTGGGGTTTGGGCGCCAGGGGTAAGGTTTCTGAGCCCCTGCCTGCGACCCCACCCCCACCCCCAGCAGCCGCCCTGACCTCGCAGGCCGGCTCGGCTCGTGTCCTCGGTGATTTATGGCCCGCGGGGCCCAGCTGTTGGCGTGGAAGCGGCAGCTGCTCAAAGTTAAGGGGGCCTTCTGTCAGGGACTCGAGTCATGGGATGGCCCCCGTGCAGTTGTTCCCTCTCGGGGTCAAGGCGGTGATCATGTTGCCACGAGCCTGGGAGCCAATACAAGCCTAGGAGAGGCTACAGGCTCCCCACCCTGCCGAACTGCACACACTCACCCTACTCCAGCTAAGGCCCAATGCTCTGCTCCCAGTCTGAATCTTCTTGGTGGCCTGGTGATGCCAGGCTGGCTGAGCTGAGTGGCTCTTCAGGAGCCCTGGGCCATCCCTGCAGGAATCTTGGTTAGAAGGATCTGCTCTCCATCACCCCTGATTGTCACCCAACAACGGCTTGCACCAGGGCAAGGGCTGAAAGCAGAAGGGAACATCCAGCTCTTCGCGAAGATTTTGCTGCGTCCAGGCCCCCTGCCAAATGCTTTCCTTGCATTTTTCTCATCTAACTCGTTGCAACAAGCCAGGAGGTTGATTTTACTAACATGCTGCTGAACCTCCTGAAAACTGCAGTTCAGGGAAGTTAGGGACACTGACCAAGATCACACAGCTAGCTGCCTGCTCTGGAGCCATGCTTCTAACAGCAGAGTGCATTGTGTGTGTCAGGCAGTTTGCAAAGGGCACCGTATTCAACCTCCTCATCAACCCTAAAAGGCCGACAGTACTATCCCTACTTGGGAGCTGAGGAAGCAGGCTCGGTGTCTTTCCTAAGGTCACTTAGGCAGAAGGCAGCAGAGCTGAGATTGTCCTTCATGTGCTGAACACCAAACTCTGTGCCTTTTCTCCTGCTCCTTAACCTAACCACACCTTCACCTGCTGCTTGAGGGAGGCTTCAGCCCCACCCACCATGGGCTTTTTGCCCAAGCTGTCCGATACCCCAGGGTTGGCCCTGCTTCCTGCCTGCACCTTCCTGCCCACTCCACTGCCTTTGACACAATTGCCACCTCCCCCTTCTCAAAACACTTCCCTCTCTTGGCCTCAGCAAGTCCACATCACGTGGGTTCCTCCTACCCCACTGGCTGCACCTATGTGGCCTCCTTTCCTGAACCCCACCTCCTTTCCTCTTTCCAGTGAGGAAAGGTTCCAGGACTTGATCCCAAATCCTCTTACCCCTCTACTCATCTCTCCAGTAAGAGATCTCCCATCCCTGGCTGTGGCCCAATAACTTCCAGTTTACTTCTTCTGCTCCAGCCTCTCTTCCCAGGGGGCCCACCTGATTGCCCCCTTGATGTTTCTTAACAACTGTATTGAGGTATAACTCACAGACCACACAGTTCATCCACTTAGAGCAAACAATTCTATGGCTTTTAGTGTATCCAGAGAGTTGTGCAACCATCACTCCTACAGTCAATTTTACAACATTTTTCATTACCATAAAGAGAAAACTTGCACCCTCTAGCAGTCACTTCCTACTTTCCCCCAACTTCCAGAGGCCCTGGAAACCACTCTTCTGATTTCTGTTGCCATGAATATGCCTATTCTGGACATTTCATATAAGTGGGATCATACAATATGTGACCTTTTGTGACTGTAGTGGTGATGTTTTGTTTTCAAGGTTCATCCATATTACAGTGTGTATCAGTACTTCATTCCTATTTTCAGGGGGTGGAGGTAATTTGGTTATTTATTTACTTACTTATTTAAATGGAGGTACTGAGGATTGAACCCAGGACCTCACGCATGCTAAGCACACACTCTACCACTGAGCTATACCCACATCCTTCATTCTTTTTCATAGCTAAATAATATTCCATTGTATGGGTATACTACATTTGTTTATCCATTGATCCACTGATGAACATTTATGTTGCTTCTACTTTTTAGCTTTTATGAATAATGCTTCTATGAATATTCATGTATATGTTTTTGTGTTGATTGATATTTTCATTTCTCTTGGATATATACCTCAGAGTGGAATTGTTGGGTCATATGGCAACTCTATGTTTAATTCTCTGAGGAGTCACCAAACTGTTTCCCGCAGCTGCACTATTTTACATTCCTATCGTCAGTGTATGAGGATTCTAACTTCTCCACATCCTCACCAACACTTGTTAGTGTCTATCTCTGATAGTTACCAACCTAGTAGGTGTGAAGTAGTATCTTATGGGGTTTTGATTTGCATTTCCCTGATGGCAAATGATGTTGTAAATGTTTTCATGTGTTTATTGTTGATCTGTACATCTTCTTTAGAGAAATACCTGTGCAAATTCTTTGCTCACTTTAAAGTTATTTGTCCTTATTATTGGGTTATAAATGTTCTTTATGTATTCTGGATACATGATTTGCAAATATTTTCTTCCGTTCTGTGGCATATCTTTTCACTTTCTTGATGGTGTCTTTTGAAACACAAAGGTTTTTATTTTTTTTGAGGTATACTTGATGTACAATATTACATAATTTTAGATGTAGACATGTACATACATATATTCATTTTCATATTCTTTTTCATTATAGGTTACTACAAGATATTGAATATAGTTCCCTGTGCTATACAGCAGAAACTTGTTGTTTATCTATTTTATATATAGTGGTTAGTATCTGCAAACCTCAAACTCCCAATTTATCTCTTCCCACTCCTTTTTCCTTCTGGTAACCATAAGTTTGTTTTCTATGTCTGTAAGTCTGATTCTCTTTTGCAAATAAGTTCATTTGTAAATAAGTTTATTTAGAAGTGTCTCTTTTTTTTAGATTCCACATACAAGTGATATCATATGGCATTTTTCTTTCTCTTTCTGGTTTACTTCACTTAGAATGACAATCTCCAAGTCCATCCATGTTGCTGCAAATGACATTATTTTATTTTTATGGCTTAGTAGTATTCCATTGTATAAATATACCACAACTGTTTTATCCAGTCATCTGTCAATGGACATTTAGGTTGTTTCTGTGTCTTGGCTGTTGTAAATAGTGCTGCTATGAACATTGGGGTGCATGTATCTTTTTGCATTAAAGTCCCCTTCAGATATATGCCCAAGAGTGGGATTGCTAGATCATATGGTAAGTCTATTTTTAGTTTTTTGAGGAATTGCCGTACTCTTTTCCATAATGGCTGTACCAAACTACATTCCAACAGTATAGGAGGGTTCCCTTTTCTCCACTGGGTTCCTTACATTTTCATTTAAATATTAAGATCAATTTACCGATTTCTTTTTAAAAAGCCAGCTGGCATTTTGGTAGAGATTGTATTGAGTCTGTAAATCAATCAATCAATCTTAAAACATTAAGCCTTCTGATCCATGAACATATGATGTCTTTACATTTATTTACATCTGATTTAATCTTTCAACAATGTTTTGCTCTTTCCATTGTACAAAACTTACACATATTTTTTACTCTCCTTTTTCACATAGTTTTTGTTTGTTTGTTTGCTTTATTGAAGTGCAGTCAATTACAGTGTGTCAATTTCTGGTGTAGCACAATGTCCCAGTCAAAACTTACACATCTTTTGTTAAAACTATAGTTAGGTATTTTATTCTTTTTGTTTCAGTTGTAACTTGAATTGTGTTCTTAATTTCATTCTTGAATGTTCATTGCTAGCATATAGAAATACAATTGATTTTTCATATTTTGACCTTGTATCCTGCAACCTTCTTGAACTCATTTATTAATTCTAGTAGATTTTTAGTGGGTTCCTTAGGATTTTCTCTATACAAGATCATGTCATCTGTAATAGATATTGTTTTATCTATTGCATTCTAATCTGGATGACTTTTATATCTTTTTCTTGCCTGATTACCCTAGCTAGAACAATGTGAAATAGAAGTGATGACAGTGGACATCCTTGTCTTGTTGTTGATCTTAAGGAATATCATTCAGTTTTTCATTCTTAATTTTGATGTTAATTATGAGTTTTTAAGCACAGGGAAATATGTTCAATATCTTGTAGTAGCTCAC
This sequence comes from Camelus dromedarius, assembly GCF_036321535.1. Classification (NCBI taxonomy): domain Eukaryota; kingdom Metazoa; phylum Chordata; class Mammalia; order Artiodactyla; family Camelidae; genus Camelus; species Camelus dromedarius. Next base: position 6,740,949 of record NC_087446.1, on the reverse strand, counting down.
AGTGAAAAAGAATATGGAAATGAATATATGTATATTCATGTATGACTGAAGAATTGTGCTGCACACCAGAAATTGACACAACATTGTAAACTGACTATAACTCAATTGAAAAAAAAGAAAGGAGGAGCAAAAAAAAATTATTGGGTTTTCATAGATTCCCTTTATTAGGCTGCAGAAGTCCCATTCTATTCTTAGTTTGTTTAGTATTTTTGTCATGAAATGGTGCTGGATTTTTTTCTGCATCTATTGAGATGTTCATACGGTTTTTGTCCATTAGTCTATAAATGTGATATACTACATTAATTGGTTTTCAAATCCCCAAGACCACCTTCAGAATGAATGATTCACAAGGAGGACTCACAGGATTCAGTATGTAATCAGTTACGTTTTATTATAGTGAAAGGGTACAGAGCAAAAACAGCAAAGGGAAATAGCACATGGGGCAAAGTCCAGAGGAAACCAGCACAAGCTTCCAGAGTCCTCTCTCAGTGGAATCAACATAGGACACACCTGAGGGGGAGGGTGTAGCTCAAGTTGTAGAGCGCATGCTTAGCATGCACGAGGTTCTGGGTTCAATCCCCAGTACCTCCAGTAAAAAGATAAATAAATAAAAATAAACCAATTGCCTCCCTCCCTCACAAAAAAGTTAGCATAGGACACACCTAATTCCTCCAACCATGAGTCCTGACAACACATGAAATGTTGTCTATCATAGAAGCTCATTTGAGATTCAGCGCCCAAGATTTTTAATAGAGGCTGGTCACATAGGCTTCCTTTGCCTACCATGTACCAAAATTCCAGATTCCCAGAAGGAAATCAGATATTTAGCATAAACCACATTATCTGTACAAACAGTGTAGGCACAGTGAGCCAATCTTACCAGTCCTGAAATCTATGTTCCCAGACACTAGCCAAGGGCCAGCCTTGCAAGCAGACCTTACTGAGGACCTTTGTGATTACATCAGGCCCACCCAGATAATCAGGGATGCTCTCCCCATCTCAAGATTCCTAACTTAATCACATCTGCAAAGAGCCATTTTGTCGTATAAAAACATTCTTAGGTTTTTCGGATTGTGACAGACAGGTATCTTTGGAAGGGTCATTATTCAGCCTACCACAACTGGTATTAACTCTTCTTGGAGTGTTTTGTAGAATTCATCAGTGATGCTATCTGGGACTGGACTTTTCTTTGTGAGAAAGTTTCTAATTATTAATTTGCTGACTTTACTTGCAATAGGCCTATTCATATTTTCAGTTTTTTCTTGAGTCAGCTTCGATATTTGTGCTTTTCCAGAATTTGCCCACTTTTTTTGAATTACTGATTTGTTGGAGTACAGTTGTTCAGAGTGTTCTCCTTTTTTTCCTATCTTTTTTCTTCGGCTTTATTGACGTATAATTGACAAATGAAATTGTATGTATTTAAAGTGTACAACACGATGATTTGACAAATGTATACTTTGTGAAATGACTACTGCAATCAGGTTAATTAACACATCCATCACCCCAGATAGTTAGCTTTTTTGTATGTGTGTGTGGTGAGGATGCTTAAGGTCTGCTCTCTTAGCAAGTTTCAAGTACATAGCACGGTATTATTAACTTTGGTTATCATTCTGTGCAAGAGATCTCCAGGGCTTACTCATCCAGGCTTGTACACTTTGACCAGCTTCTCCCCATATGGTATCCCCTTGTAATCTTTCTTATTTCTGTAAAGTTGGTAGTTTATGTCCCCTCTTTTATTTCTGATTTTGGTCTTTTTAATCTTCTCTCTCTTTTCTTGGTCAGCCTAATGAAAAGGTTATCACTTTTGTTGATCTTTTCAAAGAACCAATTTTGGATTTTGCTGATGTTCTCTATTGTTTTTCGACTCTAGTTCATTTGTTTCTGCGCTAGTCTTTACTATTTCCTTCCTCCTCCTTGCTTTGGGTTTTATTTGCTCTTTTTTTCTAGTTTCTTAAGATGGAAGTTTAGGTAATTGACTTGAGATCTTTCTCCTTTTTAAAAATAGGCATTTACAGTTATAAATTTTGCCCTGAGCACTGCTCTAGCTACATTCTATGCACTTTGGTCCTTGACAGTTGAGACGCAATGTTGTGTAGGAGTTAAGGTGACAAGACCTGGAACCCACACTCCCTGGGTTGAAATTCAGCCCTGCTACTTATTAGCTGCTTGGCTTTAGGCAAATGCCTCATCTGTTAAATGATATGATAATAATAGTAAATGCCTCATAGAATTGTTGTAAGGGCTCTAGTTACATTAATGTACATAAAGGATGTAGGACAATGCCCAGAAAATAGAAAGCCCTTAGAGGGGAGGATATAGCTCAGTGGTAGAATGCATGCTTAGCATGCACAAGGTCCTGGGTTCAATCCCCAGTACCTAGACTAAAATAAATAAATAAATAAGTAAACCTAATTACCTCCCCCTCATAAATAAATAAATAGGTAAATAAATAAAATTGTATAAAAATTTCTAAAAAATTTTTTAAATAACAAAAATAAATAAATAAAAATAGAAAGCACTTAATAAGTATAACTAATATTATTTATTCAGTGAATGTTTATTGAATCCCCAGCTCTGCAGCAGGCTCGATTTTCATCAGAATGATAAACAAGCCTAGGGCACTACTCTCCTGGCATTTATGTTCCAGTTGGGAGAGACAGACAACAAATTAATTAATTAGGGAAAAGTGCTATATTGAGGAAAAAACAGGGTGATGTGCTAGAGATAGGCTGAAGGACTCTAGACTGGGAGAGGTGGGTTAGGGAAAGCCGTATCTAAATGAAATCTACCAGGGACAGAACATGCCAAGCTGAGGGGAGGGCTCACATAGAAGAAGTCCCACGGTAGGAACAGGAGTGGAGTATGTGAGACCCTCAGGAAGGCTGGAGACAGGAGAGGAGTATAGTGTCAGGGGGAGTCTGGGACTTTTAAATGGCTTCGTGGGATTCCAGAGACTGGCTCTTCCATAATTTTCAAACATTCTCCTATTGATGGTTGTTTCCCAATTTGTCATTGTTACAACAATGGCAGCCCACCCGGTACCTCTTTGTGCACTCGTGGGAGTCTCTCCTTAAGATAGATTCCTAGAGGTGGAGTTGTTGAGTTGCATTACTTTTTAATTGGAAACAAGGTTATTAAAAAAAAATAAATGAGGGACCATACAATGGGGAAGGGACAGACTAGAGGCACCAAAGGCACATTCTGGAAGACTCTCGTGCTAAGTTAAGCCTTCAGGCATCAAGGAGCAACTAAATAATAAATAAGAATTATCATTTATTAAGAGCTTACCATGTACCTGGCACTCTGCTTCCTTGCTTACAAACTTATTCTTCATCCTCATAAAAATACTCTGCTGTAGTAATATTGGTATCCATCATTTTATAGCCAAGGAAACTGAAACAAAGTTAAAATTGCGAACAAAAGTCATACGGCTGATAAGTCAGGTAGTCTGGAATTGAACCTAGGAATCTTGACTCCACTTTTAAGGTTAAGCACTATATCTGGGGGTTGAAGAGGAATGGGTCAAAGGCAGACCAAGAACACAGATCTTCTTCCTATGTGAGAACAGCTCTGAGAGTTTAGAAAGAAATAATTGGTTAAAAAAAAAAGTAAAAAGAAAAGAAAGAACTGGTTACCATTCATGATGCCTTGAATCTATACACACACGTATTCTGTTCTTTGCCTTATAATTAACATCCTCTCTCCATGTTTCCCTTTGGACTATAACTAAATGGGCACCCGATCACCCAGAATAAAGGTAACATCTCTTGCCCTCCTTGCACGAGATGTGGCCAAATGTCTAAACCCTTGCTGGTGTGATATAAGTTGAAGTGTTATAAGTACGGCAGCTTCTAGGAACAGAAAATGACACTATTGGTGCACCCTTTACCTGCTTTTTCATCTTTCGCCAAACTTCTGCCCAGTCTGCAGATACTGACTTGGTGCCTGAGGCTGAAGGCCACCCACCAGCAATGCAGGGTGATCCAGGGAGCTGGGAGCAGCTGAGCAGGGAATTTAGGGGAGTGGAGCTTTTATTCCTGCCCTGGGCTGCATGCATCTGATATTTTCTGTTCTAGCCTACCTAAAAAAAGAAAATGGGTTACAGCCATTTGACTTCACACCACACTCGTGGGTCACAAGTGCCGGCCGCCTGTGGAAGGCAATTTCCAAACAAGCAGCGCGGGAAGGCTGGAGAACTGGTAGGGAAAATGCAGTCTTCGCGTGTGTGGGGTGCTATTTGCTGCTTCCAAGAGTCCTCTGTGGGCAGGGCACAGACTGAAGTGCACCAGTCTTCAGCAGAGGTAGAAAGGAATGTACTCTGCTGGTCGGCCCACAGTCCAAATTGTCCAAGAGTTCCAGAACACGGGGACTGTCTGGGCTGAAAGAAGCCACCTGCTCGGTATTTCAAACCTAAGCAATTTTGAAGAGTGGCTTAGGGGCAGTATTAAGAGATAAGACTAACTTTCCCCCAGAGGCCATGAGCCTGAAGGCAAAAATGGGATTAAGGAATTTGCCTTCCCATCTTGTTTTAGAGGGACTGAAGGTGGCTGCATTTGGCTCAGGACAGAGGCTCCTTTGTAGAAAACCAGAGTATCTGGGCCCAAAAATTATGTCTAGGTGGGATCTTTGGCTGTGGTCGTTCACACGTGAAGCAAACAGTGTGGAAGGCTGCTAAGTGTTTGGAAAGATTAAACAGTCAAACAGTAGTCCCCTCTTACCTGTGGAGGATATGTTCCAAGACCCCCCAGTGGATGCCTGAAACCACAGATGGCACTCAACCCTGTATATACACATCTACTGTTTGTTTTCCAGCATCACTACTCTTGAGCTTTGGAACCATTATTAAGTAAAATAAGGGTTACTTGAACACAAGCACTGAGATACTGCAATGGTGGAGCCTATAACCAAGAAGGTTACTAAATCCCTAAGGGGTGGGAAGTGTATACAGTGTGGAGACACTGGACAAACGGATAATTCATGTCCCTGGTGGGACAAAGATAGATGGGGCAAGGTTTCATCACACTACTCAGAACGGCGCACAATTTAAAACTTGCGAATTGTTTATTTCTGGAATTTTACGCTTAATACTTTCGAACTGCATTTGACCTTGGGTAACTGAAACTACAGAAAGTGAACGTGAAAATGAAACCGTGGACAATGGGGGGACTACTGTATTACCAAAGAAACCACCAACTTGGTCTGAAGAAATCTGGGACTACTCAACCCCTGAAGCCATTTCCAGGCTTCAAACCTGCACCAGCAGGAAGCCGGTGCTGGAAACTGTGCAGACGGCAGAGCTAGGGGTTATCAGACAGGTGCACCAGTAACCAATCTACTCCTGGGGGAGGGACTCTGCTCTGTTCCTGGTCAGAGGACCAGAGGACGTTATCCACTGCAGTGAACCAGCATCTGCTGTGTGTTCCACATCCTCTCATTTTTTAGAACAGTCATTTTTATTGTGATTATCTTGTTCCTCCTCCACTAGTATATATTTAAGACAGTTTGTCTCTTAGCTTATAGGTCGCACCTATATCTGGACCCAATGGATAGGTTATGGACTTTGAGCTGGACACAATGGGATTTGGGGGTTTTCTCTACTGGGGAGCAAGTGAGTGTGTTTGATAAGTGGGAAGAATATATATATAGGGTGACCATTTATCATCCAAACAAGGACACTTTAAAAAATATTTATTTTTTAATATTGTTTATTCATGTTAGTGTAATTATTACAGGCATGTTTATTTTAATAGCATTATTTAGGTATAATTGATACACAAAAAAACTGCATGTATTTAAAGTGTGCACACTGAAAAGTTTGGACATACGTCTGTACCTGTATAATATCCATGAAAACTGTCACCACAGTCAAGATAAAGAAAACATCTCACCTCTTCAGCAAAGCTTCCTTGTGTTCCTTAGTGATCCTTCTCTCCTAACCCTCCTTGTACTGCCCCCACCACTAGGCAGCCACCAATCTACTTCTGTCACTGTGCATTAATTAGTCTGCGTTTTCTACAATGTATATAAATTCAATATAAATTTATATATAAATACAGCATATACTATTTTATCTGCCTCCTTTCACTCAACACAATTATTTTGAGATTCATCTATGTTGTGGTATATATTGTCAATTTATTCCTTTTTCTTGCTAAGTAGTATTCCATTGTATGGGTACACCACCCTTTGTTTATCCATTAACCTCTTGATGTACATTTGGGTTGTTTCCAGTTTGGGGCTGTTACAAATAAAGCTGCTCTGAACAGCCAGTATTTATATGGACAATATGCTTTCTTTTCTCTTGGGTAAATACCTTAAGCTTTTTTTTCCCCACTTTTTAAAAATTGTGATAAAATATACATAACATAAAATTTACCATTCTAACAATTTTTAAGTGTTCAGTGGCATTAACTACGTTCACATTTCTGTACTACCATCACCCTGTCCATTTCCAGAACTTTTTCATCATCCCAAATAGAAACTCCTGTGCCTATAAACAGTAACTCCCACGTCTCCCAACCCCTTGTAGCCGCTTTCTGTCTTTATGAATTTGCCTAGTCTATGTAGCTCATATAAATGGAATCATATAGTATTTGTCCTTTAGTGTCTGGCTTCTTTCACTGAGCATGTTTTCAAAGTCCATCCATGTTGTAGCATGTACTGGTATTTCATTCTCTTAGTGGCTGAATAATACTCCATTGCATGTATATGCCACATTTTGTTTATCCATCTGTTGATGGACACTTGGTTGTTTCCACCTTTTAGCAATTATGGATAACACTGCTATGAATGTGGGTATACAAGTATCTATTGAGTCCCTGATTTCAATCCTTTGCAGTATAAACCTAGAAGTAGAATTGCTGGATCATATGATAATTTTATGTGTAATTTTTGGAGCAGCACACTTTTCCCTTTTTTTCAGTTGTGAGTTAAAAGGAATTCTGTTAATAGCTATATGGTATACAGTGTAAACCATGACTCTCCCATGCAAACTGGATGGATGGTTTTAACTGAGCAGGACCCTGTGGGACCTTCCAGGGACAGACCCCTCCCCCATATCCTCCGCTGTAGCTCCTCTCTTAAGTACCCAGATAATAGTACCTCATGTATATTTCCTGAGTTTTTCAGATGCTTAAAACCACCACCAAAGGGAAGAAATTAACTACTTGATGATGGAGAGCATGTGGTCCTCAGACCTTCTGGCGCCCAGGGGTTGATAGTGTTGACCTCCTCCTGTTCCCTCAACATTAACCAACAGATAATTGTGCATGAGCTGATCATATGCCCTGTGGACCACCCCCCACCCCAACCTGGACTTTAAATATGCTTTGCTGAAACCCTTCAGGGAGTTTGGGGTTTTCTTGGCCGTGAGCCACCCCATCCTCCTTGCTCAGCCCTGCAATAAACTTTCTCTGCTCCAAACTCCAATGATTCAGTCTGGCCTCATGGTGCAGTGGACACACCAACTTGCCTTCAGCAACATGGTCATCTTCTGTATACATCCTTTGTATACACGTCTTTTGTATACGGGCAGAATGTGGCAGAGAAGATTGTTTCCCAGTATATGTTCTCTACTTGGTCTATAAAATTTAGATGTGCATGTGGCCACTCAGGATGAAATCCATACTTCCAAGGCTGCCTGGTGGCAGCAATGTAACCAAGTTCTGGCCAGTGGGATATGTAATGACAGCTGCAGCTTCTGGGGAGGGCCCTTACAGGGACCTCCTGCTTCCATTTCTTCCTCTGCTTACTGGAATGGAAATATTACGGCTGCTAATCTTGGAAGCAAGACAACCAGGAAAGGAAGATGCACGGGGCAGAGCGAGGGGGCAGAAGGCAGCTGGGTCTCTGATAGCAGCCTCTGACCACCTACCTCTGGACTTTTACCGGAGAGAAAAATAAACTCTTGTTTTGTTTGTTTTGCAGTTTTCTAATCCTAATTCTTACAGGTACTCTCGGTAGCTAGTCACTGATTATTTTAATACTTGCAAAGGGCTAGTTACATGTTACTGATCTTGCAGTAAGTCTGTGGAAATCCAGCCTAGTCTTTGACTTTCTTTGCTTTGTTCAATGCTACACGATTTTGAGCTCCCTCACCCATCACACCTCCTCCTTGCCTTTCCCCTTGGCCTTTGCTTCCCCTTCCATGGCAAACAAAGCCCCAGCCTGGACACTCACCGACAGCAGCTTGCTTTCACTGGCACCTGCAGGACCTGGCCGTGTCCCAGCAGCCACAAGAGCAGAGGCTCCTCCTGGTTCCTTCACCTCCTCTGGCTGGGGGCTCTAACTCCGCAGCCTCCAGCTACTTCTTCACCATTATTCCTGAGTCTCCTCGTGTCCTCTCCTGTCACTCTATCCACTCCTGTTATTCCTCGAAACTCAGCAACTGGCCCCCAGGCAGGGGCAGGCAGCGGAAGGCAAAGGGGCCGGAGAGCTATTGGTGCTTGTGATTGACCGTGGGGGCCAGTCAAAACCCCTCACTGCGGTCCCAAGGGTCTCAGCGCCTCTGAAATCTTAGTCTCTAACATCCCCGCTGGCTGTCCCACAGTCCCACTCCCCCTGCCTTCTAGAAGCATTCAGCCCCCCTCCCATTTCTTCCGCTTGAATCTTTCTCCTTGCTCTCAGCCTCACCTTAGTCAAGCTGCTTCTCCTCCTGGGCTAGGGCCCGCAGTCACTCTCTTGAACTGCTCATCATCTCTCCAGCCTCACCAGCATCTTTGACACTGCCGTGCTCCCACTCGCCCCCCCACCCCCTCCTGTAACGCAAGAGTCAGCAAACTTTCTGTAAAGGACAAGATAGCAAATATTTTAGGCTTTGCTGGCCTTTCTTCCCTTGTAGCAAGAAATCGGCTGTAGACAATAGGTAAACGAATGGGTGGGGCTGTGTTCCAACAAAATTTTATTTACAAGTGCAAGCAGCTGCGGTCTGCCGACCCCTGCTCTAAGGCATTGTTCTGCCAGGCACTCCTCATTCCTTTCTGGATTTTTAATTTCTTTCTCTACACCAATTTCTTCTCCAATGTTCTACGAAGATGTTCAAGTATGTATCTGCCTGTTAATGGGAAAATAGCTGACAGGGAAGAGAGGATGTGTCAAGGACGGGAAAATAGAACAGTTTGGGGCTGAACTTAAAGGAGCAAGAGACTGAAAGTGATTTTAATGAACAGCCATCAAGAGTGAGTCCTTGTAATGATCGTATCTAAAATATTAAAATAGTAAGAATCTAGCCCCTTTTACTAAATGGAGTTGCTGCTAGGGCCACACCAAAGAGAAGTTGGATCACTTAGGATTAGGTCTGGCTGGCAGAAATGGGAAAATCCAAAATAACAATGTCTCAGACAAGTTAAGAGTTTTTATTTCTCTAAATAAAAACCCAGAGACACCATGGAGAGAATGGTTCTCAATGACAAGGACCCTGGCTCCTTCTATCCTTTTGCTGTGCCATTTGCACCATGCACTTCCAAGATCACCTCATAGTACAAGATGGTTGCTTGAGTTCCAGCCACCTTCTCTGTCTTCTAGCTAGCAGGCAAAAAGAAAAGGTAAAGAGGTGAGCACATTCCCTCTATGGTAGGCAGCCTCTATCATGGCTCCCAGTTACCCCTGCCTCCCAGTAGTCACATCTTTGTATAACCTCCCTCTTCCTGAGAGTGGACTGGACTCATTCATTCACTTCTAAGGAAAATTTGGTAGAATGTTAGTTTTAAGATTAGTTCATGAAAAGATAGTGGTTCTCTCTTGGGGGATTTCTTTCTTTCTCATGGATGGCTCACTCGGGGGCAATCCAGCTGCCATGTTGTGAGGCCGTCCTATGCAGAGCTTCATTTGAGTTAATTTGGAAATGGACCTTTTGAGGCCTGCTGATAGCCAGATGTAAATCCCACCAACACCCCTGGTAGAATCTTGAGATGATGGCAGCCCCATCTGATACCTTGATTATAGCCTCTGAGAAAGAACCACCCAGCCAAGTCACTCCTAGATCCCTAACCTACAGAAACTTCAAGAGACAAATGTTTCTTGTTTCCAGGTACTCAGCTTTGGAGTGATTTTTAATGCAGCAATACATCATTAAAACATTCCCCTTTAGCACATGTTCCCAGAACCTTCCTTCATCAATTATATCTACAACTGACTGGTCAAAACTTACTCCAGGACCACACCTAGTTGCAAGTGGTGCTGGGAAATACAGTTTTTATGAGGAGGGTGGCAAATGCCTAACTAAAAACTGAGAGGTCTAAGGAAGGAAGGGATACCGAGAGCTGCTTACAGTCTCTGCCAAACCCTAGAACAGTGACTATGACCAGAGATACGGCCGTGGGTGATTAGCTTAAACCTAAAATTTGGAAGCAATCATTGGCAGGAGGAATGAGCTTGCCCTGTTGGCTCAAATTACACAGGATCAGCTGCTGGAGCTGGGAATCCGGTCCGGTTCAAGATTTTCAGGGGCTGAATGAGGAAGGGGCAAACAGCTGAACAAAACTCAGGTTCCGGTAGGAAGAAGGAGGAATCCCTGGATGCTGGGAAGTCTACAATAGTGTCCTTCCAGACAATCTAAGGGACTGACGATTGATTGTCTTTCTTCTCACTTTTCACAGTCTCCATATGAGACAGAGACAACAGACTCTGCTGTCCAACAACTCCAGACTCATTTTATCCAGTCCAGACTGCACTGTGAGCCTGAGACCTACATATCCAACTGTCCTCTGTCAGCGGTGCCTGGTCCTCCGCAGGTCCCTCTGTCCCATGGGCTTCATCACATAGGTGTGAGTTCACTAGGACCACCATAACAAAATCCCACTGGCTTGGTGGCATAAACAGCAGAAATTTATTTTCTCAGTTCTGGAGTCTAGAAGTCCAAGATCAAGGTGTCTGCAGGTTGGTTTCTGCCAAGACCTCTCTCCTTGGCTTGTAGATGGCCATTCTGAACTGTTTTTGCAATGCCACATGTGTGGATTTTTTTCTACACCAACAACCAATTCTCCAACTCTTGAGACAGCAGCCGGGTGTCCAAGGATTCGATCGATTCTGAAATGAACTTCAGAGTCATCACCAGGCCCCACAGGTAAGGGCTCATTCTTGTAAGACTGTCCCCCACTTCAGGCACCAATCACAATTCCCAGGCCTCCCATACTTCTGACAGGGACTATAAATTAGGGGTTCTCATGACCCTCTCTTCAGGTTCAATTATTTGTTACAATGGCTCACTCAGGAAGAAGTTTACTTGCTATCCTCTTTGTTATAAAGGATCCAACTCAGGAACAGGCGAATGGAGGAGATGCATATGGATGTGGGATATCGGGGGAGGGGGTGCTAAACCTCCCATGCCCTCTGCTGCCCTCCCAGCACCTGATGTGTTCACCAACCTGGAAGCTCTACAACCTGGTCATTTAGGGGCTTTGCGGTGACTGCACTACGGATGGTTGAGCAAATTGGTGGCCTTTGGTGATCAACTCAATCTCCAGCCCCTCCCTTTTCCCCCAGAAGTGAGCAGGGAAAGATGGAGTTGAAAGTTCCAACTTTCTAATCACATGGCTGGCTCCTCTGGTGAGGGACCCCACCCTCACCCCTGTCCTATCCTGAAGCCATCCAGGGGACCCACCAAGTCACCTCATTAACATAAACTCAGACATGACTGAAAGGGACTTATGAATCACATTCCTCTCACGCTTACCACTCAAAAAATTACAAGGGGCAGGAGGGTATAGCTCAAGCAGTAGAATGCATGCTTAGTATGCACGAAGTCCTGGGTTCAACCCCCAGCACCTCCTCTGAAGATTAATAAGTAAGTAAACCTAATTACCTCCCCCCATAAAAAATTACAAGGGTTTTAGGAATCTTATGCCATAAACTGGAGACAATTCTTATATTTCTTATATCACAATATCAACGGCTTCGTTTCAACTTAATCACCTCTTTAAGGATCTTATCTCTAAGCTACATTCTGAGATACTGGGTACTGGGACTTTAGGAATGTGGGGGGAACACGACCTCATAACGCCATCTTGCTCCAGAAGTCTTCACCTTCATTTATTCACAGCTCATTCAACAAACACTTACTGTACCTAGGTAGAGGTGACACTGAATGCCTGCCCAGAGATAGAGGGTGGTGTAAGAGGGCCAAAGATTAAGCTTTGGGGGCTCAGCATTTTAAAGGCAGAGATGGGGGCCCCAGAAAATGAGACTGGGGAGGAGTGAAGGCCCCCCCACTTCTGGCATGTGAATCCTCCCTCCTTCCCTTCTCTCTCACTTCCCCTGTTTCTCCTGACAGCCCTCTCCCTGAGCCCCTCCTCACTTTGAGCCCCACTCCTGCCCCTTGGGGCTCCCCACCCCTCCTGGCGGGAGAGCAGTCCCAGCCCAGCTCCCTTCTGTGTCACAGTCTGGTTGGATGTCAGGGGAGCCTTCTTCCACCTTCAAAGACGATCAGGGCGCTCTGGACTCTTACACAGATGTAAAATCTAGGCATTCAGTTTAATCTCTGAATCAGCAGTAGCTGTAGCTGCTTCTCTCATCAGTTACCAAAAAGGCAAACTCACCTTGTCAGCACAGAATTCATTTCTTCCAACTCCACACTGTCTAGTCCAATGAAAAACACCATTTCCTCCTATTGATATGTTCCCTGAGAAATGATAAAAAAAATTCCTTGGCCTAAAATGCATTTGCTTTCCTCCTGGCGAATTTTATCACAAAAATGATAGAGGATAATGCCTCCATCCAAGCTACCAGGGAAGGACAGCTGCGTCTAGCAGAGGGATCACCAACCTGCACCCTTCGTGTTATAGGACCAAAAAATAAGTATACGTTGCCATATGCCATGAGATTTTAAACTTTTTTGTTATATAGCATAACTTAGAGGAAGTTGAGTAGTACATAGATCAGAATAAAATGCAATCTCCTTTTTAAGCACACCCTAACTTTTTAGGAGCTTACCAAGACCTCCAACCTTATCTATTTCCCTTTGCCAAACATGCACCCATTGCCCCGCTCTTATCGAATCCCACAAAGTTACTGAATGCGGCGTTTTAATCAGCAGTACCTCCATGCACACTGCTGGCTCTGCCTGCAATGCTCTGGCTGTTACTCATCGAGGTTTCATTTACCTGTCTGTCAAGATGTACCTCCAGCCACAACATCAATTACAGACGCCCTGCCCAAGGTGGATTTAGACCTCTCCCTCCTCTGTGCTTCCATGGCACCCTGTGTCCACCTACCCCTTTCGTAGCACAAGGCTCACGAATCTCACTCGTTCCTGGCCCCAAAGTTCCACAAGGTCAAGGACAGGTTCTAGTTTGTCTTTGTGTTCCCTGGGCTTGGGGAGCCCTGGCACGAAGTGTTTGGTGATGCTTGGAGATGACTAAATGAAAACACAGATACCTGTGTTGGATTTTCTACTCCCTGTTTCTCAAAGTCAACCAGTCTTCCACATTGATGCCACCGTTGTCTTCCTACAGGCAAGATTTGATCATGTGACTTCCCTGCTTAAAAGAAACTGTACTGGCTCCTGTTTGCTCTTTCTTAGTTTGTCACAGTCTAGTTTCACCCACTCCTTTGACCTCAGGCATTTTTTCATCCTGATGATGCCCAAATTGCCAGCACAGAACTTTCTCTAGTTTTGCATATAAAACAGCCTATTGTACTTAACCTATTCAGGTAGGGTCTTACACAGATCTTAAACTGGTAGAATCAGATTCCTATTTTCTTCTTCAAATCTTTTCCCTCTCTTGTGTCTTCTCTCAACTAATAGTATCATCAACCACTCACTTGCCCAAACCTGACATCTGGGAGTCACCCTTAAGAGATGGGTGAAGGGCAAGAACTTGGCAGACAGATAAATGGTTTCAAATGCTGATTCTGCTACATCTTGTGACTTCAAGCAAGGTCCTTAACCTCCTTCAAATCTGTAGACTCTCATCGGGACAGTACTTCCCTCCCCAGATCACTGAGAGGCCTGAACGACAGAGTCCCCCACAGGCAGGGCAGGCACTACCACTGATTGCCTGATGACGGCAGAAGCTTCATAACAGGTCTTCTGGCCTCCACTCTTGTCCCCTTTCAATCCTTTCTCCCTATTGCTAGTGTGGCTTCTTCTAAAAACCAGCTTAGCTCACTCATGTCAGCTTCCGGCTGAGCTGAACTTCTTTCACTTCCTCAAATGGACACAGCTCTGCTCTCCCTCCACAAACGCCGTTTCCTCTGCTGGGGCTGTGGGCTCCGTAAGCCATCTCTGCAGGCCGGCTCCCCGTTCTTTCTGCTCCTCACGTGAATGTCAGGCTGCCTGCCCACCTGCAAGCCTCCATGAGAGTCCCTGCTGAGTGTCACTTTCCTCTAAAGTGCCTCAGTGTCCCTAATATAGCACTCATCCTATGTCACCACAATGGTGGCTTCAGTGACTGTCACTTGTCACTAGACTTGGAGCCCCATAAGGCAAAATCTCTGTTTTGTTCACCATATCTCTAGGATTTAGCACAGGCCTGGCCCCTAATAGGAGTTCAATACATTTTTAATTTATTTAACTTACTTTTTTAAAAACTTACTTTTAATAGGTCACACATGCACCTGGTAGAAAATCCAAAAGGTACAAAGGGACATAGAGTGAAAAAGTTAGTCTCTCTCCACCCTGATTCCCAATCACCTGCTGTATCTATCTTCTTGAGGCTCCTTCCAACATGTTCTATGCAAATACAAGCACAAATTCATATACACTGTAGGTGTGGTGGCTTATTATACACAGTATGCTACACCTGGCTATTTTCTTACCCAACAATGTATCTTGAAATATATTCCTTTTCAGCCTATATAACTTTGTTTTTAATTGATACAGTCCTTTGTAAAGATGTATCATAAATTATTTAAGACGTCACCAGCCACTAGGTGTTTAAGTAGTTTTTAATCTTTTGCTATTACAAGGAATGTTACCTTGAATATCCTTGAACATGTCACTTCACACATATGTTCCTTCACACACAGATCTTCCTTCACCTTAAATGGGGTTATGTCCCCACAAACCCATTGTAAGTTCAAAATATCGTAGGTCAAAAATGCGTTTACTACACCTAAATTACTGCACATCATAGCTTAGCCTAGCCTACCTTAAACGTGCTCAGAACACTTACATTAGTCTACAGTTGGGCAAAACCATCTAATGCAAAGCCTTTTTTATAATAAAGTGTTGAATATCTCATGTCATGTATTGAATACTGTACTGAAAGTGAAAAACAGGATGGCTGTCTGGGTCCAGAATGGTTGTAAATGTATTGGCTGTTTACCCAGGTGACTGTGTGGCTGACTGGGAGCCTTGGCTCGCTGCCAGCACCCAGCATCACGAGAGTATTCTCTTAAATATCACTACCCTGGGAAAAGATCCAAATTCAAATCGAACTATGGTTTCTACTGAATGACTATCACTTTCTCACCATCCTGAAGTTGAACCATCGTAAGTTGAGGACCGTCTGTATATCCATAGAATAAATTCCTAGAAATGAAATGGCAGAGTCAAACCATACACGCATTTCATAGTGTGTTAATTTTGCCAGACTGATCTTATAGAAGCTCACCAATTTACATGCCCATCTATAATATCCTACTATACATTCTTCATATTCATGCCAATATTTTCAAAAGCCTTGCTCTATAGGCGAACTGATAGTAACAAAAAGAATACCATCGAAGTTTTGTCATCTCTTTTTATAATTGAGGGCAAGCGTCTTATAAACTTAAGATCCATTTGCAAAGTTAACGGACAAATAACAAAGTGGGAAATTACAAATCACATCAATCAGACAAAGACAAACAAGCCAACGGACAACTGAACAAAAACTTGTACTGACACCTCATAAAAGAAGAGATCCAAATGGACAGTAAGGGAAATGCAAATTAAAATCACACCAAGACTGCGCTGCATACCCACCAGAGTAGCTGAAATTAAGAAGTCTGGCGATACCAAATGTCCTGGGTGATGTGGAACAACAGCAACTGTTTGTATTCCTTTCCTGATCTATTGTTTTAGGTTTCTTTTGCTACATAACAAGTTAACATGAAGTTAGTGGCTTAAAAGAACACATACATTTATTATCTCACAGTTTATGTGGGTCAAGGATCCAGGCATAGCTTAGCTGGATCCTTGGCTCAGGGTCTCCCAGGGCTGCACAAGGTGTTGACTGGGCTGTATTTTCATTCAGAGGCTCATATGAGGAAGAATCTGTTTCCATGTTTATTCAGAGGGTTAGCAGAATTCCTTCCCTTGAGGCTGTATGACTGAGAGCCCCAGCTTTTTGTCGGGTGATGGCCTCCTGCATTTTCCGGAGACCACCCACATTTCCCCGCCACGTGGGCTCCCTCAGCATGCCTGCTCTTGATGCAGTTGATCTGGGATTGACATCCTATGATTTTTGCCATATTCTATGGGTTAGAAGTGAGTCACAGCTTCTGCTCATACTTAAGGGGAGCAAATTACACAGAGGCATGGCACCAGGAGGTGGGAATTATTGGGAGTCACCATTAGGGTTGGTCAGCCACAACTGTTTATTGTGTGGGAAAGTTCTTTTGCCCAATTTTTTTTTCCTTCTCTATTTGCAAGTGTCCTATGGATTAAATAAGTTAACCCTTTGTTTGCCACATACGATGCCAATTCAAACCATTTTTGATAAATTAATAAAGGACTTCATGAGTCTCCTATTAGTTGTTCTACACAATTTAAGTGACAGCAACAGTGACTTCAGCAGGGGTTTGTAGAGTCTGTTTCTCTTGCCTGGAAAGCTGAGCTGGGTCAAAGCACAGAATTTAATTGATGTTCAAGGATGGGTGAGAATATTGACTTGGGCTTGACTTGAAGTTGCTCTGGCTTTGATTTATGCCAAGATGAGTCCAAGAAGTATTGAAAAGAATAAACCTGTAAAGAGGCTGCAGATAGGATGACCAGGCAGGTAGTCCACCTGAGTCTCCTGGGGATGCACCTGAAGCATCCTATGGAATGAGATGCTTGTCAGGTTGGCAGAGCGTGGAACACTGAGTTTCCTGCCTTGTCTGCCTCCAGTGACGTTCGCACCCCAAGACATCTTACGTCGCCAGGTGATGCCATACATTCACCTCCCCAGTGAGCCACTTTACCTGTGACCGTTGTCCGGGTTCTGGGCTTTATAATGTTCACTGTGCCGGCTCTGGGCACCCCCCAACCTGCGCCTGGACTACAGAGCCAAAGGGGAGTTGTTCAATTATTTTACCTAGGCCTCTCTCTCTCTCCTTTTTTTTTTTTTTTAACCAAGATAACCACTCTGAATCATCCAGGACTCAGCCCCTAGGCTGTCTCCTCGAGGGACATCACAACTTTCAGGCCCTTTGTGTGAACCTCAGTGTTAGCCTTCACTACAGAGCACTGTAATTGATCTATTATATTTACATTTCTATTTCTTTCACTCCTTTACAAGATCCTCCAGGGCAAGGATCAAGTTTGATTTCCCTACAGACCTATCTGTCCAGCTGTCCCTGGGTGTCCTACAAGCTCATCACCATGAGTGTCCACATAGCACCCAAGCCTCTTTCGTTGCATCTTGTACATCAGATTGTAGTTTCGTGGGGGTTTTATTGTTTTTCTTTGGTGGGGGAGGGGTACTTAGGCTTATTTACGTATTTGTTATTATTATCATTTTTTAAATGAAGGTACTAGGGATTGAACCCAGGACCTTGTGCGTGCTAAGCACGCGTTCTACCACTGAGCTATACCCTTCCCTCTATAGTTTCCTGTTTAAAAGATTGTCTCTCCTACTAAATAGTGAGCAGCTGAGGGCAGAAACCATGTGAATTTTGTCTCTCTTTGTATCCTCGGAGCCCAGCACCATGCTTCCCATACAGGAGCTGGTCAATGAATGGTCACTGATTTGATCTGAAAATCTGTATCTTCAGGGCCAGGTCCCGTGGGGGTACCTCAGAAATGCTCAGGATCCGTTCGTTACATTAGATTCTAGGAAAGATGCTTCTCCCACAGCCCTCTGCCCGCCCTCCTTCTCTTGCAGGCTTGGATTAACACTGAGAGCCAATAGTTTGTCACATAGCAACAATAGTAAAGAATGAGCTACTGCTGAATAGAGCAGAAGCTTGCCTGCCACGGCGAGCAGAGCAGAGCTATTTTGAGATCCTTTAGGTAGAGTCACAGTCTGATAGGCCCACACACTGTGGCGATAGTACCATCAGCTTAGGGGTACAAAGCACTGAAAACATCTTATTTGCATGTCTGTCTCTTTTGCCACCCTTTGGAAGACCTTTTAGAATATCAAGTACCAAATTTTAGGTCATGGTTTTTCTTATTTTGCAGTCAGAGTTTTATTTGCCATATGATTAACATAGTTTAATATTCCACTGAATTACTGTGCAGATGTGCTAATTTAGAGATCAAATGACAATAAAACTCAAACGAAAGAGCGGGACTTCGGTCTCAGCCCAAACTTGCCAGCATGGCACATATTGTCCTTTGTGGCCTGGGCAGGCCCATTTTTCAGTGTCCTCTGCTGCTTGGCTGTTCTCATTAGCATATGCTCCAGCCTTGGTGAGCAGCGGGTGCACCAGTGTGACAGGTGCTCTTGCTCACCAATTATCCATCTTTGTTTGCCTTGAGAGAGCCTCACCACTCTGTCCAGGAACTATCTCCATGAGTTCCTTTCTAACTAGACGGTGTGCCCAGGGGACAGGAATCGTGTCTTTTCCATCTTGGAATCCACAGTATCCAGCAAAGTGCAGGGCACGGAGAAGATGCCCAGTAAAGGCTGGCTCAGCATATGAGAAGTGCAAGGTCTTGGTTACCTTAGGCTGTGCCAGTCCCCTTCAGTCCTGATGCTGGGACACCACACCTAAGGACATGGACACATGGACAATGATCAGTTCTGTGGCTGCTTTGTGTTTTGGCCCTCTGTGTTCTTATTTTATAGAAAAGATATTGTGAGTGTGTGTGTTTGTGAGTGTGTGTTTTTGTACAGAATTTTCTTCTTCCTTTATTCATTTATTCACTCATTCATTCATTCAACACACAATCATTGGCTGTAAATTCTGTGGTAGTTCCTGTCCAAGGAGCCAGAGATATGAGGAAGCTGCTTCCTGTCCTAAGGGTTCAATGGTAAGAGGTCTGTATGTGATGTTGGAAGACTTGAGTTCAAGCCTTCCCTTTGCCTCACTTTGGGGGGTCTCGTAAAGGATATTTTACTGGCTTTAGAGCCCCAGTTTCCCAGATAATTAATGAATGCAAATGCTTATTCTCATTTGGTTGTAATTATAAATAATCCGGGTCAAGATATTCAAGATTCCAGGAGAAAGGAATACTGGCTGGCACCTTGATGGACAGGTAAAATAGACCATGTCCTTTTCAGGGTCATAAGGTCCCTGTTGCTGCAGTAGAACAGATGAGAATGGACAGGGAGACACCCCCAACCCAGACAAGATTCACAAATCAATGATGTCCTCTAATTTGTGCAAGAAGTTTGAATTGAGTTCTTACTATGGATCAGGTCTGGGTTAGGTGGTGGGGAGAGAGAGAGACGGACCACATGGTCACCTTCCTGCTGCTGTGGGGAAGCAAGGACTATATAACACAGTGTGAAATGTGGGGTGATTCAGAAGTATAGGATGCTCGCCATAGGAGGGGGTGGGAGGAGCCAGGAACCTGAACTCAGGGGGATCAGGGAGGACTTTTCAGAAGAAGGGCTATGTGAGCTGAGACCTGAAGGGGGACTGGGAATTAGGTGGGTAAAAGGGATGGGGGATGTGGGGGTTTCAGACAGAAAGGACGTATGTGTGGATGTCCCAGAAACACAGAAAGCATGGCAGGAGCAGAATAGAAATAGTTCCACTTGGCTGCAAGAGGGAAGTCGAAAGAAATGAGGTAGGTAGGCAAGAGCCACTTCTCGAACATGAAATTTTACCTTAACAGCAAAGAGGAACTATTGAAAGTTTTTGAAAAAGCACTTTTTGGTTCTGATTTCACACACCACAAACATCTGTAATGCAGAATGAAAGCTCCCCATAGCACTGCTCTTACCCCAACACTGTTAACAGTGTGCTGCATATTCATTCCGTTTCTAACCCAGTATTATTATTAACTACACTTGTAAAAATAAAAGCCATTCTTTACCTACTGTCCTATAATTTTCTTTTTGTCCTTAGGAATAT
This sequence comes from Camelus dromedarius, assembly GCF_036321535.1. Classification (NCBI taxonomy): domain Eukaryota; kingdom Metazoa; phylum Chordata; class Mammalia; order Artiodactyla; family Camelidae; genus Camelus; species Camelus dromedarius. Next base: position 6,720,801 of record NC_087446.1, on the reverse strand, counting down.
ATGGATATCTTCCTACAGTAGCACATCCACATAGCTGACTACTCTTTTTTTTTTTTTTTTTTTTGCGGGGGGAAGTAATGAGGTTTTTGTTGTTGTTGTTTGTTTTTATTTTTTAACATCTTTATTGTGACATTCATATACAGCAAACAACACATAATTCAGAGGTACACTTTGATGAATTTTGATAGATGTCTACACCCATGAAACCACCACTACAATCAAGATAGCTAACATTTCCATCACTCCCCCAAGAGGTACAAATTTTGAACTCCCAATTTATCCCTCACCGGCCTCTTTCCCCACTGGTAACCATAAGTTTGTTCTCTATGTTTGTGAGTCTGTTTCTGTTTTGTAGATATGTTCATTTGTGTCCTTTTTTTATATTCCACTTATAAGCAATATCGCATGTTATTTTTCTTTCTCTTTCACTTAGAATGACAGTCTCCAGGTCCATCCACATTGTTGCAAATGGCATTATTTTGTTCTTTTTTATGGCTGAGTAGTGTTCCATTGTATAAATATACCACAGCTTCTTTATCCAGTCATCTGTCAATGGACATTTGGGTTGTTTCCATATCTTGGCTATTGTAAATAGTGCTCCTGTGAACACTGGGGCACATGTGTCTTTTCGAATTATATTTTTCTCTGGATGTATGCCCAGGAGTGGGATTGCTGGATCATATGGTAAGTTTATTTTTAGTTTTTTAAGGAAACTCCATACTGTCATCCATCGTGGCTGCACCAATTTACATTCCCACCAACAGAGTAGGAGGGTTCCTTTTTCTCCACACCCTCTCCAGCATTTATCGTTTGTGGACTTCTTAATCATGGCCATTCAGACAGGTGTGAGGTGACATCTCATTGTAGTTCTGATTTGCATTTCTCTAACAATTAGTGATTTTTGAGCATCTTTTCATGTGCTTGTTGGCCATCTGGATGTTTTCTTTGGAGAGATGTCTATTTAGGTCTTCTGCGCATTTATTGATTGGGTTGCTTGGGGTTTTTTTTAATATTAAGCTGTATGAGCTGCTTGTATATTTTGGAAATTAGTCCCTTGTTGGTTGCATCATTTGCAAATATTTTCTCCCATTCTGTAGGTTGTCTTTTTGTTTTTTCGATGGTATCCTTAGCTGTACAAAGGCTTTTAAGTTTAATTAGGTCTCATTTGTTTATTTTTGCTTTTATTTCCATTATTCTAGGGGCTGGTTCAAAGAAAATATTTCTGTGATAAGGTTTTTTTTTCATTTAAATTTTTTAATGGAGGTACTGAGGATTGAAACTAGGCTCTTGTGCATGCTAAGCACATGGTCTACCACTGAGCTGTACCTACCCCTCCTTTATACCTATTCATTTTTAAATGACTACATAATATCTCATCAGCATAAGACTGTTTCATTGTTTGTTTTTTATCATGGTAAAACAAAAAATATATATATATATACTACATATATATATATCATAAAATTTATAACCATTTTTAACTTTTTTTTTTATTTTATTGGATTTGGGGGGGGTGGTAATTAGGTTTGTTTGTTTGTTTGTTTGTTTTTAATGGCGGTACTAGGGATTGAACCCAGGACCTCATGCAGGCTAGGCATGCACTCTACCACTGAGCTATACCCGCCCCCTCTTAACCATTTTTATATTTTTAAATAAATTGTGGTAAAATACATATAACATAAAATTTACCATGATAATCATTTTTAAGCTCACAGTTAAGTACATTCACACCATTGTGCAACCATCATCACCATTCATCTCCAGAAGTTTTTCATCTTATCAAATTGAAACTCTGTACCTCTTAAACATTAATTCCTCATTCTTCCCAGCTCCTGGCAACCACCATTCTACTGTCTGTCTCTATGAATTTGACTCCTCCAGGTACATTATACAAATGGAATCACATCCATTGTTGTTGTTTTTTAACCATTCACGTAGAGATGGGCTGTTGGCTTGTTTCCCCCTTTCTTGGGTTGGGGAGGAACTGTCACAATGCTGCAGGGATATTTTCATCTCTGTGTACTTGCAGAATACATCCTAGAGATACTGGGATTTTCAAAGTCTATAAACATTTGGTATGAAAGTAAATATTTGTACCACACTCTATTCCCACTAACAATATTGGAAAGCACCAATTCTCCACATTCCTGCCAATATTGGCTATTAAAATTTTTTTAAGAACAGATTTTATTAACGTGGCTGAGTAACAATGGAATATTATTCAGCCATAAAAAGAATGAAATACTGCCATTTGCAGCAACATAGATGGACCTACAAATTATCATATTAAGTGAAGTAAGTCAGACAGAGAAAGACAAATATATGATATCACTTATATGCGGAATTTTTAAAAAATGATACAAATTCTATTTACAAACCAAAAACAGACTCACAGACATAGAAAACAAATTATGGTTACCAAAGAGGAAAGGTGGGGAGGGATAGATTAGGGGCTGGGGATTAACAGACACACGTTACTATATATAAAATAGACAGAAAACAAGGACCTACTGTATAGCACAAGGAACTATATTCAATATCTTATAATAACCTATAATGGAAAAGAATCTGAAAAAGTATATATATAGATATACATATATCTTATATATATATAGATAGATAGATATCTGAATCACTTTACTATACACCAGAAACTAACATGACATTGTAAATCAACTATACTTCATTTAAAAAAAGATATTTTTATATACAAAGTATATAATTTATATATAAAGTATATAGTCTTGTGCTTCACTAAAAATGTTCAGATTAATGTTTTGAAGTAGTTAGGAAAGAACAGATCTTATTAAATGTGTGATATAAAAGAAATCTGTTCTTGCAAACACAGTCAACATTTTACAAGAGCATATAAGTCAATAGTTCCTTGTGATGGACGTGCAGCCTCTTCCACAACCCCATTCACGTTCAGATTTGCAGGAGCAACCCAAGCTCGTGAACCATTTTTCCCTTGATGACAAGTGCTTTGGAAAACCTTTGTTGAGACTATAAAAGCCCTTTTTAGTTTAATTTTTGTGAATAGGTGATACTTGCCCATTGTTCAACATTCTTGATTGGAAAATAATTAGGGAAGTAGGATCTGTGGGACTTGATGATTGGGTGTGAGGAAGAAGGAAGAGGGAGGACTCTGTGGATTCATGGATGGTGTCCAGATTTTCAGCTGGACAAATAGAGGGAGAGTGGAATTATTCCTAGGAATAGGGAATACACCAAAAAAGGTATAGATCCTGGGGAAAGGGGCCCAGTGCCTGTGGATCATATGGATTGCATCTTGACCAGGTACAACCGATGGATTCACCCTGGAGTAATACCTTTCTCTTCCTACTCTTGTGTCCACTATCTGGGGGTCTCCATTTGGCAATCAGGGCACCTGGGAAGCTGGATTAGTGATCAGAAGGTTTCAAGGTGAAGAGAGAATGTCTTAAAGGAGTTGGATGACCCTGTGGTAGCCCAGGAGCAATCACCAAGCTCTGAGTGCTGCCAAACACCTTACATGCAATGGTCTCATTTTTATTCTCCTAGCAACTCTTTGAGTTAGGTAAGATCTTTTCCCTTGTGGAAGGGATGACTGGGAACAGCTAGGTGTATTGAGTACTGATTGTATGCCAGGCACTATGACAAGCACTACTCAATAAATTATAATGTTTAGTCTTCACAATAGTAAAGTAGGTATAATCAAGAAATCCATTTCACCAACGAGGAGCCTGCCCAAGTCATACAGCTGCTAAGTGACAGAGGCAGAATTTAAATCCAGTCCAGGCTGATGTCAGTACCCCTGTTCATACCTGCCTGTCTCATGCCCTCCTCCTCCCCACTCCCTGCTGCTGGCAGACAATTCCTTCTTCATGAAGTTACTCTTCACCTACACGGAGCACTCGACAATTGATTAAATTTTCATTTGATGAGGCTAGATCAAATCCAAGCTGAAGATTCAATTCTACATTTTTGAAAACATCCAAAATTTCACCTTGACCGCATTTTGTGTGATGCTTATTTCTCCAGCCACTTCCAACATGGCTGACCTGAGCATCAGACTCAGGGTCAAGACCCAGAGGAGCTAATCCCAGGAAGATGTGCCATGCATCTGATTCTCCATTCATAGCAGAGCCTTACCTTGTGGGTAGGTCCATGGCCCCTGACTACTCTTTTCAGAATTTTCTCATGAGATGTTCCTCAGATCTTTAGAGTCCCTGTCCCTGGTTCCACAGTAGTTTTGGTTAGGTGGGCCAGGTAGGTTTGAATGCTATTTAACCTCAAGCTACATCCTCTGCAAAAGTAGGCAAATCTTTTCCCAAAGGGTAGAAACTCTTCAAAAAATCAGATGAGCAAAACCTCCCACGAGGAAATTACAAGCCAAATTCCCAGGTGTTATCCACATGTCTTTTCTCTGTCCCTTTTACTGTGAATGTGGGTATAAACTATTCATGATGAGTAAATCACTCCTGAAGGCCAGTGTTGACCTTAGCCCTACATAGTGAATCCATCCTTTACCAGCTTGAAGACAGATAGGTACTGCCCTCAATTTGCCTGCTTTTCTACCACAGTTTGGGTGAATTAGGCTTGAACATCACACGACAGAATTCACCCTTGTTGGCAACCTGAGCTGCTTCATTAGGATCTTTCACTCCTGGGTTCTTATTTATTCTCCTGTTCATTCATTTGAAAGGCAATAAACAGCAACAAAAGACAAAGTAAACTCGACAGTAAGTAAGCATAAGTTGAGGAGCATGAGATTTGAAATACGTTTAAAAGCTTTTAACTATCTCCACAGATACTGGTTTGGGGGTTTCCTTGGGGGGACTTTGCCACCTCCTCAAGTACCAGTTTACCCAAGGGCAAACACAGAGGCATCCTGCAGTGTGTAGGGATGTGAAAAGATGTTGGCCAGGCCCTCTTCTGCAAAACTGTTGTCAAACACACCACATTTTATTTTCAAGCATTTTCCTCCATCGTTACGTTTTTACTTTAATCCATGTTGACATTACCTTCAGCACAGTACGTTTCTGCTCTTTCCCTCATCATTACAGTTTATCTTTAAGGCACTGCCTAAACGTGTTTTTTTTTAAGCTGGTCTGTTGAGAGTGGGTGAAAAGAAATACCCTAAACTGTCCTCAGGTCCGAGATGTGTTAGAAAAATAATTCAAGTCTCTGGTGAGAAGGCTACCTCGCAGGGGCATGTGGACACGTGGTGGGCAAGAAACGAATCTAGATCTGGTCCTAAAACATCTTCCCACTGCTGTGATTTTTGTTTTCTGATTATTAAACTAATACATGTTCTTTTTTTTTTTTTTTAACTGTAAAATTAAGAGAAAAAGGAAACAATTCGTAATCGGTGTGATTTTTGCATGTGAGCCCGCCCCTCTGGGAAAGCGATGAAGAGAGGAACGCGCTGTCTCTGGCCCGAAACACCGGGCGGCTGGGTATCCCCTGCCTGGTAAATTCAACCAAGGTTCGGAAGACTGGCCGCCCAAGGGCCTGGGGCGCAGGGCCAGCCCCACGGCGCTCCTCTTCGGCCACCTGTGCGGTGACTTGGCGCCTTCCCGGAGTAGCTGCGGGGCTCCGTCACCCCCGGTTCCCACCGGTCTCCTACGCAGAGACCCAACCCAGGCACCTTCCCCCGTAAGTGTCCACCGACTGAAAATAGATCCCGAGTCCGCCCCTGACCCCCCTTCTTCAAATCCTCCCCTTTAAAGGGAGCCACCGGGTGACGCCAGGGGAGTTTGCGGAAGCGCCAACCGCGTTGGGGCCTTGGGCGGATCCCGTGATTGGAACCGGCCCCGCCCCCGGGTCCTCTTCCCCCATTGTGTGAGCAGCTCGAGCCCAGGCCCCGCCCCCTGCCACCTCCCTCCGGAGGCCCAACCCCTCCCCTTTTTTTCACCCCCCCCTTGGCTCATTTCCGGCCGCCGCTGCTACCGCTAGCCTGTAAGGAAGATTCGGCAGAGGGAAGAAACAACAGCCGCCATCTTGTTTGTGTGCTAGGCTGGGGGGGAGAGAGAGCGAGAGGGAGCGGGCGAGAGTGGGCAAGCGGGACGCCGGCCTGAGTGCGAACTGCGGGAGCGAGAGTGCGGAGGGGAAGCCGGGCCAGAGAGAAGCGACAGGGGCCGAGACAGTGGCAGGGGGCCCGGGGCGCACGGGCTGAGGCGACCCCCAGCCCTCTCCCGCCCGCACACACCCCCACCGCGGCCCGGGAGCCAGACCGGCGTCGACGCCTAGGGGGGACCATTACATAACCCCGCGCCCCGCGGCGCCTTCGCCCGCCGCCGAGGGCGGCCCCGAGCGGATCCCCGAGGGGCGGGCGCTCCCGGCACCTGGCCGCCGGGGGTGGGGGCCGTAGCGGCGGCCGTATTTATTTATTTTCCGCGGGAGGGGAGGGCGAAGGAGGAGAGCGCGGCGCGAGGGGAGGCCGCCTGCGCCGCCCGCCGGAGCGGGGCCTCCTCGGTGGGCTCGGCGTCGGCGCGGGCGGGCGGCGCTGCTCGGCCCGGCCCCCTTGGCCCTCTGGGCCGGCGAGCTCCGCTCCCGGCGTCCTCGCCGCGCCTCCGCCGCGAGATGTGAGGCGGCAGCGCCAGCCTGGATCTCGGCTCGGTCGAGCTCTCTGCGGCCATTAGGGGCCGGTGCGGCGGCGGCGCGGAGCGCGGCGGCAGGAGGAGGGTTCGGAGGGTGGGGGCTCAGGTCCGGGAGGGGACACCAGGAGGAGGTGAGTGTCTCTCGTCGCCTCCTCCTCTCCCCCCTTTTCGCCCCCGCCTCCTTGTGGCGATGAGAAGGAGGAGGACAGCGCCGAGGAGGAAGAGGCTGATGGCGGCGGCGGAGCTCCGAGAGACCTCGGCTGGGCAGGGGCCGGCCGTGGCGGGCCGGGGACTGCGCCTCTAGAGTCGCGAGTTCTCCGGAATTCGCCGCAGCGGACGCGCTCGGCGGATTTGTGTTCCTGTGCCCTCCTCCGGGCCTGGGCTCGGGCCCGGCCCCTCGCACTTGCCCCTACCTTTTCTATCGAGTCCGCATCCCTCTTCAGCCACTGCGATCCGGCTAAGAGAAAAAGGAACTTCCCCCACCCCTCCTCGGGGGCCCGCGGAGCCCCCCAAGCCCACCCCAGGGATCCGGGCGGGGACCCCGGGCTGAAGAAGAGATTTCCCGAGAATTTTCGTTTTCCTCGCCTGTATCTCCGAAAGAATTAAAAATGGCCGAGAATGTCGTGGAACCGGGGCCGCCTTCAGCCAAGCGGCCTAAACTCTCATCTCCGGCCCTCTCGGCGTCCGCCAGCGATGGCACAGGTTAGTCTTGGGAGCCCCGGCCTTCCACCTCCTTCTTAATGTTTTCTCCTCGCTGCACCTTTATTCGTCCATATTTTCTTCCTTTCTCTCGCTTAGTTCTCTGCCTCTTGATTAATTTTAAAGGTGTTTGAATGAGCTGGTCAAAGACGTCTAGTAGCCCAACCATTTTCTTTGCTTCCTAATACATTCATTGCAACACTGTGTCATATCTATGTGTGTTCTGGAATTAGAGCTCTTGAGTGGTGCTGTAGAAATGGCCTTTATTGTTGCTCCCGTGAAGTTTAATTTTGGAAACGCCAGTGCATTTGTGTTTAAGGGCTTTTTATGCAATTTTACTTTTAATTTCTTTTATTGTTGGTAAATGAGGAATTGCGGATCCTTTTTGATCGTAGTTTACTCTGTTTCCTTTACTTTCTACTGTAAGAATTTGTTTTCACACAAGCTATTCTTTTGAGGATGAGGGTGTAAAAAAAAATCTTGGGTTTTTACTTGTGTGATCCAGGATTTCTGGGTTGACGTGAAGTTTAATGCCAACCCTGAATTTTGGTACGGATTATTTTGCCTACTGTTTCTAGCTTTTTTGCTTCCCCCCTCCCCTTATTTGTTTTAAGAATCAATATGGAGCGCAGTTCATTTTACATCTCTCATTTCTTTCATGCGAGACCAAAATGTCTGAAACTCTGGGGTTTTAGGTTGTGGGAGAGCAGAGGCATTTTCTTTGCAGTTTGTAGTTACTTTCTCTTTGAGAAGGGTTCGGGGGAGGCGGTAAGAACCGATTTTATGGAGTTATGTACTTCGAAATTAAGATCAGAGTCGGAAGAGTCCCAGTGGTGAACAGCAAACATGAGCTGATGATACGAAAGTTTAAAATGTGCATTAGGTTTTATATTTGTGTGTTCTGTTTTTTTGCACTTTAAACATCTGGAGATCCAGATTTCAGTTTTAAAAAGCTCTACAGTTTTTTTTGTTTGTTTGTTTTACTCCGTTGTGGACTATCCCTTTTGTCAAGAGAAATTCAGGGAGACTTCCATCATCTCCTTGTTACAGTTAGTTTGGTACTGTCCTGATGGCCACCGACCTTCTCTTTTGCTGCCCTAGTTGTTTGAGGTGCCAGCATAATGAAGACGGAGAATGGCTGGCCATCTGACAGTCCACAAGATGTTCCCCCTTACTACAGAGCATCTCTTTAACTCTCTGAGAACAGGCTCAACGTCATCCCTCCATCTGCCAGTGAGAGTGCATAATGGAGTTAAATGTACCCTTTGAGTTTGTAGAGAACTTCTAAAGCATGGTTCTAAGTAGGCTTCATTTCAAAGGGTGAAAATGTAAGGATATGGCAAATGCTTTGGATTCTTTGCTTTTATAAGAAAGATGTATTATGAGTTTGAGATAACCTGCAAAGATTGAGGATTTTTGCAGAGTTCCTCTGCTTCAAGCTTGTAACGTTGGTGATGCATGAACTTTGAACTGTCCTCATTCCTTGAAGTTTCTGTAGTCTTCAGGGATTTTTTTTTAAACTGTCTTTTTTCCTCAGAATTCATATACATATTGAATATTCCTTTGTACTTACTGAAATGTTGCTTGGAAGGGTTTTTAGATCCCCTTTAGCCACATTTTCACCTGTAGATTGTTATGGTGTTTCTTTAGTTTTTGTATCCTATGGTAGTTTCTGCTCTTTAGTTTTTGTGTAATGTGGTAATGGATTTTACATTTGAGTTAGCCAGTGACTTGGGATAGTGTAGAGAAGACTTTTTACGTGCATTATTATGATTCCTGATTTGAGCAGCTTAGTCTTAGAGTAGTGGTAGGCCTGAAAGGGAGGCTGTGCTCTGTTCAGACACCTCTGTTCAGGTGCACTGCTGCATTCTCCATATTTGATCTGTGTACTTGGTAACTTTAGCTAACTTATTTTGATAGTGTCTTACCTGGGTAATACACAGAAACTGTTTTGCTACTTGAAATATCTTTAAATAGTTATGAGTCCTAAATGTATCAAATGGGTTTTTATAATAAGAAACCTTCAACATTGAGATTAACTCAATCTCACTACTAAGAGTTTGTTTTAGTGTTAGTTACTTTGTTCTAAATTTTGTAGTGAAGGTTGATTCCCCTCCTGTGCCTCCCCCCCCCCTTAAGATTCTACTCCAGGAATTCTTGGTGTCCAATTTTTAATCCTAACCTGTCTAGATTTTTTGATGGGAAGAGGGAATGGGTATTAAGAATATACCGTCCCCATGTGAACTTCAAGTTGGGCACCATTACATTTTGATTTTTTGTTTGTTTTTTGCATCCAGCACTGTGTACTCTAAGTTTACAGGCAACTTTTAATGGAGACACTTCACTTTTTAAAACTTTACATTTCAAACTTGTTAACTTCTACATTTTTACTTTTGATTTGCCACCTAGATATTTTATAAACGTGAGTGTAAATTGTTTCTTGGTACTTGATTATGAATTTTACCTAGAGCCGGTCAAAATCATCCCAAAATTCTAGACCGCAGAAACTTTTTTTTAAATGATGGAGGCTTGCAGTTTTAGTAGTGTGAATGTACCTGCCAAGAGTGTTTGCGTGTGCCAGTTTTATAGGAAAGAAAACTGGAATCCTTTTAGGTTGACATGCTAAAGCACTACAAATGAGTGTTTAAATCCCAAATTCTGAATTTCTGAGGTTATCCACTGATGCAGAATAAAAATGACTTACTTAATTCTCAAAGATTCTTCTAAAAAATTTCCAGATTGATTAACTTGAATTAAGTTCAAATTTTACATGTCAGAATGGGAAGAGAGTTAGAGGTTTTGCATTTTTATGTTCATGTTTCAATAATTGCACTTCATCCATTGAAAATTTTATTAACTGGTATGTTTAGGTCAAAACTGTTTGAAAAATCAGATGACTTTCTGTTCTACCCTCTCCACTGTGCCCCCTCCCCCCCAAAGAAGTCATAAAAGCCGCTTGTAGAAATGTTTTGGTAAAATTATTGACTAGAATAGTTAACAGGTAAGTCCTGGAAATGTTTCTTGAACCTGTTTCTAGTAATAACCTGAGTGATGAGAATGATGAGGATGCTATGTTGCCTTATTTGCTCACTGAACATGTTCTATCACTGCTTTGTAAACACTTAATGCTGTATGTACGGAAAGAACAGACTCTGGAAAGATGGGTGACTGCACTGGGCTCTGGCAATATTAAGTAGGGGAGAAGATCCTTCTGGTGTTGATACAGTTTTGTGGCCCTACTGTGTACTCAGGTGTCAAAATTGGTTTGAATTTTTTGCCTGCCTTCATTTTGAAGACATGGGGCAAATGAAGCTGCATTTTGACCATTAGGTTAGTGTACACAATAGAGAAGTGGCAAGGATTTTTAAAAAGTCAGTTTTACTTTCTGAAAACACCATTGTGTATTAGTGGTTTATCATCTAACCAGAGTATTTTTGGTGGAGGCCATTCTTTTTCAGCTCTTGCACCTGTGAGATTATATTTTAATTTTATGTTTTAGGCATGAGTATTTACATGAGAGTTTTGCTTCTGTAGTTTTTGAGTTATGGCTCTTTAGTCCAGTGAGGTATTGCTGACCTCAGTGTTAAATTAAATTGCAAAACATCTTACTAAGTGCCTTGAACTTTGGAAGTTACATGTTCTCAAGGCTTTGTAAGTTCGTTTATAGGACTTCAAGAAAGCTATCTGTGGTTGATAGTGAGGTAGAGTGACTTTTGTTAAATTGTAAATCTTGTATGTGTTACAATGAGTGCCCTTTTCCAGCTAGAGTTCATATTCTGTTGCAGAGGTAAGAAATGTATTGGCATGTCCAGTGAATGGTTGATGGGGAGGGGGGAAAGAGTTTCTGCCTTGGTTGCCTTTTGGTGTTATTTTCTGTTTAGCTTTTCTGCTATCTCCTTAGTCTGTTCTATAAAAAGGCAGGGAATTGAAACAAGAAGTTGAAAATTAGTGCATAGTGGTGCTTGTAAGGGAATTAAGTAGTAAAAAGGAAAGGAAAAAAGGAGTAGGAAGAATGTTGCAGATACAAGTGGGAGTGTAAAATACTTCCTCCTGGTATATTTACAAAAACAATTCAGGAGTTATTCTGCCAATATATACACCCAACAATTAATGGGAAAATAAGACATACTTGTTTTGTGTGATTTTTTGAGATTTTAGGGTTTCCTCCTTTGAGAGTTTCTGAATTTGATTTTTTTTAAGTATGACAAGCATTAGAAAAATTAATGGGCAAGTTGAAACTTAAATTATGCCAAGTGTGAAATATTTAAAACATTGAATTTTGCAGATATTTTCTTCATGAGACGGGTAGTGATTTTCTCCTGAAATTTTAATGGGAAAATTTTTGCTCAGTTCTCAAAAATTTAAGAGAATAAATATTGAGATTTTAAGCCTCTTCTGAACAATTTGAGTATCATTTGTCTTTAGATGTAGATTTTTTTTTTTTTTTTTATAAATGCTCCAAAAGGCAGTTAGGAGTAATTTAGCTGAGAGAGAATGTAAAATTTAAACTACGGGAAAAAAATGAATGGTTGAGAGAATGAATTTTGGAGTCAGACTAGTGGAGTTCAGATTCCAGACCTGCTTTTTTTAACTGCAAACCTTGAGCCAATTGCTTAACCTCTCTATCTAAGCTTCCTCACCTCAGATATGTAAGGCATAATGAGAAATCAGAAAGCAGATTGTTCTCATTGGAAATACTCAAGATGAGAATTTGCTATAAAGAATCATGTGGTTGAACATTATTTTTTATTTGTTTATCTGGATCATAAAAGAAGACTTTCCTAATGGAGGAGGAAGTAAAGTAGAAGGAGCAGTGTATCCCCTTTTCAAAATTTTTTTAAAAGTTTTTTTTTTATTTTGGGGGGTAATAAAGTTTACTTATTTATTTTTAGAGTAGATACCAGGACCTTATGTATGCTAAGCATGCAGTCTACAACTTGCGCTATACCCTCCCCCCTAAAATTTTTGACCGCACCTAAGTAAGAACTACATTGTACACGGAGAACCAGAGACCCTGTCTCAGCAAGTGAACAAACAGTACTTACCTTTATTACTTGTATTATCCTCTGATATTTTCTATTTTTTTTGCATTTCTTTTTTAAGTTTTGATTGTGACCCACTATATTGATTTCGTGACCCACTATTGCTTATGACTCAGAATCTGAAAAATACAGGTTTAAAAGAGTTGACAAGCTGCCAGTTGGCCTGTATTAGACCCATATTTTTTGTATGTGAGGCTTTTACGCTCAAAGCAGAATACTCTGATAATCCAGACAGACATAGACCCTTCCTTCCTGGAGTTCATAGACGAGGGGAGGAGAATGACATTCAACTCTGACGTGACCAGTGTTGCATAGTGTACAATGGGAGAAACAGGGGCCCCTAACCTATATCTACTGTTAACTCTGGTGCTGTCTTTGAGGAATTGCTCTCTGATTTTGGGATTTGGAGGATAGATGAAGTGTTTTTAAGAGTTGGCGTAGGCTGAAAATAAGAGTGTGGTCCATCGGGGAACCTGTAAATTTCACCTGGCTTGGGGGAATAGCAAGAAATAGTACTGTAGAGCTGAGCAAGGGGCCAATCATGCAGGACTTAGAATGCGTATTGGAGTTTAGACTTTCATTTTAGCTCTTTTAAATGGATGGACAAAGTTGTACCTTAGATAACTGACTAAAATGAGGAATGGTTTGGAAAGAAACGGGAGAAATAGGCAGAAGGCCAGTGAGATGGCTGTTTCAGGATTCCAGCTGTGATGAGGGTGCCCTGGATTAGTAGATGGAAAGAACTGAAAAGATTTAACGAGAGCATGGGTGGCCCAAAGAACTTGCTGATTGATTAGATGTGAGGATGTTATGATACAAGAATCAAGATAGCTCCCAAGTTTCAAGTTCGGGCAACTGAATTGCTGAGGATGCCGTTTACTAAGATCACAAACATGGGAAGAGAAGTGTTTGTGTATGATAGGGATAGGAGGAGGGTTGTGATGAGTTACATTTTGGACATTTTCAGGTTGTGTGATTCTCCTGACTTGAGTAGTCACTGTTTTCATTTGGAGTGCCTTTCTTTTCAGCCAACAAATATTGACTACCCAGCAAGCTTAGGTATTTGGAATGTAAAGATGAACCAAGGTGCAGTTTCTGCTCTCAAAGCCTTTAGGATCTGATGGAGTTGGTACACACATCAACAAAGTTTTCCTGTAAGTCTTTTAAAGGTACTAGATAAAGGCAGAGGATAGTGATTTTTCTGACAGGACGGGTTTGGAGTAGTTGGGGGGAACTTCATAGAGAAAATATATGTTTGACTGGGGATAGGAGAGTGAAAATAACGTACCTTTTCTTAGAAGTAGGGCAAGTTGGAAAGGTATCTCAGGTGGAACAAATACAAGTGGTTTTTATGTGACTGGAACACAGACAGATTGTGTGGTAGATTGTTTTCATGGGAGACAGATGGAAAAGGATGTTCGGATTCTATTATGAAAAGACGAATATGCTAAGGAATTGGGCATTTATCTCACCATCAGGGTAAAAATCTTACGAGAAGAGTGACATGGTCGAGGAAAGAGTAATTCTAGTGACACTGTATAGGATCAGTAGCAGGGAGGGAACCTAATGGCAGGAAGACCAAGGCTTTATCTCTTCAAATGCACTTATTGTTCGTTTTTCAAGTTTTTGGTAAATTTTAACTATCAAAGTGAATTGTTTATTTTTTTAAGATCCAAGTTTTGTTTACCAGTTGTCGTACATGTAGAAACCATAGCAGGTAACTCAAAAAGAAAACCCCAAAACCAGTCACACTCACCTTTGTCTTTACAGATATTCAATTTTTAGAAGGCTTTTTTTTCTTTTTAAAGAGGTGGTATGATAGCTTTATCTAGGATCCCCTATAGGCATTTCCTTGGAGCAAACCCCAGTTAAGCAAACAAATCCACCCCTCACTGCAGAGCTTCTCACAAGACGTTACTACACTCACTCAAAGTTAAGAAATGATCAGTGATAGTTGTTAGTGGACAGTTCAGGTTTAATATAAACATGTCATTGAGTTGATTTGTAAAGTGGGTATTTATTAAAATATGAATAATAGTGTCCTCATCTTTTGGTTAATATCAAACCAAGAAGTATTACTATAATGATAAAGATAGGCAGGTAGTCAACGTTAAACTTCTAAAAGTGGGCCCCAAGTCACATTTTTGATGAGTTATATAGCACTCCATCTCTGTTTAAATTTTCAGTCCTAACTCAAATGGAGTTAAGAATAAAACTTCAAGTCATTCACTTCCAAAGTATAGGTATACCTTTTGATGTCATGATTGCAAGGCAGTTAAGAGTGCACATTTTGGAAATTAACTTGCACTTTTGCCCTTTTGACTATTGGATTTCAAAATTCAGCAGCTGCCAACATACATAGCTATATGATCCTATAAAACTTAATATTGATTATCATCTTCAGTCAAATTTGTATGTAACTGACAGGTTGTTACCAGTTGTTTTGGAAAGTATTAGAAGTCTTACCTGTCTTTCCAGCATGGATATCTCATTACATTTTCTTAGCATTCCTTCAGATTACGTACTATAGTTTTAAGTGTTCATGCATCTTTCTTTCCTTGATAGGTGGTTGTTTATGATTAGGTTAATTCTGCTTCATCTACAGAATATTAAAATACTATTTTTTAAATGAACTATTGGATGAAGGCTGGGATTGTTATTTTAACCTGGTTAAATTCATGAAGTTTGTAAAAAATCACCTCTTTTTAAAGGCCATGGTGTTTTAAAATGTCTTGCTTTTTAAGCACCCCAAACAGCCAAGTTAATTTAAGAGTAGTAGTGCCCCAAACCAACAAGGAGAAGAGATCTTTGTGAGATTGCTAGTCTCATGTCTAGCCAAACTGTTACCAGAATTATTATTAAAAGTTTTATAGATTTGACTTTCACTTCTAATCCTTACTTTTTTAAATCCCCGTTCTTTGCCCACCTCATCCTGCACCTGGCTCCCCCTACTTTGAATTCCTTGAGTTGCTGTGGCTCAGCTTTAGTTGTTCACATCCTATTCTTTTCTTCACTCTAAAATTGTCCAGCTCCTGCCCATCCTCTGGTCTTACCATGGGATTAGATGAAAGAAAGGTTTTGAGATCTGGAATGTTCTTTTTTTCTTTTTTCTTTTTTTTTTTTTAAGTATAGTCAGTTTACAATGTTGTGTCAATTTCTGGTGTACGGCACAGTGCTTTGGTCATACATGAGTATACATATATTTGTTTCCACATTCTTTGTCCACCATAAGTTACCACAAGATACTGAATATAGTTCCCTGTGCTATACAGTATGAACTTTTTTTTTATTAATAGCAACATTATTTATGATTGCCAAGATATGGAAGCAACTCAAGGGCTGCAAATGGCACAATATCCTTCTGTTCTGTGTTGTGGGTTGTGTTCCATTGCATGTATATGCTGTGTCTTCTTTATCCATTCATCTATTGATGTGTACTTGGAATGTCCATTTTTTAAAAAGCATTTTAATGCTGCAGAGAAAACTAACTGAAAGGAGGAGAATTGATGGATAGATTCTGTCTTCTAAGTGGATACTTAAGAATTACTAATTTTGGAATAATTAATATGGGTATTTTGCTTAAAATACACAGTTTAAGAGCAGAACTGAGTTTTTATTTGACTTCAGTTTACTTGAAGTACAAAAGTAAGCCTATATATTCAACAAAAAATGTTTGAACCTGCTAAGTGGGAAAAAAACTGGAAGAGGTACTGTCATGCAGTAGAATTAGATTTTGAGCCAAAATTATTTCAGTTTTGCATTCTAGTTTATAACTAAATTTTATTTATACTTACAGTGTTTGGGATTTTATTGTTAGTAATCCTAATTTTGAAGGTTATACTTCATTTATATCATAGTGGGGAATATTTGTCTAATTTTTCATGTGTCATGAAATTGTCTTGATCTTTTGATTTTTGGAAAGGCTAATTGAGCTGAGTATTTTACAAGAGATTTTATGGCTAAATCTGCTGTGAGGACCATAGCAATACAGAAGACACCAAGGGTGACCTACAGAATCAGTATGTAATAATGAAAGGATGTTTTGACTCAACACTAGTTTCCCACATGTTCAGTCCAAATTCATTTTCGTTTAAATTGACACATTTCTAATACATGGTACATTGTATAAACTTAATGTATTATGCTCAATTTCAAATCATATTTAAATCTGTCCTGCTAGTCACATTTTGTGTCACTGTGTTTGGACTGAATGTACACTCAGATGAAGAAACATTTTACTCAAAGTCATTTTGTATTTGAGCACCATTAACTGTATATGGGAACTTGTCAATAAACTGGCAGAAGTAGCCTGCTGATGATGTTGATTGGTTGGTATTTTAGAGAGTAAGCAGGAAATGCCTTACTGGAGATAAGTGTGAGTTCATTCATTTCATGTTGTTTATACTACTGTTCTGTAATATTTGCCATAGGATAGCTTAAAAGTAATGGAATAAATTTCAGATTTGTAAATTTCCAATCAAAGGAGGTGTCAGCAAATTAAATATGTAAGAGCTGGCTGTAATATCTAGAAAAACTACTTGCTGTCATTTGCTTTTTTGCCTCCTACTTCTCAGTCCACTGCAGTCTGGCTCTTTACAACTCCACTGCTCTAAATTACTAAATATCTCCTATTATCTATATTGAGTGAATTCTCTCTGGCGCATGGAACACCACCAACATTTCCTTCTTGGAACCTGGTTTCCAAGACACTATTCCTGGTGGATGGGCCGGGGGAATGTTGGGTTTTAGCTAGCATGTTTTCCTGGTTAAGATTACTGGCATTTCCAGTGGTTCCCTTAATGGCTGATGGTTACTTAAGCTCCACATTTCTCTCTCACATTGCCATGAATTCCTCTGGTTGCCCTTCTGGATAATTGTACTCTTAGGTTATCCAGGCCAGAAACTTAGGAATTATTCTCCTCTTTTTCTCTCCTTAACCTCCTACTTATAGTCAGAGAGTTCTTTTGATTGGCCTCTTTGATGCCACTGCCCCTTTAGCAGCAGCGTCCTAACCAGTCTCCCTGACTCTAGACTTCTCTGTCCAATTTATTCTTCATATTGTTTGCCTGTGTAGGCTCTAATAAATGCAATTTTGTGTTTTTCATATTTCTGCTTGAAATTCTTCAGTAAATTAGTTTTCTCTCTACAGTAAAAATCCCAAGCTATTATGTTACAGGACCCTCTAAGTTGCTTCTTACTATATTTGTTGAACATGTAAATTTTATTCAGCTAATCTGAACTAATCCCTGTGAAGGGCAAATTGAGATGAGGGCCTGAGATGGTGATTTTTTTTTTTCTCCTGAGATAGTGATTTATTTGAACTTTTATTTTTTCCCATTTTTTGAAGGAAAAGGAAGAACCTGAGGATCTTAGTAAGAGGCATGAATTGAGGCTAGTCAATAATAAAATCCACTGTTACATAGGATTTGTTTAAATTACGGCATTTAAATTTTAATTTATTTTTCCATTGCACCTTCATACATATTGCTTTTAGTTTGGGACTTGTTTTTCTACTAGTTTTAGACCACTGGGTTTTATTTGCTATTTATGACAAACTGGCCAAAGATGTAGTCTCTTATTTTTAGTGGCCTTTTTATAGTATGTTGCTTATGAGCTTGCTGCCAGTTTGGGGTTTTTTTGTTTGTTTTGTTTTGTTTTTCCTGGGAAGCCCCTTGTGAAAGGATCTAATGGAGAAAGACTGGAAGTTTGGTGGCTAAAATAAAATCCACTTATTAGGTTTTTGAGCTTTACGACTCTTAACCATACTGGTATAGAATTAATTACTTACAGTTTGAGGAACTTTTCTCAGTCTAGAAATACTAATTAAATTTTGTTTAAAAAAACCTGTTTTCTCAGTTTAAAAATGTTCAAAAAAGTTATAGTTTTCATGATGTTCAGTAATCTAAAACAGCTGCTAAAAATGAAGTCTGTCTGCTTGCTTGCATCGAAGGAGCATTGAATTGGGGATCCAGGGACTTCAGTAGAGTCCATATTCAATAACAAAATAGTATAATCTGTGGAAGCCAGTGGTGTATCAGGGGCAGTGTTCTAAGAAGCCTGAGGAAAATGGATCTTTATTTTCCCAATTCCTCCTCACTGAACGTGGTTCTGCTTTTTATTTTGTCTGTTTCCAGTTAAACAGTACTAGATGATCCCAAAGGATCCTTTAGTGTGTTCCACCTGGTATATAACTTTAAAGAAGAAGGTTAATAAATTTACACATTTACATAGATCACACATTTATATGCTTTAGAATCTGTCTTTAAAAATACATTAAGGATCACCTCATTGGTTCTTAAAACAGCTCCATGAAAGTGGCAGATAGAATAAGTTTTACTGCCTTTTGAGAAAAGAGGTGACATGAGCTCACAGTTGGAAAGTTTGATAAATGAGGTCATCTTGTAGAATTGGGTTTGAATCCAGCTATTTGAACTCCTTGAGCAGTGTCAAGTTAGACACCAGTGATAGCTGATGACATTTAGGAATCATAAATGTCCAGAACTTTGAGGCAAAAATCAAACTAGCCTAGAAGTAATAATGACAGTCAATGATATCAGATGAAATAATGTCTGTTTAATCATGGGTCAGAGTACAAATGACTTTTTAACATAGTCTTCCAAATTTAAAATGTAATCATTGAAAATAACAAGTCTTAAGGAAAGGTTAAGAAAACTTTATTATAATGTTGTAAATACCCAATTAGATACAAATAATTATAGTATGTGATTGCAGAATTGTTGGAAACATTTATTATCCGATTCATTCCTTGAGCATGTGCTAGGTACTAAGGAAATGTACGTATCTGTTAAATGAGACCCTTATCCTTCAGATACTTACAATTTGGTAAAGAAGTAATATGCACACAAGTATTTAGCTGTAACAAAAGATAGAAAATATGAAGTGCATAGTTGAGGTGTAACAAAGTGAGTCATCTTAGGAAATGGGGTATTTCAGTCAATCTTTGAATTGAAACCTGATGGATCTTTCTTAATGGAATGGTCACTACAATTAGATCTGTTGAAAATACAGGATTGCCATTAAAAAAACAGCCCTATAACCTTCATTTTCAAGGTCTAGCAATGTAAGCCCTCCTGTCTGCATCACAGTGGAGCCTAACTTTGTAATGTGATGTTAAATGTTTTGCATAAATATAAAACAGCAACCAAGTACAACAGATTTGGCTGTAGTACAGGTTAAAATCCTTAAGACTAGGGCCTAGAGCAAGTCTTCCTTATTACTGAAGTTGATTTCTCCTCAGTGAACTCTCTGTATGTGGCTATTATCTACTTCTGAGATTGTTAGAGGATCAACAAGAATAATACAATTATTGAGCCGCAGACGGTGCCTGACAAACTGAAAGTGCTTGATAAAAGTTTGCTCTCATTATTATAAGCCAGTCTTGTCTCATAAGTAGTGATTCCACTGAATAATAATAGTAGATAACATTTCATAGTGCTTAATATGTGCTAGGCACTGTTCTACCTTTTGTTTGTTTGTTTTGCTAGGCACTGTTCTAAATGCTTGTATTAACTCACTGAATCCTCACAACCTATGAAGTGGGTACTTTCCTATTATACAGAGATGGAAACAGTTCTTCTGTGTGTATTTTAGAATTATCTTGTCTGGTTCTCTGAAAAACTTAGGATTTTGATTGGCATTGCATTGAAGCTATAGGTCAATATTGGGGAAGAACTGATGTCTTTATATAATATTGAGGACTTGTACCCAGATGTTTGTGATAATATCCTATTTATTTAGGTGGTCTTCAGTTTTGCAATTTACACATATTATCTAATAATACTGTCAGATTTTTTTCTGTTTTCCCCTATTATATTTACTTCTAATCATTTGTTACTGATATACAGAAATGCAGTTTAATTTGTTTATATTTGTGGTATGTTCCATCACCTTGCTAACCTCACTATTTCTAATTCTTTGCATTGGATTTTCTATGTTGACAGTTATTTCATCTGCATACAATAAGTTGTGTTTCTTCCTTTACAATCTTTTTACTCATTAATTTTTCTTGTATTATTGCTTTGGTTAGAAACTCCTTTACAACATTGAATAGAAGCTGGGTATCTGTCTTGTTCTGATGCTAAAGAGGCTACTTTTTTTTTTTAACATTTTTTATTGATTTATAATCATTTTACAATGTTGTGTCAAATTTCAGTGTAGAGCACAATTTTTCAGTTATACATGTAAAGAGGCTACTTTTAATATTGGTCCATTATGCATATTTGCTGTCAATTTTTAGGTTTTGAAAGAGACCTTTCTGTCAATTTAAGGAAGTTCCCATCAGGTTTTTGATTGTTACAGTTTTGTTTTTTTTTAATGAGGAATTGGGTATTGACTTTTATCCAGTGCTTTTTTTACAGCCATTAAGATGAATCTTACTTTTTCTTTCTCCTTTGTTAATGTGGTAAATAACATGTGTAGGTGGTCTAAGGTTCTAATGCGTACCTCTCCTTTCTGGATTCCTGAGATTATCCCAACTTGATCATGAAATTACATTTTTAAGATGCTGATAAATTTGATTTTTTTTTTCTCCCCTTTAAGGATTCTTGTTTCTGTGTTCATGATTTTTTTTTTTCTAGTATTGGCCATGTGTGGTTTTTAGAGTACTTTATTTTCTAAAAATGTTTGTGAAAGGTTGAATTGTCTTTTCCTTGAAAGTTCAGTGGGACATGGCTATAAAAGTATTTAGATCTGGTGTTTTCTTCATGGAAAGGTTAACCAATGGTTCATTTTTTTTCAATAGCAATAAGATTGTTCAGGGTTTCTATGTCTCTTAAATTTTTTAAGATGGGATATTTCAGTTTAACAGAATAGTAGAAAGAACTCGTCCATGTGCCTATTATTTCAGGTTACTGATAATTTTGCCCCCTAGAGTTTCTACTGAGTTTTAAAAAGCAAATCCCAGACATGTCATTTCACTAGAAATAGTTAAATATGTATCTTAGTTAAAATGATTTACTGATTTATTTTAACATAGTAACTATGCTATTGTCATACCCAACAAAATTAATAATTTTTTAATATTACCCACTATTCAGCCTTTATTTATATTATTCTGATTCTTGTCTAAAATGTATTTTCACAATCAATTTGAATCAAGACCCAAACAAGGTACATCTGGTTGTTGAATCTCTTGTTTGGTAACAACTTTTCCCATTCTTTTTTGTTTTTCCTTTTATGCCATGGAGAAGCTGGGACATTTATCTGATATAATTTCATTTTTGATTAAGGTTTGTTGAGTATTTTCTCAGGAACTTACTCATTTTTGTCTCTTCAAATTTTTTGTGTAAAATTGATTAATAGTGTTACTTTCTTTTTATTTAGTTTTTTTCTTAACTTCCCAGAAGTTTATCTTATTATTCTCTTCAGAGAACCAACTTCTGATTTTGTTGCTAACCTCTCAGTTGTATTTCTTCTGTTGATAATTGCTTTTATCTTTGATCATCTTTTTCCATTGTTTTTCTAACATAACGTAGATACTTAACTCATTAATTTCAAGCTTTATTTTCTAACATAAGCCTTTTAAGTTTTGAAATGTAGTATTTTGATTACCACTCAGTTTCTTTTTTATTTTCCCTTTTATCACTTAGATACATGCATATTTTTAAAATTGCTATATAGGTAGACATTTAAATTTTTTTCTAAATGTTTAACCCTAAAAATATGCCAGTGATAAACGTTTCCTTCTATACTCCAGGGGGAAAGTAGAATGCAAAATCACTTAAAAGTATGTATGATCACAGTTTTGTGAATTATGTAAATAGAAAGAAATGATGAAATGCATCAGTATATTAAGCAGTGGTCTTTTGAGTAGTGATGTCAGGTAAATTTTATTTGAAACTTTGTTTATATTGCAAAACTATTCATAAGATGCATTTTATTTTTATGATGGAGGGGCATGTATGATTTTTCAAAAGAAAAGAGAATAATTCTGTCAGTCTGAACTCTAAATCATGTCCCAAGATCCTGGAATGCAATTCAGTTCAATTAAAATATGACCAGTTGCTTTTTCTGTTGGGCATTAGGCAAGGAGTTGGTGTGTAAGTGGTAAGACTTGTCCTTCCCAAAGAGCTACAGTCTGGGTGCGGGGGTGAGGTGGAGGGGTGGTGGTGGGGAACAGATGGCATGAGAGTAGGGGAGAGAGACAGACGCGTATAATTTCAGTGCCATGATAGAATGCTACAGGAACAGGAAGGGCACATAGAGGAAGAGTTGTACTTAAAAACCAAGGGTAACTGGGCCAAGACAATCATTATTAAAGTGATATCTTGTCTTCAGTGGGTGGATGATTTTTAACAGGATTATTAGTTGTAGATTCAAGTATATTTAATTTTTAAATACCCAACAATGCCCTTTTAATGTGAAAACTACTTGGAGAATTAAAAGGAAACTCAAACACCTTAATCTGTATGAGTTAATACTGTCAACAAATCAACCAGGGACAGTTTTGCACTTCCAGGGAACATTTGGTGATATCTAGAGATATTTTTGTTGGTTTATTGGGGGGGCAAGCAGTAATTAGGTTTGTTTGTTTGTTTATTTCAAAGGAGGTACTGGGGATTGAACCCAGGACCTCCTGCATGCTAAGCACGCACTCTACCACTGAGCTGTACCCTCCCCCCAGAGATATTTTTGACTGTCACAAATGGGCTAGGGATACTATTGGCATTGAGAGGAGAGACCAGGGGTTTGCTGAGTATCTTACAGTGCACAGGACAGTCTCCCCTTCCCTCACAACAAAGAATTATCCAGCCCAGAATGTTTAATAGTGCCAAGGATGAGAAACCCGGGGTCGCTCTATAATTTGCCTCCTCTTTTTGGTGGGGGTGTGGCAGAGGTGGAGTAGGGGTGGTTTATATGTTGTTGAAGGAACCAGAGGCTTGGGTTTCTAGCCTATTCAGCCAGATTTGGGTTAAGGAAAACTAATCTGTAGTCTGAGGCCCGGTGAAAGCAAATTTACTAAACTTTGTGGCAGGCACTGGGATAGGAATTTGGTAAAGAGTGGTAGGCAGCCCATCTTCCTGGAGCTTACACTGAATGGTCTACAAGTGTCAGATCTTTTTATCAGTTGTCTTTCTCTTTGTTATCTTTTAAATCCTTTGTTTCATTCTGAATTTAGTGTATGGATAAGTTATTTTAACCTCTTCAAAGGAATTTTGGAATAGCATACAGTTTAATTGTTTATTTTTTCATGACTGTCAGTACAAACTTGGCAACTTGTGTAATGGGTATTGTACTAAGATGTAATCCTTTTTTTCCTTCAGTCTTATTTTAGGTACAGTTTGTAAGTGTTTAAACTTGTTGGCATGACCAAATACTATACATACATATATAAAACTTTTCAGTATAACATGAAAAACTGCAATACAAATAGTATTCCATGGAGTGAGATTTAGAAATACTTATTATCAAGAACAAAGTACAGAGAAATTTGTAATTTTTGACTCTGTCATACTTTTAACTATTGTCTTTCCTCTTTGTTTTTTAGATTTTGGCTCTCTATTTGACTTGGAGCACGACTTACCAGATGAATTAATCAACTCTACAGAATTGGGACTAACCAATGGTGGTGATATTAGTCAGCTTCAGACAAGTCTTGGCATAGTACAAGATGCAGCCTCTAAACATAAACAGCTGTCAGAATTGCTACGGTCTGGTAGTTCCCCTAACCTCAATATGGGGGTTGGTGGCCCAGGCCAAGGCATGGCCAGCCAGCCCCAACAGAACAGTCCTGGATTAGGTTTGATAAATAGCATGGTCAAAAGCCCAATGGCACAGGCAGGCTTGACTTCTCCCAACATGGGGATGGGCACTAGTGGACCAAATCAGGGTCCTGCACCATCTGCACCAGGTATGATGAACAGTCCAGTAAATCAACCTGCCATGGGAATGAACACAGGGATGAATGCGGGCATGAATCCTGGAATGTTGACTGCAGGCAATGGACAGGGGATGATGCCTAATCAAGTCATGAACGGTTCAATTGGAGCAGGCCGGGGGCGACCTAATATGCAGTACCCAAACCCAGGCATGGGAAGTGCTGGCAATTTAATGACTGAGCCACTGCAGCAAGGCTCTCCTCAGATGGGAGGACAAACAGGATTGAGAGGCCCCCAGCCTCTTAAGGTGAGTACAGTTTTGGTGTGTGTCAGTATGTTTTTGGAGTGTTGCAATGATGGAGGGGGAGGGCTTGAGGTCAGTTATTCATTTATTCTTTACATGTTTAATCTTGTTACATTATATAGCATTTCCCACATATATGCCAAGGGTTGTCACAGATTTTATGAAGCTCTTACATTAAATGTAATGTAAGTGATACATTTATTTTGCACCTGACTAGTACTGTATACCTTCACAGTTTGTTCCAAATGATTGCCAGTTAATTCCTGGGCCCTGTGGCACAAGTATTAGAATATTTTCATCTCATTTTTAATTCATCTTATTTTAGCCTTCACAGCCTTCCTTAAAAAAAAAAAAACCCACAGTTTTGTGATAGCTAGCATTATACTGTCTTCAGATAGACTTCACTTGTTCCCAGTTTTTAAAAGATGTGTTATTTTTTTCCTTTAATTAATGAAATTGAGGTGCATTAGTTTACTGTGAAACTTTAACCAACATTCCAGGTTTTCCAGTTAGCCTGATTTTGGCTGCTTTTGTTTTTTTTTAAAGCTTACTTTCTTTGTTGTATTAGGTAGAGAATGCTAAATACATTTTTTTAAACCCTTTAAATGTGTACTTTGTATAATTAAGATATTATAAGCATATATTTGATGCTTATTCCTCCATATTTTCCCTACACATTTTAGTCTCCTTTTCTTAAAATGACATCACATTATAGTTGCCACTGCCTGGCAGGTACTTGTTAAATACATGTTGAATGAAAGAGAATGCTTCATTTGGAAGGTGATGTTAGAGATGGATAAGATTTTCAGAAGGAGTTGGGAGCAAGCTTGTTCTGTAAGAGGAATAATTTGAGCAGGCATTAGGACTTCTGTGTTCCTGAGAATAGTGATGGTGAGAGTTTAAGTATGAAATTAAGACATGTGGATGAATTGGGAGGTGGGGGGTGCTGAGGTCACGTATAGATACATGAAAGCCCCCAAATATTTTTTTTGCTACACAGTAAAGAATATTGACATCTTAGGAAGGGATTCTTTTGGCATCCGTGTCTACTCTATAGATTATCCTTTTCTGGCACTTTTATGTTGCTGTGTGGATGTGGTTTACCTAGAATATTTGAAGTGAGAACCAGAAACAGAAAAGTAGATGATTTAGTCAGTACCTCTTCAAGGAACATACCTATGAAGAGTCCCTGCCCCTCCTGATGTTTACATTTGGGGGTGGAGGTGGATGACAGACATTAAACCTTCACTGATTGAGCAAATATTTACTCAGTCCTAGCTTTGATGTTGAAGATACAGCAGTGAATCAATTCATTTTATGGAACTTAAACTTTCTAAGTGTACACGTAAGATGTAAATTTATAGTGTTCCAGGTAAGTGCTGTAAAGACAAATAGTAAGGAAGGGCTCATTAGGAAAATGCCTAGGTTGGGAGTGGGGTACCGTTCTGTTTACAATCCAAATCACACATTTCTTGCATCAGCATTGTTTCGGGGACTAGATGAATAGCAATAAATTAATCAGACAAAATCCCCATCGTTGTGGAGCTTGTATTTTCATGGGAGAGGGGGATTCAAATATAAAAGCTTTATTTTTAAATGAGTCCCACCTATATTTTATATTTGTAAGTTGATACTTGTAAACCAAGTAACAGCAGTGCCTGACACATAAGAGTTTTAAATGTTTAGTGAATCAGTCTTTTGGAGTTATGGAGGCTTGGGGATGAAATGAATTGCTATAAAAGTTAGTACTTTTATAAAAGTTTTCTCTTTGAGAGGAAAAAAGCCTTCTCTGTATTTTCCTGTTAAAGATTAAAATAAATTCAAATCAGCCTGTTCAAATTGTTGGCTAGCAGTTGCCCTTCCAAAGTACCAGGTCCTAAAATTGTAGAGTTGATTATATTCGTTACCTTTCTTGTAAAACTAGTAAGAGTTCTGGTGATATTTAAGAATTAGGAATTAAGATGAGAAACTGAGACTTGATAACTTGAACCCTGTTGGCACATAGTAGTGGCTTTTGTACACAGTTCTTTTTATGAATGAATCTGTGATTCAAAATGTGCAGGTAGGTAGGTTGTGACTTTATTACTATGACAGTCTTTCAGAAGTCTTGCTGATGGTGGCTTATGGGAAGAAACTTGGATCATACCCCCTTTCACCCTAATCTTTAATTTTAGTCAGCATAAAATAATCAGAGACAAATGTTTTAGGTCTTTATTTCTGACCAGTGAGTTCAGGAGGGTACAGTGAAAGGCAGAATAGTGTGCAGATTCTGATCGATACTGTCTGGATGAGAATCTGGTCTATACCACCAGCCTCCTCCTATTTACCTGCATATTGCAAATCAAAGCTTTTCAGTTAAGATCATTTCAGTCCCCATTAACTTCACAAGACACTATGTCTGCCTCCTCAAAAATGCTGGTGACAAAAGAAATTTAAAAATTTTGAAAATCCTTTTTCAATAGCCACCCCTTAAGTATGAAGGAAGAAATGAAATTAAAAAGCATCATAGTTATTGGTGTGGACTATGAGCTGTACTGCCTGTGTTAAAAATGGACTTGGCCACTTACATAGTAGCTACATTACACTGAATTGCTTACGGTACCTCAGTTTTCCCATCTGTGGAATGTGAATAGTAAGAGTAAGTGTCACCTACCTCATGGGATTATTGGAGAACTAGATCAGTTAATACAAGTCAGCTCTTTGTGAGTGGCATATAGTAGTAAGCACCTATTATTAGAGTAGTAGTCTTAGCAAGTGCATGTATTGTAGTTCCCATTTTGTGATGTTCTTTTAACATTTTTATGAGGAGGGGGGAAATTAAAGCCACATCGTGTAGTTAAAGCTGGAGTCTGTAGCAGCATAGCTCTCAGTTGTAATGGGGAGATCAAATCAGTGTACCCCATGGATAGCAGCTGGCTGGAGGTTGTACCAGAGACTTCAGTGGATTAATACTATATAAATTTGATGGAAGGTTTACTTTCTTTGAAACTAAGGACTTTTTATTCAATAAGTGTTTATTAATATTCTGGAGGGGTTTTGGGGGGGTTCCCTTAGAAAATAGAAACAAAGCTATTCTATGAAGGATCTTGTTATGTATGATTAAGGAGACTAGTTTCAGTGTCAGACAGTATACTTGTACGTATATCAGTGTTTAGCTCCAAATTCTAAGGAACTCCTGATTATTAAAGATACTTAATATGTGTTGGGGCCATTAATTCTAACATCAGCCCTATGAAATGATAGTTTTATTCATATTATACAGGTAAGGAAACAAAGTGAGGGAGGTTACTACAGAGAACTCTTGTCTTTCTGAATTAAAAATGTTCGTTCATCACTATAGTATAATGTCATTCTGTTATTGTAATTCTTAATATTCATAAGACCTACACAGCTAAAAACAAATACTGGGGTTTTTTGTTTGCTGTCTCAGCATTTCACCTCCTGGCTTACTTGTAACTTACATACACATGATCATTGCTAGACTGAGACCTGTAAGAGCAGGAGCCATGCCTGTTTTTTGTAATCCATCTTAGTGACCCCTGAACCTTTCACAGATAGAACTTTGGAGCCTCTTTATGTGTTACTTTTCAGTTTTTACTCTGCAGCCCTAGATCGAGGGGAAAAGAATATACAAATCCTAACCCTCTTTTCTATGTCTCTGGTTACCTCACCTGCTATAAAGTGTTACCTGGCATCCAGATAGATACATATCCAAGGTTTTACATGCTTTGTGATTGATGAAACTAGTACCAAAGACAACAATAACAAAAAACAGCCAACTGCGAACTTTATCCAAAGGAGTACTGGCATTAGGAATAATTCTTTTTTCCTTTTCTCTTAAAATTTTTTTAAGGAGGTAAGAGTGCTAATGTCCATTTTGGAGCTCTTCTCTTAAAATTAATATCAGTTTGTGATGGTATTTGGCATGTGATGTTAAAGAGTATTTAACCTGTAAAATTTTAAACTAAGAGTAATGATTTATCTCTTGCATCTTTTAGAACTTGGGTGTTCTTGGATAGGCAAGGAATGAAGCAGGAAGGACCAGTTAGGAAGGTATTAAGTATAAGGCAGGGAGGAAGAATCCATGTTGAGAGAGAAAAAGATGGGCCTTAAAGGCCATATTCTGATGGGTTTTAAATAGGAGAAAATTATGCTCAGATTTACAATCTGGATGGATGTGGTTTTAGGTGTGCAGTATCAACTTAAAATAGTCCCTGTGCAGTGATGAGGCCCCCTAACTAAGGCAGTGGTATAAAAGTAATGGGAATGAGTCTGAAAAATATTTAGGATTGGATGTAGGTTCTGAGAGATCCCTAGTCTTCCTTGTTTATCAGCATATCTCCTCCCCTACCCCAGTGCTTAACATAATGCCTGGCATATGACTTGGATATAGAAATATTATCAAATCCAGTAGGTAGGAGGAAATGTCAGAATGTAGTTTAATTTTGTTTTTATTATTTGGTGAATCTTGGAGTCACAGTTAGTGTTGTTGTGTGTTACTGTTGATGCTTGCAAGTCTTAAGAGATTTTTGTCGCTGTGTTTAATGTTTCTAAACTGTTATATTTGTTGTATTTTGGGCACTAGTTTTTATTTTTCCTATTTATATGTCAATATTTATTCACCATCATGTGTTATATGTGTTCCTGTGTTCCGTAAAGTTTCTTTTTAATATATTGAATGCTTAGACACAACCTGTGTAGTTAGATTTCTTTTTAAAGAAAGATAAAATAGTGCCCTGCAGGTCCTTTGGTTTTAGCTGCCTTAGAACTGTTTGTGGCTTCCTGGTCCTCTGCCTTTTCAGTTTAGGTAGAGATCTGTATCTTTGTGGTTCAGGTAGGTGGTGGGTAGTTGGACATCTGGATCACATTATCTGTAGGGAAGGGAACGAGCTCTAATAACTAACTACAGTATAGCAGAAATTAGGTATAGTATATTCCCTTCTTGTTATATTTGATGGGGGAGCTGTAAGGGTTGGGGGGATAGGGTAGGGATGAGGGGCATTGGTTTTATTTTATTTTCCAATGCTGGCGGCAGAACTCTGAAGGAGATGGGAAAACAAGCCTGAGAGTCTTTGTTGGTCAGAGTGACCAGAAGTATCAGGAATGAATTACTGCCAGCTGACCAGCAGTTAGTGCAGTCTGTATATTTGAGACCGTACTCTGTCATAGAGTGAACTTGGAGTTTCTAGGTAATACGTGGTGATTGAGGGAACAAGCAATATCAGGAATTGGTTGAAACTCAATTGGTGTAGTTGTTTGCACAAGGCAGTGTCTGTGTGAACAAATGTGTGAAAGACCAGATTCTACTAGGATGTTTGATAAAGACATTATGCTTATTAACGAGATACCAAGGCATCTTACAAAGCCCAGCATTTTAATTTATGTAAATTATGGACTCTTTACAAGCATAATCTATTGTCTTTTGGTCTTTTATGGTCTGTCGTGCAAGTTCTATGATAGAATGGCTTTCATTTTATGTCTGTCATGAATTTGCATGGTAATAAGAAACACAAGTGAAATATAACTCCTCCAGGTGGAGATGTGCATATCATTGGAACTATATTAATATAAATATTAGTACTTTAAAAGCATATGTAGTAGCAGCACTCCTAGCCATGTTTGAAACCTGAACTTTGAATTTAAGCCTGTTTCTGTATTCATTTGATTGTCCCTACAATCTTACTGTCCAGATTCACATAGGAAATTCCAGTTATTGGAGACAATACACTTTTTACTCTGGATGCTTACCATTTAGGCCACCCCCATTTTTTTATGATACGCCCAAACTGTGCCAATTTACACAGTCTCGTTCCCTATCATTATTAGAGCACTAGGCAGGTTACTTAACTCCTAGTCTCTAACCTTTCTGGGAAATGTTCTTTAATTTTTTCTTTAATATTTTGCCTTCCCACTACAGGCGAACCTTTGAACTGATGAAGATGTTATATTCATATAAATTTGCAGAGTTGACTGCATATGATATAAAGAACTGAATTTTACTTACAGAGTTCATACAATTTACTTTGTGTTTCTATTTTCCTGAGTCAGCGAGTTCTTTTGTCAGCCAGGTTTGGGATGACAGGGCTACAAAGAAAAATCAACTAAGGTTCTTTATCTTTTGGTCTGTGGATAGAAGACATTTTTCACAGATACTTTTATCACCTATGTTATATTATAAATAAAGGCATGAACATTTCTGTTTGGGTTGAAAAAGAACTGTCTAGAATAATAGATACTTCACAGAGGTGGTAACTTTTGAAATGTATCTTAAAGGATGGATAGAATCTGCAGCTACTTATTTACCTTTGTACCAGCCAAGTAAGCAAGAAAAAATGAAAATTAGACTGCCTATTCACAAACTTAGTATTTTATTTCCTTTACAGGTTAGCATTCAGAAGTCAAATAGGAAAGGAGGGTGTACCATTGCCTAGTTATAGGGAAAAGGGAAAGCCTAAACAAATGTTGGAGATTCGAGAAGCGTGATACTCTCAGGTTTGCAAGTTAATGGGTACAGGAGATAGGATGCCATGGAGAGTAGTCAGTACTTATGAAGATCATGAAGGGTCTGGTATACTATGGTTTTTCCCCTTTATGAATAGAAAAAAGTTAGAACAGAAGGCAAGAAAACCTGTTAGACAGTCTATAAAAGCTGTGATGAGGGGCTTGAATTAAGACAGTGATAGTGGGCACGGATACATGGAAACGATGGAGGGTGGGTGATTAGATGTAGAATTCGAAGGACCCTCTGATAGAACGTTTGAGAAGAATATAGAAATCCCTTATGACTCCTTGTAATTGGTCAGCAGTGGTAGCATTCTTAGTTTCTGTTCTGAGTTCTTGCTGTATGTTTCTAGTGGGTGATGATTGACTTATAGTGGGACCTTATATGGAAGAATAGAACTGTAAGTTGCATCATTACCAGTAAAATATTTGGCTTCTGAATAATTAATACTCTGTTCTTTAAGTTAATCATTATCCAGTATGATGATTCCAGGTGGACTTGCATAAACACAGGGAAAAAACTTACTTTTTGAAGTAGATAAGGTTTGCAGACACACACAAATTACTTTAAGAACAAAGGAGGTAATTTAATAAAAACAGCTAGGTGTAAGACAGCAAGAAATGGTGCAGACTCTGAAGTTTGGATGATCTTTTTAAAGGTTTCAGATTGAAAAAGTCTACTGTGTTCCTAAATAAAAAAGGACGTATCAGGGGGAGGGTGTAGCTCAATGGTAGAGCACATGCCTAGCTTGCACAAGGTCCTGGGTTCAATCCCCAGTGCCTCCATTAAATAAATAAACATAGTTACCTTCCCCTCCAAAAATTTTTTTAAAAAAAATTTAAAAAAAAAAGGACATATCCCCCAAACTAAGAGTTTTCTACCTTTTTTATAAACAAAATGCTGGAATAAGCATTCAAATGCTCTGACAAATCAAACTGTAATTTAATTTTTAAGGATTTGATGATTAATTGAGTTGAATTGAATTTATTATGTTTGCATATTAAATGAAAGTCATTTAGTACATTTAAAGTGGAGAAAAATGGCAAACCCTGCTTAGCAGTTATATAGCTAAATGAACACACAGATTTTTCAAAAACATTTATCTTATTTATAGAAGACAGCTCTAAATTTACTGTACCTGGGACCCTCAGATTACAATATGTTTATATATACAGAGACTTTCTTTTAAAATTGTCTTTGTTAATTAGGAAGTGGAAAAAGAAAGGAAATGGTAATGTTCTATTAGTATGGAGAATAACAATCTTAATTTCTCTTCTGTTTCTTGTTCTTAGATGGGAATGATGAACAACCCAAATCCTTACAGTTCACCATATACTCAGAATTCTGGACAGCAGATTGGAACCAGTGGCCTTGGTCTCCAGATTCCAACAAAGTCTGTGCTACCAAATAGCTTACCTCCGTTTGCAATGGACAAAAAGGCAGTTCCTGGTGGAGGAATGCCCAACATGGTGAGTAGTAATCTATCTAAAATTTGTCTTCCACCTGACACTTTAAGAAAAGAATTATGTTAAACTTTGATATCATCTGCTATACACAGTAGGATGTAATGGATGGCCCCTGTGATCGAGGAAGCTTCTGCCTTCTATTTCACATAGTGTTTTGTTACTTGTATTGATCAGTAAGGGTGCTGGTCCAAATAGGAGCAAGTGGGGCTGCTACAGTGAAAGTTTTGATGTCCTGCCATATCCTTCTTGTGAACATTTCTTTCTGTAGGATATGAAAACGGAACCTTTTTCCTCTTGGGAAGGACTCTCTGACAGAGGATTCCAGCTCTCAGTGACCACACCAACTAATATGTATCTGATACTCCTACATAGAAGTAACTTCCCTCTCAAAGTTACACACTAATTTTAAATGTGATTTTTGTTACGGAAAAATTTCCAAAGCCTCTAACATTGCTATTTTTCTAAAGTAGAACTATTTCTGGTTGTAAATATAGCAAGTAGTCCATGGAAAAAATTGTCTTTGGAAAAAAAATTGTACTATAGGAATTGCATTCAGTCATATTCATTGAATGCTTATATTTCAGGACTCAGCGAAGTATTGGAGATATAAAGATGAATAATACATGGCATTTCTGTCCCCAGAAATGTTTGCTTTTTTACTGGAAAAACCAAATTTCCTCCAGAGTTTACAAAAACTAATTTTCTACACACCTGAAAGGCCGTGCCAGGTCTCCCAAGAAGATCTTCATTATTCTTCAAAACCTAACTTGGACCTACTGTTCACTACAGATTCCTTCCTTCTACCCCTCACAGTGGAGCTTACCGTGTTCTCCTCTTTCTTTTGCTCTCTTTATGTTATACGTACTTTGGTTTTATTGCTTGGTTTATGTAGTAATTTGTTTTCTTATTAAATTGAGCTTCTTGATTGTAGAAAGCTTCATTTATTTATGTTAGAATCCCCTGTGTCAAAAAAAATGGAGTCTGTCCTTAAAGATTTTCATTGAAAATCTCCAGGTGCATATTTAATAGGGAGGTAGCACACCATGACACCTAAAATTAAATGTATCTTTATTGTTTTATCCCTTAGGGCCAGCAGCAGTCCCCGCAGGTCCAGCAGCCGGGCCTGGTGACTCCGGTAGCCCAAGGGATGGGTTCTGGAGCACACACGGCTGATCCAGAGAAGCGCAAGCTCATCCAGCAGCAGCTTGTTCTCCTTTTGCACGCTCACAAGTGCCAGCGCCGGGAGCAGGCTAATGGGGAAGTGCGGCAGTGCAACCTTCCCCACTGTCGGACAATGAAGAATGTCCTTAACCACATGACACACTGCCAGTCAGGCAAGTCCTGCCAAGGTGAGTGGGCTCAAGGCGTTTTCATGCTCAGCCGTTAATACTTACAGTTAGTACTCAAAATATCTCTATTTTGAGACTTCTTATTGATAATGCCTTACTCTATATTAGGTTATGGTAAAAGTCAGTATCATTTTGTGAATGAGTATCTAGAGATGTGTGGTAGGAGAGGAAGTTCTAGAGACTTCCCTGATGTGATGATTCCTACTGACTGATTTGCCCCAGTGTAGCATACTGTAAATACAAAAACAATGTTACTCAACTTAATATAATTTGTGTATTTATGGAGTCATTAGAAGTCTATTTTTACAGATTTTTATAGAATAAAATAGACTTCACAACTTTATGATGAAAATAGGGGCTCTGGAAGCCAGACCAGCTTGAGTTTGAATCCCACTTTGGGTGCTCTGTGACTTTGTGCAGATTACTTAACCAGTTTTTACCTGTTTTCTCAACTATAAAACATGAGTACTAACAACTATTCTGTAGAGGTATTATGAAGATGTAATGGGTTAATAACATTTGTAGCCCTTGTTAAGTGATTGATAAGTTAGTTGATACTAATATAAAAATATAACCTGCATTTGGAAAAACAATCATTTTTGTTCTTTTTAGTGGCACACTGTGCATCTTCTCGACAAATCATTTCACACTGGAAGAATTGTACAAGGCATGATTGCCCTGTGTGTCTCCCCCTTAAGAATGCTGGGGATAAGAGAAATCAACAGTGTAAGTGTTTAAATCTTTTGAAGCTTTTATATCAAAAGTATTCTCAGACTATCACCAATGCAGTTTGGTGAGATTTAAAGTATTTCTTGATTATGTGAAGTTCCTCTGACTGCCTAGAGCTAATACTAGATTATTTCCATTTACCACTTAATGTCATATTAATAAGGTTAGAATTGAACTACTTTTAACCTAAAATACGATCCAGAAAGATCATTGCTTTGACATTGGGCAAGTTACTCTTTTATATGAGCGATCTAAATATTTAGATTATCTGAAATTATGTAAAAAAAAGAAAAAAGGTTTGAGATTAGTTTTACAAGCCTGGGGTGATGAGGAGCTTCTTTTCATAGAAAAGACAGGTCAAAAGTAGAAAGTGCAGCTCCCACAACTCCTCTGGAAACAAAACTTAAGAATTGAAAGACAAATTTGGAACTCAATATATAGCATGTTAGAAAGGAATTAAATTCCATAAAGATAAATCGTAAATAGCCCAGTGGAGAATTGGGACTACGAAATAGTTTGCTAGAGGGAGGGAATACCATAAAGTTCACTATTAAATTAAGAAATGAAGAAGTACCATGTCTATCCTGTCACATTGGCAGAAGTGATACTACCTGGTATTGGCTTTGAGGCATTTGTGCACTGTTGGTGGGAACATTGATACAGTCTATGGGAAGGCTTTTGGGTATTTTGGATCAAAAGCCTTACATGCCAGTGATTCTTTGACCACTCAGTTATGCATCCAGTAATTTCTTCAGGGAAATAATAGGAAATGAGATGCATGTATTTCATAATCACATAACAATTTTGTGTTTAAAATTCACTCAAACATGGTAGTGTTTTCTTTTTCACCATCTTTAATGTTGTAATACTGTTTCTTTTGTTTTCTCCAGCAATTCTGACTGGAGCACCAGTTGGACTTGGAAATACTAGCTCTCTAGGGGTGGGTCAACAGTCTACTCCCAGCCTAAGCACTGTTAGTCAGATTGATCCCAGCTCTATAGAAAGAGCATATGCAGCCCTTGGACTACCCTATCAAGTAAATCAGATGCCGACACAGCCCCAGGTGCAAGCAAAGAACCAGCAGAACCAGCAGTCGGGGCAGTCTCCTCAAGGGATGCGACCCATGAGCAACATGAGTAAGTCTGTGGCCTCCTAGTGACAGATGAGATTATCAGTTCGTGTAAATGCCAAGTAATATGCAAGGTTAACTCCTTGGTTTATCGTGGTCTCTCTGTTATTGTTTCTGTCTCTCTCCCTCTCTTACTTTTTTTGTAACATGACTCATTTTAAAGTAATTTTTAGAAGATTGCAGTGCATACTATACATAAAATAGATACACAACAAATTTATACTATATAGCACAGGCAGCTATATTCAGTACCTTGCAACAAATAATGAAAAGGAATATATGTATATATGTATATGTATATGTATGACTGAAACATGCTGTACACCAGAAATTGACACATCTTAAACTGACTGTCCTTCAATTTTAAAAAAAGAAGAAAATTTGAAAACATAAAAACATTGTAGTATAAAAATTCCCTTGTAATCCATGTATCAGAGGCAACTTTTACTTTGTTTATATCCTTCCTAATCCCAATGACTTTATATTTCTAGAAATGGGATCCCATGTGTTATAACAGGCTACTTCTTTACGAAATGTGAAGGTCTTTTCAGTTTCCATACTTAATGTATCATTTTTAATGCTTGTATAGTATTTCTTTGTATAGAACCGTCTGTTACTGTTGGACATTTAAGGCCCCCCCCTTTTATTTATTTATTTTTGCTTTTTTAAAAGGCACAAAGAAACAGTTGTGTTTTGGCTTGAAATATTCTTTTGGTTTGAAATGTTTAGTTATTGTTAATGTAGATTTCCAGATGTATCTAGCAACAGAAGTAGTTTGCTTGCCTTTGAAACAGTTAATCAAATATACTTGTTTGCTTAACCTCTTCCTATGATACAACTGAGAGGGAAGGGGAAGTGAGCAGTGTTCTAATATCCTAACTCGCAGTGGTTTTTATTCTCTTAATTATATGGTAAGATAAAGGAGAATTGCCCTATAATTATCCCTTTGCTGTCAGGCAGTCGAACATATAAGCCATTTTGTATAAATAGTTAAATATCCAGCTCTGGTAAGCCTGTGCTTTTTAATACTTTGCCTGTTATTCTAAAATTGTTCTTGGTGATGATGTTTTTCTGTAACTAGAAAAGTCTGATTCAGAATAATCCATCATGGTTTTGCCTATGAAACCCACTCTTAGCCTTCCATTCATAAGTGCGGTAGGCTTAGTTTCTGCCCACTGTTTGATTCTAAATGAGAAAACAGTTGGGCACACCACTCTTGTAAAAATGTAATCTTGTTGATTTTTGTTATTTTTATCTTGAAATGTGCATTATTTCATGAAAAGCAGTGCTAACTTGTTAAACAGTTATTGAGTGAAGAGTTAAAAACTGGTCTAGAAACTGGGATGGAGAGCATTCCTGCCTTTTCAGGCTTATTTTCAAGCTCTTATGTATGTATTAAAAGAGAGATCTGAGGACTTCATTTCCCCTTTACTCTCTCTCTTTTTAACTTATGATTGCTTTTTTCTCTCCCTTTCCAAGTGATACAGAGTACATCTTCTTTGAGTTTTAGAATCTTGACCCAGTGAAGTTATCTACCTCTGGCCTAGGTTTTCATTTTTGTAATTATTTTCCATTAATTTTTCAAATTTCTGTGTATAGTTCCTAGTTTAATTCTTTTCATCTTTTCTTGTATCATCTGTATACTTGTATATACATTTGTATATACCCACAAAATTACTTGAAAATTTGCTTCGTGAATTTCTTTTTTTCCCTTTTTTCAGTGTCTTTAAAATTATTATTTTAGGAGTAAGATTAATCAAGTTTCAAGATGCTTCAGGTTTGGACTTGATCTAGTAGGCTAAATCCACAAACAGGATTAAATTGTGTTCCCTAACAGTGTGAGATTTTTATCCTGTTTGTAAACAAAAGCAGTTTACTTGAGTATTGTTTTACTTACTCAGTAACCTAAAATGTTTATCTTTTATGTTTTTCTAAGATTGAGCTCCAAGTGGCTAGTTCTGTCAATTCTCACCCATATTATTTTAACCCTAATGTATCCTTGGGGGCCCTGCCAAAGTGATAGATAGGAAAGCTTTGTCAGAAAATTTGGGCCATAGAAGCACATCTATGTAATCTCCCCAGTAGTGATTTAAAATATTTTAGATTCTTCCTTCATAATCATTGCAGATTTAAAGTAAAGGCAGTGTTTTAGTGACTTCTTTTCCTCTGTACATTTTTTCTCCCGAATTTTAATTTGGTTTTTCAAACCTGCTAAAAATTGTCATAGTCCAATAGAGACTATGTGATACCCTTTATCTAGATTTACTAATTTTCAACATTTTTGCCACATTTGCTTTGAGTCTGTGTGGACTTCAGAGATCTTCACAGTTGACTGCTAACTATTTCGGCATGTATTTCCTAGTAATAAAGAATACTCAACTCCATAACCACAGTATTGTTACCACACCTGCAAAATTGAACATTTGCTAATATCCTCTAGTTAGTACAGTCTGTATTTTAATTTATCCAGTTGTCCCCAAAAGTCAAGTGTTTTACATTCATTTAGTTAAGTGTCTTTTGTCTCTTTTCATCTAGAAGTCATCCCACCTTTTCTTTGTTCATCACACAGTGACTTCATGAGCCTCGTAGATTGTCCCATAATTTGGATTTGTCTGACTGTTTCCTTAAAATTAGATCCTGATTAAACACTTTGGGGATGAGTATGTCATGGGTTGTCGTGTGGTATGCCATCAAGTTTTAATAATTTATTGGGATTCTTTGCTTTTAGCTAGCCCTTATAGTATCCCTATTCTCTTGTTTTATTGTTGACCTTCAAATTATTGATTACCCATTTTTCAGCTATTTCATGGAAGTTCTGGAACTGTTACTATCAAGAACTTGAGTTTTGTTTTGTATTCTCTTCTAAAGGTTTTATATCTCACTTATTTGGTAGACATCATATCTAGTTTATGTTCCAACAGACTGTCAGATATTAAGAAGTACTACTTATGAGTAAGGGTCTGTGTCATACGACCTTTACCTGAAGTATATAGTACTAGGTAGGATGAAGTGCCTGAGCAGACATTTATACTAATGCTTCCATGTGGAAAATATTCACAGTGACAGATGTGTCTCCCTCTGTGACAGAACCGCTGTAATGCTGGGACATTCTCAGTTACAGATTTTAGGTCCTTTGATTGACAAGGGTGTTTGAATAAATGATTAACAGCGTTCACTCAGATGTGCTGTGTGCTGGAAAAAACTAGTAAAGGGGGTAACATGGTCCCTACTTTAAGACATCTCTAGTCTGGGTGGGCAGGTAAATGACTAAGTAGACAAAACAAAAGTAGCTACTACGTATATCAGGTTATAGAGATTCTGTAGCAGGGAGGGGAAGAGGGAATCCACTCCAGAGCCCAAAATTAGAGCTTTTTTCTGTAAGCCTTCCATGACCATATTTGACCACATTCTTAATCTTCTAGTTCATATTAAATTAACATATTCCTATAAAGATTTTATTAGGGGTTAGAAAAAATATATACTCCTAGGGCTGAGGGTTTCTCCTTGGGCTTAAAAATACATATAATATACTCCCTGATTTTTTAGGTGCCATGAATTCTTTCCTTGTTCATTTTTTCCTCCTGACTTACTCTTTGTCAGTGCCAGTAGTGTCTGACTTCCTACATTTTTGTATTCTCAAGTGAATGCTCACTCCTAGGGTCTTAAATACTATCCTGTGTAAGAATATTCCCTCTGAAGTTATGAGCCATTACTCACAGTCAATGTGAAATATTAAGTGGACCTGGATACTTTGTAGAGAATGTTTGGCTATGTTTTCATGTACCATCAGAAAGCAGTAAGATAAGTAAACTGATACTCAGTGTAATCACTTTTTTCTTTTACCTTCATAATATTACCACCAATTAAAAAATATGCCTTAAGGGTACATAATTTCTCTAAAAATAACACAGTGGTGACAAATAAAGAATTGCAGTTGAGACAATTAAAGACCACTACCAGCAGCTACATTTCAGAGCCACCCTGATGCTGCCAGAAGCAAAGTTCTGCCTAAGCATGTAGGAAGCATGATGAAAAAAGGCAACAGGATTTGACTTAGATAGAATCTAGTTCATTATTTGCATTTTACTGGGAAGTTTTGTTTGTTTTCTTGTCTTTAACCAAAATACCTTGAGGAGTATATTAATAGAATTGTGTATCAAAAAAATTTTAACCGCATGAAAATCTGAACATTGCTGTTTTATGTTTTTAAGGAAATAGAATATTCATTAAAACTGTTAATCAAAAAAGTAATACATGCACATAGAGCTATTCAAGCCAGTCTGAAGGAATATTCAATAAAAAATAGTTTAACTCTAACCCAGACAGTTTTATTACCCTCTTTAGGGACCATCATACTTAGATTCCTTATGTCCTTACATAAACTGTGCTTACAAAAGCA
Source organism: Camelus dromedarius (assembly GCF_036321535.1). Classification (NCBI taxonomy): domain Eukaryota; kingdom Metazoa; phylum Chordata; class Mammalia; order Artiodactyla; family Camelidae; genus Camelus; species Camelus dromedarius. Next base: position 6,680,764 of record NC_087446.1, on the reverse strand, counting down.
CGTGCATGTATAATTCAGTTCCCTAAGCAATTCTGGTTCTAGTTTTTTGCTTCTTTGACGTTACTCTTACATCTGTACATACATGTATGAGTATAACTGTAAGACAAATATCAGAAATGGAAATCCTAATCAATGAATATGTGCATGCATTTTTTCATTTATTTAGCAATTACCAAATAAAGTGAGTCAGTTTACACACCAATGGATTTTCACTGAAAATGCTTCTTTTAGGGGGGAGGGTATAGCTCAGTAGTAGAGTGCGTGCTTAGCATGCATGAGGTCCTAGGTCCAGTCCCTAGTACTTCCATTAAAAAATAAATAAACCTAACCTCCCCATAATAATAATTTTTTAAAAGAAAATTCTTTTTTTCCCAGACCCTTCTCAACCCTTGATATTCTCAAACTTTAAAAAGATTTCAAAATTTCATACAGAAAAATATATTACTTTAAGTTTTATTTTAAATGCAGTTGAGCATATGTGCATTTTTTAAATCTATTGCATTTCTTTTTATGTAAATTGCTTGTTCCTTTCCTATTGGATTATTCGTCTTTTTCTTACTGGATTGTAAAGGTGCTTTGTGAATTAGCCTTTATATGTGTGTTGCTAGTTATATTGTAAATAGTGATTTTTTATATGTACTGCTAGTATTTTTTAACCCTGATTTGTCATTTGTCTCTTAACTTTGTTTATGGTGATTATTTTCCTTATTACTCAAATGTCCTTAAAGATTCTATTTTGGGTCTGTCTTTCAAAGGATGAAAGTTTCTTGTGACATTTTCTTCTAGGACTTTCATCACTTTTCCTTCTTCCTTCTCTCTCTCTTTCTCCACCTCCTCTCTTTTTTTTTAAGTTGTTACTGGTATTTAAGATATTCTATCATGTTTTTTGTTTTGACCTAGGTGCTAGTCCTATGGGAGTAAACGGAGGTGTAGGGGTTCAAACGTCAAATCTTCTTTCTGACTCGATGTTGCATTCAGCCATAAATTCTCAAAAGTAAGTATTGTGGTTTGTGCCCTTTGTCAGGTTTCAGACACTTGTTAGGATTCCTTTTTTGAGTTTTTAAATTTCCTTGACTAGAAGATATCCTTGATGAATGAAGACAAATAGTATGTTTGAGTTCATACTTTATGCTTTCTATAACCTAATTAAAAATTGTATCCATTATTTGGGGTAGCAGACACCTTCCCACATACAGTAGGGTGTTGCAAATGCAGCTGCTTAGAAAACGAGTTTGCTCTATCCCAGGGTTAAGGATTAGTCCATTGTCCAGTGGATTCCCTGGGATGAGCTGTGTCAAAGTGACAGCTTAGTTTTATGTAACACAAGACTTAGTCTTCTAAACACATCATCCACTTCTCCAAACAACAAAATGTTGTGGGTTAATAACTCTTTTCCCTCACACAGATATAAACACATGCACACCCCCAGACTTCTTTATGTAAATGGACTTGTCATGGTGTATTGGCCCTATCAGCTCTACTTAAATGAGATCCTCTTTTCTCCTACCTTTCTTCACTAAAACTATTATTTCACGACTCCTTTTTAAAGCCCAATGATGAGTGAAAATGCCAGTGTGGCCTCCCTGGGTCCTATGCCAACAGCAGCTCAACCATCCAGTACTGGAATTCGGAAACAGTGGCATGAAGATATTACTCAGGATCTTCGAAATCATCTTGTTCACAAACTGTAAGATTGTAGGCATGTCTTATTCATAAACAGTTACAGGTCAACATGCTTCCAATCTGCCTGGCACTTAAACACAAGAGAAATGTTAGTGATTTTTCTGTAGCCTGGCTGTTGCTGCTGATACTTCTTCTGTGGCTTTCCTGCTTCCTATTCTCTGCTTCTCAACTTCTTCGCCATTATTCATTACGAGTCTTTCAGCTTTAACAGCATGTAAACAATTCTGCCTAGTGACAGTAATCAACACATTATTTAAGACGTTTTCACTTTAAATTTAAATTGTAAAGTGGCCTTTACAGAACTCATTTTAAAAGAAAAGCTAGGTCTTAGATCATTAGAATAGTAGTGTCAGTGCTGTTTTCTGTTGTCCCTGGTAAAGCTTTTATTATCTTGACAAGTTGAATCTGTTTGGGTGGTTTCTCTGTGGTCTTCTGTCCCTCCAAATGTGCACATATCAATAGTTTGTGAAATACCTCTGCGCTATTTGTTGTGAAGTTGATATATGCCAGGCACACTGCCTCACAGTCACTCTCTTCTCAGATGAAAGAGGGAGAAGGCATATGGAGTGGTAAAATGTAATGCACCCAATATCCTAAAGATAGAGATTAGACTTGACTGATTACAGAGTTTATACTTCAAAAAAAAATGCAGAATTTCTTTTTTTCTTGGAAGTATCAGTTCCCCCCCCTCACTTAATGGAGGGCTTTTCGTTTTATTCGTTTTTTTTAATTGGCTTAGAACTTTGTGACCTGTCTTTTATCTTTATTTTTATGTTACATTAGCCTACCAGTTATACTTGAGTTTCATTTAGGAATTCTCAAATGATAGCACTAAAAATGGAATTTGACAAAGAGAAAACTGAGATGTTAATACAGTAAATTAATAAGGAATAACGAAAACAAACTTATTTTGTGATCCAGCTGTTAAGGAACTTTTATTTAATGAACAGAGACAGTAGATTGTTTGGGATTTGTTATCTGAGTTAATGTGAAATGTTTATTATATGCTTGTGGATTTTTTTTTCTTACTAACTTAGGTATTTTTCTAAGCTTCCATTTATTTCTTCTCCACATGGTTGTTTCAGGTACAGGTGAACATAAGGTGTCCATATGATAAAATTAGTGGTTGAAATCACATCTGTCAATCTTCTGGAATGTCAGTGCCAAGCATTTTGTAGGGACTTGCTGGAGAGTAAAAGATACTGAATTTAGCAGAATTATTATGCATTTTTGCCCCCTTCACTTCAAGTTTTTTTTTTATCTTTTAAGATTTTGTAGATTATTAGGTTTTATTTGACTAAGCTGAATTTAGGAAAGTAGAAGGATCTTAAGGCTGTTGCTACTTGATACTATGACAAAGGTTATGTTTCCTCACTTCCTTTATGCAAATAGCACAGTATAATTTTTTTGCTCCACATTAGAGTTACAGGGACCAGAGAGTATTTTTATGGAGTCATTTCTTAGATTCTGATCAGGAGAACCCTTTGTTTACCGCAGAGACATTTTCATTTTGGTCAGTATTTTATATTTGAGCACATCTTACCCCTCATTTTAAAATTTTACCTAATGTGTTCATGGTATAAAAATGGGGAACTACTAATCAGGAAGAAGTTTAAAATACTGTATATTTGTATGACAAGAACGAAAAACTGACATGGTATAATAGTGGTAGGATTTTCTGTTCCTAGTGTTCAAGCCATATTTCCTACTCCGGATCCTGCTGCTTTAAAAGACAGGCGGATGGAAAACCTAGTTGCATATGCCCGGAAAGTGGAAGGGGACATGTATGAATCTGCAAATAATCGAGTGAGCATCTTTTTTGTCTATATAAAGTCAAAAATGGACCTCTTTTGGTTATTCCTCGTTGTTACATGTACATGGAAAATACTGAACTTCACAGGATACCCTTTAGCCATTCTGTCTTAGTCTCACTGTGGAGTCACGATAACAAAGCAATTTTCTTAAAGTGTATGTCAAGAATCTTACATTTTTCCTCCTAATAATACAGTGCACTCACGAGGCACTTTATCTGGGTTGTCCTTCTGTCAGCTGAAAAGTGGTTGAGCTGTTACCAGCTCTGTGCTATTTTCACTAGAATATGGTGAATCAGCTGCTTAGTATTTTCATCTCAAGTAGTATTTCCATATCAGTTGAACTTTCTTCTCTAAATTGGCACTTCTTCAAAAATGTAGCATATTCTTTCCACATGCTATAAATTGCCAGCACATAGTTTGTAAACTTACTTTGAGAGGTCATGCTTTACTCTGTAGGTTCATAATAAAGCAGCTTTTTACACGATCATTCCAAACATGAGCTCATATTTGGAATGATTTAAGAAAGTAGATTAGATTGATTCTTCTCCCATTACATTTCTTCCTACCTCTTTAAATGAAGCTAGTATCTATTCTTAGTTCATTTTTTTTGTTACCTCATGGTAATTCATCTTTTCTCCTCATCTCTACAAAATTCCAAAAGGCGGAATACTACCACCTGCTAGCTGAGAAGATCTATAAAATCCAGAAAGAACTAGAAGAAAAACGAAGGACTAGACTACAGAAACAGAACATGCTACCAAGTGCTGCAAGCATGGGGCCAGTTTCCATGAACCCAGGGCCTAACATGGGACAGCCACAACCAGGAATGACTTCAAGTGAGTGCTTTCTATTGTTATTTTGGGGAGAAATTGTAATAAAATGGTTCATAACCAAATTCACTAATTTTCAGTAGCTTTGGTAACTATTCTAGAGTTTTCAAATGACTCTTTTTTGCCTTTTCAAAGAAAATAATTCAGCTTCCAGTAAAAGCAGTAGCTGAACAGTATATTTAAGATTACTGGACTTGCTGCTTTATATGTCTTGGTTATATGGTATTTTTAGTACCGAAGATATTCTTCTCTCGTAGAAGATATTCTTCTCTCACAGTGACATCGTGGAATTGATAGTCCACAGGTTTTCACTGACTTGTATATTGTATGCAGCCAATAGATGTAGACTGAGCAGGTGCAGAGGCCTCACTGACTTTGATACGTCCTACAAACAATATCATGTTACTTACACTGTCACACTTTCTTCCTGACACGATATATTGGAAGAACTGTTTATTTTTTAGAAGCATCATTTAAAATTCATCTTGACAGTTCAGTGTTCTAGTTAAAGCAGCCTTCATGACTTGATGAATTAACCAGATAGCCAAGATTATTATGCATTCCCTTACTCATTCATTGATTTGCTACTAGGTTCCAAGCAGTGAAATACGATACAGGTATAGAACAGTGAGGAAGAATACAGGCTGTGTAAATGATGTGTGAAAGGCTATGATAGGGAAAACTTGTACTTTGAATCAGAGAAAGCTCACTACCTACTACATGTAGATAGTGCCAACAGAGCCAGTAGGTACCAAGTCTTAGGCCATTAGTGGATTATAGGTGGGCTGAGAAATTCATCCCCCGCAGGTCCTGAAGTAGTGAAATGGAGAACTCTTGGTTGCCACTGGTTTTTAGCAGCCTCGTTTGTTAACTGCAGTGTGCTAGATACACTTTCTCATTGGACCGTGGTGTGAAGAGTTGAGAACAGCATCAGCTTTTTTGGCAGAGGGACTAGCATGCACCGAGGCCCCACTGGCAAAGGAAAACACAGGTATTTTTTGATTAGGTGGAACAATTGTTCAGAAAAAAAGTGAAGACTACAGTTGAGGACACTGCTTCAGTGCTGATGCTTTGAAGTAGGGCAGTAACTAAGGTATAGAGACAAGTGGACAAATTTGAGATACTTGGGTGTGGTAGAATTTACTTGAGTTCATTAGAAATTTGAGCCTAGTTAAAAGTCTCATATTAAATTGTAGTCTCCTATTAGAATGAAAACAGTATGGTACTGATGCAGGCAGGAACAAATATTAGTGGAACTGAATGGCCTTGAGTATATGTTTATGGAATGAGATCCCCACCTTATCTCACACACAGAAATTAACTGTAGAAGAATCAAATTTTTTAAAACTTTAAATTAAAAAGTACTATACAGAATATTGAAGAAAATATAAAATGAAATGAGAAAAGTCTCTAAATACTGGAAGCTTTAAAGAAAAAAGAAAAACAGAAGAAATCACAAACATAATTAGTGGGCAAACCAAGGACAATATATTCATATTAAAGATACTAATTTTTTTAATATACAGTAGGAGTCCTATTTGTTGCTGTTTAGTATAGCAAACTTTTTAGTAAATGAGCAGTAGTGACAGAGGACATTTTGAGAGTTGTCTGAAATGGTGGCCTTCTCTTTAGAGCACAGTCTGCCACAGGTTTGCCCGAAGCTTGAGTACATACTACTTGGGGAGGGGGGCGGTGCAGGGTAGAGCTGGGTCACTACAGGCATCCCAGAATGTGAAAGAAACATTATTTTTTTGGTGCACCCTGATGTGAAAAATGTTGGGAAGCACTGTGCTGCTAAAGAATGTGCAGACAATCCAAGAAAATATTAGAATTTACGTATCTATATTTATTTCTGTTTTTGTATCTAAGAGGTACATGATATGTAGTGCAGTATAATGTGTGTATTTAAAGTCAGTGTTCACGGTGGGCTTGTATGCATAAAAACACGTTATTGGAGTTGGGGGAACTTGGCCAGTGTGTGGTCCTTATGTATAGAGGTATTCTGCATACCAACGGAAGAATCAGGCTTAATCAAACAACAGTGTATTCAATGCTGTAGTCGTCTTTTTAAATATAAGACCTTACATTATTTTCCTGTCAGTGCGGAAAGCACTCTGGTTCATAAAGAAATGTGCCAAAACCATTTTGAGGCTTCTTCTTGTATTCTAGAACTAACATTTTTTTCAGGTTCCTGTCCAGTTCATAGCTTTATTCCTTTCATATTCAGACTGGATTCTGTAAGACATTACTAAAGATATTTTTGTAGAGTTTCTTTTTTTGTTTTTAAGGAAATAGCTGCCTGAAAGATAAGGTTCTAACCTTTTCTATATTCCACTCTAGACGGCCCTCTACCTGATCCTTCTATGATCCGTGGCAGTGTGCCAAACCAGATGATGCCTCGGATAACTCCACAACCTGGTAAGTAATGAAAGAAATCCATGTACCTTTTTAAACAGAGTCCCTGGTGTATTATAAGATTATTATCTGCCGTTCATTCACTGTTGGAAGCAGGTTCCTTTATTTGTCCTGATAAAATTACATAGAATCATAAATAAGAGCTCTTCTATTCTCCAGTTACATAAAGGTGCTCAGATGTAATATCTTACACTTACTCACAGGTTTGAATCAATTTGGCCAGATGAGCATGCCTCAGCCCCCTATTGGACCCCGGCAAACCTCTCCTCTTCAGCACCATGGACAGTTAGCTCAACCTGGAACTCTCAACCCGGTAAGTTTGACCTCTGGGTAATCTTTTTGTCCTCCACCTGTCATCTTGAAATTCCCTTTTCTTTGTTTATACTCGGTAAACAAATTCTTAGATTTGCTTAAACAGTTGACTGTAAGTAATTAATCCTTAACCTTGAGTTTTTTAAATGGAGATACTGGAGATTGAACCCAGGACCTCATGCATGCTAGGCATGTGGTCTACCACTGTACCCTCTCCCCTTAGCCTTTTTTTTTTTTTCCTGTAATTCTGTTGTATTTGCTCTTTAATATATACATGATTAGAACTAAACCATATCTGGTAATTACATAGTGAATACTAAAGTCTTTAATTTTCCCCACTTCTTTTACTTACATGTTTTTAGAAATTTATCGTACAGAAATAAATCACTGAGATATTAAAAGGCTATAATTTGAAGAAAATTCATTAAGGATGTTATGTGTACTGTGTTTTGGAAAAAGGCCATATCCTCAATGTACATTAAGGGATTCGTTATGGTTAAATTATAGTACATCTGTAAATTGGAATGCTCCATAAGCAATAATTTCAGAACTTATATGATGGCATGAAAGCAGTTTACAGCTTTAAATGGGAAAAGCAGGTATCTGAAGTGTATGTAAGGATCCTTATAGTTAAGAACTCTTTTGATTATACTATATATAAAATAAACATTTAAAGAAAGGTTTGCTTCCAAGTACTGTTCATACTCACAGTACTAGAAAGCTTATAAGAGCAGCCAGTCACCCTTACCTGGAATCTCAATGTTGAGTAGTCTGCATGTTTTGACATAGTCATCTCTCTTCCTAATGTCTGTCTTCCCCAAACACAGAACCTACCCAGGCAGAAAACTGTCATGGGTGTTGGAGGGCCGGGTACCTGATTCTAGAGACTAGAGAAGAGGGACTCTGAGCACTTCACTGCTCCTTATGCAAACTCTGAACCTGTCATTCACCTTTCTTTATTGACCCCAACCCTTATCCTCTCTGTCAGAGTTAGCTAGTGCTGTCAGTCCTTGGGCCTTTTTGAAGTTACCTAGCATAATGTCTAGCACCAGTCTGCCATGTTTAATGAGGGGTCTTAGTCTTCATTTTAATCTATAAGACAAATACCTTTTTTAGATTACTAAGGTTTTGGCCTTTGGTACTCCATAGTGACTCATTATGGAGTCCTGTAGTTTGTGCTATTACAGTACCACCTATGTGAGCAAAGACTTGATGAAATTGTGGTTTGCTCTTCTGACTTAAAAGAGTATGCAAACAAAGAGTTACCCCTGTGCCTTGTCATAGTTCTAGATGCATTTGTGTAATTTCTTCAGAGTGGGGTTAGGTAAGCTGAGAGGCTGTTCTCCATTATCTTTCATGAGGGTCAGCTCCTGTTGCAGCACCCTCTCCATAGCAGGGCCAGAGTGGTTGGTGATTCCAGCTGTGGTAGAATAACTGAAAAGAAGCAACTTGGTACTCTGTGTTTTGAATGTGTTTTTTGTGCAGCCTATGGGCTATGGGCCTCGCATGCAGCAGCCTTCCAGCCAGAGCCAGTTCCTTCCGCAGACTGCGTTCTCAACACAGGGAATGAATGTAACAAATATGCCTTTGGCTCCGTCTGGCGGTCAAGCACCAGTGTCTCAAGTATGTCTTACAACTGGATTTCTGTTTTTTTAACTTGTTTTCGTGTTTCTTGGAACTTCTTTTGATCTGGGCTTTTACAGGGAAGGGTGGCAGCAAATAATGGATGAAAATGGGTGATTAAGTTTTTAATAAGAACAGTTAATGGACATGGTATTCTGAACATGAAGGGATTACTCTGTGACATAGGAATGGTGTTAATTGCTAATAAGTAAGAAAGATTAGATTTTAAAAAGAACAGGTTTAATCATTTTTTAAAATAGTGAATGCCTTTTAAAATGATGTCTTACTGAAGAACTACAATGCAGAATGAAGAACTCTGGCTGAAGAGAGCACAGAACAGCTCAACAGTCTCATGCCTCTGCAGTGGCGGAGGCCGTTCTGCTGAATTTTTTTAAGTCTACTTAATTACTACGTTGGGTGGATTATCCCAAGATATGCCCCTAGGAATAGGATTTTTGACACATTTGAAAACAGAGGCATTCACTACCAGCTTCTGTTTAATCAGTTTGTGTCCTTAAATGTAAATGCCTATGGAGATATTTCTTTAATTCTGTTCTGAATTGCACCTTCTTATGGTTTCCATTTTAATAGGCACAAATATCCGGTTCTTCCTGCCCTGTGAACTCTCCTATAATGCCTCCTGGATCTCAAGGGAGCCACATTCACTGTCCCTCTCTCCCTCAGCCAGCTCTGCACCAGAACTCACCTTCTCCTGTCCCTAGTCGTACCCCCACCCCTCACCACACTCCCCCAAGCATAGGGGCTCAGCAGCCACCAGCAGCAGGAATTCCAGGCCCTGTTCCTACACCTCCAGCAGGGCCGCCCGGGCCCCAGTCCCAGGCTCTGCACCCACCTCCACGACAGACACCTACACCACCACCAACGCAACTTCCTCCCCAAGTACAGCCTTCACTTCCTGCTGCTCCTCCAGCTGACCCGGCACAGCAGCAGCCTCTGTCACAGCAAAGTACCGCGGCCTCTGTTCCCACCCCGACGGCGCCACTGCTGCCACCGCAGCCGGCCACTCCGGTAAGTAAGCAGCACGAGCGTCTTGAGCAGAGTCGTCCCCGCTGTCCTGGGGGATCCACGTCTCTTGGCTCTTGTCTCCCCGGTCAGACTCTGCTGTTACAGACTTCGTTTCCTTTCTTTTTTTCCTGTAACGGTACCTGACATAAAAGGAGCTCAGTTGTTTAGGTTTGACACTTAATATACACCACATGAATTTTACAGAAATTTAAAAGAATCTTTTCATATGATCTGATCTGCTCTATCAAGAGCAAATGAAACAAAATCATGGATTTAAGAGTGTCTGTGGTCCTAGCCAAAGTTAGAAAATCATGATCTAAGATGAGAAGAGTGTGGGCCTGGAACACCCCGTAGCTTCCTTGTGAGAGGACTGTTATGTGTGTAGTGGAAATCCAAATGCACATCCCATAGTCATGTCCTTACTAGCAGAACTCTGTGTCATGACTTCCACTGACACTGATTTAGTTCTCTGTCATGTTGGCAGAATGAGTCACAGCTACTTCATAAAAAACTGTCCATCAGTGACTGGTTCATCCTAGCCTCTGATATTATTTCTGAAAATACTAACTTCTCATGGGGTATGTCATTGGAAGATTTGGGAAAATTTGAGATTTTGTTAGTTATCCCATTACAGTGTGGTGATTTGAAACGGTGGCTCATTGTGTTCATTACAGTCTCTACTTTTCTGTACATTTGAAACTTTTTCTAATGAGAAGTTAAAAAGAAGGTTGCCAGTCACTCTTATTTTCCATTTCTCTATATGTAAGAGCTCTTCTGAGGCAGTCATTTCTGAAACTCCCCTCCCTCACGCACTGCCACCGAATGAGTTACTGAAGAAACAGTTGCTGTCTGTTTCATGTATAATCAGCCAGCCAGTATTTGCAAGTCCTCAGTCTCCTGTTCTTAAGCACAATTTACTTCAAGGGTGTGAAATAGGTAGAGTACGTGACAGTACCATAAATGGATATAGTTTAATGATACTAGCCTATAAATAGGTTGATCATGGCATCCTGCTGTGTAGCCTACATTCTGGTTGTATGACAGGCAAACTTTTTGTTTCTCCCCTCTTTCCACCCAGCTCTCCCAGCCAGCTGTAAGCATTGAAGGGCAGGTATCAAACCCTCCATCTACTAGTAGCACAGAAGTGAATTCTCAGACCATCCCTGAGAAGCAGCCTTCACAGGAAGTGAAAATGGAGACTAAAATGGAAGTGGATCCACCAGAACCAGCAGATACACAGCCAGAGGAGATTCCAGAGGTGAGAATAGGGCAATTACTGCTGTTTTTTGGTTAGGATCTCAGACTCGGAACCCCATTAAATATGTTACAGGAATGTATTCTGATAATTGGATCTCATTTTATTGATTTCCATGTGAGAACGGGTCTTCAGATGCATCCACAGGGGAGAGTACATAAGATAATGGTATTACTGCTTCCTAGTTGCATGTCTCTGGAATCTAAAAATTCCTACTTCATCTTTTAGACTAAAGCAGAAGACTGTAAAGTGGAACCTACAGAAACAGAAGAGAGAGGCACTGAATTGAAAACTGAAACAAAAGAAGAGGAAGACCAGCCAAGTACTTCAGCGACCCAGTCACCTCCAGTCCCAGGACAGTCAAAGAAGAAGAGTAAGTCTCTTAGACTCTGCATTTCTGGAGGCAGGAAAAAAAAAAGAGAGAGACCTCAGTAAGATGAGATTGAGCTGTTAGGTGTGGGAAATGGACTTTAATGTGATTTCACTAAGCCTGGAGCCCTTGACCTGGTCTCATCAGTATTACTAATGTTGGAAAAAGAAATTTTCTTTCCTTTATGTGTATTTGCTTTCTTTAGTCACTAGGGTTGTTAACAGCCTCTCAAAATTACCTGTCAGAGGAGAGAGATTATTAAATAATATCCTTGACTAAAATGCAGGAAACAATAATAGTTGTAATGTATTTTGTTAGCCTGCTATACACCAGGCACTGGCCACACACGTGCTTTGTCTCTTGTGAGAACTTCACAGCACCTCTGTGGGGTCTTTGATTCCTGTTTTACAGGCAGGAAAATTGAGGCTGGGCAAGGTCAGGTAACTGAACTTGCCCCGGCTGACTAGGCTGGTAAGTGAGCCTGGGCACACTGGTTCAGAACCTTTGCTCTGAACCACGCTACCGAGTAATAGTAAAGCCAAGCAGGTCGCAGTCCTTAGCAAGGTGTTAAACTCAAACAGTTCCCCAGAGATTAATTTACTAAATAGTTTAGGACTAGAACTTCTTGTGGCTCTACCAACCCCTTTAGTGGCACAGGTAGGACTTATCTCAAGGGAGAATCTGCTGGCTCTTGAAGATGATGTATATAAAAGTGTTCCCATGAATGCAATGCACTGGAAGTGATGGGGTTAAAATTTTATTTTCATTTAAAAATAAGGTCATTTGTAAAGCCTATAATGAAAAAATATGGAAAGGGAAAAAAAAATATATATATATATATATATATAATTGAATCACTGTGCTGTATACCAGAAACTAACACAACATTGTAAATCAACTATAATAGTTTAACCTTTTTTTTAAAAAAAAGGTTGTTATATATTGAGATACTTTAATGTAAGCTGCAACAAACCCCATCTTACCATTAGGAATTTCTCTTTATCTGCTTAAATTGTTTATTTTGAGCACAACAAAGTATGAGAGACAAAGACGCTTCTCCTCCCATCTATTTAATTTTTTTCACGGCAGCCCCTACCATGGGGTAAAGAATATGTGAGGTACTGATAAGTGGGTATCCTCTTTAAGTTAAAATTAATTCGTAAATAGAAAAGTAACAAAACCGCTGTTCAGAGTGATTTAAAGCTGAAAAATTGACCCTTACTGACCAGCTTTTTTAACAGTAGTTTAAATTAATTCCATTCAGGACACACCAGCAAATCTTTCCTGACTTAGGAAACATTTAGTAAGAACACATACAAATGTATTTTGATTAGCTGAGTCCATTGTTCTGGCAGTAACAATTTAGTTCTCTTTCTTTAGACTTAAACCTAACATTTGCCATTAAAATAATAAGTAAGTCTTCTGCTGAAGCATTTTAATGAAGGACTCCTAGCCTTCAGTGGTCCTGATTCTTTGGTGATAAGACAATAGTAGGTCTAATTTCTGACTGATTATATACTGTATCACAAAGGAGGGCTTCTTTCTATTCTTGCTTGACAGCATCCCCCGCCTGTCATGTGTATCTTTTGGAATATTCTGACAAGTCTCTTCATGAATTTTTTGGAAGGCTTAGGATTCTGTTTCTGCTTGGTCAAGGCTATCTTAATTGAGTTTTTGACTGAGAAATTAGCTGAGCCGGGTATTTAAAGGTGCCTAGACATGGTGTTTTGAAGGCTCTATCTGAAGCCGACCAGGAATTAGACAGGAAGTACACCCTTAGTGATAGTTCATGGAGACAATGCAGGGAATTTTGTGTTTTCTGAGTCTTGACATAGTTTTTATAGCTTTGACTTGAACTTTTTTTCTTCTTATGTTCAAAATGGTAACTAATTTCAAATGTACTCTTAAGTTTTCAAACCTGAAGAGTTAAGACAGGCACTGATGCCAACACTGGAGGCACTTTATCGACAGGATCCAGAATCCCTCCCCTTTCGTCAACCTGTGGACCCTCAACTTCTAGGAATCCCTGTAAGTATGGGTTGGTACTCATGATTTTTTTTTTTTTTTGTCAACAGCTTTATTCAGATACAATTCACATATTGTACAGGTCACTCATTTAAAGTGTACAGTTCAGCAGGTTTTGTGGATTAATAGAATTGTGTAGCTATCAACCCAGTCAGTTTTGGATCATTTTCCTCACCCCAAAAAGGAAATCCCATCTCCATAAGCAGTCAGTCCCCATTTCCTCCCACAATCCCCCAGTCAGCCTCTGGTCTACTTTCTGTCTCTATGGATTTGTTCATTCTGGACATTTCATCAAATGGAATCTTACAGAATGTGGTTCTTTCTGACTGGCTTCTCTCACTTAGCATGATGTTTTCAAGATTTGACAATATTGTAGCACAGATCAGTACTTCATTCCTTTTTATGGCCAGCAATATTCTGTTGTATGGATATATATACATTTTGTTTACCCATCCATTAGTTGATAGACATTTGGGTTGTTCAGACTTTTTGGCTGTTGAGGATAGCACATTTATAAATATTCACATACAAGTTTGTGTGTGTTACATATCTTTTAATTTACTTCCCTTGGTTGTATACCTAGGAGTGGGATTGCTGAGTTATTTGGCTTATTTATTTTTATCACTTGAGTAGCAGTAGTTCGTGATAGAAAAGATGAACCCAAATTAGCTTCATCTGGTTTTAGAGTTGCCTTTACCTACCAGCTGCTGGCAGGTTTCATTTGAGGATTTTAAGTGGTATTGGGTAAGGCATTGGAGTGCTTCAAGGGGCAAAAATCCATTAGGATTTTTTTTAACCCCTATATTTTCCCATGACCTTAGATGGATCACTGACGTTCTCTGGACTTAGGCTCTTTCTAGTAGTAAAATGTTAAAGGTCTTTGACTTCTTGGTCTTTAAACTGATCGCACATATACTGTGGTAAAGTATCTGGAATCACTTCTGTAGACCATCAGCTTGCTGTCTAGAAAGTCTATAGTTATTGTTATTCTGTCTGCTCTGGGCTGCTTCGTGTCTCTGTAGACCGATGATTTAAAGGAGTGATGGGCATCAATCATATTTTTGGAAATACAGACACATCAAACCAAAACTCAACATTACCTGGAAAATTAATGATGATTATAGCCAGCTATGCCATATACCTTGAATATATTTTGGATAATGTTGCTGGGTGTCACTTATCCTAGGATTACTTTGATATTGTGAAGAGCCCCATGGATCTTTCTACCATCAAGAGGAAGTTAGACACTGGACAGTATCAGGAGCCCTGGCAGTATGTGGACGACATTTGGCTTATGTTCAACAATGCCTGGTTATATAATCGGAAAACATCACGGGTATACAAATACTGCTCCAAGTTATCTGAGGTCTTTGAACAAGAAATTGACCCAGTGATGCAGGGCCTTGGATACTGTTGTGGCAGAAAGGTAAGAAATTTTTGCACAGATGAGAATTGAAAATTTGACCAATTAGAATTCTGAATCATCAGATTGTAAGTTCATCTTGAATAGGGACTCATAGGGTCATATTTCCCTGTGGTGCACAATGCCTGGCATGTGCTGGTTCTCCTAGGCATGTCAGTTCACATTGAGCTCCTCTTGTTCTCTTGTTCTTTGTAACTGGTGGAAGGATATGATTGTTAAGCTTCTTTCAGAGTGATGAAATAATACACTAGTAAACCGAAACTGCCTGTTGTGATTCACATAAATGAGAACTAAGACTTCACTGACTTTTGTTTCAGAATTGCCAGTATAAATATTTCAGCTTGCCCTTCAAACCATATTTAATAAATGGTTTCTTTTGCAGTTGGAGTTCTCTCCACAGACACTCTGTTGCTATGGCAAACAGTTATGCACAATCCCTCGCGATGCCACTTACTACAGTTACCAGAACAGGTAAGCTTGACCTGTGTGGACTGTGGTCAGAGTGTCCGCGTGTCTAGGGAGTGCATGCGGAAGGACCAGCACACATACAGTCATGGTTCATGTGGAACTTGCTTGAAAACAGCTGTACAGCACAAGTTCTGGTCTTTGCATTCTGCCTTTGTTTGCAGAATTACACAGTTTTCTAGTAGAAAGTAGCCTTGTGTCTGGGCCCATATTTTTATAAGGCAGAAACCCAAGGCCTTATGAAGTTAAGCAATTTCATGAGTTGGTGGCATACATGGGACTAGGTCCCAGGCCCCACTTCTCTTTCCACTGTCCTCTTCCAGCTCACCGCAGCCTCTAGCAAAACAAAATTTTCAAACTAATTAGTCTTTCTACTTGTCCATGAAATTGCTGCTGGCTTTCACCATTCCCGAAACTACCCAGAAAACTTTTAACCAAAAGTTTGTTAACCAGCTGTATCTTTTAGGAAATGTTTCCTTTTTGTGTACAGCCTATCCATCCAAAAACTCCCAAGTTTTTCTTGGAGTATATAAAAACAGAGGAATATTAAAAAACAGGTTTTTTGCCTCTCTTAAGCAAATAAAAGGGAATACCCCCAAAAGTAACTCTGTACCAGACTCTTCTTACACAGACTTGAATATGACAGTGGATGGTAGGCTTCTAGTAAATTAGACACTGCTGCCTTATTTTCTCTTGCTCAAACAATGGCTATAATTACAAATTGCAATTACTATCTTAATCAGCCAACAATATAGCTGGCATCAGGTGTTTACTTGGGGCTCTGAGACAGTAATAGCAAGGCTGGACAGTTAATACTTTGAACCAAACCCACAGTGATTTTTTTTGCTGAACTTGTTTGCTACAGTTGTATTTCTAGCTTTGAAAAGATCACTTAAACTTTTTGTTTTATTTACAAAGTTAGGTGCACTCTCCCTGATGCTTTGTAGTCATTAGAATCCACAGTTTTTACTCATTAAAACTTAGGAAGTGGTCTCAAGTTGTTACAAGCACCTTGTGTTCAAAAAAGCAAGTGACAGCTGGCACGAAACTTTGCTTGTGCTGTCATCTTGACATTTATGTAGCGTTTCTGGACTTTTACCACCAGTCTACAGCGCTTGCAGTCTTTGTACCAAGAAATAATGTAATCATGTATCTGCACACACCACTGCCTTTCTTCTCCCCTTTAAATGATGTCAGTTGGTGCCACAGTCTGTTTAACTGCTTGTGCAGACTTTTCATTGTACTTACGTGGCTTCCTTGATCAAAAAGAAACTTTTTCAGACTACAGTGGTTTTTAGATGATTTCTTGATACTATATCCCTAATGGATTTTTTCTTTGAAAGTGGGGAGAAGAGTGATTGCCATGTTTAGGTGATAGAGTAACAGATCTTCTCTCCCCAGTATATTTATCCTTCCTTATCCTTTTGATTATTTGCATCAAGTAGCGTTAATTACTAAAACCGAAGGGTATAGGTCTGTGTGAGACTTGTTTGTTTTATTTGCTGTAATCATTTGCTACTTGTGATCCCATTGAGATATTTAATGCTAATCTGTGCTTTGCCTTGGCTTTCTGCTTTGTGTTGTCTTGCGTTTTATGGTTTTTGTTGTCCTGCAATCCCTCATTTCTTCGTTTGTTTTGTGTTTTTTTTTTTTTCTCCCTCATGCTTGTCGTTGTCTGCACTTGGCTTTGATTGCAAAAAACCAAAAACCAAAAACCAAACCTAAACTGTGGGGCCCATAAATCTGCATCATTGAATGTCCTTGTCGCCGTTGATGACCTGCTCTCTGCTCCCGTCCCCCTCCTTGGCCTGCTGTGATTGGTGGCTTCGTTGCTTGGCTTGGGCTGTGTTGTGTGAACGGAACAGTTCACCCCAGTATGGCCTTCTTGCCGACAGGTATCATTTCTGTGAGAAGTGTTTCAATGAAATCCAAGGGGAGAGCGTTTCTTTGGGGGATGACCCTTCCCAGCCTCAAACGTAAGTAACTATGTTATGTTGGAAAGTACTGTCTTATTTCTCTGTTTTGTTAGGTGATTATGCTCAGGCTTCTAAGTGGTCTTGGTTTATGCTGTCTAGTGTGATAGCCGTTAGCCGCAGGGAGCTAGTAAAATACAGATTAACTTAAAGCAAACAAAACTTAAAATTCCTAATTTCTGTTGCTTAATAAACATCTGTAGCTAATGGCTACCATATTGGTCAGTACAGATGGAGAATATTTCCATCACAGCAGGAGGTTCTTTCAGTGCTGATCTAGGGAATACATCAGTATTGGATGGTCATTTTAGGTATATTTCTTCTATAAGGAAACAGCCAGCTTCACTCCTAAAAAGTTAGTTTCACTGTTAGCTATGTTGAGTTTGAGGGAAATTGACCAAATAACCACCATTCAACTTTCTCATACAGGTTAAAAATACCCAAATCATTACAATTGTGAATATGATTTCACAACATTAGGGATTTAGGAATTTGTTAGAGTGACTTATAGAAAGACACTTGGTTGGACTTCTGCTGTCTCACAAGCTCTTGTGGTTTGGTAAATGCCAAGAAAATTTTTCAGACGCAGCCTAAACTGCCTCATGGTACGTCTGATCTCTAAGATTCAGTTAGACATTGAAATTTGCATTGTTAACAGAAAAAAAGAACTGCGTGTTGTCTTTTCAATATTCTTCAGCTTCTTTTCCAGTTTAACCTATAATAAACAGAAGCAACTGAGAACATTTAAAAAAAAAAAGTACGGAATTGTTACTAGTAATAACAGGGCTTCTGAGAAAAACTGGTTAATGTTTCCAAATTGGGTTTTGAAGTTGTACTTTGTCCTCAGTCACCATAGACATAGTGGGGACTGGTGCTGGTCTGGAAACTAGATATTAGGTCCCCTTGAACCTTAAGGAGATTTTCTGACCCTTGGCTAAACCAGGGAAGTCTGCTCCAGCTAGTTTTCCCTGATGCAGGAAGGGAGACAGCCTTACAGTTGGTGCTATCGAGTGGCTCCCCATGTGTCCTGTACCTTCGGACAGCTCATCTCTGACTTTACAGTGCAGAGGCCCCTCTTCCAGTTCTGAATGTGGCAGTGGGCCTGAATCAGTGCATTACTAACAAGTTCCCAGATCATTCTGTGCTTCTTGTCTTCAGAACACACTTTGAGTAGCAAGACTTCAGGCCATTTAATGATGAGTCTCTAGCCTATAACCAGTCGGATACAGCTTAAATGTGGAAATGTCCTCATTTTTGTGAGGAGGAACCACATTAGTCAAAGTTGGGCCCCCTGAAGTTTAATTCTAGGTTGACAGTAAGACTGTTAGCTTCTATATTTGTGAGGCTATGAGCATTGTGGTACGCTGGATTTCAGGATGGGAGGCCATGTGGAAACTTAATGAATACCCTTTTTTGGCCAACTATAAGTGACCTGAAATATATATTCTTAATATTGACGTTTTCTGTTAATATAAAAGTTGTTTGACTAGACTGTCCTGATTAATTAGGTTTTTTTTAAATAGTGATTTAGGTCCCTCTGTACACACTATCTTTATATACCTTGTTCAGTCTAGAAACATTAAACTATTAAAAGGTATAGATACCTAACAGTAAGAGTAGTGGGCAAGATTTAAAAAGGAAAAGAACTAACCCATATGCCTAGTTCTTACTGGGTTCTCCTTTTCCTATAAGTGGGAGTAGATTTACTCTAAAGTTCTTTCCAGAAAACATAGGCATTTCTTTATGTAAATGTGCATTTTGTGGGAGCAAGAATGTACAAGTTTATTGTATCCTTGGTTTAGTCTTAGAAGATTTAAATAACCCACTTACAGGATGGGTTTTTTTGTTCCTTTTGGTTAGAACAGTGGTCTAATTATCTTTCTATGTTGCCTTTTCTCATTGTATCCCTCTTCTTTCCTTAGTACAATAAATAAAGAACAATTTTCGAAGAGAAAAAATGACACACTGGATCCTGAACTGTAAGTAGTTCCCCTTGAATAGTCAGTACACCTTGAGTTTCCTTCTTCCTTTCATTCTCTTGGTTTGCATAGCCAGTGAGATGATTCTCTATTCTTGGGCTAAATCTGTAACATACCTAACACAGATGGTAGAAAAGTTAAAGTTCACGTTATGGTTAGGATTCATTTACATTTCACTAAATTGACGTAATATTTTGGTGTTTTATATGTAGGCCTAAGTGAAGCACCAAGCTACCTCTGCTCAGGGCCATGCATTCCAGCCCTGTTGTCCTCTGCATTTGCAAACCAGCTCATAATCCCCCCCTTTATAGTGAGGCCTTTCAGAACCCTGTGCAGAGATGTACTGGTGTTCTGGGCATTCCTGACATGGATATGATGGTGTTGGACTCGTTGGAAGGCAGTCGTCTTTATCTTTCACTTTTTACCGCCTTTCCATGGTCACATTTAAAATTGCCACACTTAATGACTGAACTTAACTGCTTCTGAGATTTGCTCTACCTATAAACACTAAGGAACTTTTAACCCAGGAACTCTTTAAAACTATTACTTCAGTTCTTTGGACATGACCTTGGCTGTCTTTTGAATTGTCAGAAATCAGGAAATATCGGAAGTTTTTATTTGGTTAAAGATTTGGATTTAATCTTGACATTTTGACTTTTCATTTCCAGGTTTGTTGAATGTACAGAGTGTGGAAGAAAGATGCATCAGATCTGTGTTCTTCATCATGAGATCATCTGGCCATCTGGGTGAGACTTAAGTATTTTCTCTCGACTTTTTTCCTGTGAACTTTAGTGAGTTTTAGTCTTCTTTGCAATAATTATATTTTCAAAGTTGCTGTCTCTGAAAATTATTTTTTGGATTGGGAAAAGATAAGTAAAATCTGGTTTTAAAACATTAAATAACCTAGAATCCAAAAATATAAATCTTTCTCTTGCATTTTTAATCCATATACAAGGAAGTTTGTTCTGCTGGTTCATTTTTTAAATTCTTTGGTGGTCATTGTTCATCAAAAATCAATACTTAATGAAAGATTTATCAGCAGAGATTACAAGAAATTTGTAGCAGCTAGAAACCAGCAAGGAGGTGTTAGACTCAGTTAAATTTGCCAGAGTCTGAATTTTACTTATGCAGTAGAAAAATTAGAAGATATGGGTAATGGAGGGTGCCAAGGGGACACCTATTTCTACCTCTGAAAGACCATCATAATGAACAGTGTACTAAATGGTGACCTTGGTTAGGATTTGACTTAAAATGTTTTCAGTGGGTTGGGTTGTAAGTTACATCGGTGTTCAGTGGAAGGCAGGGTTGCGTGACAGTGACCAGATACAGACTTCAGTGAACAAGGTATTCTTGGGCCCCATGTTCTGTTTCTGAATATTCTTCACATATTTACTTAGGTTGCACATTGTTAATGACTTTCACAGAGTGGGTTTTTGTCCATTGTGACACTCATCTGTCTACTGCTTTGGGCTGCTTCTCACTCTCCAGGAACGGGGCTGATCCCAGCTGTGTTCCAAGGGAAGGGCTGGGGGAGGGTCTCCGCACTCAGCGACTCGCAGTAGGACGAGAGCTCTACTCTACTCTACTCTTTCTTGGACTGACTGTTGACACTGGTTTGGAGGTCACAGGAAAGGGGAGGCAAATCAACAAATTTCCAGAAAAAAACAGTGAAGTCACAGCAGTTGATGTTTACATGGCTTGTCTTTAGATAAGCCTTTTCAGTACCCTCCTCAAGAGTGGGTGAGAGTAATTAAGATACTTCAGTGATCCTTGCAACTAAACATGAGTCAGTTGGCTGGTGAGCACTTAATGTGGAACCCAGTTTTTGTAAGAAATTCTACTTGTGCACACATCCTTACAGAATTGCTGGAGCAATGAGAATGTACATTTAAAATCTGGTGCTGCTTTCAAAATGTACTTATTTACATCCCCACCAGTAGCATGTAGACTTTTGCCAATGTGATTAGCCAAAAAAAAACCCACAAGAATTCCTGCTTTAATCTGTAATTCTTCATCATCTTTGCACATGTAAGCCATTTTATATGCCCTAACGTTTCTTCATGCCTGTTGCCTGTTTTTTAATTAGGTTTTTAATTTTTTTCCTTCTTAAATTTTTCTAAGAGCTCTTTATTAGTTTTATTAACTCTTTGTTATGTATTTAGAAATATCTCTCTGAATTGCAACTTTACACATACATAAGATAGATTTTATACTACAATATTAATTTTTTGTTTGTTTGGTTTTTGTTTAGAAGGGGTGATTAGGTTTGTTTATTTTTAATGGAGGTACTGGGGATTGAACCCAGGACCTCGTGGGCGCTAGGCATGCACTCTACCACGGAGTTATACCCTCCCCCTAGTACACATTAATTTAAATATTTCTCTAAGTTGTTTAAGCAAAGTCTTGGTTTATATTTTAGATTTGTCTGTGATGGCTGTTTAAAGAAAACTGCACGAACTAGAAAAGAAAATAAATTTTCTGCTAAAAGTAAGTTTCATTCTTACAGGTGAATTTTGGCAAAACTTCACTGAAGCATAGTTAAAACTAAACATCCAAAATGAACTATTTTGTTTTAATATGATTTAAATTACTTAAAGTAAAAATCAAATTTTTTCTATAATTTAAGTTGTACTGAAATGTACTTTTTGGTGTGAAATTCATTAGACCTAATGATTTGTAAAAAGAAGGATATGTGTTTTCTTTGTTGCTACATTTTTCTGTATTTGGGGCACTTCCTGATTGGGGCCAGATGTGGAAATACTTGGTCAGAATTGCCATCTCATGAATGATTCCCTGGGTTTTGTGTAAATACCCTTACGTAGTAAGGATTGCTTTTAGACCTATGTGATCTTTTCAGTGGGGTGGGGGTGGCGGTCAATTTCAGTTTTATACATGCCTTTGCCGTTTGGGGGTTTTTTTGTTTTTGTTTGTTTTGTTTTGCTGAGCTTTATTCTTTATAAGGTTTATCAAAGCACCTACCAGATGTTTTTAAGTATTATTGTAGTCGAGGCAAAGTGCATATGGATGTCTGTTCTGTTTTTTGAATCTTCTGAAATTGAAAACTTTTCAAAATAAAAAGTTGAGGAAAGTAACATTTAAAAAATACTGACTACCCTGCTTGCTTTAACTGCACATATACTGAAATGAGAATGATATGAGAGGAGTAGCATGCGCTCTGCGGGGAGGACACACAGGCTCACGAAGTGTTCCATGTTAATTTTTTTTAAGTATTGACTACATTGCTAACTTTTAACAAAACCCAGCAAGTTATCCCTTTAGTATTGAAAAAGCAGAATTGAAATTCATATTGAACCTTATAAGACTGACAGTAATAAATATGCACCTTTGTTACTACTGAATGTGTAATTTCTGCATTCCTAGGGTTGCCGTCTACTAGGCTTGGCACCTTTCTGGAGAATCGTGTGAATGACTTTCTGAGGCGACAGAATCACCCTGAGTCTGGAGAGGTCACTGTGCGGGTAGTTCATGCTTCTGACAAAACTGTGGAAGTCAAACCAGGCATGAAAGCAAGGTATCGAATAATTTCCCCTTTTCTTCTCTTGTGGATCCACCGTTGAGCACACACGGTTACTGCTGGTGATTCTAGTTTTACGGAGATGTTGTGGGTTTTCCCTCCAATGTGCACTGTACAGGTTTGTAGATAGTGGAGAGATGGCAGAATCCTTTCCATATCGAACCAAAGCCCTCTTTGCCTTCGAAGAGATTGATGGTGTTGACCTGTGTTTCTTCGGCATGCACGTGCAAGAGTATGGCTCCGACTGCCCTCCGCCCAACCAGAGGTAGGGCTTACAACTGCCACTTTCTGATTTGCATGGGAGTCTGAAGTTACAAGGTGAAAAGGCATAATGAACAAGACAGTGTTTGATGTGCTTGGTTTGGAAATGCAAAATCTTGAGTACTTTATATTGAAGTGAAACAACAACAAAAAAACCCAAAAGACAAAATACTGGTTTTCTGTGGTCACAGTAATAAGGAAAGAGATATGAATAGCAACTTGAAATTCAAAATAGGGAACAAACTGACTGCTTTTCAGAAAATGTACTTAAATCTAGGTTGTGTCGTGTACCTTCCTGAGATATCTGAAAGAATGTCGTGCAAATGGGATAGGATATGGTTTGGAATTTTTCGTTTCCAAAATAGTACAAAGGCCAGAATCAGAGTTCTGCCAGGATGTATTTGGATCCATCACTGTTGATTGATGTCCTGTGTTGTCAGGCCCTGCTGGGTGCTGCTGGGACTGTAATAGGGCTGTAGGCCCAAAATCTAGTCATTTACCCAAATAACTAGTAACGTGTGGTAAGCATCACAAATGACAAGGTGAGCAGAGAGCGCTGAAGAGAGAACGTGTGTCGTAGCCACATCAGTAGGAACTGGTTATGTGACCTGACTTGGTTTCTTTCTCCCCATTTGGTGTAGGAGAGTATACATATCATACCTCGATAGTGTTCATTTCTTCCGTCCTAAATGCTTGAGGACTGCAGTCTATCATGAAATTCTAATTGGATATTTAGAATACGTCAAGAAACTAGGGTAAGCATAAAAGCAATTTGTTTAAACTGATTACCACTGGGTGTTATGGTGAGACATAGGTTAAGATATGCAAATATTTGACCTTTTTGTCTTTACTCTTCAACTTTGGTTTTCATCTAGTAGAACTATAATCTTAACTTGGTTAGATATCCTTTGCCCGGGGTGGGGGGGGGGGATGGATATTTTGGCCCTAGTTGCACCCATCCCAGACTAGTATTATTTTGTTTGGTTAAGCTATTAGAATGCAGTTAGATTTGAACATTATTACCCATTAAAGAGAACGATAAATTGCACTTGATTCTTTTACACCTGGGTATCAAAAACCAAAATCAAACTAAGGTCCAGAGATTTAAAACAGTCCATAAGACAGGTTCCTTACCTTCAAGGTGTATGTGTGCTTTAGAGTATTCCGCATCACCTGTGGTGGTTATTTCTCTTAACAATGTGCATTTTATTTAGCTCTCTTGTCGACATGGATTCATTTTCCTTTGCATTGTAGCTTTTGTTTGGTCCTTTAGTGCAAATTTGAAGGGTGTTGATCCAGGATCATGCCTAGTTCTGGCCTACAAATGTCCATCTGATGTGGATCGTACACTTTGTGTCATCTTGGGCGAAATCACTGGTTTCTGTAATGACTCCACTCTACACTTGAAAGTGTGGCATTCTCGTGTGGGAGGGTATAGCTCAGTGGTAGAGTCTGTGCTTAGCATGTCCTGGGTTCAACCCTCAGTACCTCCATTATCCAATTAATTAACTTTCTAATTACCTCTCCTCCCCTCCCCCAAATATAGTGTAGCATTCTTTTCAGAATGGATGATCTTTTCTCTTGAGTGTTTCTTCTCTTTATGTTGTTAGATATACAACAGGGCATATTTGGGCATGTCCCCCAAGTGAGGGAGACGACTATATCTTCCATTGCCACCCCCCTGACCAGAAGATACCCAAGCCCAAGAGACTGCAGGAGTGGTACAAAAAGATGCTGGACAAGGCCGTGTCCGAGCGAATTGTCCATGACTACAAGGTCAGGAGTGGGGGGACAGAACTGGAAAATGACTGATGTTGCTGCTCTGTGCTGTTTAACTGTCTCAACAAAAATCTTGTTTGTTCTCCCTCGTCCATGAATTTGTGAAATTAAGCTGATTTGAAAGTGGGGCTTTTTCCCCATGAATTACTATTAAGATGTTTATTTAATAGCCATTGGTGATTACAGAGTATCTCACGACAAGAACTTCTACTAAATCTGTTACCTGTTTTTACTCACGGGGAGGAAAACATGAACTGGATGTCTTCCTGAGCAGCACAGCGAGTCATTCTTTAGCCATACAGTCTCCACTGTTTATAGTTTGGGTGGTTTAGAACATATTTCTCAGTGGATGCTGATGTTTCAAGGATGCGTGCAGGGTAGGCATGCCTTGTGCCACACTGCATTCTGTCTGAGTGTAAAGGCCACGGTGTGAAAGATGCTGCCTCTGCCATTGTTCTTGGTAACATAAAGGATAATTTCCCTCTTGGTAACATAAAGGCAGGCGATTTCCCAGTCCTCATGGGTAGAGGACTGTGGAAACCAGAAATACCAATCTCAGATCGTGCCTTTCCACTGTCTGAAACACTAAATGGCTCTCGGGCATTGAGGTTGGACATAAAATCTCTGCCATCTTCCAGAAGACCCACCTAATCCTTCATGTTTCTTGTGTCCCTTACCTATGACTATTTCAGTATAATAAATGCTTTTTTAAAAAAAAAAATCCCATTTGTATGTGGATGTTTTCACAGGATATTTTTAAACAAGCTACTGAGGATCGATTAACAAGCGCGAAGGAATTGCCTTACTTTGAGGGTGATTTCTGGCCCAATGTTCTGGAAGAGAGCATTAAGGAACTGGAGCAGGAGGAGGAAGAGAGGAAGCGAGAGGAGAACACCAGCAATGAGAGCACAGATGTGAGGGCTTTGCATTTTCCTTTCCCACCTCTACCTCGATTCTCATGTATAACCCAGAAGTGAGCTTAAATTTTCATTGTGGCCTCAAAGCTCTGGGCTCTTTAAGTTGGGCAGGAAACAACGGCTTAGATAAGTTACTGTGGTTCTAGTTCAGTGGTTTTCAACCTTTTTAGCATCAGACCCCATTTTTAAATGGAATCTTGGATTTCCAGTAATGGAAACCAAAGGAAAGGAACCCTGGAAAACTGATAGAGAATTATCTATCTAGAGCATGGGGCCAGGACACTTTACTTTCTGTAAAGGTCTAGATTATGAATAGTTGGGGCCTTGTAGGCCATATAATTGCAGCCTTTAAAATCATTGAATGTTTTCAAGGTTTTTTTTGAATGGTAGGCCCATAAATTCTAGAATGTGAGTGGAAGGAAATGTAACTGAGGTCTTTGGCTCCCTACTTCCACGCACTCTTCCCCTGCTCCTTGTTCCCTGTCCTCAAGTCTGGGATAGTGTGGATCCATCAGAGGGGTCTCCTGGTCTGCAGGTTCTACTGATCAAAAAGCTAAGGCTGCCATTTTCTTGATGAAGAAGCATCAGTGCAAGGATTCTTCACTGGGAGAAAACTAGTACAAAACTTTAGTAAACCTTAGTTTACTGTAAATAACAGCTTTAAAAAGAGCAGCTAGTGGAAGGTGTAAGGTTATGATCTCTAGTTTCAAAAAATGGAGTCTTTTACCATTAGTATTGCTCACGTCACTTAAATAGTTAACATTTTCTTGTCCCCTTGTGCTAACCTGCAGGTGACAAAGGGAGACAGCAAGAATGCTAAAAAGAAGAATAATAAGAAAACCAGCAAAAACAAGAGTAGCCTGAGCAGAGGCAATAAGAAGAAGCCAGGCATGCCCAATGTGTCCAATGATCTCTCGCAAAAACTGTACGCCACCATGGAGAAGCACAAAGAGGTGAGATACAGCCGCGAGAGTGGACAGAACTGGGTCAGCGTTTCTAAAAAACTGCCCACCATGGTTGGAGGTTGACGTGAGCACCAGAGACCATTTGAAATTCAGATGGGAAAAAAAAAATCATTTGAAGGGGAAAGAAGGGAAAATGAGGATGGTTGGAGTGGGTGGTGCGAACAGGGATGGTAAGGTGTCTGATACGCAGCTGTTACAAGTCTAGATGCTGTGGGGACGAGTACCAGCACTGTCTGTCTGACCCTGTTGTTTGCAGTCCTCTTATGTTTGTATTTTTGTCCATTGTTCAGGAGGTTGGCTTGTTGGGTATCTCTTTGTTGTTTTGTTTTAGCCCAAGCTCCTTTGAGCTCCATTTGGCCGTTCCAGTTTGTAATGGAACTTTGGCAAAACAAAAGAATGAAAATGTTGATTGTTTGCCTTCCTGAAAGGGAATTGGGAAGTGGAGAGAACTGAAGAAAAGTTAAACTCGAATATATGCACTTACAGCCCCTTCTCAGCAAAGTTAAAACTTTGAATTATTTTGTTATTTAAATTGCTTGCTTGTTGTTGTAGGTAGTTTGGGGATGTAATTGGGTGTGTTGGGGTTTTTTTCCTCAGCATCATCCTTGGCAAGATGAGAGGTCTCAAAGGGTAATTCATGTCAGGTTTTTGGTTTTTGTTGGGTTTTGTTTTGTTTTGTTTTAACCTCTCAGTTTGACTTTGTTGGGACACCATAATCAAGTTCTCATAGGAAGAGGCTGTTACGTGGGGAGGGAAGTCGAGGCCTGGCTTTAGGTACTGATCCTCACTTAGATGATGATGATCAGCTATTCTGAGCAATATTTAGCGTCACAAAATTCTGTCATCACAGTGACTAGGGAAAGCCCTTACAGTACATCATAATAGATGTGACTTCAGTTGTGAGTACATCTGGGACTTGGTTTACCCTGAGGAGGATGTAGGGTGACAGTCATCTGTTAGGAGTCAGAATCTAAGTTTGTCAATTTAGGTTAAAGTCAAGTATTTTCTTAGCTCTAGGGTGACATACAGTGGAGTCAATCATGCTGGTTGTTACTGGAGGGTTGGCCGTAAAGACGATGACCTAGGAAGTCACTAGATGGTTTTATCTGCCCCTGTTTTGAATGGGTTGCTACAGGTATTCCCCCACTGGTTAGATTCAGTGTTTAGGAGTGCTTTCTTTGAGCCACAGTTAATATCAAACCCAGTATTACAAGGTCAAACACACATCACAGTCCTTCCTTGATGCTTTTAGCTTTTGGCATCTGTTTGATTCATGTATCTATTCAGTGTGTGTGCTCTTGTTCTATGTTCTTTTTCTAGAAATGTATCTTAAAAGACTTGTTTTATGTAAACATTGCTACCCAAGTATATTACAAATGTTACTGCCAGTTGGCACAGATTTTCAGCCTCCGAAAAACTGGTAGAATATAGAAGGCAACACAGCAGTGGCTCACAAGTTCTTGATCTCTTGAAGACGCCGTTTTACACTTTACTGTTACGTATGTAATACCAGCTTCCTGCTGCAGCCTTTACAGCGATGATTATGGAAATTAATGGTGGTTCTGTATTTTCAGACTTCATTGAACAAAAGTTTTGCCGCTTCTGTAGCAAGGACTAAGGAGGTTTTGCTTTTCTATCTTTCCCACCTCTACCAACTTTTTTCTTCTTCAAACTTAACAGGAGAGTTAAATAGAAGACCCCCTCTGAAACACTTCACTTTGATTTCACCAGTTGTTAACACCCTGCTACATTTTCTTTATCTCTATTTCAGCAAATACCTTGTAAGAAAGAAGACATTCTCTACATGACCATGCTGTGGTTTTGTGCCACCGTCTCATGTCTGCTCCTTATGGTCGAGTCCAAGAGTGTGTGTCATATTCAGTTTCCAGGTCTCAGTTCCTGGCCTTATATTCTTTCATGATGTGGGCAGTTTGTTGAAGACGCCAGGCCAATTGTTTTGTAGGATGTTTCTCAATTTGGATTTGTCTGATGTGTTTCCTTGTGATGAGTCAGATTAAGCTGTGGATTGCATCTTTGAGCAGACCACTTCAAGGCAGAAGGTCCACTGTACACGTGCTCTACCTAACCCAGACCACTCTTGCTTGGAAGGAATTACTGGATGAGATAGAAAAGATAAGGTGTAGGTTTTTAGGCTTGTCATAGTCCATCCCAGAGAAGAACAGGCCTACATGAAGCAGGAGAGAGGGGGCTTGTCTCAGGTAACCTTGTGGTGTGGTCATAAAACTAAATGGGGCGTCCCAGCCCCACAGCTGCGCAGCCGGGCTCTGCTGCCGTTGACCCAAGGCTCCAGTTCCAGCATCGGAATGAAGCTTTCTGTCTTGCAGGTCTTCTTTGTGATCCGTCTTATCGCCGGCCCTGCCGCCAACTCCCTGCCTCCCATTGTTGATCCCGACCCCCTCATCCCCTGCGACCTGATGGATGGGCGGGATGCCTTCCTCACCCTCGCCAGGGACAAGCACCTGGAGTTCTCTTCACTCCGAAGAGCCCAGTGGTCCACCATGTGCATGCTGGTGGAGCTGCACACTCAGAGCCAGGATCGCTTCGTCTACACCTGCAATGAGTGCAAGCACCATGTAGAGACGCGCTGGCACTGCACCGTGTGCGAGGTAGGCCCCGCGGGGGGGACGGGAGCGGCTGCGGGGGCCTCGAGAGGCGACGCAGTCAGAGGTTATACAGGCTGGGGGTGGGTGGGGCCTGGCCTCATTGGAGTGGTCTGGCTGAAGCAGCTTTCTCTAAAAAGGGGCTTTTTTGTAGCCCAAGCGGAATATGTAAAGGCTTTTGAATGACTTCAGCCTTGGAAAGTTGACCTGCACCTGTTTTTCCCCCAGGATTATGATTTGTGTATCACTTGCTATAACACTAAAAACCACGACCACAAGATGGAGAAACTAGGTCTTGGGTTGGATGATGAGAGCAATAGCCAGCAGGCCGCAGCCACCCAGAGCCCGGGAGACTCCCGCCGCCTGAGCATCCAGCGCTGCATCCAGTCTCTGGTCCACGCCTGCCAGTGCCGAAATGCCAACTGCTCCCTGCCCTCCTGCCAGAAGATGAAGCGGGTCGTGCAGCACACCAAGGGCTGCAAGCGGAAGACCAATGGAGGGTGCCCCATCTGCAAGCAGCTCATCGCCC
This sequence comes from Camelus dromedarius, assembly GCF_036321535.1. Taxonomy (NCBI): domain Eukaryota; kingdom Metazoa; phylum Chordata; class Mammalia; order Artiodactyla; family Camelidae; genus Camelus; species Camelus dromedarius. The sequence continues at coordinate 6,650,964 of NC_087446.1, read as the reverse complement.
TCTGCTGCTACCATGCCAAGCACTGCCAGGAGAACAAGTGCCCTGTGCCCTTCTGCCTCAACATCAAGCAGAAGCTTCGGCAACAGCAACTGCAGCACCGGCTCCAGCAGGCCCAGATGCTTCGCCGGAGAATGGCCAGCATGCAGCGGACTGGCGTGGTGGGGCAGCAGCAGGGCCTGCCCTCCCCAACGCCCGCCACTCCCACCACACCGACGGGCCAGCAGCCCACCACCCCGCAGACGCCCCAGCCCCAGCCCCCATCACAGCCCCAGCCCACTCCCCCCAACAGCATGCCGCCCTACTTGCCCAGGACTCAAGCCACTGGCCCTGTGTCCCAGGGTAAGGCAGCAGGACAGGTGACCCCTCCGACCCCTCCTCAGACTGCTCAGCCACCCCTTCCAGGACCTCCACCTGCTGCAGTGGAAATGGCAATGCAGATTCAGAGGGCGGCTGAGACGCAGCGCCAGATGGCCCACGTGCAAATTTTCCAAAGGCCAATTCAGCACCAGATGCCCCAGATGACTCCAATGGCCCCCATGGGCATGAATCCGCCCCCCATGGCCAGAGGGCCCAGCGGGCATCTGGAGCCAGGGATGGGGCCCACAGGGATGCAGCAGCAACCACCGTGGGCCCAAGGAGGGTTGCCTCAACCCCAGCAGCTGCAGCCCGGAATGCCAAGGCCAGCCATGATGTCAGTGTCACAGCATGGGCAGCCCTTGAACATGGCTCCCCAGCCCGGACTGGGCCAGGTCGGTGTGAGCCCTCTCAAACCAGGCACTGTGTCTCAACAAGCCTTACAAAACCTTTTGCGGACTCTCAGGTCTCCCAGCTCTCCCCTACAGCAGCAACAGGTGCTTAGTATCCTTCACGCCAACCCCCAGTTGTTGGCGGCGTTCATCAAGCAGCGGGCTGCCAAGTACGCCAACTCTAACCCGCAGCCCCTCCCGGGACAGCCTGGCATGCCCCAGGGCCAACCGGGGCTGCAGCCACCTACCATGCCAGGCCAGCAGGGCGTCCACTCCAGTCCAGCCATGCAGAACATGAATCCCATGCAGGCGGGCGTCCCGAGGGCCGGCCTGCCCCAGCAGCAACCACAGCAGCAGCTCCAGCCACCGATGGGAGGGATGAGCCCCCAGGCTCAGCAGATGAACATGAATCACAACGCCATGCCTTCACAGTTCCGAGACATCTTGAGACGACAGCAGATGATGCAGCAGCAGCAACAGGGCGCAGGGCCAGGGATCGGCCCCGGGATGGCCAACCACAACCAGTTCCAGCAGCCCCAGGGAGTTGGCTACCCCCCGCAGCAGCAGCAGCAGCAGCAGCAGCAGCGGATGCAGCATCACATGCAGCAGATACAGCAGGGGAACATGGGACAGATGGGCCAGCTCCCGCAGGCCCTGGGCGCAGAGGCAGGAGCCAGTCTGCAGGCCTATCAGCAGCGACTCCTTCAGCAGCAGATGGGATCGCCGGCTCAGCCCAACCCCATGAGCCCCCAGCAGCACATGCTCCCAAGTCAGGCCCAGTCCCCACACCTCCAGGGCCAGCAGATTCCTTCTCTCTCCAACCAAGTGCGTTCTCCTCAGCCTGTCCCTTCTCCGCGGCCGCAGTCCCAGCCCCCCCACTCCAGCCCGTCCCCGAGGATGCAGCCTCAGCCTTCTCCACACCACGTTTCCCCACAGACCAGTTCTCCACATCCTGGACTGGTAGCTGCCCAGGGCAACCCCATGGAACAAGGGCATTTTGCCAGCCCGGACCAGAATTCGATGCTTTCTCAGCTCGCTAGCAACCCAGGCATGGCAAACCTCCATGGTGCAAGCGCCACGGACCTGGGACTTAGCACCGATAACTCAGACTTGAATTCAAACCTCTCACAGAGTACACTAGACATACACTAGAGACACCTTGTAGTATTTTGGGAGCAAAAAAATTATTTTCTCTTAACAAGACTTTTTGTACTGAAAACAATTTTTTTCAATCTTTCTTAGCCTAAAAGACAATTTTCCTTGGAACACATAAGAACTGTGCAGTAGCTGTTTGTGGTTTAAAGCAAACATGCAGGATGAACCTGAGGGACGATAGAGTACAAAGAATATATTTTTGTTATGGCTGGTCACCCCCAGCCTGCTTTTCCCCTTGTGTGTGTGGTTCAGGTGTGCACTGGGAGGAGGCTGAGGTCTGTGAAGCCAACCACACGCTCCTGCCTTGCACCTCCAATAGGTTTTATTATTTTTTTTAAATTAATGAAAATATGTAATATTAATAGTTATTATTTACTGGTGCAGATGGTTGACATTTTTCCCTATTTTCCTCACTTTATGGAAGAGTTAAAAAAGAACATTTCTAAAACCAGAGGACAAAAGGGGTTAATGTTACTTTAAAATTACATTCTATATATATATAAATATATATAAATATATATTAAAATACCAATTTTTTTTCTCTGGGTGCAAAGATGTTCATTCTTTTAAAAATGTAAAAAAAAAAAAAGAAAAAGAAAAAAAATTCCCCTTTCCTCCCCTCAAGTCAACTTTTGTGCTCCAGAAAATTTTCTATTCCGTAAGTCTGAGCGTAAAAACTTCAAGTATTAAAGTAATTTGTACATGTAGAGAGAAAAATGACTTTTTCAAAATATACAGGGGCAGCTGCCAAATTGATGTATTATATATTGTGGTTCTGTTTCTTGAAAGAATTTTTTTCGTTATTTTTACATCTAACAAAGGAAAAAATTAAAAAGAGGGTAAGAAACGATTCCAATGGGATGATTTTAACATGCAAAATGTCCCTGGGGTTTCTTCTTTGCTTGCTTTCTTCCTCTTTACCCTCCCACCCCCCACACACACACACTTTCTGTAAAACTTGAAAATAGAAAGCAAAAACCCTCAACTTGTAAATCATGCAATTAAAGTTGATTACTTATAAATATGAACTTTGGATCACTGTATAGACTGTTAAATTTGATTTCTTATTACCTATTGTTAAATAAACTGTGTGCGACAGACACCTGACTTTGTTTCACTTCTTGACTTCACATCTATCTTGGGAGCATCACTGGAAGTGCTTGATGTGTAGGATTCGGGGGGGAAGTGAAAGCACCCGCTTACTGTCCTTGCTAACTATTACCTAAAGTGATTTTGTGACAAAAATGGATTTTAAGAAATAAATGTTGGTAAATTTGTCCAAAGTTCAGGAGAAAACACAAGAAGTACCAGCTAGATGTCAGTTTTGTCCGTCTGAATTGATAGTAATTAGCCTTCAACAGCCTGATGTAAGCCCTCCTTCTGTGGTCCCCTGTGGATGACCTCCTGGTCTTCCAGTCACCCTTATCCTGCAGGGATAAGACTGAGCACCTCAGAGGGGTCACATCTGCCTAAGTTACAAGTAAGCCCTTGAAAGAGCAGCACTTAGAGCCAGGGCAGCAATACTACATCCCAGTTCTGTTCAAATACTTTGTTACTGCTAACTGCCAACCAAGAAGTCGGCGGGGAAAGAGGCTGTACAAAAGGAAAGGAAAACGTGAAAATAAAACCCAGAAGAGATGGCAGCAAGGAGTCCGGTACTGTGCTGGGTGTGGAAGGATGGGGAGGTTGCCAGTCCTCCGTCCACCCGAATATTTCATCGGCTGTGAGTGAGTGTGAAATGAGGACACTCGGGGAGCTGCGCTGGCATCACTAGGCAGGTCTTCCTTGTTATCGTCATGGAGCTTTACACTGACGATGATCTCTGCTAAGGGCTAAAGAAAAAAGATCTCTTCAAGTAGCTTAATTCAAACTCCTAATTGTTCTCCCACTATTTTACATTGTCTCACCAAAACAACCAGTATCTCGGTGTGAAGTGAACTTGCATAGTCAGCATGAATCAGAGCCCACCCCAGCAGATGTTATCGAGCATCCACCTGCCTCAGGTCAGTGGTCCAGCAAATGTATGCACGCGCAGCACCTACAGTCTGCCAGGCAGGACAGCGAGCATGGACAGGATGCGGCCCTGCCCTCCAGCTAGCCAGCCTGAGATCTAGAAAAGAGGACAGAATGATGCTTAAACAAGATGAAATAAAGGTTAAGTGCTGTAAGCGGGACAGAGGGAGCAGGAGGAATCGTTTCCGGCTGAGAGGAATTGGGAGTTTCTGGAAAGGATAGAATTGAAACTGGAAGAGGGCATAGCTCAGTGCTAGAGCACAAGCATGAGGTCCTGGGTCCAATCCCCAGCACCTCCATTGAAAAAAAAAATTTAAGTCAACCTAATTACCCCCCCTCCTCCTCACCCCAAAAAAGAGTTAGCTAAACTGGATCTTGGAGGGGAAGTGAACCAGGAAAGGTGGAGAGGGGTGAGAAGGAACTCCACCCACAAGAGTGAAGAATCTGATCCTGTTGGGAAACAACTTCAAATCCACTTGGCTGGGACCAGAGAGAACATGTTGAGTGTCTGTCGGAGAAAGTCTCCCATAGTGCTCCCCGTTACCAGGGCCCAGGATTGATTCGAGCTCCTGGATGGGAACACAGAATTTTCACCCATTTCCAAGCAGTAAATTCCCAGCTTTTACAGCTCTAGACTCTGGCTGAAGATAGCTGGGTTGAAGTGTCAACCTCTTCACTGTGATGTTGCAAGGAGAAAGCAGGGGCAGAAATAATTAAATAGGGAGGGGAGAAAAGCTGTCCTTGCCCAAACTAGAGGCAGTTTTAGGAGGGGGAAGATGTGGATTAGTCCACAGGAATACAAGAAGGTTAGTTCACCGTTTGTGTATATTTGAAAATTATCACAGTAAAAAGTTGGGAAGAGCTAAAAGGAGCCACAAGTCTCCAACAAAGTTGTTTCTAAGACATCAATCTAGGAAACGGGCCCAATGGGCACCAGCAGTATCCAGGTGTTACTTTAGTTGCTTAGCTCACTGAATCCTCAAAAATGACAAATGAGAAAGCTGCAGCTCAGATGTATGCGGAAGGTCACACAGCTACCGAGAAAGCCAAACATCTGCTGGATTCCACAGCCTGCTTCTCCGCATCCTTTCTCCCTCACCGTAGAGAAGCCCTCTAATGGCTGCACGTTAATAGGTTTGACACAGGGCCCCATGCCAAGTAAATTCAAAATATAGACTAAAAACTGAAAGGGGGAGAAAAGTAAGGAATCATAAAGATAAGCTCCCCAGGCTTCTCCTTTCCCAACCACAGAACCTCGTCTCCAGAGAGATGGTTTTCCAAAATGTTATGTTCATGATGAGGTCACCATGTTTAAAGAACACACAGGCCAGCATCAAAAAGAATAAAATGCTTAGGAATAAGTTTAACAAAAGACATGCAAGACGTGTACACTGAAAACTACAGAACATCCTTGAAAGAAATTAAAGACCTAAATAAATGAAAAGATATCCTTGCTCATGGATCGGAAGACTAGGGAGGCCTAACATTGCTAAGAAAGTACAGGCAACCTTGTTTACTTGTGCGTCACTTTAAGCACTTTGCCGATACTGCGTTTTTTACAGCTGGAGGTTTGTGGCAACCCTGCACCAAGCAAGTCTATCGGTGCCATTGTTCTAACAGCATTTGCTCACTTACTGTCTCCGTGTCGCATTTTGGTAATTCTCCCAATACTTCAAACCTTTTCATTTTTACTATTATACTTGCTATGGTGACCTGTGATCAGTGATCTTTGATGCTACTATCTTGGAACACCACACAGTGCACCCATGGAAGACTGCAAACATGATCAATAAATGTGTGTAACGTGACTGCTCCACTGGCAAAACAGACATTCCCCTGCCTCTCCCTCTCCTGGGGCCTTCCTGTTCCTCAAGACACAACAATATTGAAATCAGGCCAATTAATAACCCTATGATGGCCTCTAAATGCTCAAATGAAAGGACGAGTTGCATGTCTCACTTTAAATCAACAGCTAGAAATGATTACACTTAGCGAGGAAGGCATGTCAAAAGCTGAGACAGGCTGATCCAAACAGTGAGCCAACTTGTGAATGCAAAGGAAAAGTTTTGGAAGGAAATTAAAAGTGCTCCTCTAATGAATGCACAAATGATAAGAAAGCAAAACATCTTAATTGCTGATAAGAAAAAAGTTTTAGTGATCTGGAAAGCTTAAACCAGCCACAACATTCCCTTAAGCCAAAGCCTAACCCAGAGCAAGGCCCTAACTCTCTTCAGTTCTATGAAGGCTGGGAAAGGGGAGGCAGAAAGGCAGAAGGAAAGTCTGAAGCTGGCAGAGGTTGTTTCGTGAGGCTTAAGGAAAGCAACCACCTCCATAACATAAAAGCACAAACTGACACATCAAGTGCCGATGTAGGGGCTGCGGCAAGTCCTCCAGAAGATCCAGCTCAGATAAGCAATGAAAGTGGCTGCACAAAACAGCTGATTTTCAATGTGGACGACAGTCTTATATTGGAAGATGATGCCATCCAGGACTTTTCATAGCTAAAGAGAAGTCAAAGCTGGGCTTCCAATCTTCAAAGGGAATAATGCAGCTGGTGGCTTGAAGTTGAAGCCAATGCTCATTTACTACTCTGAATATTCTAGGGCCCTTAAGAATTGGGCCAAATCTACTCAGCCTGTGCTCTATAAATGGAACAACAAAGCCTGAATGACAGTAAATCTGTATACAACATGGTTTGCCAAACATTTTAGGCCCACTGTTGAGACCTACTGCTCAGAGAAAAAAGATTCCTTTCAAAATAGTACTGCTCACTGACAGTGCCCTGGCCACCCTAGAGCGCTGGCGGAGACGTACAGGAGACGAACGTTGCTCTCCTGCCGTTCAAACAGCACCCAGTCTGCAGCCCATGGGTCACGGAGTCATTTCGACTTTCAGGTCTTATTTTTAGGAAATACATCTCATAAGGCTATAGCTTCCATACGTTAATGACTCCTCTGATGGATCTAAGCAAAGTAAACTGAAAACCTACTGGAAAGAACTCATCATTCTTTATTCACCATTCACCATTAGCTGCCATTGAGAACATTTGTGATTCATGGGAAGAGGTCAAAATATCGACATAAACAGCCAGTTTGGAAGATGATTCCAACCCTCCTTGTCAATGACTTTGAGGGATTCAGGACTTCAGTGGAGGAAGTACCTGTACCTGCTGTCGAAACAGCAAGAGAATTAAAATCAGAAGTAGAGCCTGAAGATGTGACTGCATTGCTGCAACCTCGTAACACAACTTGAATGACTGAGGAGTTGCTGCTTACGGATGAGAGAAGAAAGTGTTTTCTTGAGATGGAATCTACTCTTGGTGAAGATACTGTGAAAATTGTTGAAATGACAACAAAGGATTTAGAGTTTTACACAAAGCCAGTTGATAAAGTAGCAGCAGGTTTTGAGAAGACTGACTCCAATTTTGAAAGAAATTCTACTGTGGGTAAAATGCTATCAAACAGCATTGCACACTACAGAGAAATCATTTGTGAAAAGAAGTCAACTGGTGTATCAAACTTCACTGTCGTCATATTTTAAGAAATTGCCACAGCCACCCAACCACGCTGATCAGTCAGCAGCCACCGACATCGAGGCAAGACTCTCTACCAGCAAAAAGATTATGACTCACTGCAGGCTCAGATGGTTGGCATTTTTTGGCAATAAAGTATTTTTAAATTAAGATATGTACATTTTTTCAGACATAATGCTATTGTGCACTTAACAGACTACAGCACAGTGTAAACATAATTTACATGCATTAGGAAACAAAGAATTCATGTGACTCACTTTATTGTAACATTTGCTTTATTGCAGTGATCAGAAACCAAACCCTCAGTATCTCGGAGGTATGCCTGTACTGCACCCCAACTGACGTACAGATTCAATGCAATCCCTATCAAAATATCTTCTGGCTTTTTCTTTTTTAGCATAAATTGACATGGTGATCCTAAAATGCATATGGAAATGTAAAGAAGCCAAAACAATCTTGAAAATGAAGTACAAATTTGGAGGACTAACACTTTCCGATTTCAAAACTTAAACTACAAAGATGCAGTAATCAAGACTACAGTAGTGGCATGAGAAGAGACATTTAAATCATTGGAATAGAGAGTCCAGAAATAAACCCATATATTTAAGGTCAATGGATTTTCAATAAGGATGCCAAGGCAACTCAAAGGAGAAAGAAGAGGCTTTTCAACAAATAGTGCTGGGACAACTAGACACCCACATTCAAAAGAATGAAGTTGGACCTCTATATACAGAAATTAACTCAACATAGATCATAGACCTAATGTAAGAGCTAAAAACTATAAAAATCATACAAGAATACATGGGAATAAATCTTCATTACCTTGGATTAGGAAATGGTTAATCTGATATGACACCTAAAGTACAAGCAACACCCTCCCCCCCAAAAAAAACTGGGCTTCATCAAAAGGTATAACTTTTGTTTATCAAAAGGCACTTATCAGAGCGGGAGGGTAAAGCTCAGTGGTAGAGCACATGCTTAGCATGCACGAGGTCCTGGGTTCAATCCCCAGTACCTCCATCAAAAAATAAATAAATAAACTTAATTATCTCCCCCTGACTCACCCCCCAAAAAACCCACAAAACCTCTGGGACACAGCAAAAGCAGTTCTGAGAGGGAAGTTTATAGCAATACAAGCTTACACCTCAGGAAACAAAGAAAAATCTCAAATAAACAACCTAAATTTACATCTAAAGCAACTAGAGAAAGAAGAACAAACAAAACCCAAAGTTAGTAGAAGAAATCATAAAGATTAGAGCAGAAATAAATGAAAGAGACTAAAAAAGCAACAGAAAAGATCAATGAAACTAAAAGCTGGTTCTTTGAAAAGATAAACAAAATTGATAAACTTTTAGTCAGACTCATCAAGAAAACAAGGGAGAGCACCCACATTTATAAAATCAGAAATGAAAAAGGAGAAGTCACAACTGACATCAGAAATACAAGGGATCATAAGAGGCTACTATGAGCAACTACATGCCAACAAAAAGGACAATGTAGAAGAAATGGACAATTTCTTAGAAAGGTACAATTTGCCAAGACTGAACCAGGAAGAAAGAGACAATATGAACAGACCAATTACCAATAATGAAACCGAATCAGTAATTTTAAAACTCCCAACAAACGAAAGTCCAGGACCAGGTGGCTTCACAAGCAAATTCTACCAAACATCTAGAGAAGAGTTAACACCTACCTATCCTTCTAAAACTATTCCAAAAAATTTCAGAGGAAGGAACACTTCCAAACTCATTCTATGAGGCCACCATCACCCTGATACCAAAACCAGACAAAGGTATCACAAAAAAAGAAAATAACAGGCCAGTATCACTTATAAATACAAAAATCCTCAACAAAATATGAGCAAATCGACTCCAACAATGCATTAGAAGGATCATACACCATGATCAGGTGGGATTTATCCCAGGGAGGCAGAGATTTTTCAATATCCACAAATCAATCAAAGTGATACACCTCATTAACAAATTGAAGAATAAAAATCATATGATCATCTCAAAAGATGCAGAAAAAGCTTTTGATAAAATTCAACATCTGTTTATGATAAAAACTCTCCAGAAAGTGGGCATAGAGAGACCAAACCTCAACATAACAAAGGCCATATATGACAAAACCACAGCTAACATCATACTTAATGGGGAAAAGCTGAAAGCATATCAGGAATAAGACAAGGATGCCCACTCTCACCACTTTTATTCAACATACCTTTGGAAGTCCTAGCCACAGCAATTAGAGAAGAAAAAGAAATAAAAGGAATCCAAATCAGAATTGAAGAAGTAAAACTGTCACTGTCTGCAGATGACATGATACTATACGTAGAAAATCCTAAAGATGCTATCAGAAAACGACTAGAGCTCATCAATGAATTTGGAAAAGTTGCAGGATACCAAATTAATATACAGAAATCATTTGTATTTCTATACACTCACAGTGAAACAGCAGAAGGAGAAATTAAGGAAACAATCTCATTCATCACCACATCAAAAAGAATAAAATACTTAGGCATAAACCTACCTAAGGAGGCAAAAGACCTGTACTACGAAAACTATAAGACATTGATGAAAGAAACTGAAGATGACATAGAGGAAAGATATACTGTGTTCTTGGATTGGAATAATTAATATTGTTAAAATGGCCATACTACCCAAGGCAATATACAGATTCAATGCAATCCCTATCAAATTACCAACGACATTTTTCACAGAACTGGAACAAAAATTCTTAAAATTTGCATGGAAACACAAAAGACCCAACAAGCCAAAACAAGCTTGAGAAAGAAGAATGGAGCTGGGGAATCATGCTCCCTGATTTCAAACTGTACTACAAAGCTACCATAATCAAAACAGTATGGTACTGTCACAAAAACAGACACACAGATCAATGGAACAGGATAGAAAATCCAGAAATAAACCCACGCACCCAGCATCACGACAGTATTGTACTGTATATTGCTAGCCCAGGGAAAGATCAAAATTCAAAACTCAAAGTGCAGTTTCTACTGAATATGTATCACTTTTGCACCACTGTAAAGTCAAAAATTATAAATTGGAGGCCATCTGTATGAGAAAACTAAAAACCAATAGCCCTCATCAACATAAATGTAAAAACTCCTAAGCACAATGTTAGCAAATGAAGTCTAGCAATATATAAAAAGGATACTATATCATGATCAAGTGGGGTTTACCCCAAGAACTCAAGGTTGGCTTAGTATTACAAACAGTGAAATTCACCATGTTAACAGAATAAGGGAGATAAACTATATAATCATCTCAATAGACACACATATACATAATAAAATCCTCAGTAAACTAGGAACAGAAGTGAACCTCATAGCCTAAAACAGCATCTATAAAAAAAAAAAAATACAGCTAACACCATATAATGAAAAAGCAAATACTCTCTCCCTAAGCTTAGGAATGAGGCAGGAATCTCCATTCTTACCAATTCTTTTCAACATTATACTGGATGTTCTAGCCAGCAATATAAAGCAAGAAAAAGAAATCAAAGTAAAAATGGTTGGTAAGAAGGAGATAAAACTCTTTCTATTCTCAGTGTCATGATTGGATAAATAAAAAACCCTAAGGAATCTACAAAAAAGCTGCTTAAACTAATAAGTGAATTTCACAAGGTAGCAGGATATAAAAAGTTTACAAAGATCACTTGCACTTTTATATACCAGCCACTAACAGAAAATGAAATTTATAATTTCTAGTCATGAGTCTTTCATCATATATGTGGTTTGCAAATATTTTCTGCCAGTTGATAGCTTGTCTTTTCATCCTAACAGGGTGTTTGTTTTTTTTTTAACAGAGCAAACGTTTTAAATTTGATAAAAGTAAAACACACTAGTTTTTTTCCTTTATGGATCATGCTTTTGGTGTTATGTCTAAGAATTCTTCAACCAAACCCCAGGTCCTGAATATCACCTAAAAGTTTTAAAGTTTCATGTTTTACATTTAAATCTCTGATCCTTTTTGAGTTCATTTTTTTTAAACATTTTTTATTGAGTTATAGTCATTTTACAATGTTATGTCAAATTCCAGTGTAGAGCACAATTTTTCAGTTATACATGAACATATATATATTCATTGTCACATTGTTTTTCGCTGTTAAGTTCATTTTTGTTCAGAGGTTTAGCTTGAGGATTTTTGTGGGGTTTTTTATTTTGTTTTGTTTTTTGCCTATGGATATCCAGTTGCTCCAGCCCCTTTATTAGAAAAACTATCCTTCCTCCGTTGAACTGCTTGTGGACCTTTGTTAAAAATCAGTTGGTCATACTTATGTGGAGCTACTTCTGGGTTCTCTGTTCTGTTTTATTGGTCTATATGTCTATCCATCTGCAAATACCAACACAATCTTGTTTAATGTAGCTGTAAGTCTAGAATCAGGTAGAGTGATTCTTCCAACTTTATTATTCTTTTTCAGAAATTTTTTAGATATTCTAGCTCCTTTGCCTTTCCATATACATTTTAGAATAATCTTGTCTATATTTATCTTAAATATCTTGTGGAATTTTTATAGGAATTATGTTAAACCTTTGTATCAATTGGGAGAGAATTGATATATTTACTATTATATCTTCCAGCCCATGAACACAGAATGTCTATTTATCTAGATCTCCTTTGATTTCTTTCACCACTGTTGTGTAGTTTTCAGCATACAGGTCCTGTATGTGTTTTGTTACATTTACCTCTAAGTATTTCTTTTTATTTTTTTATTGATTGTTACTGACATTATACTTTTAATTTTAATTTCCTTTTTTAAGATTTTTTAAAATTTCAGTCTCACTGATAGTATATAGAAATACAAATGACTTTTTAATGTTCATCTTCTATCCTATAACCTTACTGAACTCACTCAGTTCTAGTAAGTTTTTGTAGCTGCTGATTCCATGGAATTTTCTACATAGACCACCATGTTATCCACAGAAAGAAATGTTTTATTTCTTCCTTTCTGATCCATATCCCTTTTATTTCCTTTTCTTGCCTTACTGTGCTGGCAAGAATTGCCAGTACCATGTTGCCTAGCAGTGGTGAGAGTGGACACTGTTGCCTTCTTTCTAATCTTAAAGGAAAAATATTCAGTATTTCACCATTAAGTATACTAGTTGTAGGTTTTCTGCAGATGTTCTTTATCAAGTTGAAGTCCCTTCTATTTCTGGTTTCCTGAGTTTTTTACCATAAATCGGTGTTGAATTTTGTCAAATGCTTTTTATCTATCAATTGATATGATCATATGATTTTTCTTCTTTCACCTATTAATATCCTAGGTTACACTGATTTATTTTCAAATACTGAACCAGCCTTTCATCTTTGGAGTAAATGTCATTTGGTCATGGTGTATAAGTCTCCTTAAATATTGCTGAATTCTATTTGATAGTATTTTGATAAGGATTCCTGAATCTATATTCATGAGAGATATTGGTCTGTAGTTTCCTTTTTTCCTTTTTTTTTTTTTTTTTGAACTGTCTTTGATTCCGGTATCAAGGTAATACTGGCTTCATAGAATGAGCTGGGGAATGTATCTCCTCTTCTATTTTCTGAGGTTGTGTAGAATTAACGGTAATTCCTTAAACATTTGTTAAAACTTTCCAATGAAACTATCTGGGCCTGGAGATTTATTAGGAGTTTTAAAATTATGAATTCAAATTCTTTAATAGTTATGGGGCTATTCAAATTACTTATTAATATTTTATGAGATAAAGGAAATTTGTACTTTGTGAGGAATTGGTTCATTTCACCTATGTTGTCAAATCTGTGTGTACTGAGCTGTCTGTAGTATTCTATTACTATCACTTCAGAGTCTGCCTATCTCATTCCTGATTTTAGTAGTGAGGTCCGTCAATTTTGTTGATCTTTTCAAAGAACCAGCTTTTTGCTTCAATAATTTTTCCTATTCTTTTTCTGTTTTCAATTTCATTGATTTCTGTTCTTATTTTTATTATTTCTTTGGGTTTGTTGTTTATCTTTTTCTAATTTTCTGAGGTGGAAGCATAGTGTTTTTGTTTTTGTTTTTGTTTTTAATGGAGGTACTGGGGACTAAACCCAGGACCTTGTGCATGCTAAGCATGCACTCTACCATTTGAGCTACACCCTCCCCCAGGAGCATAGATTACTGATTTGAGACTTTTTCTCTTTTCCAATGTGAACAGTTAGTGCAATAAATTTCCCTCTCTATTCTACTTTAGCTGCACCCTACAAATTTTGATATGTTGTATTTCATTTATATTCAGTTAAAATTTTTTTCTTTAATTTCCCTTGGGACTTCATCTTTGACCCATGGATTATTTATAAGTGTGCTATTTAATTTCCAAATGTTTGGAGATTTCCTTAGTATCTTTCTATTGCTGATTTCCAGTTTGATTCCACTGATTCCAGTAGTCAGAAAGCATACTCCATATGATTTCAATAATTTCAAATTTGTTGAGATTTGCTTAACGGCTCTAGATATAATCTATTATAGTATACGTTCCATGGGCACTTGAAAAAGAATGTGTATTCTGTGTTGTTGGGTAGATTGTCCGTCAGATCCTGTTGGTTGATGGTGTTACTGAGTTCTACATCTCTGCTGATTTTATGTCTAGTTGTTTGTCAACTGGTGTTGAGGTCTCCAAGTATAACTGTGGAGATGTCTACTTCTACTTTCAGGTCTATCAGTTTTGCTTCACGTATTTTGCAGCTCTGTCGTATGGTGCACATACATTTAGGATTCAATGTCTTCTTGGTGTATTGACCCTTTTATCATTATACAATATCCCTCTCTGTCCCTGACAATTTCCTTTGTTCTAACGTCTACTTTATCTACTATAAATATAGCTACTCCTGCTTTCTTTTTATTAATGCTTGCATGTATATCTTTCCTATTATATTTACTTTCAACCTACAATTATTATATTTAATATCATTATGTTATATTTGAAGGGAATTTCTTATAAACAGCATATAATTGGGTCATGTTTTTAAATCCTTCTGCCAGTCTCTGTTTTTTAATTGGTACATTTGGATGATTTCCATTTAATGTAATTATTGGTATATTAAGCCCTAAATCTGTCGTTTTGTTTTTTTTTTTTAGTTGCGGTATAGTCAGTTACAATGTGTCCATTTCTGGTATACAGCATAATATACCAGTCATACATACATATATATATACATATATTTGTTTTCATATTCTTTTTCATTAAAGGTTATTACAAGATATTGAATATATTTCCCTGTGCTATACAGAAATTTATCTATTTTTGTCATTTTGGTTTTGGTTTTCTGTTTGTAGTCTCTGCTTTTCATTTGTTTTCTTTTTCCTGCCTTACTGTGAGTTACCTGAACACTTTCATTTTGATTTATCTATAGTGTCTTTTAGTGCATTCACTTGTATAGCTTTTAGAGTTTACTCTAGCTATTACAATTTATACATATACAATATATTACATACACTTACCCTAAACAGTTGTCCACACAAAGAACTGCATATACATGCTCCCAGCAGCTTTATTCATAACCCCTCAAACTGGAAACAACCTAAATGTCTGTCACCAGGTGAATGGACACCCAACCAATGGAATACTGCTCAGCAAGAGAAAGAATCTAAGCCACACAACAACAAGGCTGAATCTCAAAAAAACTTGATGCTGAGGGAAAAAAGCCAGATATAAAAGTATATACTGTATTTCATTTATGTGGAGTTCTAGAAAAGGTAGAGCTAATCTATTAGTAGCAAAAATCAGAATGGTGGTTGCCTAGGGCCAAAGAGTGGAGTGGGGACTGACTGCAAAGTTAACTATCAGGGAACTCTTTGGGACGGTGGAAATGTTTGAGTTTTTGTTTGTGGTGGGTACCTATTGAACTGAATGCTTAAAATAGATGCATTTTATTATCTATGCATCATATTGAAATAAAGTTGATTTTTAAAAATTTAATTGACCTTTTTTCTTACTTTTCTGGATTTTTCTTCAAGATGTATTCTGCTGCCCACTCCTTCCTTCTAAAACATACTCTTTCTTTAACTTCCCTAAACCATCTCTCTTGATTTTCCTCCTCCTTCTCCAACCACCCTCCTTAAACTCTTTCCAGACAGGTTTCACAATTTTGGCCAATTTCTTGAGTATTGGTGCTTCTCAGATTTCTGCAGTTCTCTCAACACACTCTCCTGGTTGACCTCCTTCACTTCCGGAGTCTTACCTAATAACCTCTGTCTTGGGCCCAGATCTGTCCCCTAAGCCTCAGGTCCACGCTTTTCCCAAAGACAAGGGAAACAGCTCCACCTCAGATATACTATAGGTACCTCCAACTCCACATGCCTGTACTGGGCTCATCACCCACTCCCTAAACAAGTCTTAAGGCCCCTTTAATGACCACAGACCTCCAGTTGCTCCAGTAAGAAACCAGGAAGTCTTCCTAGATTCCTCCCACCTATTTGTTCCCCATCCACTGTTAAGTCTCGTCTATTCTATCTCCTGAGTCACTGATGAATTTGTCCCCTCTGTCCATCCCCACAGGCCCGGAAAGGCCCTCAGAAATTCTCTTTCCTAGTCTTCTGCTGTAACTTCCAAACTAGTCTCCCAATCTCCAGCCTTTCTCCCTCCAACACACATTCCTAAGCACAGTGTGGGTCTGGACAAAGAACAGACACACAGGTCAAAAGAATCAAAGAGAGAGTCCAGGAAAAGGCCCAGAAAAATACAGTCAATTGATTTTTTCATGAAGGGTAATTCAGTAGAGAAAGTATAGTCTTTTCAGCAAATTGTACTGAAACATCTGGACACCCATATGCAAACAACAACCACCACCACTTCAACCTATACCTCATATCAACTACAAAAATTAACTCAAAATGGATGATAGACTTAAATGTAAAACATAAAACTATAAGACAGAGGAAAACATAGGAGGAAATCTTCATGACTTTGGGTTAGGCAAAGAATTCTTAGATACAGCTCTATAAGCAGGACTTAAAAATGAAAAATTGGACTTTATCAAGATTTAAAACTTGTTTTGCAAAAAGAATGAAATAAGCCATAGACTTGGAGAAAGTATCTGTAAATCACGTATATAACAAAAACTGGTATTCACAAAGCCAAACACACACAGCACAAGCTAAAATAAGTGAGACTACATCAAACTAAAAAGCTTCTTCTGCACAGCAAAGGAAATCATCAACAAAATGAAAAAGCAACCTACCAAATGGAGAAAATATTTGCAAATCATATATCTAATAAAGGATTAATGTCCAAAATATATAAAGAACTCATACAACCCAATAGCAAAACCAAAAAACAATCTGATTAAAAAAGGGGCAGAAGACCTAAACAGACATTTTTCCAAAGACATACCAATGGTCAACAGGTACATGAAAATGTGCTCAGCGCCATTAACCGTCAGGGAAGTGCCAATCAAAACCACAGTGAGATACCATCTCACATGTGCTAGAATGGCTATCATCAAAAAGACCATAAATAACAAACATTGGCAAGAATGTGGAGAAAAGGGAACCCTTATGCGCCACTGATGAGAATATAAATTTGGTACAGCCAGTATGGAAAACAATATAGAAGTTCCTCAAAAAACTAAAACTAGAACTACCATATGATCTAGCAAGTCTACTTCTCAGTGGTTATCTGAAAGACTAAACCCTAACTCAAAAAGATACCTGCACCCCCATGTTCATTGCAGCATTATTTACAACAGTCAAGACACATTAACAACCAGTGTCCATTCATGGATGGATGAATGAATAAAGAATATGCGTTATATACATACAACTCAGTATTATTTAGCCATAAAAAAAAGACAATCCTGCCACTTGTGACAATATGGATGGACCCTGAGAGCATTATCCCAAGTGAAATAAGTCAGACAAAGTTAATTACATTATGATCTCACTTATATATGGAATCTAAAACAAACAAGCAAAACACTCATAAATATAGATAACGGACTGGTGGTTGCCAGAGGTGGGGGTGTGGGGGATGGGTGAAAGCGGTGAAAAGGTTCAAACTTCCAGTTATAAAATAAGTAAGTCACGGGGGTTATAATGTACAGTATGGTGACAACAGTTAATAATACTGTGCTGTATATTTGAAAGTTGCTAACAGAACAGATCTTAAAAGTTCTCATCACAAGAAAAAATGTGTAACTGTGTGTGGTGATCCATATTAACCAGACTTACTGTGGTGATTATTTCACAATATATACATTATATGGAATCATTATGTTATGTACCTGAAATTAATATAATGTTATATGTCAATTACATTGCAATAAAAATAAACCCTGATTCCAGAATAGAGAAAGGACTTCTACCTCAAAACTGTATAAAACAGAGGACAGTATGGAGGTTCCTTAAAAAATTAAAAATAGACTTACTATATGATCCAACAATCTCATCCTGGGCATATACCCAGAGAAAACTATAATTTGAAAAGACACATGCACCCCAATGTTCATAGCAGCACTATTTACAATAGCCAAGACATGGAAGCAACCTAGATGTCCATCCACAGATGAATGGATAAAGAAGATGTGGAGTGTGTGTATGTGTATGTATGTACACACACACACACACACACACACACACACACAATGGACTATTACTCAGCCATAAAAAATAATGAAATAATGTCATTCGCAGAAACGTGAATGGACCTAAAGATTATCAAATTGAGTGAAGTAAGTCAGACAGAGAAAGACAAATATTATATGATATCTCTTATATGTGGAACCTAAAAAATTATACAAAGTCTACTTACAAACCAAAAATAGATTCATGGACACAGAAAACAAACTGTAGTTACCAAAGGGGAAAGGAGGGGAGGGATAAGTTAGATAAATTAGGGATTGGGGATTAACAGACACACGTTACTATATATAAAACAGATAAACAACAAGGACCTACCATACAGCATAGGAAACTATATTCAATTTCTTGTAATAATATACAATGGAAAAAGATCTTAAAAGAATATATATGTATGTATATACATAACTGAATCACTTTGTTGTTCACCTGAAACTAACACTGTTAATCAACTACACTTCAATTTAAAAAAAAAACCTGAACAAAACAAAGCAAACAATGCGATTGTTCAAAATGCATAAAAGATCTGGAAACCTCACTAAAAAAGACAAATGGCAAATAAGCATAAGAAGAGACTCAACATCACCAGACACTAGGAAACGCAAATTAAAACCACGAGATAATCACTACACACCCAGGAGAATGGAGGGGAAAAAACTGACAATTCTGAGTGCTGGTGAGAATGTGTAACGATTGGAACCTTCATACACTAAGAATGCAAAATGTACAACCACTATGAAAAAGTTTGGCAAGTTTCTTATAAAGCTAAACATACACTTACCTTATAACTCAGCAATCCTGCTTCTTGATATTTACCCTGGAGAGATGAAAACTTATGTTCACACAAAAACCTATACAAGAATGTGCGCTGCAGCATTATTCATAATCACCAAAAACTAGAAACTGGAATTAGTGTACTTTTTTCTCTCTCAAATATGTTTAAGTTTGGCAAAATACGCATGACATAAAATTAAACATCTTAACGACTTCTACGTAAACAGTTCAGTAGATACATTCACATTGTTGTGCAACCAACATCCAGAACATGTTTCATCTAGCAAATCTGAAACTTTTAGTTTTTGGGGAACTGCCATACCGTTTTCGACAATGGCTGCACCACTTCACATGCCCAGTAGCAGTGCAAAAGTGTTCAAATTTCTCGATATCCTCACCAACACATGTTTTCTGCTGTGGTTCTGATTTGCACTTCCCTAATGATTGGTGTTGAGCACCCTTTCATGTGCTTGTTGGCTATTTGTAGATCTTCTTTGGAGAAATACCTATTTAAGTTCTCTGCCCATTTTTTTAATCAGGTTATTGGGGGTTTGGGGTTGAGTTGTACGAGTTCTTTATATATTTCGAATATTAACCCCTTATCAGATACGTGATTTGAAACTATTTTCTCCCATTCTGCAGGTTGCCTTTTCACTCTGTTGATTGCTTCCTTTGATGAACAGAAATCTTTAATTTTGATGTAGTCCAGATTATGGATTTCTACTTTTGTTGCCTGTGCTTTTGGTCCAAGAAATCATTGCCAAGTTCAATGGCATGAAGTTTTTCTCTGATGTTTTCTTCTAAGAGTTTTATAGTCTTAATTGTTAGGTCTTTCAAATTAGATCACTTGGGAATTTATAGTTAGATCTTTGAGGTCTCTTAGGTCTTTGCTTCACTCTGAGTTAAATTTTGTACGTGATGTAAAGGTAAGGGTCCAACTTCATGTTTTTGTATATAGCTAACCAATTTTCCCAGCACTATTTGTTGAAAAGACTCCTTCCCCCACAAAATGGTCTCAGCATCCTTGTTGCAAGTCATTTGATCATACATGCAAGGGTTTATTTCTGGACTCTATTCTGTTGGGGAGTTAGTGTCTAATGGGTACAGAGTTTTAGTTTGGGAAGGTGAAAAAGCTCTGGAGATAGATGGAAACAATAGCTGTACAACAATGTGAATGTACTTAATGGCACAGAACTCTATACTTTAAAATGGTAAATTTTATGTTATATGTTTTTTACCACAATTTAAAAAAAATTTTAATGAAATAAAGACATTTTCAGAGAAGCAAAAGCAGGGATAATTTGTAACCAGCAGACACTTATTATTCTAAGAAATGAGAAAGGAAATTCTTCAGACTGGAAGGAGAAATGAAAATTCAGATCTACGGAAAGGAAAGAATCACACCAAAAATGGCAAATATGTGGGTAAATATAAAATACTATTGTTCTTTTTTTTCTTAAATTTTTAAAAAAGTCAATTGGCTTTTTAAACTAAAAATAACAGCGTATTGTGAAATTTATATCATTTATAGAAGTAAAATAAATGACAACAGTACAAAGGACAATAGAGGTATAGACACAATGATATTGTTGTAAAGAGTTTCATTAAATATGAGCCAGTTGTGATAAATTAAGGACAGATATGTAATCCCTAAAGTAACCACATGAAAAACGACCAAAGAACTGGCTAAAAGTCACCAGAAGAAAAATAATGAATTACTTTAAAATGTTCAATTAACCGAAACAATACAGGAAAGGCAAAATAAAGGAACAAAAAGCAGAGAGGGACAAAGAGAAAACAAATATCTAGATGTCAGACTAAAATACAATCAGTAATTACATTACAGGGAAGTGGAATAAACATCCAATAAAATTGATAAATCTCTGATTAATTAGAGAGAGAAAACAAATCACCAACATCAGGAATAAGAGAGGACATCCCTACAAAACCTACAGAATAATAAGATAAAATTATGAATAACTTTATGCCAATATATTTAACAACTTAAATGAAATGGACAAACTTCTTGAAAATGCAATTTACTAAAATACAAGAAAATATAAAAATATATAAGTAGTCCATCATCTATAATAAAGAAACTGAATTCATAATTAACAAACTTCCCACTAGAAAACTCCAGGCCCAGATGGCTTCAGTGGTGAATTACACCAAATATTTAAGATATAACACCAGTCTTACACAAATTCCTTCAAAAGGAGAGAAGGGAATACTTCTCAGCTTGTTTTATGTGACCAGCATAATTCTAATATCAAAACCTGACACTATGTAAGAAGAAAACTGCAGATAATACCATTCATGAACACAGACAAAAAATTAGTAAATTAAAAAATATAAATTATTAGTGAGTTTTAGTTGAATCAGCAATGTATAAAAATGATAATCATATCCATGTGGAATTTATACCAGTTATTTAAAGTTGGTTCAACTTTGCAAACTTAGGGTAGGCAAAAATTTCTTAGAACACAAAAAGCATTGATCATAAAAGAAAAATTGAATAAACTAGACTTCAATCAAAATAAAAATTTTATGCCCATCAAAAAAAAAAGGTTAAGTCTTAGATTGGGAGAAAATACTCACAATACATGCATATGACAAGGGACTTACATTCATATTACATTTTAAAAATTCATATAACTCAATAATAAAAAAAGACAACCCAATTTATAAAAATGGGCAAAAGACTTGGACACTTTACAAATGAAGGTATACAAATGGTCAAAAAACACATTAAAAGATACTCAACACCGTTAGTAATTCTGAAAATGCAAATTAAAACCACTACGAGATTCCTCTACCTGCCCAGTAGAATGGCCAACAGTAAAAGGACTGACAAGACCAAGTATTGTCAAGGACGTGGAACAGCAGGAACTCTCACCCCGAGCTGGGGGAACTGGAAATGCTGTAATCACTTCGGCAGTTTCCTACTTTCCACACCACTCAGCACACCCACTTCCAGATATTCACCCAAGAGAAAGAGAAACCTCTGTCCACACAAAGCCCTTCATGTGAATGTGGATAGCTTTATCACAATAGCCAAATTGTGGAAATAGCCCAACAAATGGTGACTGTATAACCAGTCTGTGATCCACGCATACGGTGCGTCATTACTCAGCAATCAAAAGGAACAAAGCACTGATACACATGACATGGCTGAATCTCAAAAGCATTATGCTGAAAGAAGCCAGATGCAAAAGACTTAACACTGTATGAAATGCCATAACATAGGGACAGAAAGATGATAGTGATTTCCACAGAGGAGCTTTGGGGGGTGATGGAAATGATTCTGGTGGTGGTTATACAACTGTATACATCTGTCAAAACCCATTGAACTATAGATTTTAAATGGATGAACTTTACTATGTATAAATTATACCTCAATAAAGTTGATTTCTTTAATGCTACATGAGACACCAGTTCATATCCACCAGAAAGGCTAAAATGAAAACACTAACAACAATACCAAATGTTAGCAAGGATATAAAGCAACTGAAACTCTCATACAAAGCTGGTAGACAGTAGAACAGTAAAACCATCTTAGAAGAAGATTTGGCCATTTCTTATAAAGTTAATCATATGCTTTCCTTATGACCCAGTAATTCTAACTCCGGTATTTATTCAAGTAAATGAAAACATGAGTCCACAAAAAGAATGTTTGCAGCAGCTTTCTTCACAGTAGCCAAAAACTGGGAACAATTCAATTGTCCATCAACGGGTGAATGGGTAAACAAATTGGTACAATGAAATACTACACAACAATAAAAATGAATGATGTACTGATACTTCCACGAATATGGCTAAAACTGAAAAACATTATGCTGTATGAAAGAAAACTCAAAAGAGTACATTCTTCATGATTCTATTTACATGAAGTTCTGGAACAGGTAAAACTAACTGATGATTATAGAAATCATTACAGTGGTTGCCTGTAGAGTGCGGAGTAGGGATATTATATATAAATTATACCTCAAGTACGAAATTTGCAGATTCTAACTACTATTTATAAAATAGATACATAATAAGCTCCTTCTGTATAGCTCAGGGAACTATATTCAATATCCTGTAGTAAACTATAATGAAAAAGAACACAGAAATGGATATACATATGTGTATGTATGACTGAAACATGATGCTGTACACCAGAAATTGACACAATATTGTAAACTGACTATACTTCAATTAAAAAATTTTTTAATAAATTATACTTCAGTTTTTTTAAAAAAGCTTGAAGAGGGACTAAGTATACAAAAGGCATGTCATCAGATCCTGTACACTTGCAATGCGGGTGGGAGGAGATTTGACTTTTAGCTTACGAGCCCAAGAAGCAACGAACAGAAAATAATCAGTCAACTCTGTAGCCAAAAGAGTGAAAAAAATCAGCTCTTCAGACTTTAAGAGTAGTTCTAGGTTTATAGCAAAATTGAGAGGGAGGTGTAGCAATTTCCTATACACCCTTTGCTACTACACATGCATAGCTTTCCCCATCATCAACATCCCTGACCAGAGTGGTATACTTGGCTCCACTTTGGGTTTCTGTTTTTTGTTTTTTTAATGGAAGTACTGGGGATTGAACCCAGGACCTCATGCTCGCTAAGCACGCACTCTACCACTGAGCTATACCCTACCTCAGAGTGGTACATTCGTTATAACCAACGAATCTACATCGATACATTGTCACTTGAAGTTCATAGTTTACATGAAAGTTCACTCTAGGTGTTGTACATTCTATGAGTTTGGACAAATGTATAATGACACGTATCCACCATTTCCATGTCATACAGTGTTTTCACTGCCCTAAAAACCCCCCATGCTCTGTCTGCTCATCCCTCCCTCCCCACAACCCCTGACAACCACTGATATTTTTATTGTCTCCATAGTTTTGCCTTTTCCAGAATGTCATATAGGTGGAATCATACTGTAACTAGCCTTTTCAGATTGGTATCTTTCACTGGGTAAAATGCATTTAAGGTTCCTCCATGTCTTTTCATGGCTTGATAGCGCATTTATTTTTAGCACTGAATGGTATTCCATTGTCTGGAGATACCAGTTTTTATTTATTCATTCACCTACTGAATGACATCTTGGTTGCTTCCAAGTTAAGGCAATTATGAATTAAGCTGCTATAAACATTGTGTTTAGGTTTTTGTGTGAACATAAGTTTTCAGCTCCTTTGGATAAATACCAAGGAGCTAAACTGGCAGATCATATGGTAAGATTATGCTTAGTTTGATGAGAAATCACCAATCTGTCTTCCAAAGTGGCTACACCATTTTGCATTCCTATCAGCAAAGTTCCTGTTGCTCTACATCCTCGTAAGCATTTGGTGTCATCAGGGTCCCAGAGTTTGGCCATTCTAATAGTGTGTAGTACTATCTTACTGTCATACTAATTTGCATTTTCCAGGTCACACAAGATGTGGAACATCTTTTCATATGCTTATCTACGATCTGTATATGTTCTTTGGAGAAGTGTCTGTTAAGATCTTCAGCTCATTTTACCATCGAGATGTGTCCTTATTATTGCATTTTAAGAGTTCTTTGTACATTTTGGATAACAATCTTTTATCAAATATGTCTTTTGCAAATATTTTCTCCCAGTCTCTGGCTTGTCTTTTCATTCTCTTGACAATATTTTTGCAGAGCAGAAATTTTTAATTTTAATGAAGCCCAGCTAATCAGTTCTTTCTTTCAAGGATCGTGGCTTTGGTGCTATCTAAAACGTCATTGCCAAAAACCAAGGTCACCTAGATTTTCTCTTATGTTATCTTCTATACATAGTTTTGTATAGAATACAGTTTTGTGTTTTACATTTAGGTATATGATCCATTTTGAGCTAATTTTTGCAAAGGGTGTATGCTCCTGCCTAGATTCATTCTTTTGTATGTCAACGTCCAGGTTGTTCCAGCACCATTGTATTGCCTTTGCTCCTTGGTCAAACGTCAGTTGACTATTTGGATACGGGTCTATTTCTGGGCTCTCCATTCTGTTTCATTGCTCTGTCTATTCTGTCACCAGCACTATACTGTCTTGATTACTGTAGCTTTATACAGAGTTCGTTAGATTATACTCTCTTTTAAAAAACCAGAGTTGTGGAGGTTGGTTGGAGGTGGATTAAGACCAAGGCTGCCTCTGTCTATTTTCCTCAGTGCTCAGTTTTAAGCATCTGAAGGCAAAGGCCTTTTAACAATCTACCAATCACCTTTCTTACTGGTCATGCTGGAATTTCCACCAGATGTTTTTTTCATAAGTAACACCTAACCGGTCCAAGTGTCAGATCAGTGTAGTCACATTAATCAATATTGAGATTTATAAATGTTAGCTACTAAATATAAAAATCGATTTTTAAAAAGTTTAAAAATATTGAGTGTATTTATCACAGGAAACTAGTGACATTTTCAGATTTACTTGTCATCGGTGGAAGAATATGCTCTTACAATTCAATCTGTTACGTAAGACCCACACTTCTACTTTGTACCACCCTTTCTGAGATGCCAGGATTGTATTAAAGGAATTACTACTGTTGGTGTCCCCACAGTACCACATCATATTTAGAAAGAGAGGCTACAACATCACCATGGATTCATAAATGCTTATCTCCTGTCCTGCAGGAGGGAGTGGGCAATTTTTTTTTTTAAGTCGACTAAGTCACCTTGCTAGTTGACTTCAAGGTGACCAGCTGAAGTGAGCAAAAAGCATGGTGGGTTTTCATGAAGATTTAAAAAATACTCAGAGGCACCTGGCATAAGTAACTGTTCATTAAATATTCACAGACTCAACCTGGATCAATCAACAATGTGAAAAGTGTGGTTTAGTGAAGTTTTTTGGCACCAACAGGCCTGGTTTACTTAACTTTCCTAAGCTTCACTCTCCTCATTTCTAAAATAAAAACCCCTCCTGCCTTTTAAGTTTATGAAGAAAAACAAGATTACAAGGTTATAAACAAGGTTACAAGTGATAACATTTAGCCCAGAAAATACCTAGCACACATCACAGACATTACAAAGCACTTGCCCCTCTTCCCTTTCACAGGTTGATGGGGGGCTAAAAAAAAATAGCATCTCTCAGACTATCTGTCAGTGTTTGTGGTCTTGGACTGCCACCTGTGTAGACCTCGCTGCAGGCATTAGTAAATACACCCCTCAAAAATGAGCAGTGGATGAGCACCTGCCAATTAACTGTACACTTAGAAATGTCATCACCAAATTAACTGCCATTATTCTGCAAATAAACAATTTCAGTCCCTTTAACTGGTATTTCAAATCCCTACTTACATTTCTCATGTTCCTTCCAATAATTTGCTAGGAGGTGAACCTGTCAATAGGAAGGACAAAAATTATTATTTATCATGGATGCCCTCAAAATAATTACTTAGAAAACCCAAAATACTTAGTTGGAATTTTCAGAATTCAATCAACCTTCTATCCAACTACCTCCCAGTTTCAACTTCACCTAAAGGACTCCTCATAGTTGGACCAGCCCAAATCAGTAAACATTTAAAAAGTAATAATAGTTAAAACGCTGTGTCCTGGTGATCCGAGTTGCTGGGACACAGTTGCTGGGAGTTGGGAAGGGACAAGCAGATCCAGCACAAGTATTGCTTTAAACTAGCAGCTAAGAGTATGTCTGAGTTTCAGAGCTTTATGCTCATCCAAAGCAGTTATCCTAAAAATCTTTGATTTATTCAACATTAATGCCCTGCCACCGCTCCCTGATTTTATTAAATTCTCTAGGACAGTTTCTTCGTCTGTAAGGGGAAGCTAATAAAAACGCTTCCTCGGTGGGTTGTGAGGCATTATCTATGATAACGTATTTGAAAGTGCTTTACACTTTGCAAAGCACTACTTACATATGAGTTATTAGTTTTCCTAAGTCCAGCCATTTTTACGTCGGAGGAAAGGGTGGCCTATGAAGAGCAAACGTCTTCTCGAGGTTTTACAGCGAACCGGGCAGAGCTCGCTCAGTCATCCACCCTTCACACCCTTCCCAATCTTCAAAGCCTGGTTCGGGTCCACGTTTTCCTCAGCCTAGCGCAGTGGCCAAGAGCCAAACGGCCCAGGTTCGTATCCCAGCTCTGCCTCTTTCACAATCCGAGGACACATGCTGTGCCTTGTGTGCCTCAGCTGCCACCGCGAGAAGGAAGGGGTGGTGACCGCGCCCGGCCAGCCTGGGTGCTTAATGGCAGTTAACCTCTGTCAGCCCAGGGATCGCTCCCCTCCATGTTTCCTCCCCGTGCTGGGGTTGCAGTCAAGGCCGGGATACTCTGAGGGCTCGCTGCGTGCCAGGCACTGCTAGTTGCTCTGGCGGAGCGCAGCCCCCCTCGTCAGCCCAAGACAAGGTTGGGGGTGGGGGGGTCGCGCCACCCCGGGCGGGCATCCTAGCTCAGGCAGCGCTCAGCTCAGTATTCTCCCCTCTCGCTGTCCGCGACGCCCCCAGCGCTCCCTCCCTATACAGTGGTCACTAACACCCCGCCCCAAACTGGACCCCGCTGTCCAGAAGGCCAGGTAAGCCCGCGCCCCTGCTCCTCGCTCCGGTCGGCCTCCCACAGCAGGAGCTGCGGCCTTCCAGCTGGCGGGCGGGGGAGGGGTGGGCGGAGGCGCGGGGAGCGCGCGCCGAGGGGCGGGCCGCGGGGCGGGGCGACCGGCGGTTGGCGCTCGGAACCGGCGCGCTCCGCCCGGCCACGTGACCCACGAGCGCCGGGGCTCGCCCCGCCCCCCGGCCCTCCGGGGATGGGGGCGGGGCAGGCATTAAGATCTCTACCCTCGCCTGGCATCCCCACCCCTTACCAGGTGAGAGCCAGGGTTGAGACTTACTTGTTATCACCCAATTTTGTAGTTGAGGCCAGCTGAGGCCTGCCCAGAGTCATGGGTGGTAGGTCGGGTGTCGAGGCCGGGAAGTTTTGGTCTCCTTTCCTTTGGATTTTGTTGGAACCGAAGCTCTATGAAGGCAGGAATTGTGCTGTTCTCTTGGTCACTGTTGTGCCCAGAGCACAGTGGGCACGCACTAAATCATTTGAATGAATAACTCTTACCCCGGCCCTCCTCTAACTCTCTAACCTCAACGTGAGTCAGCCTGCCCTCTCCCCCAAGATCTTCTAAAATAGTTGGGGGAAAGCCCGACAGGGTTTATAGGAGATGGAAAAAAGGAGCATCCAGCCTGCATATCACTGGTGCAGAGGAGTTAATCCAATTCATGGGATAGGTTGAGAGAGACCAGCTAGGCTTCAGTGGAGTCCAGCGGAGGGATGATGGTGGTCTGGATTTAAGGGGTAGCAGGTAGGGATAGAAAGACGGGGAAATACTCGAGGTGGGTTTTGGAAAATTAAAGGGATTTGCTGATGGATTGAAAGTAGCGGGGAATCAAGAAGAATTTCCTGAGCAGCTGATGCTGCTGGGTACTGAAATGGGGAAAGCTCTAAGAGAAACAGGTTTGGGGTAAAGGAATGAAATGTTCGGTTTTGCGGTTTATGATGTAATGTCAGTTATCTCTACAGATGGATATATGAATCCGCAGCTCAGAGGACAAACACATGGGCTGAAGATGTGAATCTGGGGCTTTATAAGTAGTATTTACAGCAGTAAGAATGAAAGACATCGCTTATGGGGAGCAATAAAGAGAAAAGAAGCAGGTCCAGGACAGAGCCCTGGAGAACGCCAGTACTTAAGTTCAGGTAGAAGAGGAAGGTCCTGTGAAGGAGAGAGGATTGGCCAGAGAGGCAGAAGGAAAACCAAGAGGGACCCAGAAAGGACTGTTTCAGGAAGCACGGAGTCATTGTTATGTCAGATGCCACTGAGAGAAGAGGGGTGTGGCTGGTTTTAATCAGAGAAGCTGTACTTGAAATTGACAGAGCAGTTTTGGTGGAGTGTGGGGACAGATGGAGAAGTAGAAGCAGAGGTAGTGTGTGCAGACAGTCCTTTCAAGAGACTGGGGTAGGGAGGAATAGCACAATGGCAGGGGGCTGAGGGGGTGGGCTCAAGGACTTATTTGTACAGAACGGGTGATATAAGAGCACATTTGTGCTGCTACTGGGAATGATCCAATAGACAGCAAGAGAGCAATGATCCCAGAGAGAAAGAGGGGCAGTGACTTACCGAGGGAAGGCTTCAAAAAGAGGGGCGCCTACGAGGTCTGTGTGTAAACGCGTGGCTCAGACCAGCTAATGCTACAACATCAGCCCTGGGACCAGGAGCTCTGCAGCCGAAGGAACTGCCACACTGTTCCAGGGTAGGCACTGTTGCTTAGCAACCTGTGTTTAATAAGATGTTTCAACTGAATTCCTAATCAATGGCCATTTCTACTTACGCTAACAGTTCCTGTCACTGGGGTCTTATCTCTGCTTCCTTCCAACTCCCAAAGGCTGGTACTTCTGTTTCTTTTGTTGAACTGCCGTGAAACTGAAAAGCTCAGGTTTCTACTTTCTTGTACTATTGATGATATATGCATTGAGATGTGAAAAACAATACATCACAGAGAAGATGGATTTAGGGGTTATGATTCTATCTTAAAGGGAGGTGATCAAAAATTTCAGGATTTAGATCTCCAGTTCAGGGCTGTCTGATGAGCTCCAACTGCTGTCCTGCCCTCTTGGAGGCATCTCAGACCAAGCAGAATTCTTAACTCCCTCTACTCAACCACCCAGACTCATTCATTCCTTGTTTTTTATATTTATCACTACAGAATGTGGTCCCACCGTGTACCCATCTGACATGTTCACCCAGAATCATACTGGATTCCTCCCTCTTCCAAACCCACCCTGTACCATTCATTAGTGCCTCCAACATATTTCTCAAGTTCTACTTTTCGGCATGCCTTCTAAGTCTGCTGTGGTCCAAACCACCATTCCCCTAGATCAGTACAAGAGCCTTCTAACTGGTCTCCCCGAAGCTTCTCTTGACCTCTCTCCAGTCTATTTTCCACGCAGCAGCCAGAGAGCGATCTCTTAAAACACAATCTAAACAATTTCCTCCCTTGCTTAAAACCTTTAAAGGTTTTCCATTACATTCTCCTGCCAACTGGTGCTGTTCACCTCCCTCCCTAAATTTTGTCTCTGCCTGGAATGACCTTCCCCCAACAATCCCCTTCTCCTCACTGACTCCTCACCCTGCAAGTCAAGGATGTTTGTTTTCTGCACAGCACGCCTTCTCCCTACATCCCCTGTGCAGGTGCTTCCTTTCCTGTTCTCCATCACAGTGCCCTGCCAAGTTCCTTCTCAGTTGGGAGTAGGTGTTTGTCAATTTCCACTATCTCCGGGCAGGAGGCAGTAAACTCCATGAGGACAGAGCTGTTCACCTGTATCTCCTCAGAATCCAGGACTGACCCTGGCACAGAGTAGGCACTTAATAAATTTTTGATAAACAAGATGATTTGGTTGCCTTAAGCAGATTCTCTGCCTGTGAAATTCATTGTTGTGCATTTATAAAAATTAGTAAAAGATTAAGCAACTCACAAAGGTTATTTCTCTTGGCTGGTTTACTTTTCTAGTTTCTGCCACCCAGTATCTAATAGGATGATAATAACTACCATTCCCAGTGCCCAGTATGTGGCAGCCACTGCACACTTATTATTTCTAATTCTAACAACAACCCAACAAGGTGGTCCTATTACAACCTAGACTCCATCTGCTTATCACACTTGATGTTGAATCCAGTATGGAGGCTTCTCAAAAAAACGAAAAGTAGAGATACCACATGACCCAGCAATTCTACTCCTGGGTACCCATCTGAAAAAAAATGAAAACACTAATTAAAAAGATACATGCACCCTGGTGTTCATAGCAGCAACCTAACTGTCCATCAACAGATAAGAGGGGGCTATGGCTCAGTGGTAGAGCGCCTGCTTAGCATGCGCAAGGTCTTAAGTTCAATCCCCAGTATCTCCATCAAAAAACAAACAAATAAATAAATAAAAATAAATAAACCTAATTACCTCCCCCCCCCAAAAAAGATAAGGAAGATGTGGTGTATATATATATATAAATATTTTCCGCCATTAAAAAGAATGAAATTTTGCCATTTGCAACAACATGAATAGACTTGGAGGATATTATGCTAAGTGAAATAAGTCAGACAGAGAAAGACAAATACTGTATGATATCACTTATATGTGGAGTCTAAAAAATTAACAATAAACTTGTGAATATAACAAAAATAGATTCATATATAGAAAACAAAATAGTAGTTACCAGCAGGGAGTTTCGTCTTTTTCAGCATGTGACTTGACAAACAGTCACTACCTTTTTTTTGATATTTTTAAAGCATTAAATTTAAACATTAAAACTATTCTGCCAAATGTTGGCAAGGATGTGGAGAAAAGGGAACCCTCATACACTGCTGGTGAGAATGTAAATTGGTGCAGCCACTGTAAAAGCATGGAGGTTTCTCAAAAAGTTAAAAATAGAACTACTTATGTGATCCAGCAATTCCACTCCTGGGTATATATCCAAAAGAAACAAAAACACTAATTCGAAAAGATAAATGCACCCCAATGTTCATAGCAGCATTATTTATAATTGCCAAGATAGAAGGCAACCTAAGTGTTTATCAACAGATGAATGGATAAAGAAAATGTAGTATGTGTGTACACACACACACACACACACATACACACACACACAATGGGGTACTACTCAGCCATAAAAAAGAACAAAATTTTGCCATTTGCAGCAACATGGTTGGACTTGGAGGATATCATGCTAAGTGAAGTAAGTCAGCCAAAGAAAGACAAATACTATATGATATCACTTATATGTGGAATTGAAAAAATACAACAAACCTGTGAATATAACAAAAAAAGAAGCAAACTCACAGATACAGAGAACAAACTAGTGGTTACCACTAGGGGAGAAGGAAGAGGGGAGGGGCAAGATAGAGGTAGGGGATTAAGAGGTACAAACTACTAAGTATAAATTAAAGAAGCTGCAAGTATATATTGTACAACACAGGGAATATAGCCAATATTCCATAATAACAATAAATGGAATATAACTTTAAAATTATTAATTACTATGTTGTACACCTGAAACATATGATATTACATATTAACTGTACCTTGATTTGAAAAAAATCTTTGTTGAAGAAACAGAAAAGAAAAAAAAAGCAGAAGCCTGTTGTAATCCTTGAAGTCTTATTAGCTAGCTCTTCAGTCACTGAGCACCTAGTGTATACTAGGCTCTGCTCTTGCCCCTGGAAATACAGCAGACAGCAAGACAGACTTAATTCCCAGCCCTCATGGAGCTTACATTCCAGTGGTGGGAGATGAGCAATAAACAAGTAAACAGATGAATGAGATAATTTCAAACAGAAAAAAGCACTGTGAAGGACTGCAAAATGGGTGAAGGGATACAGAGTGAGGGGAGGGAACAGCTACTTTAAGTAAAGTCCTGAAAGAGGTGACTTTGAGCTGAAATCTAAAAAAAAAATGAAGAGCCATACATGAGAAAAGCCATGGAAAGGATGTTCCACACGAATGGAACAGAAAGTGCAAAGGCCCTGAGGCCAACTCAAGCTTGGCAATCAAGAATAGGAAGAGGTGAGTGGATGGATACAGTGATAGGAGGAGAAGATGATACAAGAGGCGGTTGAAAAGAAACCTGGAGCTAGGTTATTGTGGCAGGTTTGCATTTTATTCAAAGTGCAAGGGGAAGCTATTAGGGGTTTTTAAGCAGAGGAATGAACATGATCTGGTTTATGATTTTTAAAAATTCATCCGTGTGAATTAAAGAAGATGAAGATTCAAACTGAGAGACTAGTTGGAGGGCTGTTTCAGTGGACCAATGGCTTGTATTAGGGACACAGGATACATTTTGGAGGTAGAAGACCCAACAATACTTGTGGATAGCATGACTATGGGGTTGGAGGTAGAAAGGGTTGAAGAAAAGAAAGAAATCAAGAAGACTTTCACATCTTTGCAGTGGACCTCAAATTTAGAAATATGTTTAACATATGTTAAACTAATTACATTTAGATTCTCAATTAATTAATTGGATTACAACATAGCATAGGGGAAGAATTTGGACTAAATTTTATATTCCATGTGATCTTGGAGAGTGTCTAAACCCGAAGAGCCACTGTTTTGTCATCTTTAAAAGGGTGATTGGTGATTGGTTGTCCCTGATTTGAGATGTTTGTAAAGCACTTGGAACTCTGAGTGTGGAAATCTAAAAGGAATGAGGCTGTCTCATATCTGAGGGGTGTTTTTTTTTTCTCCCCTTCAGGAGATGATGCAAGGGAGAGTGTTGCAGGATCTTGAGCATGCCGAACATTTATAGCGTTGGGCCTAAGACCATTCCCGTTTCTGCCTGAATTGAAATGAGTCTCTCAGCTAAGCATTCCGGCCCCCGGGCACCTTAAATTTCTACTCAGGGAGAATACGAAGTTATTTCTGACACCTGGAACAGTACCTGTCTTAGGTATTAAATAATTGTTTAATGAAGAATAGAGTCGGAGTGACTGGAAGAGGTTGGCGTGGGGAAGAGAACAGTGCGCGCTATCTGCTGCAGGGCTAGCGCCGGGGGATTTTTCACGTCGCTATAGCAACACCCCCTCCCACACGCACCCAAGGGAGAACTACAAGTCCCACAAGCGCCCGCGGTTCCCCCGCCTCCAGGGGAGGAGGGGCGCGGGCGAGCGCGGAACCGGCTTTTCCTCTTTCCTGAAGCGTGATTGGCCCGCGGCTCTGCGAGGTGGCCAATGGGTGCGCTCGGGGAGAGCGGCGAAGCCAATATGGCTTCCTGCACCTGGTGACGGTTGAAGAAACTGTGTTAGGTCTCATGGAGAAGCCCCGGGGCGTCGAGGTGAGAGGGAGAGGACTTCTCGTGACTGGGAAAGGGAACCCCGAGAGCCTCGCTCGGTGGGCCCTCCTTTAGGTCTTTGAGCGACGCCTGGAGGGTGGAGGGTGGAAGGATGGATAAACAGGTAGTTAGGCTAAGCCGGGCCAGAGGCGATTGGCGTTGCCTTTCGCTCCCGTGCTCCTGGGGCCGAGTAGTCGAGGAAAGAAGGCTCCCTGCCCTGGGGGAAGGGGAATTGGGTTTCAGGATCTGAGTTTCTAGATCTTCTTCCTCCTCCTTGTCTCGTGGGGGTGTTCTTTAGGGATTATGAGGCCTGTCACATCCTGGTAAGAAGTAAAGGAAGTAAAAGTTTAATAAACTCTCCGTGCCTGGAGCGTTCACGTGCATTATCTCCCGATATACTCACAACAATCCTGTGTTATTGTTTCGTTTTTATGGTTCAAGTAGCTGAGGCTTAGAGAGGTGGTGCGACTCCCCGAGAGGGTCACACAGCTGAAAAGTGAAGGAGGTGGGCACTAAGTCTGTCAAGTTCCAAAGCTCTACTTGATTTGCTTTTTCCACTCTACCACAGCCTGTAATCCACTCATCCTTTAATCATTTGGCTTCTGGTCATCTTATATTTGAATTGGGTTTCACTCTAGTACATTTGTATGTATAGTTGTAAATATAAAGTGGAATAGCTCAAAAACTCTACAAGGGTAAAGGAGAATAATCATCAAGTGGAGAGTAAGAACAATAGCTTAGAGTTTTAGAGCTGTCACTAACTGTCGGAAACAGAACTAACTGGGCTTTACATACCTTATCAGTGTTCATAGTAATCTTCTAAAAAAGTTGTGTTATATCTTTTGTACTGATGGGGAAACCGAGAGCAGTAAGGTTAAATATCTTGCGCATAATCACACAGGTAATAAGTGGTAGAGCCTGGATTCAAACTCAGGCAAATCTGGTTTGAGAGCCCATATTTTTAACGTAATGATTGTCACCGTTTATTGAGCACTTGCTATGTGCAAGTCACTGTTTTTAGCACTTTCCGTATTAACCCTTACTTTTCCCCTAAAGCCTATGAAATAGGTGGAATTGTCCTCATTTACAGACGCAGAAATGGAGGCACTGAGATTGATCTGCTGCAGGTCGTACAGCTAGTAAGCAGTAGAGAGGGTATTTGAGCCCTGGCCTAGAGCCCAAACTCTTCACACCTTTTCTGCTGCATGCCAGGTAGATTTTAGATTTACATACAATGTCTCATTTATATGTCAGAAAGTGTGATCCAAATATTGTTCTTGTTTTATAGATGAGAAAATTGAGACCCAGAGAGGTTAAATGCCTAGTTAGGATCAGAGCTGAATCCATAGCCATGCTGTAGCTAGTGTGTTTCCTGCTTCTTAAATTCTTTTTCGGATAGTCTGGATACCAAGTTTTGTTTTTTACTTTTTTTCGGGGGCGTGGGGGTTGGTAATTTGATTGATTGATTGATTGATTGATTGATTTAATGGAGGTACTGAGGATTGAACCCAGGACCTCATGCATGCTAAGCATGCACTCTACCACTGAACTATACCCTCCCCTCTGTGTACCTAATTAAGTTTTCTCTGACTTAAATTGTTTTTGAGTTGAAATTATTTTGTTGTACATATGCTGAAGGAGAAAAATGAGATTCTAAAATACATCTTTCCCAGAAAGTCTTCATGAGGCACCTTGCTTAGAGTATTTTCACATCACTGCATTCTATTCAAATTGTGTTAAAATATCATCATTTATAAATCCACAGAAGGAGCTTGTTGAATTCCTAATACATGTTTTCTGCCTTGCTAAGGTATTTTGTTGAGTTGCAATTGAGAAATGTATAAATAAGAGTAATGATCCTGGTGTTTGCAAAAGGGCTGTTTGATTCTGCCTGCCACTTGGCGCAAAAGTGTTGACTTGACCAAGAACTGGAAAGGGGGTTGATAGCAGATCTGCAGCCTCCCTTCCCACACACTAAGCCAACTGTGATTCCTTCTGCCTGGTTTTTGTCATCCTTCCACTAGGAGACTCCGTCTTCAGAACCAATGGAAGAGGAAGAGGAAGATGATGACTTGGAGCTCTTTGGTGGCTATGACAGTTTCCGGAGTTACAACAGCAGTGCGGGCAGTGAGAGCAGCTCCTATTTAGAGGAGTCGAGTGAAGCAGAAAATGAGGATCGGGAAGCAGGGGAGCTGCCCACCTCCCCCCTGCATTTGCTCAGCCCTGGGACACCCCGCTCCTTGGATGGCAGTGGTTCTGAGCCAGGTGCCTTCAGAGTGTCCCTTGAAGATGGGGAAGTTTCAGGAGGCTGTGGAGGAAGAGTAGGATTAGGCCCTGTGGGCAGAACTGTCCAGGTGTAGGGATGTCTAAGGACCTGTGAGAGAAAGAGAGAGACACCCCAAGTATCCCCAGGGGTCACTTCCCCTGCTGTAGTCTGATTTCAAGTTGTGATTTCATTCATTCTTTCTTACAACTTTTCATTCATTCTTTCTTACAACAATTCTTTCTTTCATTCTTTCTAATATTTATTCAGCGTGTGAGATGCCAGTCATCAACATGGTGCTGCTTTTGCGTTTGTGTAAATAGTTGGTGGCTTTCTAAGCCTGGATGTTGAGCATATAGGACACATAAAGTGTTCTGGTTACTACTTGGGAAAGGACAAGAAATAGTTTGTGGGCTGGAAGTGGCAGGGAGGGAAAAATAGAGTAAAGTGACCTCTGGGTAAGAGGATTAGTAGAGGGCAGGTGCAGGGTGCAGATAAGAATCCCCATGGATCATCGGGAAGCCAGTTGGCTTCAGAGGTGTGATGCTTGCACAGCTGCTGGAGCCCTTTGTCAGGGCCTCCTGTGTGTGAACTGCCTGTGAAAAGAGGCAGGCTATATGGTCTGTGGCGACACTCCTGTTCCCTGGTCCTTCTACTCTAGAAGAGTAATCTAATACTCTTTGCCAGTTGAATCTTACTTCCTTTCTATTCATCCTGTAATCTCTTTCTCTCTCCCTTTTTATCTTTCTCGTTCTGTCTTCTTCCAACCAGTCTCTTAGAATCTTAGAACTTTAGAACTAGAAAGAACTATTAGAGACCATCTAGTCCAGGGGTTCTCCAGCCTGGCTGCACATTAGAATCACCTGGGGAGCTTTTAACAAACTACAGATGCCTATCTCCCTACAACCAGTTAATTAGAATCTGAGGCTTGGGCACTTTTAAAAGCTCCCCCAAGTGATTCTAATGTGGTATTGGGATTGTAACATTGATCTAGTTCAGTTCCTTTATAGAGGAGAAGAAAGCAGACCCACAGAAGTTAAGTGATGCAGTCATCCTCACGGGTTTTCCTTAGCCCCACTGTTGACAGATAGCCAAGGGGTGCCAGGCAGCTTCGGATGTACACGCCAGAACCTCCTCCTCCTATTCCAGTTCTGTCAGCCTTAGGGGGTCTGGGACTCACCTAATCAATGCAGTGTCCAGGTTTTGAAGGGCCTGTCATTGTGTTTGATCTGGGGTGACTGTCAGGGGAGTTACATGCTAAGTTCTCTTCCCAGCTGTCTGTGAGATGTGTGGTATTGTGGGTACAAGGGAAGCCTTCTTCTCCAAGACAAAGAGATTCTGCAGCGTCTCCTGTTCCAGAAGCTACTCCTCCAACTCCAAGAAAGCCAGTATCCTGGCTAGATTACAGGTGAGAGGCAGTCACTTGGAAGACCCCTCCCTGGGGCCCCAGGTGGTAAGATAGGAACAACCAACTGACTGATGGTGAGGGGTCAGGAGGGCTTGGGAAGGACCCTGCTTGTGGCCCTCTGGGGTTGTCAGCTTCCTGGTGTTTATTATGCTCTCCAGCTTTAGAGGGCAGAAGAATCCATTTATGGAGCTCGTTAAATTGCTGATTCCTGGAGCACCCCCCACCCTCACCCCTCAGAGTCTGATGTGTCTTCAGTAAGTTGTAAACAAGAACCTTGGGGGAGCCTGACACACATGTCTTCTCACCACTTTTACAAATGCTCTGACAGGAAGCTGAGAAACAGGCACAAGGCCCACCAGCCATGGTTTGTTTAGGAAGGTGATGCCTCGTCTCTGACTCCATGTCATAGGCAGCCACCTAGTGAGTCTTACCAGTCTTTAGTTAATTACTAACATTTGTAGAATCCTTAGAAATGGAAGGATTCTTAGAGATGTGTTGTCTAATCCGACAAGTGTGCTGAGGTCCAGAGAGGAAGGACTTACCTGTGGGCTCAGTGGGAAGAGAACTGCAGAGCCAAGACTGGAACCTCATCTCAGGGTTCTCAACATTGGTTCTCAAACTTGACTGCACATTAGGTCACCTGGAGAGTTTAAAAAATAATTGATGCTTGAGTCTTACTCCCAAAGATTCTGATTTAATTGGGATGGAGCATAGCCTGGACATCGGGGCTTTAAAGAGCTCCCCAGGTGACTGCCGTGTGCGACCTGATGTTACAGGTCAGTGTGCCAGCACCTCTGCTTCGTGCCTCAGACACTTCACCTCCCACCTTTGTGAGACCATTACAGTTGTTTCGCTCATTTTGCGGAGTGTAGTCAAGGCATAGAAAAACCCTCCCAGAGCTAATAATATTGTTAACAGCTACAATTTGGGGATACTTGCTAAGGGCTTGGCACTCTTAGTACAGCCAGTGATCCCTAAGAAGTGAATTTTTTTTAATTCTTATTTTAAAGACTCAAAATTTTTTATTTACTCAAAGGTACACAAACAAAATTGAAGAGCCAGGATTTGACCCCAGGTCCGTGTGGAACGTAAACTCGCATGTCTGTTTCACTGACCTCTGGGCCTTTCTGATCAGTGCTCCAGTTATTAGTTACAGACCAGATCGGTGGCCTTCTACTTTGGGGGAGGACCCCTTTGAGCTCCTGTTAAGCTATGGACTCACTCTAGAATATTCACATATGTACAAATTGTTGCCTCCTGGTTCAGTTCACGGGCCCCTTTGAAGCCCATTCTCTGCCATAAATCTGTAGGAGCACCCGAGGAAGGAGATGGCTGAGAGCTGAGGCCACAGGGAGGCGGTTCCTAGCAGAGAAGGCTGAAGAGAGAGAAAATGTGTCCCTCCCTGCCCTGTAGCTCCTTCAGCCCCAGCCCCCAGCCCCTCCCCAGCTGAACAATAGCTAAGCACAACACCGGAACTCATCCTTGCGACTCCCCTCTGAGCTCAGCATTATTATTGTTATCATCTTGATTTACAAATGAAGAAACTGAAGTCCCCAAGAGGTTAACTGGACTGCTGCCTGGATTTAAACCTAGGCAGTCCAATCAGAGCCTTACTATGATTAGCCTTTAGGCTACGTATTCTCTCCTCCACCTAGGGAAAACCACCTACCAAGAAAGCTAAAGTCCTGCACAAAGCTGCCTGGTCTGCCAAAATCGGGGCCTTCCTCCACTCCCAAGGGACAGGACAGCTCGCAGACGGGACACCAACAGGGCAGGATGGTAAGACAGCATGGGACTGGTGCTCAGGAAGCGGGTGGGGTGTGGTGCCAGGACTGGGGTGGCCTCCTCAGGAGCGAGGATTGGAAAAGGTGGCCAGCTAGAAAGTGCCGGCCCAGGCTCGCTTTGGAGTGCGTCTTCCTCATCTGGTAGGCGGTGCGAAATTAGCTCAGAAAATCCCTCAGTCACTTTGAAATTGCCAGGATCCCTACTCTTCATAACTTAAAAGACCAGAATTAGCTTCTTTTGTTCTGCGTAGCTTTTAGCC
The DNA here is from genome assembly GCF_036321535.1 of Camelus dromedarius. NCBI lineage: Eukaryota > Metazoa > Chordata > Mammalia > Artiodactyla > Camelidae > Camelus > Camelus dromedarius. The sequence continues at coordinate 6,611,643 of NC_087446.1, read as the reverse complement.
CTCTGGCTTCTGTTTCCCTGAGGCAATGGAGACCAGATCTGGTTTGAAGAAGGGTGCTGGGATAAGGAAAGGAACCTTTCTCTCCCTCTGAGTGTGTCTAGCACTGTTTCTAAGCAAATGTAGGCATGAAGCCACTCGGCTCTACATGGTCTGAGTTTCTGACTGAAATTGAGCTCCCCAGGCTCCACAGTTGGAGGGGCCTAGGTATGTGTACCTCCCACCCATTTAGATTGGTTGTGGCCAATGAGAGGCTGGGGGAGGTCTGAGGAATTTAAGCCCAGGGGTCTTTGAATTTCCTTCTTTCTTTGGGGGAAGGAAGATCAGACATTTCCCTCCCAGTGTTCCCTCCTGAGAGTCTGGCAGCCTTTGGATAAGGTCCTCCCCCCTCCCCCCGTCCTGATGGCCACTGGTCGTTCAGGTATGGGATGGGTTTGGGGCTGCTGGGGTGGCAAAGAGATCTGGTTCTGCCCTCGGCTCACGGCCCGGTTCCTGGAGTGGCTGCTGCTGGAGTTCCTAGCTCAGACTCTAACTCTCTTCCCCTGCTCCACAGCACTGGTCTTGGGTTTCGACTGGGGGAAGTTCCTGAAGGACCACAGTTACAAGGCTGCTCCTGTCAGCTGCTTTAAACACGTGAGTGCCTGGAGATGAGGGGAGGGAGAGCAGGGACCCTCGGTGCTCGCCACCTTCTTTCCTACCTGCCTCTTCCAGTCTGGGTGTCGGCACTGGCACGGGGAGAGAGCAGTGGTGAGGTCTGGGTGCACCAAGCCCAGCCTGCCACTCGCTCCAGTTTATGTTCTGCCCACTCTTTTCAAAAGCTCCTCCCATAAACCCTCACTGAGCGCTTCAAGCACTGCCCCTCTGTCTCCACTTTGCTTATGTACATAATGGCACTTTGTGCTAGCTGATATCTAAAAGCCAACTTTGAAAATCCCTCTCTCCTTTTCCCCCATTTTTAGTGTTTTCTTGTTGAAAGCTTGGTGCTTTTGAACTGCCCTGGGCCTGCTGGTTCCTGGGAGGCAGATGTGGCCACCCCCTGGAGCTCCCTTCTGCTAAAGGCTCCTGACCCCCTGTTCCTGAGAAACACTGAAGGCTGAGACCCTGGAGGGCTGGGCTTGGGGTGGAAGAAGAGCTTAGCAGGCAGGTCTGGGAGGACATGAGGGAGCACTCTTGTTTAGTCTTTCAAGCTGATTTCCTAAACCCCAGGAAATCCAGGAGGAAGCCTCTGTAGCTTTCAAGTCCTCTGATCAGAGTAAACCCACCTCCTAGCCTCTCCTCTCTGAACTGCTTCTGAGCTCTGGGGAGTGCCCGAAACAGGGAAGAGTTGGCACTCAGTGCAGCTTAACTCTTTATTCCATTCCCGTCTGAATCGCTAATGAAGGTGAATATCTTTCCTAGGAGATGAATCTTTTTGTTGTCCTGAATTCTCTAGCAGTTCGGGCATTTTCATTGCAGGAAGTTGCGTCATGCTTGCGTTTTACATACCTGACTTGATATGCTCCGTGAAAGCGCACCCTAATGTGCCTGGGTAGCATAACTGTGTCTCGGTTCTGTGATTGACTCCAGTCTCTACAGCCAGGGAGATGGAATGGGATACTCCATTTGGCTTAAGCCAGGGCTGAGAATGAAAAAAAGGAGAATCTCCCCAAAGGAGAACCACAGTACCACTGGCAGCAGAGTGAGGATTAGATATTGTGATGGCAACCAAAAACGGTCCACTGCTGCCAGAGGGCCTTTTAACAGAAGGTGAGACCTCTTGGAGAGGTGGAGAAAGAACATGCCAGGAGTAGTGTGGGTAGATGGCCCTGGGAAAGCTGGCAGGGTGACAGCTGAGGGACGAGAGGGTCATGGTCCTTACTGCCCAGGATTGAGTAACGATTGAAGGAGGTACTATTTGTGCTGAGAACAGCGCCTGGTTAGTGCCTGGTATGTGGTGAGGGCTGGAAACTGCTAGGGGTCCTTCCTGACGCACAGGCTGGCCTAGGCATGATGTGCCCAAGAGGATAACAGCCAGGAGCCGGTCCTATGACAACCGGCACCCAGGGCACCCCTGTCCACCCCCACTCCCCAGCGTGGCTCTTCACAATCACCCCTAGTCCCATCCTGGCTTCCCACACACAGCACGTGACGTGGAAAGCTGAGGCGCAAAGGAGGAGGATGCGATGTCTGAAGAGGCCACGCTGCTGGCAGCGCTCCTCTGCCAGCCCAGGTGTTCACTGTCCCCGTGGCTTCTCCTGTCCCCACCCAGGTCCCACTCTACGAGCAGTGGGAGGATGTGATGAAGGGGATGAAGGTGGAGGTGCTCAACAGCGATGCTGTGCTTCCCAGCCGAGTGTACTGGATCGCCTCGGTCATCCAGGCGGCAGGTGGGTGCTCCTCTGGGCGTGGCAGGAGAGTCGCACCTCCAGACAGATAGGTGGTGGTGTTGGCAGAAATTGGCTTCATAAAACAAGCGAAGAAACCCACCCGCTGGAGTTTCTGCCTCCCTTCTTGCCATTCTTTTTCCTACCAACCTTAGAGGGGACCACAGAGCTTGGCGAGTTAGGAAACTCCCATTTTTTAAGTTTACTCCAGGGACGATCAGGCTGTAGAAAACTACTTCTCACTGCTGTACCGTCTTGCTTGCCGAGTAAGTGGCATGGATTTGTTTTGCTCTGACTGTTGTGGACAGCGGGGACACCCCTTGCTTGGAAGGAGTTCTAGGAACAGGCAGCGAAAGTCCACTTTAGGCTGGAGAAGAAGGAAGGCGTCGGAGCACACCCTTCCCACCCCACCCTCCCTCACTGGCGCCCCCTTCCTTCTCAGGGTACCGGGTGCTGCTCCGCTATGAAGGCTTTGAAAACGACGGCAGCCATGACTTCTGGTGCAACCTGGGAACTGTGGACGTCCACCCCATTGGCTGGTGTGCCATCAACAGCAAGATTCTGGTGCCCCCGCGGAGTGAGTTGATGAGACCGGCCCCTGCCCTGGTCCCTGCAGGGCACTTGGTAGCAGGGATTTCCTCTCCCAGTTTAGACCAGAACAGGACCCAACTGCCTCCTTGCTTCTGTGCTCCCTTGTCCCAGAGGCCCCATGGCAGGTCCAAGCTGGGCAGCCTGGTTTTATAGATGAGGCGAATGCTGTCCTGAAAAGGGAAAAATAAGTCATTCAGTCCCCTCTGCTGATCTCTGGGGCAGCTCTGGCTCTCTGTCAGTGGGAGGGTGTCAGTCTGTAACCAGGACTCTTCTCTGTCTCTGCAGCCATCCACGCCAAGTTCACCGATTGGAAGGGCTACCTCATGAAGCGGCTGGTGGGCTCCAGGACGCTCCCCGTGGATTTCCATATCAAGGTCCGGCAGTGAGCCCTCTGGATCTCCTGCCGCTCTCCCGTTTTATCTGGCCTTCTTGCTACTCATTGGAGTATTTCTTCTGAGACTTTCTTGCTTAACAATCTCAGCAGCTCCAGATTTCCTAAGTGATTGCTTTCTCCCCACCCAGACTGATCCAGCCACATCGATCACGTTGCCCTACCTGCCATTTGCTCTTCAGATCCTCACCTTTGCTCATAACGTTGTCAGGAGCATTCATTCAATAGATTTTATTAAATACTTGTTTATAAGGCACTGCAGAAATGTAGAGAATACAGACCGTGCCATCCAAGACTCTCCCATCTGGCAGAGCAAACAAAGTCATGCCTATGAATAATTATACAATAGCCTTGGTTCTGAACCAGGGGTATGCCTCAGGATTGTCTGTGTGGCACATAATTTTAATTTTTAAAAATTATTTAGTTCTTTGGCATAAAAAATCATATACATGGTAAAAATCAAAGGGGTCATAAGGTTGCACAGTGAGGACAGTGTCTCCCTCCTCTATATGCCAGGCCTGCTGGTGTGTGGCTCCCTCACACAGGCACCTGGGCCCCACCTGGGGTCTCGGGTCTCCTGACCCAGGTGCTCACATGTGTTCTGTTGCCTTGGGTAAGAGTCAGAGCAGCGAGCAGGGGATGCAGGGCAAGTGCTGTGTGACATGTGGTTGACTGGTCCTGTGGCCTCAAGAGGAGTAGGTATCAAGGAAGGCTTCATGGAGAAAATGGCACTTGAACTCTACCTTGATGGATAGGATGTGGGTGGTAAGGAGCCAGCAGTGGAAAACAGGATGGTATGGAAGTTGGGGCCCCGGACACCTGATGAGAAATTTGCCGCTGTGGGCCTTCACTGTTGGGGGGCTGACCTTCAGCAGGAGTGGGTCCAAGCACCTCAAGGAAGCATACCCTGGCCTTTTCCCCTAAAGCAGCTATGCTTTTTGCCTTACTTGAACTTAGTGGGTAGTACTCATTTGCTATTTATCTCTCTGTATTTTGTTAATTAAATTTTCATATTCTTTACAACAAAACTAAGCTTTTTCTCCTGTATTTCCCATGGTGCCTTGGACAGTTGACAGGTCTGGCAGTTGAAGAGGCGTGTTCACTCCTCCTCAGCTGGCCTTTGTTTTAGGATGAGGCAGGTGACTGTGGGTGGTACAGGCCACTAGGAGTATCAAGGTAGCCTCATTTCTACTTAAATTAAAAGGAGCTTGATTCTGGGTGGCAGAGCAGGGCTGTGTGTGAACCAGTCAGCAAGCAGGTCCTGGCTATCATGTGCCCAGTCCCTGCAGTGCACGCTGGAGGCATATGAAAGCAGCTGCCTCTGAAGATTGGGTGGTGGAGAGGATAAAGGGGGTGGGTTTTTGGAGGCAGCACCAATCCACTCCCTGTGATGCCTGCACTGTGGTAAGTGCTTCATAAAGTGTTTTGAACGAATGCCCATCAGCCAAGGTCAGGTCAGGTGTGTGTGCATGTTTTTGTACATTCAGTTGAGAGAAAAAGTCAACTGAGCACCACCTCTGTGCCTAGTTCTGAGCTTGGAGCTGAGAATACCAAACCTAGCTTCTGCCCTTACAGACCTTGAGTTCCAGCATGTTACTTGGAACAAACAAGGGCAATAAAGTGTTGTTTGGTTGTGGGTGCAGAGGGAAGGAGCATGTCAGGAAGGGTCAGGTGAGGGAGGCGGCCCAGAGGGACCCTAGCCCAGGCCTCACCCTGTCTCTCCCTCTGCTGAGTGGGTCAGTGTATTCCAGCCCTTGGGCGGAGGGCTGAAGGATCTGTGTCCTGGTGGCTGCTTTGTGACCCCTGCGCTGCTTCCCCTCCTGGTGGGATTTAGACGCCTGCCTTCAGTACCATCCTAGGGACTGAGGAGCCAGGACTGAACCTGGGGGGATGGGCGAGCTCATCCGCCTGCTTCCTGACCTAGTGTCTACCCTCTCCATCCTCTGGTTACTTTTAAGAGACAGAACAGAAAAGTGGGTGGGAGTGTCCGCATGACCACAGCAGGCCTGTGTTCTGACATTGCAGATGGTGGAGAGTATGAAGTACCCTTTTCGGCAGGGCATGCGGCTAGAGGTGGTGGACAAGTCCCAGGTGTCACGGACCCGCATGGCTGTGGTGGACACAGTGATCGGGGGTCGCCTGCGGCTCCTCTACGAGGACGGTGACAGCGACGACGACTTCTGGTGCCACATGTGGAGCCCCCTGATCCACCCAGTGGGTTGGTCACGACGTGTCGGCCATGGCATCAAGCTGTCAGGTAAGCAGAGTCCCAGGCCAGCGCGAGCCTGAGTGAGGATATCTCCACACGCCACACCCAGGCTGTGTGGTAGAGGTGACCGTCTCCACTCTGAGGATGATCAGGTATCCAGAGAGGTTGAGTGACTTGACCAAGGTCACTCAGCTTGAAGTAAAAATTGATTTGAAACCAGTGGCTACAGGCCCCGTCCTCTCCTGGGTCATGTAGGAAGAGTCTGGGTCCTAAGGGCTGTGTGGTTCCTGCGGAGAGCTCCTAATGTCTTCTGTCTTCTAGTCTAAGGGCAGTGCTGAGACAGATTAGCACATACGTGGGGCAGCCCCCACAGTACTGAGGGAGGCGTGGAGCAGGCCCTGTTAGCAGCCTTCATCTCCCTTCTCTCTCTCTGCCATCTCCCTGAAAGAGAGGCGCAGTGACATGGCCCACCATCCCACCTTCCGGAAAATCTACTGTGACGCTGTTCCTTACCTGTTCAAGAAGGTGAGGCACAGCCCTTGGGCACTTACCCCTTGGCCACAGGTCCACTCCAGGCCAGAGCTCCCCAGCTCTTCCCAGAATGTCCCTTTCCCTCATTTCCTTCCCAGGCCTGTGACAGACGAGGCCTTCTTCCCCCACCCTTCACCTGGGCCAACCCAGAGATTCCCCAATTGCCCCTGTTCCTTTAAGGTTCGAGCTGTCTACACAGAAGGCGGTTGGTTTGAGGAGGGGATGAAACTGGAGGCCATCGACCCCCTGAATTTGGGCAACATCTGCGTGGCGACCATCTGCAAGGTGAGCCTGGGGCTGGCCCTCCAGCCTCCAGCCTGGCTTTCTGCGGGCCTGCAGATGGCGGAGTTCTGTATTCCATGTGTGACTCCCCCTTCCCGATACTGGCTGCTCCCAGGGTGCCTGGCGTTTGTGAGCAGGGACTTAGCTCCTCACTCACAGTCTGCTTTCATGACATGGTCAGAGGAGCATTGGACAAGTGCTTATTGAACACCTGGCCTGAGCCTGGTCCTGTGACAGTTGTAGCCCCACCCTGTCACCTCAATGGGGGCCTTCCCACCACCAGTGCAATCTCCTTTGAGTGCTGGCCTAGCCAAGAGCCCCAGCTGGGCCTGCTTTGCTGCAAACCTCTGTTACTGCTGCAGCCCGAGGAGCAGACGACCACCCCTCGGCCCTCCAGGGGGACCTGCTGATTTGTCCATCGGCAGATCTCCAGGCTGGGCCCGTGCCCACCACTGAGAACACAGTGACAGAAAGACTGATGTAATTCCTGCTGGCACAGCACTTGCTGTCTCGTGGGGAAGCTAACTGATCTCTCAGGTGTGGGTCACAGCCGAGTGTAAGAGGTGCTGAGTGCTCTGAAACAGCTCAGAGGACAAGCTGCGGCTGGAACCATCCACCTCGTGTCCCTACCACAGCCACCTCACCCTGGGACAGGGGTGCAGTTCAGGACTCCACGTCTGTCTGCCTTGCCCCCTAGGTTCTCCTGGACGGCTACCTGATGCTCTGTGTGGACGGGGGACCCTCCACAGACGGCTCAGACTGGTTCTGTTACCATGCCTCTTCCCATGCCATCTTCCCAGCCACCTTCTGCCAGAAGAATGACATTGAGCTCACACCCCCAAAAGGTAAGACTGCCTTCCAGTCAGAAGGGGCAGGTGGGGACATAGGCCTAGATTCCTGGCCAAGCCAGACTCCCGGAGCTTAAAGTCTCTGAGTGGATTGAAGAGGTGACAGAGCTACCCAAGGTCGCCACTAGCCCTTCCTCTGGGCTGGCTCGGTCCCATGGCCAGGATGTGGTTTGGTGAACAGAGCTCCCATTTGTCCCTTTGGGCAGTGAACAGTCTGTACAGTGGGCCCATGGTCCTAGAGCACATACCAGCCTGGGGAGGAGGGAAGGCAGCTGCTGGGGAGACTCCAGGCTGGGTCCTGACCGAGCTGCAGGCACCCTTTTGACAGTGTGGGACTTCAGGACTCCCTCTCACTCCACTGCTCTTCCTCTCCCCCCGCATCTCCGCTTTCTGGCCTCCAGGGTACGAGACACATACTTTCAACTGGGAGACCTACTTGGAGAAGACCAAGTCCAAAGCAGCTCCATCAAGACTCTTTAACATGGTGAGGAGACTGAGGATGCGAGGGGCCTAAGGGTGGCCGTGGGACCAGCCCTGCCCACTATGAGCAGTGGCACTTCCAATACCTTCTCTTTCCTTGAGTCTCTGCCGCTAAGGTCAGCCACTTCATGAGAGAAGTCCCAGACTGACGCAGGCACTGTGCTGAACAGTTCAGCCAGTCCCTTTCTCGGAGGGGCTTGTGCCTGGGAACAAAGTGCAGTGGGATCACTGGTCAGCGGAACCTGCCCCACAGGCACACTCAGCCCCGCCCCCTCCCCCAGGACTGCCCCAACCACGGCTTCAAGGTGGGCATGAAGCTGGAGGCCGTGGACCTGATGGAGCCCCGGCTCATCTGCGTGGCCACCGTGAAGCGGGTGGTGCATCGGCTCCTCAGCATCCACTTCGATGGCTGGGACAGCGAGTACGACCAGTGGGTGGACTGTGAGTCCCCGGACATCTACCCTGTCGGCTGGTGTGAGCTCACCGGCTACCAGCTCCAGCCACCTGTGGCCGCAGGTCTGGGCTCTCACTGTCCTCAGGGGCTCTTGACTTTTCTTTTTCCTTCCTGCCAACCACGCCCCCTGCCCCCTGCACACTTCTTTCTTTGGCATAAGATCGAGAATCTCCTGGACCACTCCTAAGAAAAGAGTGGCCCTTGTCTCCCCGCCCCCTCCTGACCTCTCTGTCTCCCTCTCCCTCTGGCCTGCAGAGCTCCTTCCTTGACCTTGCCCACTCTGTCATATGCTCGCACCCAGGTAAATCCCCCAGGTCCCTCCGAGAGCCCTGGTGATGCGGGTGGGAAGAAGGGACAGCTCTTCTCCAGTCCCTGCCCGCAGCCCTCTCCCTGTTCTCATTGCCCAGCTCTGGCTTTCCTTCCGGGGGCATCCCCTGTGTATGGGAGGCCGATGAGGGGTGGGCAGAGGCCTCCGGATGTGCTACAGCCTGGGTCCTCTCAGAATTCTCTTCTCACCGCTTGTCTTTGTCTTTCAACAACAGAGCCGACCACACCTCTAAAAGCCAAAGAGGCCACAAAGAAGAAAAAGAAACAATTTGGAAAGAAACGTAAGTGGTGCTCTAAAGGTGCCCAGCTGGTGTGGGACCAGCTGGGCCTGTGTCCCTGGGAGTGGAGGTGGGACGTCGCCACTTAGGCAGCGCTCTTCGTGGTCCTGCCGTCTCCTCCCCCTGCCCTTTGCCCCACAGGCCCGTCGGTCACCCTGTATCTTCAGGGACCTGGAGCATAAGTAGGGCATTCGGTCTCTGGTAATGGTCAGGATACAGAGGAAAAGAGACCAGAGATAGCATCTGAGGGAGAAGGGCGGGTGTGGTTCCCTAGGCAGCTGCCCTGTTTGAAAATAAAAGGTCTGAGAGGAAACAGAAGGTGCTCCTCAGGGCTGTGTTTGTTCCCTCATGACCACGGGGATGGGAGCTTGGGGCCTCTCCTTAGGCAGGGCCCCACGGGAGGGGCAGCAGGTTGGAGAGGGGCAGGGAGCGGCAGAGGCAGGGCACCCTCCGAAGCTGCGGGCCACTGCATGAGATGCGCTCCCTGAGGTGGTGCCACGCAGAGAAGAGGATGTCTGGGTAGAGAGGGAACAAGGGATGTGGTCCTTGGGCAGCGCTGGGATCCTGTGTGGAGTTGCCCAATGGCAGGACCGTGAACTGTTTAAAACGGTAACTTGAGAGGGGGAGACAGTAAGGATCAGGGAAGGGCAGCTTCACCACCACAGAGGGCAGGTGGTCTCATCTACTACTGAAGACCACCTCTGCGGGAGGTCAGAGTGCGCGCCTCCCTCCTGCCAGATTGGCACTTTCCCCTCTGCGGCGCTGCCTGACCTGACTGCTGGGCGAGACCCCACCTTCGCGCTTCACGTGGATACATCCCTATCCTGGATTTAAGTTTGTTTTTATTCAAAGGAAAAAGAATACCACCGACCAAGACCCGGCCCCTCAGACAGGGGTCCAAGAAGCCCCTGCTGGAGGACGACGTGCAGGCCACGGAGAGGATCCCGTCCGAGCCTGGTCCCGATGAGAGTAAGACCCTCCCGGCGAGGTTGAGGCGGGGTCAGCGGCTTCAGGGTTCAGAGGCGGGCTCTCTCCTTCCCAACCTGGGCACAGAAGAGTAAAGTTTGAAGGGAATTTTCTGGGCACCAGGCAACCCTTCTCACTGCTGGGCCTGGAGGGCTTCCCAGTACCTACCAGCAACTCAATGCAGCTGCGCGTCTCGCCTGGCCCTCTCCGCCTCTGCCCCCAGCTCACATGCTTGTCAGGGTGGGCGGCAGCTGCCAGCAACTCCGGCAGCCTGCCTGGCAGGGGCAACGAGGCCCTGGACCATCTCTGCGGCCCACCCCCACAGGGGAGGAAGGGGCTCTCCCCGCCACATCCTGAGGGCCCCTGTCTGTAGGACCCACATCTCTTCCCTGGATCCTGAGCCCTCCGCTCTCCCTGGAGTTACACGCACACTCCCCTCCCTGCCCCTCTTCCTCTGTAGTCATTACCGTGCGTGTGAAGGAGGAGCATCTGGACATGGCCACGCCTGACAAGGCCCCGAGTCCAGAGCTGCCTGTGCCCATCGAGAACATCAAACAGGAGACAGACGACTGAGCCGTCCTCACTGCCAGCGCAGCCGCCTGGCTGAGGCCAATCCAGGGTGCCTCTATTGCCACCACCCCTCCACTCTACTCTACTTTGGAGACTGAGCCTTTTGCATAAATTCTGCCTGGTGCTGTGAGGGCCGGGCCCCAAAGGAACAGCCAGGGTCTCCCTGACCCGCCCTGTTGCCTGTGCCCATCTCTTGGGCAAGGCCTACACAACAGGGGCTGCCTGAGACCCACAACCTTGCCTGTTAGCATACCCCTCTCCAGCCGGAGTTCCTAAAGCCCTTTCTTAAATGTAGCCTCTCTCCACACCCACCATGTCGCTCAGCTGCCAGGGTCGGGGGCTGACCCCATCACGCTGGAAGATTAGTCTGTTGTGGGGGGTGTGCTTATGCCCAAGCAAGTCATAGAAATAAAGGCGTGGAGCAGCTCCCGAGGCGGAGATGCCACCCAGTCGATGGCTTGTGGTGTGATGGGTGCATCGTCTGCCTGATAATGTGCCAACCAAGTGGAACGGCCCATCCTGCCTCCTGAGTCTGTGCCCTGCTCCTCGCCCCCTTGGGGGGCTGGGGAGCCCTGTGCAGGCACCCAGCTCTGGCAGGAGCTGAGCAGCAGTGACCAAGATGTGGGTTTCGGTGACTTGTGAGGTGGCTTTGAGCAACCTCGTTGGCATGAATACGGGTTCCATTCTCCATTTCTAAAAGGAACCGTGGAGCAGAGGCGGGGTCTACACCTTGGTAAAGGGGGCTTGCTGGGGCCCAAGGTGGGGAGACCACACCAGCCCCTTTGCCACTGGGGAGCTTGGTGGTAGAAGCAAGGCAGGGGCAGCAGGACTGAGAGGAGAGCTCAGCGTGTGTGCGCATGTCCCAATAGGGAGACTGCTGCTGGCGTTGACCTGCTCTGGAGCCCAGCTGGCCTAGGACCTGTCCTCTTCACTCCCCTCCTACCTGCTAGCCACGGTCAGGACTGGCCCTGCCAGAAAGTCACGGGGCCTCGATAGAGGGGAGCGGTCAGCTCAGCTGGCTGAGGTCGCCCTGAAGGAGCTCCTGGAGGAAGGGGGAAGGGGAGACTTCTGGCTCCTTTTCTCACTATCATGTCCTTAACTCCATGACATATTTTGACTCCCCTGCTCCTGTCCGAAGTTACATTCTGGAAGTTCACCTAGTGTCTGCCCAAATTTCAGCTGCTTTTATTTTTCCCAGTTAGTCTCCGCTGAAGCTGTCTCCTCCTCTGATCTGTCCTCTCTTCAACGGTTCCTCTTCCTGGAACCTAAGGTGGTGGCAGGCAGCTGCCCTCAGCCTTTTTCTTCCCTTCTGTGTTTTTGGGTAGAGACAGCATGGTCGGGTGGGCCCGTGTCATGCTTTAAGGGCTGTGGCTGTGCTGGGTGGGTGTCCGGCTGCCTGCTCCGTGAGCTGGTCCATTAAGCTGCCACGGTCCACGCTTGCCAGATGGTGTGCTGGCCTTGGTGTGCTCAGGACCCAGCTGTTGAGTGTCATCCCAGAGACAGGGTGCAGTCCAAAGGGAGCCGATTTCCAGTCAGTTCAAGGAGATCCTTTCTCCTTTTCTAAACCAGTAGGCAGGCCCACGTGGTACAGAAGTTACCCTCTTGCAGCCCTAATTCCCCAGAGCATGACTAGGTGTGTAACACAGTGCTGACCAAGGACGGGCAGGTCCCAGGACAGGGCCAGTCTCATACCAGACTTGGGTGGTGACGGGGGAAGAGAAAAGCGTGGGTGTGCATTTTGCTCTGCTCGTGGCACCCTGCCTTTGCCAAGGTAACCTGCCCAGCTGAGAATTCATCGTCCTGGATGCCCTTGCAGGGGAAGGATCCAGTTCTGACCGAAGAACTGGGAAAACAGAACTTGTACGGCATTTCGGCCTTTGGTTCCTTCTTCCTGAATGAAGAAGTGATGTCCACAGGTACCATGGGCACAAAAGTCCCACGGTGATGGCAGAGCTGGAGGACAAGTTTAGCTGCCATGCCAGCCCTGGACTTCTTATCTTGTATGAGATAATTAAATCCCTTTCTAGCTGAGGTCCAGTTTATCAGAGTTCTGTTCCTTACAGTCAGAGTGCATTCTGGTGAGGGTACAGCTCAGTGGTTGAGTGTGTGCTTAGCATGCATGAGGTCCTGGGTTCAATCCTCAGTACCTCTATTAGATAGATAGACAGGCAGGCAGGCAGGCAGGCAGGCAGGCAGGCAGGCAGACGAACCTAATTACCTACCCACCAAACAATTAAAAAAGTGCATTCTGACATGCCACCACACAGTTTCAATTATGATTAGGTGAGTTCACACGAGTGCAAAACAATAAGGAATAAATATCACCTGTCATCCCCTGAGTTCCCCAAAGGCCAAGCCCATGTCTATGTCCTTTGTGCTTGGCACAAAGTTGCCCCCATGAGTATGGGACAGTGTACCTAACTTGTATGGCTGGGGCCTAGAGGTCAATTTTACTTCTCACAAATGGAAGTGCTGACCTCTGGAATGTTTTAACTCGGCACAGAATGAAACTTTTGCCTCTTGGTGGGAACTGAAGGTCCTGTCAAAGTCTCAGCAGTGGGACCACCCAGTGGCTGGGAGACACCCTAACAAACAACCATTTCACTCCCTGCTTCCACAGCTGGAGGACCTGCAGGGTTCCCTGGTGCAGATCAGACCACATGCAAACGCTGGAGGAAGCCCCTGCACCTTCCTTTACTGTCACCCCGTCTACACCCTGGGCTGTGCTGGAGGGACGGGGAAGGAAGGGAACTGCCACTTGTGACAGCCTCGTGTGCAGGCGCTGGTCTGCACTCGTTCATGCCCTTTACTTCATCTTCACTATAATCCTGTGAGGACACATTGACTTCGTTTTGTAGATACGAAAAAGAAGTCTCGTTAAAATTTAGTAACTTGGTGGCTGAAACGCCCAGCTGTTAAAAGGCAGCAGTGGAATTAAAGCCAGGCTGGTCCTCCACGCACCCTCTAGTACTCAGCACCTGCCGCCAGGTGAGCGCCCCAGCCCAGAACACCCTGCCAGGTGCCTCTTTCAATGCCTTTGTATTCCTGGGAGGAAACTGCTGCTTTCAACAAAATAAAAACAAAAAAAATCTAGACCTCCAGGGCTAGTGTTTGGTGGAATATCTTCATGTAAGAAAAGATGGACAGAAGGAATGGCCTGAGAGGTCCCGATTCCCGTCACAGCCACCAAACTGTCACCATACGTTATGGGAGGAGGGTCCCTGAACGACAGCCCTAACCTGGGGGGGGGCCCATGGGCCCCCCCACCCCGGGCTGATGCAGGGAGAAAGCCCCGAGGCTGTTTACTAGCACAAATCCTGGCGGAAAGTGCCACACCAGTGTTAGCTGAGGTGAGTTTCACTGTTGTCATTAACCCTGGTTCCAGGACTCACTCCTAAGGCCAAAATGCTCACCCTTGGCCTGGGGTCTCTTTAGCGGTTCCTAACTCCCAGCCCACCTCCACAAGGAACAGTTTCGGGTTGGACGATGTCCCCACAAAGAAGGTACACCTCAGCATGAGCTCTGCTTCAGAAATAGGGTCTTCACAGAGGGAATCAAGTTAAAATGAGGTCACCAGGGTGGGCCCTAATCCAGTGACTCATGTCCTCATAAAAAGGGGGAATTTGGACACAGAAATAGCGGGAAGATGATGTGAAGAGACACAGGTGACACCACATGACGACAGAGGAAGAGGGTGGAGTTGTGCTGCCACAGTCAAGGAACATCCGGGGCCACCAGAAGCTGGAAGGGGTGCAGAAGGAGCCTCCCCTAGAGCCCGCGGAGGGAGCACAGCCCTGCTGACACCTGGATTTCAGATGCCCAGCCTCCACAACAGCGAGACAAGAAATCTCTTCTAAACCACCCAGTTTGTGGTACTCTGACGGCAACCCTATGGAACCAATACAAACACCCTCAGATGGTCCCTGGGCCCCCCAAGCCTTTAAACTGTAGGTCCAGATAGGCAGGGTCCTCACCCCACCTTCCCAGGGCCCCGCCGTGCTGGTCAGTTTCCCTCTAAGGCCTGCGGCCCCTACGGACCCTCGCCGTACAGCAGGTGTTCCCACATGGAGGGGCAGCCACGTCCTGCTCACCCTTCTCTGATGAGCTGAGAGATTTTGCTACAACTGAGCTTTCCAGCCTGAATGAATCTGTCAGGATGGCAAACCTAACGTCAGGGGAGTGGTGGAGTGACGCAGAGTGGAGTCCGACCTGCAGTGCCAACAACACACCTGCACTCCTGCCCTTCCCACCCCAGGGCCGTGCGAGGCCCCTGAGATCAGGTGGGAAAGGGCTGAGTCAAGAGGATCCAACAAGAACAGTCACAGCAGGATTCTCATGGACACACAGGGTCCCGTGATGCTGCAGCTTAATCAGAAAGGCCACTGTCCCCCAGGATGAAACAGCGTGTAGTCATTTCCTTACAAACCCACCTGGGGCTTTGCCAGGTGAGGAGAGCCGGGTGGACACTACTGAACAGAGGAAACAGTCATCGCCCAGATCTAGAACCACATAAACTGGGACCAAGACAAATCAGACCCCTGCTACCCCAGGAGCTTTGGAAGCTGACCCACCCACCAAGGCTCCCCACAACTGCCCTCCAGCCAACCTTGTCTGCGCTCTGCCGTCTTCCCTTCATGGGGGTTCTCTGGGCACTGGGTCGGGGGGCTGGCGTCCGCTTGGCCTTCCTGGCAGCCCATCCTGGGCAGGCTTCAAAGACAGCAGCTGCCGCCTTCACCCTCTGGCCACGGGCACTGGAAGGAGTGGCACAGGTGGCCCCAACACGCAGGTTCAGCCCAGTGAGCCACCTGAGAGAAAAGGGGGTTCGGGGAAGCCACTGTGCTGAGCTTTCCTGAGGAAAGTAAGTCTTCAGGAACTGGCAGCAGTGGGACCTAGTGGGTGACAGCAGACTCTGGAGAGAATCCTGGCTCGGCTGCTCACCAATTATGTGACCCTGGTCAAGTCACTTCAAACTTCAATCCCCTCCCTGCAAAAGGTGGGTAGTAATAAACAGTTCCAGAGGGCTGGTGACCCAGACACGGTTCAAACCAATCTAGATATGACATATAATTTAATGCAGTTCTTACAAACAACCACCATGAGGTGGATACAATCACTATCATCCCCTTTACAGATGAGGAAGCAGCACAGAGAGGCCTCATGGCTCAGTTAGACAGCCAGTAGAGCTGGATTTGAGCTCAGGCCTGCCGGACTCCAGGGTTCTTGCTGCTTTCTTATGTAATTATGTGAAGTGCCCATGTACACTAGGTCCCACCCCACTAGCCTGGGTGGATTTCATTCCCACTTTATGGACCAGGGAATAGAAGCTCAGAGAAGCCCACCCCAAGCACCGTGGATGGTTGGCTCCCCCAGGAAGGGCAGCTGAGCCTGGTAGGACCCTCACCCGCCGAAGGTGTTCAGCTGGCGCAGACTTGGCACTCCAGGGAGAGTGGAGGCTTGACTGAGAGCAGTTGGGGGCCCCTGGCTGGGGGTCCAGGTTAGGGTGCTCACCTGTGAAGTGGGAGCAGCTGGCAGTCACAGTGGAAGGGATTGCTGCTGAGGTCGATGAGCTCCAGCTGGCTGAGACCGGGCAGGGCAGGCAGGGCCTGCAGCTGGTTCTTCTGCAGGTGTAGGCTCTGGAGCTGGGGCCCCAGGCCCGAGAAGGCCCCGGCAGAAATCTGCAAGGAGACACCAGGCCCTGGTGTGAGGTCCTGCCAGGACTGTCCCACCCCCAGGCCTGGGAGGGAGCCCCATGCTGCCCCAGCAGAAGGAGAATGGAGAGCCCAAGGAGGGCAGAAAGGGCAGTGCCGGGGTGGAAACCCAGGCTGGTCCAATGCCAAAGCACTTGCCCTCTGCAAGTCACCCAGACCCCTAGTGCATGTTTCTCTCTGCTACACCCAGATGCCCCACAGAATGGCAAAGCCCTGCCCACAAAGTGTGCAACAGTAGGTAATCCCATGGACCCATGTTCCTCCTCCAGGCCTCGGCAGTGCCCTACCTGGCAAGGCCCTCCGTGTGGCACAGGATTCCTCCTGGTCTGTCACCCACACCTGAGCCCCCTGGGGCAGGCCTATTGTCTGGCTTATCTCAGGGACTTCACCCCCAGCCTCAGGCCTGGCATCGCAGGGGTGGTAATCTTTGCTAAGTGAACACAAGCTGCATAGGGTCTCATGCTGCCTCCCTTCACCCTTACACCCTCTGTGCCCACCTGCTCCAGGCCACTGCTGTTCAGGAAGAGGTGTTGCAGTGAGTGGCCCACGGGCTGGAAGGCCCCATCTCGCAGGGCCCTGAGTGGGTTCCCCGAGAGCTGCAGCTCCAGGAGAGCAGGAAGCCCCTCGAGTGCCCTAGTGGGCACCTCTCGCAGCTGGTTCCTGTCCAGGTGCAGCTTCTCCAGCTCCCGGGCTGGGCCCAGTGCCCCAGGGGACACTTGGGTGATGCGGTTCCCACTTAGGTAGAGCCAGCGCAAGGCCTGCAAGCCTGACAGCTCCCCGGGGACCAGGTGTTCCACAGCATTGTCCTGTAGGTGCAGGGAGAAGAGGCTGGGCAGGGCGCGCAGGGCAGCCCCTGGCACCTGTAGGAAGCGGTTGTGCTCCAGGTACAGGTAGCCAAGGCGGGGGGCCCCTTCCAGGGCGGCAGCGCTGAGGCCTGACAGCCTGTTATCAGAGAGGTAGAGATAGATCAGGCTGCTGAGTCCTGCCAGGGCATCTGCCTCCAGCTCCGTGATGCCACAGTGCTGCAGGTGCAGAGACACCAAGAGGTCCAGGCCCAGGAAGGCCTCTCGGGGCACCAAGGGGAAGTGGTTCCGCCTCAAGTCCAGGAGCTGGGTGTCATTTGGGAAGCCGCGGGGCACTGCCCGCAGCCCTTGGCCTTCACAGCCACTATGCCGGGACTCCGGGGCGCATACGCAGGCACGCGGGCAGGGCCCGGCCTCCTCCTTGGGGGCGCCGGCAGGGGCACGTTGCTGCGAGGCAGCCAGCTCCTCTTCCCTCTCCTCCGCCCCTGCTTCCGAGCAGCGCAGGTCTGAGGGCCGCAGGGCGTCCAGGGCCTCGCCGCGCAGGCGCCGGGGCCCCCAGCAGGCGCCATCCGAGCTTACGCGCGCACGCGCCAGCCACTCGAGCAGCGGCTGGGCCTGGCAGCCGCACCACAGCGGGTTCCCCTGCAGCCGCAGCCGGCGCAGCAGTCCCGGGCCCTGCAGCGGCGGCAGGGCTTCCAGCTGGTTCCCACGGAGGTCCAGTGTGTGCAGGCGGGGGCAGTAGGCGAAGGCCCTGGGGTCCAGGGCCTGCAGGGCCCCGTGGTCCAGCATCAGCTCCCGCAGGCCGGGCAGCGCCAGCTCGTCCTCCTCCCCCACGTAGGTGAAGGGGTTGTGGCCCAGCTCGAGGCGGGCCAGGCCGCGGGCCTGGGACAAGGCCGGCCCAGGCAGGGACTGCAGCTCGTTGTGGTGCAGGCTGAGCCGGCGCAGGGCGGGCAGGCCGGCCAGGGCCTCCGGGGCTAGCACGCTGAGCGCGTTGTGGGACAGCTGCAGCCAACGCATGCGCACCAGGCCCTGGAAGGCCATGGAGGGCAGGTAGACGAGAGCGTTGTGGGCCAGGTTCAGCGTGGCCAGCGCGCCCAGCGCCCCGAACGTGCCCGGCCGCAGCTCCTCCAGCATGTTGCTCTCCAGCTCCAGTCGCTGCAGCGAGCCCAACCCGTCCAGCGCCTCCTGGGGCAGCGCGCTCACGTGGTTGGAGGCCAAGTTGAGGAGGAGCAGGCGGCCCAGGCCACGGAAGGCACCCTCGGCCACCAGCTCCACCTGGCAGTGCCGCAGGTCCAGATGTGTCAGGTAAGGCAGGTCCTGGAAGGCAGCTGGCGGGATCACCTTCAGCATGTTGCCCTGGAGGTCCAGCCTCTGGGTCAGCTGAGCAGGGAGAGGTAGAGGAGGCTGAGCAGCACAAGACCACGGCCTGTGCCCCTTGCTAACCCTGGCCTCTGTGCTTGCTGTTCCCTTACCTGTACACTCTCCTCCCCTTCATCTTTCCCTCATTCTCTTCATTCTGCTCCCTGACAACTCCTCCGGGAAGCCTTCCTCCCCAGCCCCTTGGGTATCCCCCACTCTGGCACTTCTCACAGTGAATTGTCATTGCTCATTTACTTTCTCTTCCTCTCTAGCTCTTGACTTCATAGGACAGAAAGCATATCTTATTCCAGTACATCCCCAGTTCTCTGCCACAGGACCTGTAATTAATTCAGTATCTATATGGATCACCTAACTTTTTCCAATCACATAGGATTTTAAATAGATTGTTTTCCTGTTGTTTGTCATTATTATTCCAGTTTTATAGACGTTAAGACTGAGGCTCAGAGAGAAGTGACTTGCCGGGGCCTCCCAGGCAGGCAGTGGCAGGTCCACTGGTGCCAGCCCAGGCTCCTTGTGCTGTCCTCCCCACCGAACCTTGCCCTGCTGACCTCAGGGATAGCATTCGGCACCTCGGTGAGGTTCTGGTGCCGGCAGGCAACATGCCGCCTGGAATTGTCGCAGACGCAGGTCTGCGGGCAGCGTTGGGCAGCTGCATGCCAGGTTGGCCCCAGTGGCAGCAGCAGAGGAAGCAGCAGCACCAAGGAGACACTTTGGGGCCTGAGAGAGAGAGCAAGGGTCAGTTGTTCCCAAGGACAAGGGTCCCAAGCTGTCCATTCGCTGGGCACCAGCTCTTGTTCCCAGAGCCCCTCAGATGTTTTCCTCCTTTGGCCTCAGGGAAGGTGTTACTACCCTGAGCCTCCACCCCTCCACGAAGCAGAGGTTCCATCGTTAGCCCTGTTTGACACCAGAGGAAACAGGCTCAGACAGGCAACCTCGCGGGTCCCCTGATTGTCTGCCCAGTGGCTCAGCAAGCCCTTGCTAAATGTGGTTCAGAGGTGTGCCAGGCTGTGGAGAGGCTCCCGGGGGGAGGCCTGACCTTCCAGGGTGAGGTTGGTGGTGGAGAGAGGAGCAGTCTGTCCTCAGACAGATGTGGCATCAGCACCACGTGGCAGGGAACATAATGGCACCCACCTCGAGAAGACAGCCTGGCAGCCATGGGAAGGACCAGGCTCGCCCTGAGTTGTGAGGCAAGACTTGGGGGACCAGGTATCCTGGGATCAGAGAGCCTTGAGGAGCCTTAATGGTTGGTCCAGAGCCACACTGACAGGTGAGCAGGTCGCTCTGACTTCTCTTGTTTATTCCCCTGTTGTCTTCTCTTCATCTTAGTGCAACCCAGCTGGCCTGGACTGGGGTGAGGGGAACTGAGTGTACGGGCTGGGTGCTGTGCTTTGGGCAGGATCTGTCTACTTTCCTGTCTGTCCATCCACCTCTACCCGCTCCCCATCCACCAGTTACCCAGCTGGACCCTTCACCTCACAGCTACTGCCTGCTTCTGCTTAGGGACAACTCCACCACGGTGGCACTCCTGGCTTCCCAAGCATTCCGCTCACCACCAGCAACCAAAGGGAACTTTCCAAAATACAGACAGGCCCTGCCACCCCCAACTGAAGACCCTCCAGCATCTTTTCATTGCTTTTGCTTTAAAGTCCTGACTCCCGATTCCGCTGGAATCTGCTCAAATCCTTCAGTGTCACCCTTGGCTCCCCCACCAGAAGCACACAGAACAGAGCCTCATCCTCTCTGTCTGTGACATCTAGCTCTTCCCTCTGTCCTCAGCTCATGGCAGGGCCTCTGAGCAGCTCTTCCTGATCCCTGGGCTGGCTCCCACCCTGAGCCTCCCCTATTTCTTCTCTTTGGATTGTCACCATCTTTTTTTCAGTCTCCTTGGGGTTGGTGGCATCCTACAGAGTCTGTAGTGAGGCTGAGGCTCAGGGCAGGCCAGAGAGGGGGGCCAATGGGGACAGATCCCTGAAGGGACAAGCATCCAGGCCTTAGAGGGCTGCCAGGCTCTCAGAACAGCTCCTGGAGGACGAGCCCAGGGGAGCCCCAGGGAGCAGCCACATTCATCATATTCTGCAGAGACCACTTCCGGGGAGACCCTCGGAGAATCTCTGCCCAGGTAGATCCCAAAGCCCCTGGCCCCCAGCCCCTGAGAGGCCCAGAGAGGGGCAGGGGCTTGTCTGCAGCCGCTCACCTCCTCTCACCCACCTCGCAACCTCAGGACCCAAAGACTCACCCCGCCATGCCGCTCAGGGCCAGTCCAGCCTGGAGACACAGCACAGGGAAAGGCCAGCGACAGTCCCTGCCTGGACGCCAGCAGGAGCCCCCCTCCTGGCCCACAGGCCTGGCAGCGAGGACAGGGCTGAATGAGAGGCATTGTGGGCAGCCCAGCCTGAGGCGGAGGTGAGGGAGGGGCGGGCACGGCGGGAGCAGCAGCTGGAGTTACAGGGCCTCCTGCTCAGAATCCTGGCCCAGGCCTGGACCGGAGTCCCCAGACCAGCCCAGTAGGGAGGAGCCTCAAGGCGCAGGCCATTGGCTCCCAGACCTAGGCTTCCTCCAGGCTGTAGGACTCTGGGCCGGGCTGGGTCAGTTTCCTACTCCAAAAAAGCATAGTAACTGGCTCATAGGGTTGTGGTGGGGGTTAAGGTAGGCACCTGGCACATAGTAGACTCTGAAGAACGGTTAACTCTGCCCTGTTTATACTTATAATACACTCACATACCTTATTTAACACTGTACATACAATATTTTGCGTATTTGTCTTTTCACTCAACATCAGATTGTTGGGAGCTAAGTCGATTCTTAGTTATACTCATTCATTTTGACTTGTATAGTATTCCACTGTATAAATGTATCAACTTACCCATATTTCCACTGCCTCCAATTTTGTATAACAATGTTGCAAAGGACACGTAAGTACTTACCTTCTTGGAGATGTGCATTCTTTTAAAAAAAATGAAATAGTTCATCTTGATCACCACAAACATTTATGTATCCTATGGTTTTTCAGATCTGTGTTTCTGGTGGAAATGCAGCTTTCATTACTCAGTTTTGTTTTTTGTTTTTTTTTAAACAAGATAGTGTTACACCACAAGTTGTCTGGCTGTTTTTAGTCAGTGTTGTGTTTGTGACACTTATCTGCAATGCGTATTTTAAAAATTTGTTCTCTTTTTTTCTATAGTATTCCATTCTATAAATATTATGCAACAGTGGGGTGGGACAGAGGCAGGAGAATTTTCTGTCCCAGATGCAGGTAATAAAGAGGTGCAGTCGGTAGGGAATTTAAATATAATGGAACTGACCTGGAGTTAGTATGCTTTTTATTATCATCCTGTGCTGGCAATTTGAAACAATGTCAATGCTAAAATATTCCTCCCTGTTTGGGCAGACCATTCCCACCTTCTTGGTACCTCACTGTACCACAATTAATTGTCCATTCCACTCTTGATGGGCATTTGGGTTGTTTCCCAGGTGGGGCTGTTATGAAGGGAGCTGTTGACCACATTTGCATGTGTCTTGGTGAACACATCACAACCCGTTCTGGCAGCGATCTACCCGGGGTGGAGTTGCTGGTCTTAGGATGTGATTATTTTCAGTGTCAGTGGTCACTGCCAAACAGTCTCTCAAAGTGGTTGCACCAATGACCGTGTTGACCAGCAGTGTCTGAGAGTTCCAGTTGCTCCACATCCTCTCCAGTGCATGGGATCATCTTTTGTATTTTAGCCATTCCTGTGAGAGTATAACCACATGGTGATTTTAATATGTTTCTCGAAGACTAGTGGAATTAAGTACCTTTTCATGCTTTTTGTGATGTGCCCGTTCAAGCCTTTTGGTCACTTTTCTATTGAGTTGTTTTTGGTATTCTGAATATGAGTTATTTAAAATACATATTGCAATTATTTTCTCCATCTCTGTGACTTGCCTTTTCACTCCCTTAATGATGTCTTTTGAGAAACAGAAGCTACTTATTGCTGCCTAGTGTACCTCATATGAATAGCCCATTGTAATAGCAAACCAAGGATGTTAAACATAGCTTAATTTGTTCATCTTCTCCTTATTCCCAAGGTCTTCTGTCTCCTAAAATATCTGTAGTTTTATCTTTTACTGTCAGGATTTTTTGAATTATGGTAAATTATACATTCACATAAACTTGACAGTTTTAACCATGTTTAAGTGCACAATTCAGTGGCATTAAGTACATTCACAGTCCTGTGAATTGCTTACTCTTGTCCTTTGTCCAGTTTTCAACTGGATGTGTATTCTCGACGCTGATCCTTTGTTATCTGTGTTGCAGTGTCTGTTTCTACCCTGTCACCGTGTCTATTAACTTTTGTGGTATCTTTGGTCAGTTTTTCATTTTTTGACACAGGCAAATTTTCTTACGACTTGTACTTTTCGTATGTCCAAAAAATGCTCTCCTGTTTTATTTTCCTTTTAAAAATATGGCTCTCAGGCAGCTGGATTTGGGTCACTGTGAATCTTGGTGCATGACTGTGGTGTAGCTGCTTCCACCTTGTCCTGTCCCCTGCCCTCTGAGCTGGGTTCATCACCCACATGCATGTGCCCACACACCGTTCAGTCTCCTTGCTGAACTAATGATGGACTGCAATTTTCTTTGCTCAGCGTCGCTTTTGATCCGTCTGCGGTGTATGTGGTGTGCCCTTGGCGTAGCTGATGCATTTTCACTGTCGTAACGTCACATCATGCAGCTCTGCTCCTAATCCGCTTTCCCGAGCTGGCCTGTGAGTCGCTTCTAGGTTCTCGCTGTCGCAACAGTGCTGCTAGGAGCCCCCTCAGCCACACTTCCTGGGGGTTTTTAGTCCAAGCTTCAGAAGAGAACTGATGGTTTGTGAGCTCCTGGCCTGCAGCTGAGCTCCCTTCAGTGGGTGGCCTGGTGCCAAGCAGGCCCTCCGCACCTGGGGGGGTCACAGCAGGCCCCAAGTCGCTGTGCTCAGGGACTCGGAGCCTGTGTGATCCTAAGGTTGGCTGAAATCCTTGGGGGTGTTTGAGTCTGGGGGGGAATCCCAAAGGCTGCTCTCAGTGAGCAGCAAGTAGAGGCCCCCAGGCCCTTCCCTGCACCTGGAGCTGGTCTGAAGGACTGAGCAGGAGTCGGGTAGGCAGAAGCCTCACTCCAGGACCAACAGGATCCTCCTCAGTGTGTGGGCTGGAGGCCTGTTGGTTAATTAATCGAGATCTGTGGTTCTCTTCTCAGTCTGAGCTGAAGCTTGGACACGCAGGAGCGAGGAAGGAGCAAGGGCCAGCCTGGGTGGCCTGGAGGGAAGGAACACCCGGGCCAGAGAACCTCGGACAGGCCCCCATTCAGTTCCGAGCCGGTTTCTCCATCTGTCAAATACCACATGCGAAGTCTTATTTGAACTCGACTCAGCTCTTACACCTCTTGAGAAGGCTTCTCTGACCCTACTGCCCACCATCTGGGCCACAGTTGTTGGCCTCCTGTATCAGACTGGGAGCTCCCCAAAGGCTGCACTCGTGGCCCCAGAGCTCAAAACAGGGCCTGGCATGAAGTTGGGGGTCTTGGAGTTGGACCTCCACCTGCCTCCTGCATAGCACCTGGGTATGGGGCAGAGGGGAGGAGAGCAAGGCGCGGGCATCACTTCTGCCACCTGGCCGAGAAAGATGCTGCCTCAGTGGTCCACAGCCAGTAAGACACCCAGCCCCCTAAGAAACCTCAGAGGGACCTCTTCATTCCTGCACCTGCTGTCTAGGGTAGGCGGCAAAGAGTCTGCCGGGCTGTCCTCACACCATTGTGGCAACAGGAGGGACCCCAAGGGAGGCCCTGCACCCTCCCGGACCCCCGTAAGTTGCCACCCCTTCCAGGCACCCCCCACCCAGCTGTCAGAGCGGAGCTGGCAGGCCTGCGACAGAGGGAGTGTCGGGCTGCCCCAGGTGATGACACAAGGTTGGGACAGCAGCTTCTCTGCAAGATGGACTGTCTCTTACAGACGAAGACAGGGTCACAGTGCCCACATGGAGGGGGGACTCCAGGTACTAAGGGCTTGAGAATGGCTTGCTTTAGGCAAAAAGTTACTCAGTGTCCACTGTTGCTACACATGACTTTATTTGTGAAGCCTCGGGCACAGCCCAGACACTTAAAGAGCACACGGGGAAAGCAGAGGGTGTCACAGGGCATCTCCAGCGCAGCCCCGCCCCGCCCCGCCCCGCCCCAGGTCCCTAGGGGTGCCCGAAATGCAGCTCGGGCATCTGTGGGCCCTGCCTCTGCCCCCTGGGCTAGAGAACAGGTTTGGGCCTGCCCAGATGCCCCTCCAGCTTGGCCCCCAGGTAGGTCACAAACATCCTAGCAGCCAGAGGAGGGCCCACTGGGTATGGAGCCAGCACCATCCAGGCAACTCCAGCTCCTAGACCCTAGTGTCTGCCCCCTGGCTTCTCTTCCTGTCCACAGTGTGGGTGCCAGGGTCCTGCCCTCTGCTGACCACCCCACAGCCCCACCCACTACAGTCTCTGCCCCTCAGGCTGAGGGGTCAGCACAGCAGGGATGGATGGTAGGGCAGTGGTGGCTGCAGGACCAGGGCTTGGTGACAGGAAGCAGAGGCAGCCATAGAGTGAGCAGCCCCAGGCAGGGCATGAGTACACCCAGCCACAGCGCGGGGTGGGAGTGGGTGGGACAGCGCAGACAGCAACTCCCCAGCTTTGGTGCAGCCCCTGAGGGTAAAGACGACAAGGTGGGTGGGGACAGCCGTCAGGGCCTGGAGCCTGCACGCAGATCATCAGCAGAGTGCCCTCAGATGGTGGTGAGTTTAATGGCAGAGCAGCCTGCAGCCCTTCCACCTGGGGGCCGGCTCCCCTCCAGTGGGACCAAGGCCAGTCCAGCAGGGAGACATTGAAAACTCAAACCCTGACAAGAAGCACACATCCGCACACATGCCACGCCAACACACGTACTCAGAAGACACGACACACGACAGAGATCCCCGTGCTTCTGGCTAGAGTCCTCCATTTGAGTCTCTTCCCAAGTTACTGGTCCAGGCCGAGGGATGGGGAGAGGCCCGCCTTGCATCTAGACTTTGTACAGCGTCTGCAGTAGATTGTGGCGGGCAAAGGAACAGGATTCCAGGGCGCCGTTGGGCCTGTGGGGAAAGAAGGGTAAGCAGGCGGGGTGGGGACACTCCCAACAGCATGAGCTAAGGCCCAGGGACTGAGACAGCATCTCCTGTGGTGGGAACAGGTGTGGGGAGAGTGCACCTCGCTGGGGGGAGAGGCGAGGCTGCAGTCAGCTCTGCTTTCCACAAGGGCCGGTCCAGCTGCAGTGGAAGGAGGTTTGGGTGCGGGGAGCGTGGTGGAGTCCAGCCTGACTGAGGAGGCAGTGCTGTGCAGACGGAACTCAGACACTGTGGTGGCAGAGGCCAGGGCACCAACTGGGTCCGGGAGGCCGGCGTGTGTTCCTCACCCCCCACCCCATCTAGGTTGCCCCGCCACTTACTCATATGCTGTGAGCACCCTGACTGATGGCCTGGACCCCACCTATGTTACCTGTCCCCCAAGGCCCTTCCCCAGCCCCGCCCCCCACCCCCTGCTTGGATTCACCAGAAGCGTGGCTGGTCAGAACCCTCAGAGACAACCTCGCCCCCACCCCCGGGTTGGGCAAATGCAGAGACTGAGGACTGGGGAAGGCCACACAGGGCCTCAGTGAGGACAGGGACAAGCCAACCAACCCATCCCTGCTGGCCCTGGGCCTGTGGTCTGGAGGCTCCTTTGTAGTTGACTGCGGCCAGTGCCCCACCGTGGCCAGGACCCTTCAAGATGAGGGCAAGGTTTCTATGTCTCTGGGCAGCAGGCTTCCCCAGGAAAGGGGCTGTGGCTGCAGCAGGCCCCTTCGGGCAAGGCTGCTGAGGGAACGGACACAGAACTGCTCCCAGGCACGGGACAGGGATGGGCAGCAGGACTGTGGCAAATTCCTCATCTGCCCCAGTGCTTGCTCGTACCTCATCTGGAAAATGGGGGCCACCGCACGTCCTCTGTCTCTGTCTCTCAAGGAAAGACTGTCCCTGAGCCCTGCATCCTCACAGGGGTGGTGACTCAAACACAGATGCCGAGAGCCCAGGAGGCGTGTGGGCCTCTGACACACCCCAGTGATCTGGCCAGGAAGCCGCAGCTGACCAGCACTGGCCACGTGAGCTGACGAGGGCACACTCACTTGGTCATGAACGCCAGCAGCAGGGGTGCAAGGGCCTTGGGGAAGTAGTCCTGCTGCACCATGTGATTCAGTGCCATCAGAGGGCCGTACAGGTTGGCAATGGCCTTGACCTTGTCTTCACTCTGCAAGGGAAACATACAGCAAGAAGCAGGGTGAGCTTCCAGGTCACTTGGCAGACCCCAAGTCTCATCCAGCCCCTGCTGAGAAAGCCCCTCGGGCAAGGTCAAGCTGAATCCTGTCATGAAGGCCGAGGCTACTTAAGCAGACCCAGGCCCCACCGGACGGGTGGGTGTGGCCGGAGCAGCCTGGGGCACGCTCCCTCCCTCTCCCTGGGCCTGCACTCCCTCCGGCCGCACCTTGAGCAGACCCATGTGGATGAGGAGCCGGGTGAGGAAGGTGTTGGAGTTGAAGGAGGATGAGCTGAAGGCCTTCTTCATCAAAGCATCTGCAAGGCAGAAGCAGCAGAGAGTCCTAAGGGCATGCAGCCCTTAGGACTAAGAGAACACAGGCTGGGTCCCGTCTTCTGCACTAATCAGGAGGTGAACACAGGGGTGGGACGTGGACACAGGTACCAGACTCGGAACAGCTAGCACCAGGGGAAGGGCTCGACCTGCTGACTGTTGACACCCTGACCCTTCCCTGTCCTGGCCTCACAAGTAGAACAGGCTTGGGGACTTTGCACAGCTGGGGCAGAGATGAAGTGAGGCAGCTTGCCCTGGGGGAGGTCTTAGCCATTCTGTGGAGGTGAGGGGGGCAGTCAATGAGGAACAGGGCAGAGGAGGGGCCACGGGCCAGCAGGGAAACAGAATTCAGGTAGCGTGTTCCCACAAAAGCCCAGGGATTGGGCTCTCAGGGAGCAGACATGGGGACTCCCACCAGGCCCTCAGCCACCTACCCAGCCTCGTCTCCCACTGACTTCCCACCTCAATGCCACCCAAAGCACACCGATCCTGGAGAGGGCACCACGTGTGTTCCCACTCCTTTCTGTCCTTTCCCATGCGCCGTGTCCCTCACCTGCAGGGCCCCGCCTCCCCTCTCTGCCTGGCCCAACCAGGCCACACTCGGAGGCTCAAACATAAACAAGGTGAAAGGTGACAGGTGCTCGTAATGGAACTGAGAGAACAGGGTGGCAAGAGAAAGTCTTGACAGGACTAGAGATCCTGGGAAGCCTTGTGGAAGATATAGGGAGAGCAGGCATCCTCCGTGCAGGGTGGAGGGGACCATGTATGTAAAGGCTCAGAGGTGGGGACAAGGCTCAGCTCTCATAACCCCTCCTGAGAGGCCCGCCCCCACGAGGGCCTCGGGGCTGGGACTATCTGACCTTCCTGCAGTGGATGTCGCCTGGCCCAGGTTCTAACGTATTGACCTGTATGGCTTTGGGAAAGGCCTCAGTTTCCCCATCTGCAAAAAAGTGAGAGGAGCGCTCTGGCCTGCTCTGGGGCAAGAAGCCAACAGAAGAGCAGGTGGGAGGAGAGCAGCTCTGTCACGAGCCGCGGGGCAGACAGGTTCCAGGAACTATGTCATCTGAACCCTGGAGCAGCAAAGAGGCAGGAGCTAGCCGAGCCGAGCCCCACCCAAACATGTTACCTACTGCATCCTGCACTGCCGTCCTCACTGTGGCTTCATCCTTGAACACAGAGGACACCTTCAGGAAGGCGGAGACCACCACCTCCGGGTCGGACGTGTCAGTCTGAGAACACAGGAGACAATGGCTGGTCACCCAGGGGCCAGAGCCCAGGGCCTAGGCACACAGTGGAGACATGCCTTCTGGCTAGAAGAGGCCTTGGCAAGATGTGGGCTTCTGGTGGGCAAAGACAGGTCCTGCCTGGCCCCATGCTGTGCCCTCAGAGCCCAGTGTTGGCCTAGCTACTGAGGCCAAGCTGCACACACACAGTGAGAGACAACGCCTTAAAAGTCACTATCCCTGTGACCCAGTGATCCTTCCTGCAATCTAACCTGATGAAATAACCCAGATGGCAGACAATATCCACATGCAAGGAAACTTTTCACTGACAACAGAGAAAAGTGGAAATAATGTGAACCCAGAGAAACAGTGGATTGTGATGTGCTACATCCACTCACTGAGAAAGGGCATCAGAGGAGCTCTACTGATGCAGGAAATGATGAGTGGCGCTAAGTGAAAAGGTGGCCCACACAAAGGTTTGTAGCACATAATCTCAAATAAATACAAAAGGGAAATAAAAAAGCCAAAATATCAAGCCAGCCCTGAGAGCGGCCCCTTTTATTTCTCTATACAGACACACCTCGCAGGCGCTGAAGGTTTGGCCCCAGACCACTGCAATAAAGCGAGTCACGTGAAGGTTCTTGTTTCCCAGTGCACGTGAAAGTTACGATCACTTATACTGTAGTCTACTAAGTGTGCAACAGCATCGTGTCTAGAAAATCCACATACGTACCTTAATTAAAAAACACTTTATTATTAAAAAATGCCAACCATCATCTGAGCCTTCAGCAAGTCATAATCTTTTGGTTGGTGGAAGGTTTGAAATGCTGTGGGAATTACCAAAATGTGAGAGAGACACGAAGTGAGCAAATGCTGCTGGAACAATGGCACCCACCGACTTGTTCGACACAGGGGTTGCCACAAACCTCCAATTTGTAAAAAAAAAAAATGCAGTCACTACAAAGCACGATAAAACAAGGTGTGCCTGCACCTATCATTTAACCTCTCTGAGCTTCAGCTTTCCTCATCTGTAAAACAGAATAAAAGGGTCTACATTCCAGGCTGCCAAGAAGGGTAAATGAAACTATGCCCAGTGCCCAGAGCAGCAGCGGGCAGACAAGAGGAGCCGCACGATCTTCTCAGGATGATGGATGAACAACCCAAACAACCAACCACTGAGGCTCGAGCGCAGACACAAGCAGCGCGGGACTTGCACAGGGGTTCTGGGCAGGACAGCCGGTCTAGAAGCCACTGGTCCTACAGAACATGCGCAGGGAAGCCCGGGAGTGTGTGAGCACACAGGGGTGTCCTGGGAAAAGTCCCCAGTCCTAGCTGTCAGACGTGCCTCAGGCCTGCCCCTCCTCGCAGCCCGAGCCTGTCCGCAGTCTAACCACTGGAGGTGACAGATGTACTGGTCACGCTCATTTACATGTGTATGTATTAAAAAACCCAACACGTGGCAGCCTCCGCGCCCCACGCTGACGGTGCCCCTCCCAATCCCGTGCTCTGCTTGAACCTTTCTCCGGCAGCTCCCGGAGCCAAGGCCCATGCAGGCCCGGCGTCGGAAGCGCGGTTACCTGCTGGGCTAGGAGCACGGAGCTCTTGGGCCCGAGGCGCAGCAGCTTCTCCGAAGAGGGGAAAGCCAGAAAGGTGGAGACATCAGCGGGAGGCGGGGAGGACAGGACGGGAGCTGGTTCCTGGAGACGGGTGGCACAGGTGCTCTGTAGAGGTCCGAATCCGGACTCCTCTCCCAGAACGCAGGCCCCTCACTCCAGCCAGTCCCGGCTCAGAGCCCACAACTCCTCCAAGCTCCCCACGGGGCGGGGCCCGCGGATGCTCAGAGCCCACAACTTCCCCAAGCACCCCCAGGGGCGGGGCCCGCGGATGCAGCCGCCTCTAGGGCGGGCCAAGCCACCTCCCTCGGACTTCAAGAGCTGGGTGCGGCCAAGCCGATCCTCGCCATGACATGCGATGCTCCAGAAATGACTCTGGGGCCTAAGTGGACCCCACTGGGAACTGGAGTCTCATCGGACAAGTACTGCTGGCGAGCGCCAGAGTGGCCCGGAGAACTAAGGACATGCAGCCATTTACTGAACGGCTTCCATAAAACTGGACAAGAAGCCAAACTCAACGTAGTGCGGGGGTCCAGGTCCAACCCAGAGTTCTCCAGAAGCTTTATTTGGGAACCTATGAGGGAACAGATATGGCAGCCCTGACTCTACCTGCCTCCCAGTCAGGAAAGGGACCCCAAGTGTCCAAGCTGGGTCACCAACCCAGCCCAGTCTCTGGTAATGGGGCCATCCCTACAGGTCACCAAGATGGGTAGGAAAAAAATAACTTCTGTTCAAGATTACGTTTTATCCTATCTTTAAAGAAAAACTTATATACATTTCGACCCCCAGAATGGTTGAAAATCCACTTTTAACTTGATAGTCGGTCCTCTATCTGTGGTTCCGTACCCGCAGTTTCACCCAACTGCAGATCACGTAGCACTGCAGTATGTATTTACTGAAAAAATCCACATAGTGGACCTGCAGTACTAAAATTCATGTTGTTCAAGAGTCAACTGTACAGCGGGGAGGGTACAGCTCACTGGGAGAGCGCATGCTTAGCACGCATGGGGTCCTGGGTTCAATCTCCAGTACCTCCATTCAAAATCAACCAACCAACCAACCAACCAACCTGCTCACCCCCTACAAAAACAAAATGTGAACCAAATTTCATTATTTAAAAATAAAAGAATAAAAGTTTTTTATTAAAAAAGAGTCAACTGTACATAACGTAGCAGCATTATGTATATGTTACAATTTACAAATGTGTAAACACATCTATACTGAGGTAAACGTAAGTAAATGTAACTACGTTGGGAAGACTTTCTCCTTCCCACAGGAGTGTCCAATCAAAACTAGTCTGCAGCCACTGTGCCTAAGTGGCTTCCACACCCACTACTCCCATGAAGATGTCTCAACATCAGGGGACAAGGGCTCTGATCTGCAAACATCGACTCACCCCACTGTCAGGATCCAGAATCTTCCTTGATGGTGTGGTTGGCTCCTCTTCTTGCTCTCCCTTCTGTGGCTCTTCCTCCTCCTCCTCTTCCTCCTCCTCATCCTCCTCTTCATCTTCTTCCTCCTCTTCCTCCTCCTCTTCTCCTTCCTCCTCCTCATCCTCGTCCTCGTCATCCTCACCCTCATCATCACTGCAGATGACAGCTGGCTAAAGCAGACCCTCTCTGCCTGGTGGCCCAGCTGGCACCGAGAACCCACAGACCCCAGCTGGGTGGGAGCCTGCAGGGGGCAAGGGAAGCAGCTGCTCCCAGGGTGGGGATGCATGGGGTCACCAAGGAGCCATCACTCACTTCTCATCACCCAGGAAGCCCACGCTGTGGACAAGGAAGAGCTAGATTTCATCCCTGTCCCAAAGGAACCCACAATCCCACTGGGGAGACAGAAAAAAGGAAGAAAACTGTCTGTCACAGCTGGGGCCCAGGGCTCGGCAGGAATACTGCCCAGGCTGAGACGCTCAGGACTGTGCCACCCACACCTTGCTGACCACAGGAAGCTATGGTTAAGGGCGAGAGGCTTCCCTGCCTTGAGGAAAGCGGTTCCATTCCTCCTGGACTGGGGGCCCTCTGAGCCCCTCTCTGAGTCCCTAGTTCCTAGCAGCACACAGAGACCAGGCCTGGGGGGACAGGGCTGAGGACTCGACAGTGAATGAAGCCAACCTGAGATGAGAGAGGCAGATGGGGACAGGTGCCGATGGCCCAAACCGACTCCCATCCAGACGGAGGAGGCAGCCCCCTGCCATCCCACTCTCCACCTCCTGGAACCCAGGAAGCCCCGCTCTCCAGCGTCATCTCCTCCTTTCTGCGGTCAGCCTCTAAGGCTGGTTCCAAGAACAATTCGGAGCCCGCCCCCATCGCTACCCTGGCCTCGCTGCTGCTGCCCCACCTTATCCGTTCACGGCAGATCAAAGATCATCAGTGAGGGGAGGAGACAGCTCAGTGGTAGAGTGTGTGCTTAGCATCCACAAGGTCCTGGGTTCAATCCCCAGTACTTTCATTAAAAAAATAAATAAATAAAAGCCTAATTACCACCCCTCCCAAAAAAGGGTCAGGGCCTCCCCAACTCACCCACCCCTAAAGGTGACTGTTCTCAGCACCTGACTTGTCCCTTCGCTTAATGTGTAACTCAATTATTCCACATCATTCCTTGATCCCTGGTCCCACTACAATGAGGTCCCATGAGTCAGAGACCTTGACTGTCTTACTCTTGCACCCCTGGTGTCCAGCCAGTGCCTGGCACATGAGCAGGGCCTCAGCCAATGGTTTCTGAATGAATAAAGGCAGAAACAAGTGAGCCACTGACCCAGAGTCCCCTACCTGAGGGACGCCAGCACCCTGGCCATGCTGAAGCCATCCAGCACTTCCTGGAGCTGCTCGCAGCCCTCCTCTCCCAGGGTGTTGCCTGTTCGCAGGGGAGGGAACAGAGGGTCAGGAGGGGGGCCAGGGCCCACTGGGCAGGCCTGTGCCGAGGCCACCAACCCATTACCATTGAGGTCCAGTTTCTCCAGCTCGGCCTTGTCCACCATGGCCTCGGCAACAGACAGAGCAGCATCTCTCTTGATTTCACAGAATGACAAGTTCAGCTCCTAAAAAATAAGAGGAAGGAGTAGATAGAGGCAGGCAGAAACATGGGCCAGGAGGCCAGCTTCTACTCTGAAGCCTCCGTCTCCCCAACGTGGGTGTAGGGCAGGCGCTGTCCTCCAGCCGGGCAGACTAACACCCACAACAGCAGTCAGGCTGGTCACCCGATGACGTGCCAGGCACTGAATAGGTGTACTCAGTCTGTACTATAATGGCTCACATCACTCCCCTCCTCCTCTTTTAAAAATGAAGAAACTGCAGCTCAGAGAAATGATGAGACTTGCAGTCACAGAGGGAGGATGTAGAAGTGGGCCAGGAACCCAGGCCCATCTGCCTTTACAGACCAGGTGGACCAGGTACCGCCACCTTCCCCCACAGCGGTAACCCCAAGTCTGGGGGAGCCTGGAGCCTCGAGGGAGGATGCAGGCGGCCAGCTGGCACCTTCAGCTTCGGCAGGCCGCCGCGGACAGCATCTGCAATGGCCACGGCGCCCTTGGAGCGAACAAGGCAGTCCCCGAAGTTGATCACCTCCACCTGCCGCAAGGTCTTCAGCGTCTGCGAGGAGGAAGTGAGGAGCAGGGTCAGGGCCCTTCTCCAGCCAGTGCCACACCCCATACTGGTCACCACACCGTCCTCTTCCGTATCCAGTCTGGCTACGTCATCAGCTCTTCTCACCACCTCTGGGTTGGCCTCTGGCTAAACCCTCCTTGGTGGCTCCCTATTACTTATGGGAGCAGGTCCCAAGGAGTCAGCCAGGCCACAAGGCCTCGCCTCCCCCTCAGCATCTCCTCCAGCCCTCACACACACCTTGAACTCTGGCCATTTCAAAGCAAGACCAAGCAGGGCTCCCTCCCATGCCTGGGCCTCCCACATGCTGCTCACGCCTCTGCCCGAAAACACCCCTCCACCCGCCTTGTCCAAAGTTCACTTGTCCTGCAGAACTTGGCCAAATGTGACCCCTTCCAGAAAGCCTGCCCGAGTCTGATTGGCACTTCTCTGCTTACACCCCATAGCAGCCTTCTGGGGGGTCACAGAGCCCTGCGAGGGTGATAGGCACTGTGGAGCCCTCCCATCTGGAGGCCCTGACACCGAGCCAGCCACCGTGCTCCCCACTCTGCGCTGCCACTGATGAGCCACTTCCTCCCCTCCTTGAACCTGGGCTCCTGAAGGCAGAGTCTCTGACTCCACTCTGTGTGGCCCACACTCAGCACAGGAAGCTGGGCTGGGGCTCAACAAACAGCTGATGGAAGAATCAATGAGGAAAATAGCCAGGCTGCAGCAGCCTCCATGGAGCCTGAGAACAAACCAGCACCAAAAGCTGGGGCTGCACGGAGGCAGCTCAGACACGCAGAGCTGCCCAAGAAGGGCACGGGGAGCTCGTGACACACGGTCCGTTTTGGATGTGTTCACATGGTCAAGTTCACGGGGACACACCAGGTGGGTGGGGATGGGGACAGAGCAGCCAGACCCCATCTGCTGGGGCCTGATCTGGCCCCGCCGCCCCGCCTCACCTTGGCCATGGCCACAGCGCCCTTCTCAGTGAAGGTGTTGTCATTCAGGTTGATGACCCGCAGCAGGGGGTTGATGGCAAAAGCCTGGGCCAGGGCAGTGACACCAGGGTGATTGATCCCATTCTGTGGCATGTGGACCTCCTCCAGAGTCCCGATGATCTGTGAGGGGTAGAAGGGAGAGAGATGGGCCCTGAGGCCAGGGTCAGGCCCAGTGCCAGTGACATCCTCAGGCAGGAGGGGAGGGGCTTGTCCATGAACGTTTTAGGCACAGGTGTCAGAGCACGCTTTTAGGAACAACTGCATCTGATCCTCTCCACAACCTCATGAGGAAGACCTACCCAGGATTAGGATCACCACCAGGTGGAGAAGACTAGGGATCAGAGACGGTAAGTAACTTGCCCGGTGTTACATGGCTCTGAACACAGGCTTCTTAGTCTGGTACCGTCTGTGCTATGGGGACCCTGAGCTCTGGCCTGACAGTCAGCCATGGCTCTGCTACACACGATGCAGCTCCACGTGGCCTTTCTTTCTTGGGGCCCTCCCGCCTTTTTACACAGTATGACTGGCATCCCCCATGCCACGTCCTTTTGTTGGGGTGAGGAAGGTCTAGCTAGCCCTTTCTCACCCAGGCCTTTTGACACTACCTTCTCTCTGCCTGGAATACTCTGTCTCCTTATTTTGTTGGTATTTTCTTGATAGGATGATTCCCAGTGCATTCGACAGCTCTCATTTTGGATGCCTCCGCCCTCAGGAAGGCTTCCTGGATTCCCCACCAGGCACAATCCAGCACTCTTCCTCTCTGCTCTCAGGGCACCTCATCCTTCTTCTATCATGGTGTCCATCACCCTGCAGTATCAAAGCCACCTTCCTGTCTGCACTCCATCAGCCCGTGAGGTCTCGAGAGGCCTAAGACCCAACCTCCACTGCTACCCGGGACTGAGGACGGGCCTGGCGTAACACTGCACCCGGGTGCCTTTTGTTGTCCTGAATGCCCAGCACAGCACGGAGGGTTCACAAATACAGGCAGGCCAACTGAGGCACATGTCAAGTCAGGGCCTCTTAGTATTTTCTGTGCCATGGACCCAACAGGCAATCTGGTAAAGCCCCTGGACTCCCCACTCTGGATGTTTTTAAATTTTAAGCTAAATTATATAGGATAACAAAAGAAATCAATTATTGGAAGACAATTACTGAAATATTTAGAAAACTGCCCAAATGTGTGATGTGGTACCATATGTATTTCTTGAGCCAGTAAGTAACAAGAGCTGGGTTTACTGTTAAGTACCCTTAACGTATGAGAAAAATATTTCCATATACCCATAACGACTATTATTTGACTTGAAAGCATCTGTGATTTCTCCTGGTAACAAAGTCACAGGAGTTTCTAAAGCTGCAGAGGTTGGCTGTCTGCATCCACAACAGAAGGCGTTACTGTACCGTAGCTCTGTTAGTGATGACAATTGTGCAGTTACCCCCAGCCATGTTCAAAGACTCCCTGAATTCTATCCATAGTCCGGGGGGCCCCTCAGACCCAAGCCAAGCCCCCCTTCCAAGAGCACAGAGCACGCCTGCTGAAGGCCCGGCACAACCGTGACATAACCCTGCTCCCAGCACACGGAGGGCAGCAGCCGGGCAAGGGGTGCAGAAGGGGCATGATCTTTAACATCGCCAGGTCTGCAAGGTACCCAGGCTCCTCCAGCCCCACAGGAGGTGGCAGGAGCCCCCTCACTGCCAGGCGTCCAGTAAGACACCAGGCCCTTCTCCCCTGCAACGTCCACTGGCTTGAGGCAGGTGACCTTCGGCAGGTGGGGCATTTGAAATGGCAGGACCGTGGGGGATGATGCTCTGGCCTGAGTATGGTTACTGCTGTTAGAACAGTTTGCTGGAGAAAATGTTTAAATTAAGAGAAGAGGGAGACTCCAAAGTTCCTAGCCCCATGGGGCAAGTGCGGCTCTCTCACCACCAGACTCAGCAGTGTCCTGGGGGCGGGAAGCAGGGCAGCTGCGAGGAAAAGGGGCAGCAGAAAGAAGAGTAAGGGACATGGACACGCTTCACTGTGGCCACAGCTCCTACCCTCCTCCCCATCTCAAGGGCAAGTCTGCCGGCTCCACTTCCACACCCCGCCTGCTGGAGCCAGAGACGGCCACCCTGAGCCAGACCAACAGGGGCCAGGCTGTGGTCAGCACTCACACGGCTCGGGCACCACCACTCCAGCTTCTGAGCCTGGAGATGTCACTCACACAGTGCTGCCAATTCACCCAGGGCGCTAGATCGCGCAACCTTTCAGACACTCATGACAGGAGTTCTGGCCTGCTCTAGGGTGAGCCAGCAGCTTAGAGAGGGCAGGCTATTGGCCCCTGGTCTCTCAGCTAAGTTCTAGAGCTGGGAGACACACCCAGGGCCCTCCGCCTGCTGCTGACCTTAGCCCGCCTCAGGGCATGGTGGGGCAGGTGGGCAGAAACCACTCACCCCAAAAGCTTCTGCTAAGGCTGTAGCTCCATCGTTTTCCAGACGGTTTCTGCCAGCCACGAAGACCTTCAGGGCCAGCGGCTTGCCCTGGACACTGGATTTCCGATGACACTCAGTCAGAGCTGCTGCCAGGATCTGGGGGGAGAGGCAAGGGGCTCAGGCCATATGCAGGAGGCCCTGGTCGTCAACATGCTGTGCCACCTGCTGGTGGTGGGCGTGGAGACAAAGGGCTGCACAAAAGCACAGCGGTCACACCTCATACAGCATCGCGCAGATACAAGAGCTCTGACATCCACCACTCCATTTGTGGGTCCCCTCCCCCTGCGGTGTTTAGCCCCATGCTAAGAGATGGGGAGCCCAAACCCAGGAGCAAGAGACACCAACACTGAGCGGCCACTTCAAGACTGGTCCTGGGGAAGGGGCTTCACAGTCAGCTCACTTTGCTGTCAGAAGCCCTCTGTCGGGTGGGGATCATGACGATTCCCACTTTCCAGCTGAAGAAACTCAGACTCAGAGAGTGACAGAAACTTTCCCATAGAAGCTAAGCAAGTGGCAGACTCTGGACAGAACTCAAATCTTCTGGCACCTCCTCCACACTCCCCAACACCTGAGGGCAGCTGGCTGAGACCACAGACCCGCCGCACCCATCCAGTACACGCCTGTGCTCAGACGAGCCACACTGCGGGGTCTCAGCTACTGGGGGACAAACCTAAAACTTGGTTTGCCCTGACGCTGAGGTGGTGCCAGGAGATAGCCTCTATCCCAGGGACACCGACAGAGCAAGAGTTCAAAAATATCAGTCAGTTGGCGGGCTGGAATTGGAGAGACCAAGGTAAATGAGACGTAAAAGATTCCCAGGAAGTGCAGCAGGAGAGAAGGAAGATTACAGAGTGCTACCAGGTCCTGAGCGCTCTCAGCAAAGGTACTTTCTTCCCTTCCCGTTTGCCTGGGAGGCAGGTGGCACTGGTCTCTACAAACATGGAAGCTGAGGCTCAGAAAGGTACGCCAATCAGCCAAGGTCCCAGAGCAAAGACACGGCAGAGCTGCCAGGTCAGCTGACTGCACACAGCTCTGTCCTTGGGGAACATGGGGACACCACTAGCCTGGCTCCAAGACGGCAGAGACCATGGACTTCTGCTGTAGGCCAGCCTCTGAGGAACCTTTGCAGAGGCGGCTCTCCCAGCACAGCCCACTCTAGGTTGGGCTGATGCAAACATTCTTAGGTCCTAACACATCCAGCTTCTTGCCCCACGAGACTGGAGGAAGGCTGGCTGAGACAGGCACGGGGGCGCACCCCTGCTCTCCCTCCCACGGACGGCTGATGGGACATCTTCAGGGGACGCCTCTCTGGCTCCTCAGCCTGGTCACTGCGAGCATCACACAGGCTCCTCCTGCTGCTCTGACAGAGCCACGTGCATGCAGGTTCAAGTCCCACATCAGTCCCACACTGGCTACATCATATGGGGCACTCCACCCAAGATCGCTAAGATCAAGTATAGTTATCTGAAAAAAATGGGGGCAGGCATCATCCACCTTTCAGTATGGGTGAGAGAACTGAGGTAAAGCCTGTAACATATCTTCAAAGAGAAGACATCCCCCTTCGCCGTCAGTTCCTACGTCCCAGCCCTTTGCTCCTTTTGGTCAGAACATGAGGAAGGAGGATGAGAATGCAGACTGGTGCTCAGCCTTTCTAGAATCTGGGCCTAAAGTAGCCAGAATGGACCAAGAAGAGGATAAACAGGGCTGGCCTCCCTTGGCGCCTTTCTGCTCTGACCAGCCTGACTTGCTGGCAGGACGGGGAGGCGCCCTGGGGGAGGCCCTGACCAGGAACAAAGGTGAGCCGTGCCCGGCCTCCTGGAGTGGCTTCTCTTTCTGGGCTCCCTCCCCCACGTGCACGCACCAGGCCTTACGTGGCTCTGCCAGCTGTTCTGAGAGCACAGCAGGTCTAGTGCTGCCCAAGCCCTGCGTTTTGCAGAGCCAGCAGGTTGGAGCACGGATGCAACACTGCCTCTGTGTTGCCAGGGCAACACAAGAACTGAGGATGGTTGCTTGGCAACCCCACCCTCACATACTCTATCTCCTCTCCCCACTGGCCACAGGCTGCAGCCTGAGGCCTTCCTCCTTTGAAGAGAAAAACAACAGGCCAACCATCCCAGACAGTGGGTGGCCAAGGGCACATACTTCAGACAGATGCAAATGCAGGGAAGGAGGTGGAGGGACCATGGGGACACGGGGGAGGGGCCGCTGCACCCACCTTGCCGCCGCCGATGCCCATGCCGCAGTTGTTGAGCTTGAGCTCGTGCAGGGTGAAGCAGGCAGAGCTCTTAAGCAGGGCCTCGAAGCCTCGCACGCCGTCAGGCCCAAACGCGTTGTCACTTAGGTCTAGCTCCACCAGCTGGGCCCCGGCTGTGATGAGTCCCTCTCCTAGTGAGATCTGGGCACAGAGGGGCTCCCATCAGTTTCACAGACACAGGCCAGGCGCTGCTTCTGTGCCAGGCCCTCCCTGCCCTCAGGGGACCCCCAGGCTGGTAGGCAACCGGCAGACACAGACCATTTCAGCAGAGCTGACCACATTAATCGGACTGGAATCCCTGCAGAGGGCTCTTAAGTCAGATGGGGCATGGGGCTTAGTGTATGCGGAGCTGTCGGGGAAAGCTTCCTGCAGGTAGGGAACTTGACCCAAGCCGACCTGAGCCCCAGGAATGAGGAAATGGAAAAGAGAGGCAGAAAGAAGGCACCAATGATGGGAACCAAAGCAAAAACAGTGGTATCGGAGAAAGGGAGGGCCACAGCAGGCCATTCGCAGAACCAGGTCAGGAGGGAGCAGAATCTCAGGGTGCGGGGAGGGAGGTGCCAGGACAAGACGGGAAATCACGCAGGAAGCAAGAGCCATGATGCTTGTGGGCAAAACCACTGAGCTCAAGAGTGGACCCTGGGAAGTCTTGGCTGTACTTCCTATCACTGGGCCTCCCAGCCTCACAGGGACCCCAAGTCCTCACTTTCTGGCTCCTCCTGCCTGCTCGTCAGGACAGAGGAGATGCTGTGCTTGCCTGGCTTCCACTTCAGCATCTCAGGCCCCCACAGGGCAGTCTCAGCCTCCAGAAAGAAGAGGCTGTGAGAAAAGTCTCAGGAACTACTTAAGGGGTCCCTGCGGCCCAGGGACAGAGCAGAGGTCTCATTCACTCACCAGGGCGGGCGGGATCTCAGACCGCAGCCTCCCCGTGAACATGTCGCTCCAGTGGCATCGCTTTGGAAGGAGGAAGAAAAGAGTTAGCTGAAACCCTTGGAGGCGGCCTTCGGGCAGCCCCTCTTCTCATGGACCTGGACTACTGAGCACTGAAGACTGCTTCATTTGGGCTCTGTCAGCTCTGATTGACGCCGACAGGACCTGGACGCTCCCAAGGACCATGGGGATCAGAAGTGTCCCACCCTCTGGTTCTCAAGAAGGGACATCAGGTTGAGCAGGAGGGGACTGGCCCCGGGCCCCACAGCAAGGCAGTGGCAGGACCAGGATCCAGACGCCTGGCCGGTGCTCCTCCCCAGCACTAGCTTCCCACTGTGTGGGCCACAGTGACACGTGAAGTGATTTTGGGTGTGACCATCTCTAGTAGGCAGCCTCAGCTTGGGGTTGGTGGGTCTCAGCTGCCTCCCCACCTCTTGCTTATCTGCCTTTTTAACAAAGGGAGCGCAGGCTTCGGGCTCAGAGCCTTTAATGGCAATGGCACCCAACTGGAATTTAAAAACACTCTTTTATTCCCTTTACGGGAAGGGACACCATTTCCCAGTTATACAAAGGATCATGTTTGCTTTTAAGTTACTTCAGTGAGCGGACTTAAAAGAAATAGGTAAATGTCACAAAGGTAGTGGCTACAGGACTGGGTCATGTGTCACTCTGGCCAGCAGAGTCTGGCCTCCAAGCACACAGCCCCGTCCTCTGACCCTGGTCGCTGTGTCCACCCACATATCAACTCTGGCAGCTCTGGCCCTTCCCGGACCAAACCTGGGGATGATGGGACACAGGAAAAGCACTTTCCCTGAAACCCAGTCCTTAAAATGCATGAACTAAATTCAACCTTAAGTACTAGGGAAGTTGGTCTTCGCAGAAGAATCCTCGTATCTTCCAATAAAGCGAATCACTAACACACCTGGAGACGTGCTAACACACAGGTTTCCTGAGTGAGTTGTGCCTGCACACAGGTGCTCGGGGCCAGAACAGGCAGCCACAGCCTGAGCACCAGAGCCCCTCCCAACAGTGGCATCTCATCTCGAAGCTTCCCAAACCCAACTGTGATGGGCTGAAGGTCAGTATGGGGCTCTGGGGCACAAGGCTAGGTTCTAGCTCTGACTTAGCTGATCTCAGGCCGGCCACTCCCTGTCAATGACCTCTGGTATTTTATCTTTGAAACAGGCTTTAAGCCTCAATGATCTCCAGGTCGGCAGCAGAGCAGTCAAGAGGCTGGGCTGATACCTGGGCCCAGCCCACTCCGGAGACGTGACCCTGGGCCACACTCTCCTCATCTGTCAAGACCTTACTTGTGCAGGTGTCACAACAGTGGAGGTGACACCTTGCCCCACATCAGTATGTGCCCAGACCAATACTGGTGTCAAGGGCAACTCTGTCCCCGCCGCTGCCCCGGCTCAGGCCCCTTCCTGCACAGAAGCAGGCTTCAGACAGCAAGATGGGGCTATTTAAGGCACAGGGTCTGCACAGGGGACAAGACACATGCAGTCCCCCCACTGGTCAAGCTCTCTCACTACACCAGCTTGCACGTGGCTGCTATGTCAATCTCTCTGGTAGGAAAAATTCCTCTTCATAAAGCCCAGGCTTGGAGCTGAGTCTAGCACAAGGCAGTGTGATGCAACAACTAAGGTGGTGACGCTGAGGTTAGAACCCTGGCCCTTGGACGCCGAAGCTCAACAGCTACAGCCTCCAGGCCCAGGCCACCTCTCCTCTGTTCCTGTCCTTCACAGGTCCCCGGGGAGAGCTGGGTTCTTTCCTAGGAAAGTATCTGGTGCTCAGGAAGGGACAGGCCCTGGGCAGGAGAGCAGGAACAATCACTGCCTCGGCCGTCTGTTCACCTGACCTCGATCTTCCCAACCAAACGAACACCAAGGGCCACTGTCACCTAGCTCTGGGCCCGCCCTGGGTGAAGCCACCCTGTATCCTCTCACAGCCCCAGCCCCGTTCACCTTCCCTCTCAGAAAGCACGGTGGGCCAGAGAAAGAGCACTGGACTTGGGAGTGTGAAATATGGCCCGGCCACTGACAGCCCCCGAGCTTCGGTTCCCTTGACTAACAAAAGGGAGACACAGCTTTATTATTTGAGTCACTGTGAGGTTAAATGTCACATGCAGGAGAGCCTGCACAAGCCCTGCCGTGTCCCCACTGAGAGCCATTTCCAGTCTGGAAAGCAGGCCTCTCCCCCTCGTGGCTCTTCAGAGGCGTTAACACACTGGGGGTCCCTTGAAGGGGAGCAGAAACAACATCCTCCTGACACTGTGACCATGTGATACCCCACTTTTCTCACAGAGCATCTTGAAGAACTGGTGTTCAGAGGAACCCACCTTGGGACACACCAGAAGAGAGGAATCTGTGTCAGCCAAAGAGGGGCACCGCTTGGGTCTAACTTTCAAGAAAGAGCTGCCAGTCAGCTGTGAGAAGGGCAGCTAACTGGCTGCCCCCGGAAAGCGGCTTTCCAACCGGCCACAGTATCCGAGCTGAGGTCTGGCTGCTTCTGCCCAACAATATCTTCTTCTACAGGGCGAGCTCTGCCCTGGAGCTCCCGCGCGGCGGGCTGGGCGTGTCAGGACAGCCTCACAGTCTGAGACTCTGGCCACTGATTCTGCCCCTCTGAGTCCTCACAGGTCCCAGATCCACATCCCTGTCCAGTTCTGCCTCGTCCCCTTCCTCTCACACGTGCTCCCCAATCAAACTTACAACCCTAACACATCTCAGGGTCTGATGCTGGAGGACCGGGACACATCACACAGGGAGAGGGGCCCCTGGCCAGAGCTGTGTTCTGGGGAGGCCAGAGCGAGAGGAGCTGCTCACAGGGACCACCCACAGGGGTCCGGGAGGGCCTGGACACAGGTGTCGGTTGTGGGGTGAGAGCGGAAGCTTGTCTGCTCGGGGACCAGTTTGCGCCTGCTCGGCCTGCAGATCTCACCTTCAACTCCGACTTCTTTTCCAAGGCTTTGGCGATGACCCTGGCTGCTTCCACACCCACCGTGTTGCCCTCCAGACGCAGAGCCTCTAAGCCATCAAATTCTTCAATCTCTTTAATCACGTCTTTGGCTGCCCAGGACCAAAAAACAGAACCTTAAGACTTTAGGAGTCATGAACAGCTGAAGCAGGAGCTGAGGCCCAACGACCACCGGGTCACTCAACATCAGCGGCCACAGCGCACCCACCGTGTGCGGGCCCTGGCTCGCCAAGGCGCTGCGGGCAGGCTCGCAGTCCGGCAGGGGACCCGGCTACACAGACAAGCCCTTGGTAACAAGTGTTGAAACAAGGTGTGTATGAAAGGCTTGAGACCTAAAGGAAAAGAGGACCTGGCTGCTCTGGGTGAAGAAGGTGCTCGGGGCACCTTGTGGGCTGTGTGTGCGGAGCCTCCCAATGAGAGCACACCAAGCCAGGCAGGGAAAGGGCACCCAAGTCTGAGGCCAGTAGGCACAAGGGCATGACGGCACGAATGCTTTCAGGGCTAAATGATGCATGTGTGGGGAGTTCACTTCTGTACTGTCTTATTATGAGAAAAAATTCCAGACAACCTAAATGTCCATCAACAGAGGATAGATTAATACAGACAGTTAAACTAATGTCACTATGAATGGCAACACAGTATTTACTTGACTTGAAACATAATTATGTTACAGTGTTAAGTGAAAAATGAGGTTATCCAATGGTGTTTGGTCTGATCCCACTTTTAAAATGTTGTATGCATTCTCAAACAAACACACCAAGGTCCAGAAACCAAACGCTAGAGCAGTTATCTCTAGGCAGTGGGATTCTGGGTGAATCTGTGTTTTTCCATCATCTGCTTAATATATTCTCAGTGCATCAGATTAGAAGTCAGCTCTTAAAGTATCTGTAATTATGATTCCAATTACTTTAAGAAAAAAAAAAGGAAATCAGCTATGTTTAGGTAAAAAAAAAAAACCCATCAAAACTAATGGTAGTTACATCCCTAGGCTGTGTTATAATGAAGACACTTTTTCCTCCTTCTTTCAATGCTTCTGTATTCTATAATGAGCATATATTAATTTTGCAATCTAAAAAAAGCACACAGGTTACATGAAAAACAAATCTCGTCTGGCTGGCACAGGATGGAGGGGTGACAGGGAAGAGAAGGAAATGAGGATGAGACCGAAATGGTGAGTGTGACCTTTTCTAGGTTACACGACCACAGAAGGGTTGTCAGAAAGGCTGTGACCTGCAACCTGTATGGGGCTCCCTGAGAAGCTGTCGGTGCTGGGGCCACGCAAACCCCTCCTCCCGCTCCCCTCAGCCACAGCGCACTTCCTCAGGAACCCTCCCAACCAGGTCAACCTCCACTCCCCAGCTTCCACAGCCCTGATCCCCCATGTGTAGCTGCTACAGCTGTACACTCACCTGAATGGTTACTGGACCACTATATAGAGACTCCAGTACCACCTCCCTTACTGGGTCCTGAGTTCCGTGAACAAAGGGATGCTCTTTGCCTCTGCTAACTACCACGTCCCCCAGAGATGACACTCAACATTCTCCACCAAGTCCACTGAGGTAGTTACCGTCAGGTCTAGTTTACAACTAAGCGAGCTGAGACATGGGGAGGATAAGAAAATGCCTACTAAGGTCACACAGTGACCAGCATCTACTTCACGACAAGGAAGGCTGGACAGGTACGTGCCCATTTTCTAGAAAGGGAAGCTGAGGTTTCAAGGAATGAAGCCACTCTACCTGGGAGTTCAAGGAACATGGCAGAGCTGAGCTGCAGACTGGTTTTCCAAAACGGAACCTATGTGCTGCTCCCCAAAGCCT
The DNA here is from genome assembly GCF_036321535.1 of Camelus dromedarius. NCBI lineage: Eukaryota > Metazoa > Chordata > Mammalia > Artiodactyla > Camelidae > Camelus > Camelus dromedarius. Next base: position 6,566,964 of record NC_087446.1, on the reverse strand, counting down.
GGCTTCTGTGCACAACCTTGAACTTCATGCAGTGCCCCCGCAGAGAAGCCCCTTGACCCCTCTCCCCACTCCGGAACTGCAACTCCACAGTCCCAGGTGTCCAGGTCTCCTCTGCAGCTGGCACTCAGGGCAAAGGGCTGGGGTGGCCTCTCGGCCCTCTGGAAGACTTGCTTCACAAGGGAGCCCCGCCGACCTCTAGGAATGGCCGGGTCACCAGGAGAAAGGAGGGCTGCACAAGGGAATGTTTAAACAGTCTTTAGAAGCAAGGCGACAGAGATGCCAGGGCCCCAAGGGAAGGCTTAACTTATGGTGTGTGAGTGACACAAGTGCCGAGACCCAAAGGTACTGTGCTCGCCTCAAGTTCAGCCTGGAGAGTCACAAGGGCAGAGTGAGCTCGGAAGGAAAAGCACTAAAACGGGAAGAGCCGGGACAGAAGGGGGCGGGGTCACAGTTGGGCTGCTCCTCTCACTTGATGGTCCACGCAGGCGGAGTCACACGTAACTTAAAAACAGGTGAGGGATGAGCCCCAAGCATCCCTGAATAACCAAGCATCATGAGGCTGGGTGGGTTTTCTCTCTTCAGCCTCTACGGCCTCACACAGTAACCAGTCCCAAGTGCTTATTACTCTGCCTTGCAAGGCCTTTCTTTGGTGCTTAAATGGCTCACTGGGAGACAAAAGGGCCTTGTTCTCATCATCAGCTTCATGGCCTCCCCGCCCAGGCCCCTGCCCTCCCCGACTTCATCAGCTCACTCCCAGGCAAGGTACAGGCCTTTTCTGGGCCCACAATTAGGCCACCAGGCCCCTCAGTACAGCATTCAAGGGTCTCGGCCCCAGGCTCCCAATGAGATCAAGCCCACTCTATGTGTCTCAGCTCCTGGGCCTAACTCATTGGTCCTCCCTGCCTACAGTGCCCTTTTTCCTTCAAGGACAGTTCAAATACTACCTCATCCTTGGAGACGTCTTGGGCCCTTCTAAGCTAAAAGTGATCCCTCTCCCCGACCTTACTCCCAGGTGCATGTCTCAAAGCCTGTTTCACCTTCTCCCTCATTGTTCCTGTTCCAGGTTAGGAGCTCCTCACTGGGGCTGGAAGGGAGGCATAATGTCCAGTCTGTGCTAGTGAAGTGGTTAAATGCATGGATTTTAAGACTAGACAAACCTGAATTTTAATCCCAGCTCCACTACTTATAGCTGTGCCCTTAGGAAAGTCATATTACCTCCCTGTGCCTCAATTTTTTCAATCTGCAAAAATGGGGACGAAAGCTACCTCGAGGGCTTTTGTGAGGATAAACTGAGATATTCTTTGTACGGCACTTACATACAAGACTGCCTGACACAGTGTTAAGAGCAACATTTAATAGCTAATTCACATTAACTGAGCTGAGCTGAATGTCTACTGAGAAGCACCGGAACAGGGATTCAGCTGGACCTCTGCTGAAGTCCTGGCTCTGCTATTTACCAGCTGTACGACCTTGGATAAATTACTAAAGCCTCCCAAGTCCTTTTGCCTTATTTATAAAATGGCAACACTTTTACCTCCCTCCCTCAGGGATGACGCAAGGATCAAAAGTGACAGAGCACAAGGAGGAACTCTCAATTTTAAGGCCGTATAGAGAAGTCAGGAGCATGCATCACCACACTCCCAGCAACCAAGGACTCTAGCCATCTCTGACCCGGTGGAGGGGAGCACAAGCCTGCCTGAGCACCATGACAACCAGGCAAGTCCAGACCAGTTTCCCTGGTTGGGCAAGAACTTCAAGAAGCCTTACAGGTACTGTCAGAGGTAACGTTCCTTCCAGATGCCAGGAGATTCGGGGTTGATCAGTGCCGGCCATAGCTTGGCCAGAGATGGAAAGACACAGTCTGCATTCTGGTTCCTAGTTTTCTCCAGTCCTGATGCCTGTTCACATACAGGAACACCCACCCCTCTTCTAGGGGCATTGACTTGTACAGACTAGACCTCCCAAGAGGGCCTGGGTTGTTGTTTTAATGCAGCTCCCTGGGGGCCTCAGCTCTGACGAAGGCAACAATTCCCAGACCAGCTCTGGATCATGGGGGTGAAGGTGAGGGTGGATCTGAAGTCAGAAGTCAGGGCTCTAACTTTGGACTGCCTCTAACTGTGGTCCCTCATTGCCTACCATCCCCTCCTAGAGATAAACGGGCCCTTCCCACCTGCCAGGCTGAGCTCTCACCAGCAGGGATGCCCACCAGGTGTTGGTAGGCAATTCACCTTTGAGCCTCACTGTGAAATGGGCCCAACGATCATTCACGGAATCACTAGGACAAATAATTTGACAATGACGATAAATGGGCCTGACAACAGGAAGAGCAAGCGCCTACTTGCTTACTCCCCTTCCTCCCTGGGCCAACCCACACAGGAACTCACCATCTTCCGCAGTGTTGAGTTTGAGGCTCTTGCCCTTGAAACTCAGCTGTCCCCCGGCCACCTGGGTTTTGGCCAGCGTCTCTGCCAGCTTGGCAATGTCTTCTGAGGCCATGTTGGCCAAGTTGGTGGGCTCCCCTGGAAATCTGCAAACTGAGGAGGTCAAGGTTCCATTAAGAGAGAGTAGTCTCCTGGGGCCCCCAGGTTGGGGAGGGCAGGATAGGACTTCAGCCATTTCAGTTGCCTGACCCCCACCTCCCCCTGCTAAGGAAATTTCAAGAGCTAAACCATTGGGAGAAAGGAAAAGAGCATGAGGGAAGGAACAGTTCTAAAAATGTGGAAGAGGTAGAAAGAACACAGAAAAATCACATTTCAGTTTCTGAAGAGTTACCATCTCACTACTACAAGTCCTCCTCTGCCCAACTGCCCCAGCTGGGACACCAAGCAAAGCCATGGGAGTCAACTACTTCCTGGGTCCCCAGTGAATGGCAGTCAAGTCCCAGCCCAATGGCTGTGAAGAATTTGCCCAAAGCACACACCTGCCTGATCATCTTGGCTGCTCTCTGTTTGAGGATCCCATTCCTCAAACAGGACAGAGATGGCTACGGGATCCAGGTCATCCATCCCAAGGAATGCCCCACCACCCACGCTGGCATGACTCTGGGGGTAGGGCACAGGGGTCAGCCCAATGCACACCTGGTTTCAATCTTGGCCAGGAGAGTGGGCAGCCCATGGTGGCCAGACCTCAGGGGTTCCTAGGAGACCAGAGATCTCTACATCACAACAGCTACCATCATAATAGATCAGGGAAAGAGTTGCTGAAAAAAAGAGCTTCCAGCCTGGAGTTGAGCAGACTGGCAGAAAGGATCACTACATCTCCCCAAAGAAGAATGACAGGTAATCAGGGAAGACCAAGGATATTCAGTGCTTTAAGACAATGATTAAGAAGAAAAATATGGTGAAAAATACAAAAATGAATATATATATATTCACATATGACTGAATTGTGCTGTACACCAGAAATTGACACAACATTGTAAACTGACTATAACTCAATAAAAAAAAAAAAAGGCAGAAAAACAAACTAGAAAAGGGGTAAGGAGGGGTTTTTTTGGCAGGGGGAGCTACAATTTAAAGTAGAATGGTTAGAGAAGGTACTGTTAAGAAACAAAGATATCAGGGATTGGGCCCTGCAAATATTTGGGGGAAGAGTATTCTCGCAAAGGAAACAGCAAATACAAAGGTTCTTATGGAGGAAGGGGAGGGTGGGTAGAGGAACTGTAAGGAGGCCAATGGCGCTGCAGCACAGAGAAGAAAGGAGAAAGAGGTAAGAGATGAGAAAAGGAAATTAATGAGAGGCCTAAGTCACCATGGCCATTTTAAGAAATGTGGCTTTTACTGAGTGACAAGGAGAGTCACTGGAGGGCTTCTAGCAGAAGAGAGACCACGATGTGACGTATGTTTTGACAGGATCACTCTACCTGTTGCGTAAGGCAGGGTATCTTCAAGCTGCTCCAAGAATGAGGGGATGAAATTGAATAAAAATTAGCCTGAAACCCTCCCCTCCACCTCTTGAAGTTCTGGAATAGGACAATTTTAGGCTAAAAGTGTGGTGGTGGGGCCTCCAGATGGAACACGAACACAGTACTTCTCAGATGAAGAAGGGTCCATTCTTCAGTCCAGTAGGTACACACGTACACACACACACATCATCCACTATAAAGACTAAGAAACTGGCGCACAGAGAGGAGAACTGATTCGTCCAAGGTCTGCACAGGGACAGCGGCAGAGCGAAGACAAACGGTAATTATACATTTTCCTTCCGGGAAGGAGTGCCGCAGATTTTCACAGGTGCGCATCCACCGCTCTGGCGAAGCGTGAGCAGTGACTCAAGCCGGTCCCGTGGACTGCGGCCCCAGCCCAGGCCCTTTGCGGGTGTGGTCCTATTGGGAGGCGGCGGCGGGGAAGCGACGCGCGAGTTCGGGCCACAAATGACAGGCGGGCAGCACCGGAGCCCCATCCGGGATCCAGGGCGGACGCGCACCGCCCCCAGATGACACCGACGCTAACAGGAGACGCCACTGCTGGCAACTGCGGGCTGGGAGGCCCAGGCGGGCCCGATGCCCTCTCTGAGCCTCAGTTTCCCCACTTATGAAAAAAGCCAGCGCCACCCAGCTCCCCTATTCCCACCGCCTCGGCGATCGGCCGTGGAAGGCACAGGGAGAAGACCGAGGGGCCACGCAGGAAGCGCTCCGGAGCGCCACACCCTCCTCGCTTAGTTCCAGGGCCGCGCCGCCCCCCGCCCCCATCCCAGGCAGATGACAGAGAAAGGAAAGGGACCCCGACCCTACCGTAAACAGGCGGCGCTGCCGCGTGGGGCAACCGAAACGCGCGTGTCCGCCTAGCGGGGGAGGAACTGATTTAGGGTCCGGGTCAGGTCAGGTCGGGGTCGCCTCTCCGAGTCCAGCAGTCCCGATGCCCAGCCCGCTTGTCCGGCAGCTCTCCCGGCGGTTCTCGCCGCTCGCGCCCCCGACACCACCTGCTCCCCGCACGGCAGCGGATGATGGCGGAGGAGGAGGATTTTGAAAGCCGGCAGTTTCTTTCCCTCTATTTGATTTGTTGGAGGCCCAGGACGGCTTCCTTTTCCCCTGCGCGCGTGGCCTCTCGGGTAAGGTAGTCCAGTTCTGAGCGGGGCGCGGCGGGGCGCAGCAGGACAGCGCCCGAGAACTACCATGAGGTAGCCGTGACGTACCTCATCCCAGAGCGCCGCCGCTGGTCGCTCTTTGCCCTCCCTTTTCGGCTTCTGGCTCTTTCTCCGGGAGGCCACTGGGCGGTGTTTAGCCGCGAGCTCCCACGACGACTACAATTTCCAAAATGCCTTGCGGCGCTACCGTCTCAGCCCTTCCGGAAAGGTTACGTTCACGTAACTTTATTGACAAAGGCTGGTACTGCGGGAGGCTCGGTGCTGGATCTGTTTAGCAAGGAATAGATATCCATTTCCTAAAGGGAAAACCTTGCCTTTTTTGTCCCATGAAATTGGAAGGATATTCGAAGCCGTTCACATAAGTAGTCACAAATTACTTGATAATTAAAAAGGGGAAATAGGAACCCTATAATAAACTCTGCCACACCACTGTAACCACGTGGTCCACAGTACTGACATCCATTGCACACCCTCTGCAGTGATGTACCAAGAACACAGCATTACCATCTAGTCGGCAACGCGTAAGGTTAATCTAATCATGAGGCAACATCAGATCTACCCAAATTGAGGGACATGCTTCAGAACGTTTCTGTGCTCCTCCACAAATGTGTGTCATGAAATAGCACCCAGAGATAATCACCGTCAACGTATACAGCCTTCTCCAAAGTTACCTCTCACAACTCAGCTCATGTACATGCTTTTGTTTTACCTCCAATTCGGAGTTATATATATTATGTGCCAGAGGCTTCCACACACTGCTAATTTCATCTTACAACCACAAAGAACTGGACATCATTGTCACCCTTCCCAGCATAGAGATGAGAAAACTGAAGCTCCAGACCCTGGAGCTTCACACAGCTACTGAGATGTGGATCGTCTTTCCACCCTCCCCTCTCCTCCTCTGCCTACAAGGCCCATATCAAATGCCACCTCCTCCAGGAGGCTTTCCTACCCGACTTAAGCTACAATGAATCACCTTCCTCTGGGCCCCACAGCAAGCTGCAAGCCCCAGCAGCAATTGGTCTGCAGCCTTGAGAGCTTCTTCATAGTCAGAGTTAACAGTATTCTTGGCAGCATCTGCCTCAACCTGAGAGATCCTCTGGGCAGGTACTGTCTCCATCTGGGCAGCATCCTCTTGGGGCCTGGCCTGTCATAGGTGTTTCAGTTTTCCACCTTTGAACTGGATTCCAGGCAGGGCCATCAGATGTTTCCTTAAAATGAATCATCATCTGAGAAGGCTAAGACGCTCTCAGTTAGGTCTGATGCTATTCCTGTGCTGATTCTAGCTAGGACTGATCAAATCAGTCTAAATTTTCCTTGGGGTGATCCTCGGGCTCCCTTTTCCAGTTTTACTTTCTGAGACTCTCATCTGATGGGGACCTTCCAAAGGGAAGAGGAACGTGGGCGGTAAAACATCTTAGGCGATCTTCCTCCTCATTCAGGTGACGGATGGGTTTCAGAACTGGAAGGGAATTCTTAGCAGAAACACAATGGCTTTCAAAGACCAGGTAGGTAATAGGAGGTGGTAATAGGAGCCCCATGGGGCTTGTGGAGATGTGGAGAGATGTTCTGCCTGGAGGTGTCCACATTCAAAGCTAAAAATCATAGACCCAGACCCCTTAGCAATCCAGATTCTGTTTGTTACTCTTAAATCTAGATTCTATCTCAAACCCCTTTCAAATGGGGAGACTGTGATTTAAAAAGGAGAAGGGGGTTTGCACAGTGAGTCAGAAGAGTCTAGAATCATCAGTGTTTCCAAGCAACACATTTGTCATCTTTTTTCTCTTTCTCCCTCCCTTTCTCCAACTCTCTCTTTCAAATGATCACCTGAGAGCTTGCCTGGCCCAAGAAGTGGAATCAACGCTTTTGACGGACAGAATCATGTTAGGCCATCCTCTCCTCTTTGCAACAGATGGTGAACTGAGGCCCAGAGAGGTCAAATAACCCGCCCACATTACACAGTAACTTAGACAAGACATAGTAGAAGCTATATCTAGACAAGACATAGTAGAAGCCAGATCTCTGGGGTTCTCTTCAACAGGCAAAACAAGTTACTTTGTGTGTGAGGTGGGAGTAAAGGGAGAGTGGATGTTCCATATTTCTCCCTGTTGTGCAGTGGTTTTTATTATTTTGTTTCCTTTTTTTTTTTTTTTAATGTTTTGAAGAGAAAAGCAGACTGCCTCTGATTAGTTTGGTTTACTTTAACCGAGTGTTTTAAATTCCGTTCTAGTGCCTGAAAACAAACTTGATTGCCAATCGTAAATGGACTAAATAACAATATTTATCCTGGTTTCCTGAAGAGCTACCAAGGCTGCAGACTTGCCATTTAGTCAGATCAAAAACAAATGCCTGAACTATGTCAGACACATGAGGAATGTGGAGAGAAAGTCCCAAGATTCAACTGGGTGCTAGCCTTTGGCCCTCGGAGAGAGGAGAGATGCAGGTGCTCCTGGCCTATCCACATTGCAGGAGGGGTTTGCTACATCATCTGTTATAGGTAAACTTAAACCACATTCCCTACTGGGTTCAAGCCCAGGGCTCCCTTAACTAATTTTTTTAACCTCGATAAACAAACATAATTAAAAGAATTCTTTCACTCCACAAAAAGTTATTCAGCATCCTACTATGTACAAGGCACTCTTCTGGAATCCAGTGATGAATGAGATGAAAAAGGATGGTGACTGGGGAGGAGCTTAAATTAAGTTCTAACGTGTATGAAGGGTTTCCTGGCACCAAGCCCTTTTGGTAGATTATTTTCTCTTTCAAGAATTCTTTTGTTTCCAAATGGAAATAATTTCATTTTTCAAATGAAAACACAGCAGTTTAAAAAAATTAGTATCAATGCAAAAGAGCATAAAGAAGAAAGTTAAAAATTACCTGTTTTGTTTTTAACAAAAATGTTACATGAATTGATGAGTGGATGGATGGAAGGATCAGTATATGATTAAGCAACTATAGCAAAATGGTAACAATGTAGCATAAGCTAGGGTTGTACAGTTCTTTCAACTTTCTGTCTGCTTGAACATTTGCAAGCATATTGGGGACAAATGTGACCGTGTTTTATCACCGGCATCTCATCCACTGTATTATACTTCTAGGCTCATGGGTCCACCCCTCTCTCTTTTTTTAAAAATCACCTTCACCTTTGAGAATCTGAATTCTATGGACTGTTTTCCAGGAGACTGTATTACGTATTTATTATTTATTTAATCACATATTTTTCAATGTTTTGCATGCAGGAACTCACTCCTCACAATAACCCCAGGGGGGAAGTACTCTTATTATCCCCAACCTAAGTCTAAAATTGTGCATTCATCTTCACGGTCTTTCCCTAAACCCCAAGAGAAGACCCCTTGCTGGAGGGCTGGGACCTGGGACTGTGCTGGAGCAGTGGGGACAGAGGTTTATCTGCAGTCCCAGGACCTAGCCTAAGGCCTGGCAATGAATGTTTCTGAGTCAGTGAATGAACACCATACATGGTTGCACTAAGACTGCCATGTACTCAGGCTCTCCCCAGGTGACAACAAGGCATCTCTGAAAAAAACAAAACAAAACAAGGCATCTCTGCGGTCCAGGCCATGGCAGGCCTAAGCCTGGAGCAGGAGGTGCTCCCTGGAAAAGGGATAACTGAGTGATGTACCTGTCAGTTCCTCAAAGTTCACAGCATGAGTGTCTGACTCCCATTCTCCAGTGACCCACTCCGGTGACAGGTCCTTGGTGGGAACCAGTGATGCCCCCAGATTGAAGATATCCACGTCACGATGCTGTGATCTTACAGATGTCTCTGCCTCTGTCTCTGCCTCTTTCTTAGCTGTGTGACCTCAACCAAGTCGCTTAACTGCTCTGTGTCTGTTTCTCCACACCGAAACAGGTGAAAACAGTCCCTACCTTACAGGGTTTGGGGGAGGGTAAGAGAATCAATGTGTACAACATGCTTGGCTCATAGTAAATAAAAAGTAGTGGCTATTACTGCTATTTAAGTTTTAATGTGGGGACATAGGGCAATCTGCTGGTGCCAATTTTGGGGCCTTTCTCTCCAAAGCACCACCTCCTCTGGGGTCTTGTTAGGGCCCATTTACCATCGCAGGAAGCTCAGGTAGTTTAACTATTATTGATGCCTAATTCAAGAGACGAGGGCAACAGAGGGGAGGGTTGGTGTCCAGCTGAATCCACATTAAATAACAGACAGTCCTCTTCCACTGGCAACCTGGGATGGTGGAATCATCATACCATTTACCAGATAGTTCATTTGAAGCAAGATGCAGTCAGTAGTCCAGCTGGCCTCAGCATCTTCATCCATAAAATGGGGGGGCTGATAATAACAATGGTACCTAATATGATAAATTGTCAAGAGTGTTTCATCATAAATTGTACAGGGGATATGGGAACTAACATTTACTCATCCCTGTGGGCTAGGCACTGTACTATATTTAATTATAGTACTTGAAACAAATTCTATGTTGATTAGGTTTTCTTATCCTTATTTTGCAGATGAGGAAAGTGAGGAGAAAGATTACCGAGGGTCACACAGCTAGCAAGTGGCAGAGTTGGGACTCCAACGGACCTGGTCTTCCTAACACTGCCTCATTGACACCTCTACCGTACCACCCAGCCGTCCTAAATTGCCAGGCTCTGTCTGTGGCTGCCTTTAGCCCATGATCTTGGATCTATCACAGGTGACCCAGTGGTTGATCTCCCACTAAGCCTCAGAATCCCCAAGGTTGTACTTGTCAGATATTAAGTCAGAATCTCGGGGTGGGGGGTTGTGTATGTGGGGAATTAGGGGTCTTCATTTTAAACAAGCCCCACCTCTCCCTAAGTCTGAGGGCCACCAGACTTTGCTTTTCGTTTCTGGACATAAATGTCCATTCTCTTCATGCCAGAGGCTCCCTTTTTGTTTGTTAATCTTAGAGTAGTGAGGGCAGCGAGGGCATCCACAGAATGAAGAGTTTGAGAAATTGTGATGGTGCAGGTGCATTTTTTTCTTCCCTTTTCAAGGCTCCTTTAAGGTAGACATTGAAAAGTGTAGGAGGCCATGTAAAGCATACAAACTCTGGAGTCAGAATTGCTACTTCGGACAAGTTACTTAATCTCCAAGCCTCAGTTTTCCATCTGTAAAATAGGCATGCCAAAACTGATATTCTAGGATTACTGTGAGAATTAATTAAGTAAATTGTGCCAGTTTCTTGTCCCTCATAGCATTTACCACAGCATGTTTAAAATTTGTCTCCAGTTTCTAAGATGATGTCTGGCACAAATGTGGAAGAGATAACACTTGTAAAGCTAAAATCAGCTAGGCTCACAGCTGATCCTCAATGAATTAAAAAATATATATGTACAGGCATACATATATATGTACATGTATACACATCTGTGTGTGTAAAATGAGGAGAGTGAACTCTGAGGAATCAATGAGGCAGGTGATGGATGGTCGTGTGGGATGACACCGTATTTGTAATCTGAAGCTCTGGATTCAAATCCAACCTGGACCTGGCCAGCTCCGAGGTAGTGCCAGGGATGCTCACAGCTGGTTTCTCCTTTGGTGATTTCCCCTTTCCTTCTTGGTCTTCTAGGCAGCCTCAAGTCCTTCCGGGAAACATCCCATACATACCACAACAGCCGAGGGAGGTCCTGATTCCTCTCTGAGCCTCTTGTCCTCATCCTTGCAAAGGGTACAAGGCAGCAAGGGTTTGGGGGAGCCTTCAAAGAAAGCATCTGGAAACCCGGAAGCTTTTTACACACATGAGGAAGGGCGGAGGCGCTGAGTTTTACCAGTGTCCGCCCAGAAATGCAGAATTGCCAAAAGAAAAGCCCTAAGAGGGAAGGACACTTTCAAAGAAAATAAAGGTGAATGCCAGGCATGAGCTTTCCACGGGGAAGGGGGACTTCCCCGCCCCCTCCGCCCCCAGGTGCGCAGCCCGCGCCGCCCACCCCCGGCGCCAGGCAAGGGGCGACGCGCTCTAGGACCCGAGGAGGAAGAACTGCAGGGAGATCGTGCCTCCAGCGGGTGCTGCCGCGAGCGGCCGGCCGAGGGGGCTGGAAATGAAAGTAAAGCGCTCCGGAGCCACATGGACGGAGCTGCCGGGGCGGCGGCGCCGGGAGCAGGATGCGGCCGCCCGTAATTAAATAGCATTTACTCTTATTATTACTAATAATAATAACGTAATCATACCTCTAGTCATAGCATACCATTTATCGGGCTCGGCGCAGGCCCGCGGGGAGCGCAGCCCGGCCGAGGTGAGTGCTGCGTGCGGCCCGAGCCCGGCGGGGCAGAGGCCAGGGCCCGACCGCGAACCTGCGGCCGGCGCGGGAGGGCTTGGGGCGCCCGGGGACCGCGCCGGGCCGGGAGGCGGCGCGGGAAACCCTGGCCGGGCCGGGGCTGCGCGGGGCCACCCGGAAAGTGCATTTTGCAAAAATAAAGAAGTAGCCCCCCCCACCCCCCCTTTCCGTTTTTTGGGGGCTCCCCCTCCCGATCCCCGTGCCCTGACCCAAAGTTTCAAAGTTATTGTGCGACCGGGGGCACCTGCCGCTGGGTGATTTGGCTTCCTCAGCAACCCCCGGGGGGTGTCTTGGAATTTTCTTGCGTGGGGGGCTCTCTCTGCGTCCGGAGCTTTGGGGTGCGCGGATGCTTCGCCCGTCCGCGCGATGGGGGTCGAGGGGGTTGGGGGGGGACGTGGTTGGCAGCGCGCCCCTTCCTTTTGTGTGCGCCTTGGTCCCGCAGTGCCGGAGGTTGGAAGGACCGCAGCGCGGGCCGAGCACCGCGCCCGCCGACAGGCCGCTCCTGCCGGCTACGGTGGTCACGCGAGCCCGGGGATCCGGGGCCTGCGGCCGGCCCAGGGGAGGGGGCGGCAGCAACGGGGGGCGCGGTCGGGGGGGCATTTCCGGTCGCGAGATCAGTCGCTGGGCTCTGAGGCCTGCGAAGGGCCCGTCATCGGGACAGGAGCGCGGTGGCTGCGGGGGACAACTCCAGAGCCTGGGGGACGCCCCGGGGAGATGGGTGCCGGGGAGCCTCGGACCCCCTCCCGCCCTCAGCGGGCGTCAGGAACCCCTCCAGGCCTGCTCTCTCCTTTCGCGGCTTTCCCCTTAAAATCTGCCTGTCTCAAGTGTATATAAGGCGCCTGGTTTGGGGGTCTTTCACAGAGACAAAGTAGATTCCCAGGGGGAAAAATCACGTAGAAACAATTCACTGTGACAGACCCTGACGGCTGTGATGCCAAAATGGCCTTAATGGGGAAGAGCGGGGGCTGGAGAAGGAATGGAGGCTGGAGAAGGGGGCTGGCTGGGCCCAGAGTCGGGGCCTGGGGCCCACAGCAGCTTTGTCAGGGATTTCATTTCTCTGGGGTTGCTTACTGAGACTGGTTCCTGGGTACAAGACTTTGAACCCCAACTTTTTACCATTTTTCTTCGGCGCCTGCAATTCATGAGTCCCATGATAATAGCAGAATGCAGATCTCTGAATTTTCACACAAATGTGATAATTACAGTACATTTAGCAACTGTTGGACACAAAATTCCAGCAGAATCAAAAAAAAAAATTCCAGCAGAATCTTTAATTCTACTACCAAGACTTCCCCTTCCCTCTCCCCACATACAACCACACCCACCTTGGTGGTCTTTCCCCTTTTTCACTTCCCATAGAAATTGGACTGCAAACTAGAAATGATGCCTGGCCAAACACAGTTGGAGCAGGTTTGAGGTGTGGGCTTCCTTAAGCTGTGTCCAAGAGGGCTGAGATCTGAGAATAGGGGAGAGATTTTGTGGCCCCTGAGCTGGAGTGAGGTTTGTCTTCCATGGATGCTGTGAATTCTAGGCTGTTGGCTTTTTGTTTAGGATGGACACTTAAGAATGTGGGTTTTGGTGGATTATTGGGGGCTAAGAAGCTCTGTGGGATGAGCTAGTCTCTTGAGTCTTAGGTATAGGAAAGTTGAAGCGTCAGCAGGATTGGATTTGAGAATATGAAAATAATAATCCTTTAAATAGCACTTTTTAGTTTATAACAAAAGGGCTTTCACATATGTTGGCTCATCTGTCCTTCATAGCAACCATGTCAGCTTGACATTTTTCAGTCCTCATTTTCCAGATGAGAAACCTGAGGCTTAGAGAGTTGAAGGTCTCCCAGGAAAGTCACATAGGAGCTGGGATTCCTGCCTGATTTTCTGCCTCCAAACCTTCACCTTTCCCAGAGTCCTGGCTACCTTAGCAAGTTACTTTTCAAGGGCCTCTTGTGAGCATAGCGTGATGCTGCGGGGGCAGCCTTGGGTTGAGTTTGCCACTTAGAGGGGCAGGAGAGAGGTTAACTCTAGTGAACCAATGAGTGAACAAGGAAGTGGTCACTACGGGGTCAGTGTGGTGGCAGTGGAGAGAAGAAAGCTCTCAGGGTAGCCTGGGAAAGCTAGGGAAGGCTCCCTCCAGGAAGTGATCTTGAGCTTGAAAGAGTGTGGAGGCTTGGCCAGGGTGGAGAAGACGTAGGGAGTTCTGGGTTCACACAATTGCTTCCACACTGGGAGGCTGACATACATTCTAATTCTTACGGTGGCTCCATAAGGGATAGGCATTATTGTCTCCATTTCACAGATGAAGAAACTGAAGAACACAGGGTTTATGTGGCTGGCCTAAAGTCACCCAGCTGGATTTGAAGTCAGTCCTGTGTGACTGTTGAGTGTGCTACCTGGTGTCAGAATCAGATCACCTCCATCCCAAGTATGTGGACAAGAACAGAGACCAAGACAGTCTGAATTGGCAGATGCTTCAGGGGTGGAGCCTTAAGCTTAAAAGGTCAGCAGGCTCCGCCAGGCCGGGGAGTTTCACAGAACTAGCCCTGCATCCCACGGCCTCATGGGCTGGCCCAGTACAGGTACCCTCAGGAGATTTCAGAAAGCATGACTGGAGCAGGCACAACAGTGGTGGGAGCACGGAGATTAAGTTCACTGCCCGAGTGCCTGCCAGGGCCCAGCTCGATGCCTCAGGAGCTTACAGCTTGGAAAGGAGAAAGTTATGGATAATTAACCTGAGCTTCCCAAGGACAGGAACTGGGTCTGACTCAGCCTCTGTGTCCCAGGCCCCAGTGGAGGTGCCAGGAGGACACATTCAGCCATTGTGTTGTCAAATTGAATTATGCCCAAGTGTAGCGGAAGAAGATTGATTTTGCCCTGGGGGTGGAAGGTCTTCTGAGAAGAAGTGCCATTTAAACAATTTGAAAGATGGGTTGAGAAAGGCCAGAGAAAGGGCATTCTAAGGAGAGGCATTGAGACAGACAAAGGCAGGGCAGTGGAAGGTAGGAGCAGGCAGATCAGCTGCTATAGCCACGGTGTGGGGGCAGGTGTGAGTTCAGGTTGAAGACAGGCTGTGCCACCATGGTCCCTTGGGTTCTCCAGGCCCAAATTTCCTTTTCTGAAAATGAGCCCTAAGATTTGATGATGTTTGGTGGTAACCTCTGGGAGAAGCCCAGTGCCCAGGGATCAGGACAGGAGACTCAGAGGAGAGGAACTAGAGAGGTTTAAATTAAAAAAAAATAATAATTCAACAAACACCAACCCAGCAATTAGCTAGTGGCCAGCTGTTGTGAGTGCTTTTTCCAAGAGGAGCTTGTTACCTTTATACTAGCCCTATAGGTGAGTGCTATAATTATCCCCATTTTACAGATGAAGAAACCGAGGCACAGAGAGGGTAAGTGACATTGTGTTGGTGGCAGGGTTAAAGGGCAAACCCCAGGCGGTCTGGCTCTTGAGTTGGCCCCGTGGGGGACTAGGTTAGGTTGGGAGGGAGGGAGGGAGGTAGACGAGACTGATGGGGCCGCAGAGGTGAACTTCAGACAGCAGAAGGTGGAGGTGTCCTCTGAGGAAGTCTGGCTGCAGCCGAAGCAGGAGCCTCAGCCTGGGTTGATGGAGTGACTGCTACGTGTCATCTCCCAGGCGCCTCCACAGAAGCCAGCTCCTTTCATCACGTTTAATGGCCCATAGAAAACAGGCTCGTTTTCCTTCCCCTGTCATCACCAGCTCTGGGGCTCCTTCCCACCTTATTTATTTCTCCTAGTAAGTCTGCTTCTTTGCAGGTGCCCTGATGGCTTCTGCAGGTGTGTCAGCGCTGTTTTCCCATCAGGCCACGGAGGCCCAGACGGAAGGGGCAGGAGCATTTCTGCATTCAGGAGCCACCTGTAGTCACTTCAGTTCAGCAGCAATTCCTGAGGCCTGAATCAGGCTAAGACAAGGGCTTGACAGTGATAGTGGCAGTAGTGACAGCAGCCGCCGTGTCTGGACCGCTGCTGTGTGCCTGCACCGTGCTTGCGCTTTCTGAGCTGCCTCTTACTGAATCCACTTAATAACACTATGAGGCAGGAACGATTATTAGCAGCCCCATTTTGCAGATGAGGAGACTGAGGCTCCAAGATCACAGGACTGAGGTCGAGCAGGGGGTCAGACGGAGCCAGGCCGCTAGGACTGCCAAGTCCGAGGACTTAGCTGCCGTGCAGAAGAGATGCCTTCAAGTTCTTTCTGTCTCCATGGAGTGCTTTTCTTACCTGTCTGGAAGGCCTACTTATCTAACACTTGTCTTGTGATTTTGCCCACAGTCTCTCATTAACCCTCATGATAATCGTTCAAGGTAAGAGAGGTTCCTGTTTTTCAGAAGAAAACTGAGGGGTCACCCACCCTCCATTCTTCCTGTCCTGTCCACACTGTGACTCAGGACAGGAGCCAGAGGTTAGATTCCCTGAGTCCAAGAGCCAGGGTCAGCCAGCAAGCATGCATTGAGCACTTCCCTGGGGGCTGCAGGCAAGGTCAGGGCTCTGACCCTTCGGGCTTTTCGGGGGCTCATCTGTGCTCTCGTTCTCTGGAGCATATTCCGTGTTATACCCTGTCCCTCTGCAGGCAGAGGAACCCAGGGCAGGGAGTTCAAAGTCCTGGCTTTCGTCCCCAGCTCCAGTACACAGTAGCTGCGTGAGCTGGGGCACCATCATTTCGTCAGTCTTGGCCTCAGTCTCCTGTCCTCTTGCTGATTCAGCCCCATCTGCCTTGACTTTGCTCCGAGACTCAAATGAAGGAACTCTGAAGGCTGTAGAGCCTGCCCAGGCTGTGCTCCCCTCTGAGTGAGACAGCCCGCACGCTGTCTGTGGGGTGTGTAACTATTCTGACTTTAAACTGAGCACCCAACCCTGCATCTCCTTTCTCTTGCCTTCTGAAGCAGCCTGCACTCTGTCTATGGAGTATGTATCTCTCTGAATAATTCTACCTTTACTCAAAAAAAGACCACCCAGTGTGAGGGTGTGGTTGTGGTTGCCAGGGAAATTTAATAACCTCCAGAATGTTCCTGAATCTTCTCCACTGCTCACCATAATTTGGGCCTGGACTACTGCAGTAGCCTCCTAACCAGTCTTCCAGCTTCTCTTCTTGTCATGCATCCTCAACGCAGCAGCCAAAGGATACTTCTCAAGATTTAAGTGAGACCCTGTCCCTTCTCTGCTGAAAACCTCCCAGCGGTGTGCTGACACACCTAGAACCCAGCGCTGGCTCTCCAGCGTGGCTGTGTGTAGCTCTCTGACCAGCCTCAGCCTGTGCCTGGCACCTTGCTTCCTACTTGGCCTGCCCTCACTCCAGTGTGCGGCCTCACTGCCCTTCTGTCTTTCCCTTGAATTCTAAGCTTGTTCCCACCTCAGGCCACTGCCTTTGCCATCCCCTGTGCCTGGTGTGCCCTTACCCACCTCCCATGTTCCCATGATTGGCTCCTTGTCCCTCTTAAATGCCACCTTCTCAGAAGGGCCTGCCCTAAGCTCCCAGCCCCTACCCCCATCACTCCCTGCGACGTGTCCTATTTTAGTTTCTTTGTAACTCTTATCTGTATCTTTGCTTATCTTGTGCATTTAACAGGGACCTGTTTATTTGTTTTTCCATACCTGGACCACAAAGCTCCCCAAGGCCAGGGACTTTATTAACCTTGTTCCCCAGCATCTAGCAGAGCCATCGAACAGGAAGGTGTTCTGTGGTTATTTGTTGAATAAATGAATAATAGTAGCAGGGTGGTCCAGAACAGCCCTTGCCAAAAAAGAGTGGCCTAGAAAGAAACCACAAAGAAATCTGTGTTGACTGATTAAAAAGTACTCAGGATAATTTTGAAAGTTGCCAAGCATTCTCTGACAGTGCCCAGTTCAGGAGAAACGCAAATTTCAGACCTACTGGTGTGTGTGTGTGTTGGGGGATGGGGGCACTATTTAAATCTGCAAAATAGTCTTACAAGGTAGGTGTCATTAGCTACATCTTGCAAATGACAAAATGGAGGCTCGGATTGATGCCTGGAGAACCAGTGTGGGACAGGGCTGGGACTGCAACCCAGCTCAGGGCTCTGCACTTCCCCAGCCTGTCTCCTGGCAGTGACGCAGGCAGAGCAGCCCATGAAACTCTTGGTGCCCAGGTGGTACGACCACAAAGATTTCTGCTCCCATGAACAGAGCAATGACTTCTCAATTGCTCAGAAAAGAAGAATGATAAGGCTCTGAGCTCTGGGATTCTGGGCAAGTTGTGTGTTTTTTGGTTTTTTTTTTAAAGTATACTTGCCCATAATTCCCAAGGGTTTTACAATGAACTTACGTTACTTTTCTATTAAAAAAAAAAGTTATTGTTTAAATGTCTCATTTCAGTACCTTGGTGGGTGGGTGGTGATGGAGAACTGGAGTGGAGCCTGGGCCCCTGGAGAGGCAAGTGGGTTTGAACTCCTCTGTGCAGTTTGGCCCTCAGGTTGTTGGTAGCGACAGACAAGATTAAGAAAGTAAAAGCCCTTTGTAACCAGAATGCTGTAGGCGGGTGAGGGTTATGCATTGCGACTGACTCTTAGTTTGGCTTTTGATGGGGCAGTGGGGGAGGCCTGGGGCAAGTTTCCTGAACTTTGGTTTCTGTTCAAGGTGACCAGTTAACAGAAAACAAAGTGCAGGTTACTGAGTCCTGTGGGCATCCATTGCCCGTCCATTCCAGAAGGTTCCCGGTGGAGCCCCAGGCCACACCATACCTGCAGCCTTTCTCCCCGGCAGCAGAGGGGCCTTGGGCCAGTCATGGATCCCTTCAAGACTCGTTTTTTTTGTTGTTGGTGGTGGTTTTTTTTCTTTTTTATACTTTATTTTTTGCAAGCCTCACATCTTGGTAGAAAGAGGGGATATTAGCACCTACTTTTGAGATTATTGTAGGGATAAACAGCATGATTCCTGAGAACAGGGCTTCTAAATCACCTCTGCAGGCGGCGTGGGGAAGCCCAGGAATGTCTTCTCAGAATACTCTTTAAATGCATAAAGTAAAATACACAGAATTACAAAGGAAACCAATTCTCTTGAACTACAGCTGGGCTTTTTTTTTTTTTTTTAATCAATGCACTAAAAAAAGAAGATCAAGCAGTGAGTGTAATGTAACTACTGTAATTTCAAGGTTGTGGTGAGGGTGAACAATATTTTATTACATCTGCAGTAGCTGAAATGTGACAGCAGAAAAGCCATGATTTCTTGTGCCAACACTCCTGCAGTGTATTGCCTATGCTCATAATAGCAGGCAACGTTAACAGCAGGTAGAAATTAGTGAAAAAAATGTGTTTTCCCAGATCCCTGAAAAATGGTCACAGACCCCTGAATAATGGTCACAGACCCCTGAATTCTCTCCCTGGGCCCCAGGTTCAAAACCCCTGCCACAGAAGTTGCTTGATACCCAGCATGTGGTCTCCAGAAACAAGCTGAGACCCCTCCCCGACCGACCTCCTTGGAGCAGAAGGTCCTCAGGTGGACAGACAGGGGAAGGGATAAATGCAGACCTGGAAAGCTGACTAGTGAGGTCAGGGACTGTGAAATTAAAGCCTTCCTGGTCTCTGTGGGTAAGCCATCGAGGGCCTGGTAGTCAGAGAAGGGCCCGGCGTAGAGATGATGTGACCCCAGGTGGTGTGTGCCCTGTCTGCGGACTGTACTGACTGCTGCTTTTGCAGGAAACCTGGGGCAGGTGAGTGCCAGGTGGGTGGAGTGTGGGTCAAGGTTGAAGGCAGCCTGTGGGGGAGGATTTTTGAGTTGAGCGGTGACACTGTGTGGGCTCCACAGTCCAAGTGCCAGAGTTCAGAGCCCAGCTTCGTCACTTACAGTCACCCTGGCAGGTCAGTTCACCTCCTAGTGCTTTGGTTTCCTCATCTGTAAAATGGGGATGATGGTAATACTTTTCTTAAGGGGTGTTATGAAGATTAAGTATTATACTTAAAGCTCTAAGAAGAATATCTGGAAGGAGAAAGTGCTTAGTAAGTGATGACTGAAATCAGCACCTTCACTGTTATTCTAGGATTCATGAGACTGCACTTACTCAGAGTGTGTTCCTGGGCACTGTCTCTGTGCTGCTCAGAGATGAATCAGATGCAGCTTCTGCCTTCAAGGAGTTCCTAGTTTAGGGGGAGTCTGGGGACATGAGCACATAATTTCAGTTACCTAGGATAAGAGCAGTGGTTGTGGTGAGCTTGGGGTGCTGTGCTAGGGTGGGGTTTGGGGAAGGAAGACTTCCTGGAGGAGGGGCCACCTCAGCTGGACTTTAAAGAAGCACTGAGCATTAGTCAAGTTTGTTCTAGAAAAAGCGGGCAGCTTGAACGGGAAGCAGGACAGTCCACAGTTGCTTGAGTGCCACATTCCAGGCCAGGCCACGGGCACTGTGTACCCTGGATGAGCAGCTTGGCCTTTGTTCTCCTGGTAGTAAGTGTCATATAAGGTTTGTTTGTTTTTTAACTTTTCATTCACAGGAAGTTGCAAAAATAGTACAAAGAGTCCCTTTAGCCAGTGACCTTGGATGGTGATACCTTATGCAGCTAATATATATTATCAAAACCAGAAAACTGGCATTGGTACCTTACTTGACAACAGAGCTTATTCACTTTTCACCTTTTTTTAAGCCTGTTCATTCGCATGTACACACGCGCACTTGGAAGCGTTTTAAGCAGGCGAGTGACACTGACGTGTGTCAGATATCCCTGGCCACCAAATAGCAGCAGATTGGAGGGGCTTGTTAGAGGCTGTTGGCCAGAGGTGATGAGGGCCTGCTCGTGGAGATGACGGGAGAAGAAGGGAGGAGTGTTTTGGAGGTCCAGGTAGAAGGAATTGGATGATGGTTGGATCCACGACTTGAGTTAGGGAATAATGGAGGAGGAGCAGGATTAGGGGAGAAGCTGCTGAGTCAAGTTTGGAATGTGCTGAGTTGAAAGAACGCCTAACCCAGCTGGGATTGGCACCAGGAAGGACTTTCTGACGTGGAGGCTTCCAAGCTCGGTCTTAAAGGATGAGTAGGAGTTGCCTAAGGTGGGGGTAGAGAGGAGGAGGGCATTCCAGGTAGAGGGTCCAGGATTAGGAAAGGCACTGAGGTCATAAACAGCCTGGACATCTGGGTAGCACCTCCCAGAAGGTAAGAGAGATGAATCTGAAATATTGAGGAGGGGGTGAGCCTGGTGGGAGGAATAGATTTGTGAGTCATTGACATGACCCATGAGATCATGAAATGCAAGAGCTCATGGGGGGAGAGCACGTAGGGTAAGGAGAGCAGGAGCACTATCTTTTACATGGTTCAAAACCCCTGCCACAGAAGTTTACATGGAAGACCTGAGCAGAGGAGGAGGACAACCAAGTAGATGCAGCCAAGAGCCCTAGAAAAAGCCAGTAAAACACCATCCCCTACTGGACTCAGCAGCTAGGAGGTCCCTGGGAGGGGGTGGACCCTTGGCAAGCACCTTCAGTGCGGAGGGAGCGGGGTTGCTGTGAGTTGGGGCAAGTAGAAAGTGAGAATGTGGAGACAACCCTTTCACAAAACGTGACCAAGAAAGGGAATCAAGGTTGTGTGTTAGCCAGAAGGGGATTCAGGATCAGAGGAGGGAGTTAGTTTGGGGGTGGGGAGGACTTGAGCATGATGACAGACTGAGGGCCCTGGGGCTGGAGCTGATGGCTGAATGGGGGATGGTGAGGGTAATGGTGATGTCTGTGGGCTCTGGGGCCAGGCTGCTAAGGTTTGAATCCCAGCTCCACCTATACCAGCTGTGTGATCTTGGGCAAGTCTCTTAACTTCTCTGTGCCTCTGTTTCCTCCTCTGCAAAATGGGAATGATAGCAGTCCCTAGATATTTCATAGGGTTGTGCGAGCCTTGAGATATTATGTGTATAGGGATCATGACAGCTCCTGGCACATGGTAACCACTCAAGAAATGTTAATATTATCACCCGATTAATTTATTTTGGTATCAGTTTTTCTGATTTATTTATTCAACATTCACTTATTCTTATCTATGTAATACCTGGGTTGGATAAGTTGATATTCATTCATCCATTTCTTTTTCATCCAAGCCACTATTTCCTGAGCACTTGCTCTGTGTCAGGTGTAGGGCCAGACATTTAAGATTTTGATGAGGCTGGCACAGTCCCTTCCTGGTCTGATGAAGATCTGAGTCTCTAAAATTCTGTCATCTTCAGCCCTTCTCCAAAGTGGGAAAAAAAAAAATGTGTTTCCTTCATGGTTCTCAAGTGAATGGTTTGGTCTTTTCCTTGGAAAGAATAGTCCATGGACATTTGGGGAGTCCTGGAGCACTGGGTTTAAAAACTTACTGGTTCCCATTTGGCCCCTGTCCTACTGTTGGCCTCAAGTCAGTTGTCTCATTTTTTATCTTAGATTACAGGGTTAATACTTGCTCTCTGCAAAAAATCCAAACCATTCTGAGGTATAGAAAGCAGAAAAGAAAGTCGTCTGTGTCCTGCTGCCTCTTGGCAGATCAGTCTCCAGAGAACCAGTTAAATTGGAGAATATTCTCTCAAACTCCTTCTTTATGTAAACACACACTGCACAGATGTAATCATACAACACAAAATGTTCTAAACTCTGCTTTTTGTTCCCTTTCTCAACCGTGTACAGAGCCATCTCTGACAATACATATAAATTTAACAGCTGCATTGTATTCCATGGTATGGGTATACCATAACTCAAATTACTGATTAAGTTAATTCTTTACTGGTGAGCATTAAGGTTGCTTCTAACTTTTTATTCTTTAAAAAATACATCCCAGTACAAGTATAATTGAGGGCTTTTACAAGGATTTTGGTAGGTTAAATTCTTAGAAGAGAAATTTCTGGGTCAAAGGGAAAGGACATTGTATCATTTGGAAGGCTTTTGGCTACAAGTAACAGAATTCCTTCCTCAAAATGGGAGTTTATTATAATCTCACATGTTAAATGAGGTGGAGCATTTCTGAGGTCAGTTAATTTATGGGGTCAGACATGATCATTAAATACCTTTGGTCTGTCTTTCTGCTCTGCCTTCTTCTTAATACCCTGGCGCACAGCTGCAGGAAAGGGATTATTTCTTCTGTCCCCCTTTTGAGTCTGAAGAAAGTCTTTCCCAGAAGCCCCTTGGCTGATTTCCCTCCTGTCTATTGGCCAGGATGATGTCACATGGCCGTGGCCAAGCCAATCACTGGCAAGGAAAAGGACCGTTATGATTGGCTTAGCCCAATGCAGATTCACCTGAGGAACTGTTTTGGGACTGTGCCAGGGAGGAAGAAGGGAGGCTGGCTGCTGGGTGGGCAGCTTTCTGGTTTGGTGGGTGCTGCTTCACAGAGGCACTGCCGGTTCCCACACTCAGAGTATTGGCAGTGTTGCAGAGTGCCGTTTCCTCCACCCTCATCCACCAGGCTCTCTTCTCTCCTTAGCCTCATAGGTAAAAAGTGGCACCTTGTAGATTTAATGTGTGGCTTTGTTATCAGTGAGCTTGAGTATCTTTTCTCAGTGATTTATATTTCCTGCGAATTTCCTGTTTATGTTCTTTGCCCGTCTTTTTAAAGTAATCATGGTGATTATAAAATAAAAATAGTTGATACTCAATGCTTATGTGTCAGACATCTCATTGAACCTTCCTAACAACGCTATACAGTAGATATTAGTATCCCTGTTTCAGAGATGAGGAAAGTGAAACACTGAGAAATTAAGCAGCTTGTAATAATCAGTTAATAAGGAACAGATTTTGAATTTGAACCCAGGCATGCACCTGGGTGCAAGGTCACATATTGTGCTGATAAATCAAAGGAACTGTTTCCTGTTGGTTCTTTAATCCACAGATGTATTTCTGAGAAGAGCCCATTTGAGGCAGGTCCAGCTTGAAATTCCTAAATTATAAGAACCTGGACCCAGAGTTGGTGGTTGGGGGAGGGAACTGCCCAGCTTGGTAGTGGGATTCTGGGGAGATCAGAGCCTCAGATGTCTCCTTGAACTTTTTTCTTTAGAAAGAAACGAGATGTTTTGGCTTTTATGCTCCTTGCTCTTCCACCAAGTGCCCTATCTGAGTCATGCCTGACCCTCACCTTTGAGGAACTCACCACCTCCCTCTTTAACTGAGAACAAATGATCTTTTTTTTGGTGGTATTGTTGATGGAAGTCCTGGGGATTGAATCCAGGACCTTGTGCATGCTAAGTATGTGCTCTACCACTGAGCTATACCCTCCCCCCACAAATGATCTTTTAATTACTATCTTAGTCTGTTCTGACTGTTACAACAAAATATCATAGACTGGGTGGCTTAAACAACAGAAATTTATTTTCTCATACTTCTGGAAATTTATTTTCTCATACTTCTGGAGCCTAGAAGTGCTGGCGATCTGAAGCCAGATCGAGGTGCTGGCAGATTTAGTTTCTAGTGAGAGCTCTCTTCTTGTTTGCAGACAGCTGGCTGCCTTCTCACCGTGGCCTCATCTGGCCTTTGGTTGGTGATGCCTGCCTGCAGGGAGAGCAAGGGAGAACTCTCTGGTGTCTCTTCTAATAAGGACATTAACCCTGTTAGATCAGAGCCCTACCCTTGTGACCCCATTTAACCTTAATTACCTCCTTAGAGGCCCTGTTTCCAACATTGGGGGTTTGGGCTTCCAACATATCTGAGGGGGAACACAAATGTTCAGTCTATAAATTCTGCCTTTGTCCCCCCGAATTCATGTTCTCATAACATGTAAAATGCATTCATCCCATCCCAATAGCTCCAAAATTCTTAACTCTTTTCAGCGTCAACTCTCAAGCCCAAAGTCTCATCTAAATCAGATATGGTTGAGACTGGAGATATGATTCGTCCTGAGGCAAAATTCCTCTCCAGCTGTGAACCTATGAAACCAGACAAGTTATAAGCCTTTAAAAACACAATGGTGGGACAGGCATGGGATAGACATTCCCATTCCAAAAGGGATTAATTGGAAAGAAGAAAGAGATAACGAGCTCCAAGCACGTCCAAAACCCAATGGGGCAAATCCCATTTGATTTTTTTTTTTAATTTTATTTTTTTGGAGGGAGGTAATTAGGTATACTTATTAATTTATTTTTGGAGGAGGTCCTGGGGGTTGAACCCAGGACCTTGGGTATGCTAAGCATGTACTCTACCACTTGAGATATACCCTCCCCACCTCCCATTTGATTTTAAGGCTTAAGAATCATCTTCTGTGGCTTGATGTTCCTCCTTCCTGCCCACTGGGACACAGCATCACCCCACAGCTCTGCCAGCAGTTTGGCCCCCAAGGCTCTGGGTGACAACAGCAGGACCTGTTGAAAAGGAGGTGGTGGCCCCACCCTTTGAAACCAAGAAGGCAGCCCTGATGATCTCTAAATCACCTTCAGGGTTATACTTCCCTTTTCTTAAAGGATAGGACATGTTTGCAGCCAAATAGCTCTGTGGTCCTGTCCTGTAGAATTCCAGAAGTCCTACCACCTGCCTTCACCATAACCCAGCTTTCTCTGTCCCCTTTAGTTCAAACTGGCATTGTCTCTGCTGCTTTAATCCCATCTCTATTTCTGACTTCTGCTGATGGCTGATTAGATCCATCCTAATCCTCTTACCGAGGGTTGTGCAGCACACCCTCGGTGTTCTCTTCAGAACACTCTTTCTCATTTGTTTGCAATATGAATAGGCTGAGAATTTTCTAACTTCAAGTTCTGGTTCCTTTTGTTAAATGACCCCTCCTTCAGTTCACCTCTCTTCTCTCCCATTTTACCATAAGCAGTAGGCAAACCCATGCCACAACTTCCATACTTTGCTTAGAAAGCTCCTCTGCTAAATAATCCAGTTTCATCACCTGCAAATTCTGCCTTCCACCAAACACTGGAACACAATTCAGCCAAGTTCTTTGTTTATAACAAGGATCGCCTTTCCTCCAGTTTCCAGTAACCTGCTGTTCATATTCATCTGAGGTCTCACCACAATCACCTTGTGTTCATATTTCTACCAACAGTTCCTTCAGGGTTTTTTTTTTAGCACATACCTTAAAGCTCCTTCAGCCTCGTCTCATCATCTGGCTCCAAAGCTGCTTCCGTATTTTTAGCTGTTTTTTACAGCAGAACCCCACCTCTCAGTAGCAAGATGTGTACTAGTCTAGCCAGGCCACTGAACAAAATGCTGGATCAGAGCCCCACCCGTGTGAGCTCATTTAACTGGAATTACTTCCTTAGAGGCCCCATCTACAAGTACAGGCATGTTGGGGTTAGGGCTTCAACATTAATTTGAGTGGGGACACAAACATTCAGTTCATAAGCACCTATAAAATATTCTTCCCAGAGGAGGGAAACTGAAGAGGAGGGAGGGGTGTGGGGCGGTAGGTGCCTGCTGGGGCTGGGAGTGAGGGGGTTTTTGCTCACCGGGCATGTTGTTAATGAGCTGTCTGATGCCCATCTCCCCAGGCCCTTTGACCCCGGCTCCTGGACCACTGTGTGGCCTTGAACAACTTTCCTAGCCTTTTGGAAGCACTGTTTTCCTGCCTGATGGAGTCACAGTGAAATTTAAATAAATCCCGTTTATTTAATGACAACTCATTTTCATGTAGGGCAGAGCTAGACTCACAGCTACCCTTTTGTTCAGAACCTCCTGTGATTTCCCATCTGACTTAGGGTGGAAGCCACAGTCCTTGTCCCACTTACAAGACCTCACATACGGTCCCCCATGCTGAGCCTCTGACCTTCCCACTCACCACTCTGCCCACTGCCTACCCAGCTCCATCCACACTGGGCTCCTTGCTCTTCCTCAGATATACCAGTCTCTGCCTCAGGACCTTTGCACTCACTGTTCCTTCTGCCTGAACACCTTTCCCAAAACATTCACATGGCTTGTTCCCTTTTATACAATATAATTATAGAGTATATCACTCTAGCTCCTTATTTTTTCCTTCCTTATTACATTTTATATTTATTTGTTGTATCCCTCCTCCACCAGAACATATGCTCTAAAAGAGGTGAGACTTTGTCACCTTTGTTAATTGCTGAATCCTCAACAGCCCTAGAACATGTCAGGCATTCCTCAAGTGCTCAATGCACGCATGGCCAGCGGGCCAGCTGGAAGAAGGCTGACCGGCTCGTTGAAGCTCCTATTTCAGTGTATGGTAACTGGGCCCCTGCAGGCTGGTCTTCCCACTAGACTGTGAGCCCTCTGAGGGCAGGGATTTTGTTTCAGTCATGGCCGTGTCCCCTGTACCCAGAGCAGGACTTGGCACGTTGAAGTGCCCCCTCGTGTTTAATGAGTGAGTGAGTTAAGGGTGTGCGTGTGGTTCCCTCACTTCCTCAGTTCACACAGGGCCACTGTTTAGGTGGCCTCTGGGTTTTTTTTCCAGGCAGTGTGCTTTATACTTTACCTGCCCCTCTACCCAGGGGGCTGGCACTTACCAGGTGCTTAGTAGTCTGCACTCTGTGACGGGCATGGTCAGGCAAAGCCAGACCCCCAGACTGCGCAGCTCTCGGGTGGTCTGGGCCACTCCCGTCCTCCCGGGGACCACTGCAGTTGCTGGCAGAAGGCCCCTTAATTGGGAGCAGGTCAGCACATTACCTGGTGCATGGTGGGTGTCCAGGAAATGTGGGCTTCCTTCCTTTTCTAACACCTGACCCTCCAGCTTCCTACTAGTCATGGGCTAGGCCTACTGACTGACCTGTGTACAGCCCTGTGGGGTGCCAGCTGGAATTGGGACCTCCAGGCCAGGCTCACTGTGCATGCTGCTGGGCAGGTGTCCTTTCCTGATCTACCCAAGAAACTTGTCATTCTCTTCACATCCAGCCCAATGACCACCTCCTGCAGATCCTTCCCCGGCCTCCGCCCATGGATCCACCTCCTCTGACCCCTCAGTTCCCAGGCCCCTTGCACCACAGCTGGCCTGCGCTGCTGCTCTCCTGTCTTTCCCTCCCTCTGGACCAGGAATTCTCAGAGGGCAGGGCTGGGCCTGAGTGACTGATTCATTTTGGACCTCCCCCCGCCCCCCACTCCCAGCACCGTGTCTGCCAACCCAGTAGGAAACTTGTAAATATTGGTTGAACTGAGTTAAATCCTGCCTTTCGAGGTCTGTCTTTGCCCTTGGCATAGAGGAGACTAGGTCACTAGTATGGTAGACGAGTCAGAAAATCTTCGCATAGGAGGGGGTATAGTGGTCCCCTCCCTCTGCAGCCTGGGCCCCAGGGTGACCTGGGCCTCCAACTTGGTGTTACTTTATATAAGTAGGAATATTAGCAGTAATTTACTCTCCTAGGGGAGTGGGTATCTGAAGGCCCCAGGCCTGTGCACCTCCACTGGGCACCCCTTGTTCATGGCCAACCTTGCATGTGGTGGCATCCTTTCTTTAAAGCACTGCCAGCCTGGCAGTGTTGCTCATGAGATGCCATCTGTTTGCCAGCCCTGGTCTGTCCCTTTACTCTCAACAAAATGAATCTAGAGTGGTCGATATATAGATCCTAGGACAGGAAATTGGGAGAAACATATTTTTGAACAGGAGCCTTCCCCCAGATCACTCCACAGACACATCTGCCTTTTCTGGGACGTGAGCATTCATGGACACCAAGCTTCGGCTCAGTGAGCAGTTCTACCTCTACTGTGCCTTTGAGAAGGGAGGGCAGCAGTGTCTTTCCCAAACTGATGTCGGTGATTGTAGGCCTTGTGATCTCTCAGCCTCACTCTCCCCATCTCTCAAACGTGAGTCCCAGCATGGCCCAGCCACCAGGGTCATCAGTCAGGACTGGAGAAAATGTGGGCGATGACAGTGATTTCATAAGCCATCACGTGCAGCCTGTTAGAAAGTCTCCCTTCCCTGACACCAGGGAGCCAACTCCTATTCAACCTTCAAAGCCCTACTCAAACATTGCCCCCTTTAAGGAACTTCCACTTTCTTTGTGCCTCATCCCAGCCTGTTTCTCATAGAAGTCTGGCTTGGCGTAGCACTGGTGAGATATCTTTCCTTATCTCTAAGTAGGTTGTAAGGCCTGGGTAGGGAGGGCACCCTGGCCTTCATATTTGCATATAACGGGCATCTAGCAAATGTTGACTCAAATGTCTGGTATAGGAATTCTGATCTAATAGCTACGATTTGTTAAGTGTCTACTATGTACCAGGCCCTGAAATGAGTGCCTTCTGTGTATTAATCCTGTCGGTGGGCACTATTTGTAATCTCCGTTTTACACAGCAGGAAACTGCCGCTCAGAGGGGCAGAGTAACCTGCTCAGAGATCTGAATCCCCCTCCATAGCCCCTGTGCGTGGCTGCGC
The DNA here is from genome assembly GCF_036321535.1 of Camelus dromedarius. NCBI lineage: Eukaryota > Metazoa > Chordata > Mammalia > Artiodactyla > Camelidae > Camelus > Camelus dromedarius. Next base: position 6,538,372 of record NC_087446.1, on the reverse strand, counting down.
TGCTGTTTCAGTGTCTCAGTGGTCAGAGAAGTGGATTCATTCCCACTGGGTAAGGAGCCTCCTTCATACTGCCTGGGGTCGAGAATGTTTATTCCGTGGCATGGGATTCAGACTTATCAGGAATCACCACTGAGATGGCTGCGGGCAGCATTTGCTTCTCTGTTAAATCTGCTCAGACCTCGGAGGCCAAGAGAACTGGCTCAGAGATGTGTCTTTGACCCCTGAGATTTTCTGAGAGGACTGCGGGCCCAAGGGGCCCAGGGGGGGAATAAGGCAGGCGCTCCCATGAGGCATGGGCTGGTGTGGGGAGCTTGGCCACAGAGGTAAAGCGAGGCTCTTAGCTGCGGAAGACAGGGTCTGATTTGTGGTTTGAAAGACCCTTGTGATGGCCTTGAGGAGGTGGGGGCAGCTAGGAGGCTGGCCCCGGTACGCTGTCTGGGGTGGGCAACACCCCAAGTTGTGCAAAGGGATGGGCTGGAGACCCAGGTCAAAGTGGCAGAGCGCGGCAGCCATGAGCGCGGCAGCTGTGGCCAGGCCCTGTGCAGCCAGTGGCCCAGGCCCACAGGGCCTTCTCCCCTCCCGTGGCTCCCCTGCCAGGGCTGGCTGTGCTGCATCGTGCTGACTGGTGCACCCTTGTCTTTCCCACCAGCAGAGCAGGGCAAGGATTGGGTCCAACTCCAGGCTCCTAGGAAATGGGACGGATGACCGTGCGATGGCCCCATTGAAGGGATCAGGAGGGACTCCCTGGGGGAGCTAGGCTTTGAGGGATGGTTAGGATTTCGTTCACAGGATGGAGAGGAGCATGACTGCATAGGTGGAAGGAACTGCAAAGGCAAAGACCAGGAGGCAGGAAACCCCAGCAGCCTGTTCTGGCTGGAGGTCGGGCATGGGGTGTGGCTGTGAGGATGAAGAGAGCTTGTGTCACAGACAGGGACACTGAGGATGAGAGACCCTACCGTGGCTCCTACAGAGACCAAGATCTTGGCCATTGTGTCCATCCCAGGAAACACTTGCAGAGTTTTTGGCAAGAGGGAGGAGCAGTGTTGGATGACACACACTCCCACGTTGTTGGACTTGCTCTGAGCCAGACTCTGCACCAGTCATCTCCTAAACCCTCATGACAGCCAGAGTGGCGGGAGTGCCATCAACCCCCCTTTTCCCATCAGGAAGATGACCAAAGCCCAAAGTCACATTGTGTGAAAATGCTGGCCTCACACCCAGGTCTGAGTCCAGGGCCCCAGCCCAAGGCCCTGGCAAGGCAAGCAGACGTGTAGTAAGCACATGCCAAGGGCCCTGGCTCTGCCGAGGTGAGGCGGTGTGAACAGCACTGCTCTGGGAGCCTGAAGACTCGGTGTGGCTCCACCCCTCCCTGAGAAGGACTGGCAGGAGGCAGGAGGTTCTGTGGCCTGAGCTCCTTGCTTCCACACTCTCATCTCCTCGGAGCCTCACAGCCACCCTGCCTGTCCCAGGCCACACAGCGTCTCCTGGCTCAGAGTATGGGCAAGGACGTGCCCTTTGTCTGACAAGCTGGGTCCCAGCCCCATTTGCCCTCTCATTGATCGACTGACCTTGGGAAAGATGGATTGCACTTCTTCATGCCTCATTTTCCTCATCTGTAAAATGAGGTTAGTGACCCCTGCTCTGTGTACCTGATAGTGTTGTTGTGAGGACAATGTGGTCGAACGCAGATGGAAATAAAAAACAAGAAAGTAGAGAATTTTTAGAAGGTATCAATTTGATAAACTTGCTGCCTGTCCAAAATAATTGGGTGTTTTTTTCACCTTTTTACACCTTGTTGCCAGTGAGGCAGTGAGGATCCACTCAGTCTGCATTTGGCCCTCGTGGGTGCTGTGAGGGGGCCCAGGTTCAGAGCGGGAGGGAGGTCCTGCAGTCGTGGCCTGGGCAGTTCCACCTCCCGGCCTTGCCTACGGTCCTCTCGAAGTAATCGTTGGATGAGGCAGGGCATGGAAAGGGTTCATGAGTGGCTGGGACAGAAAGTGCTGGCTAGCTGGGTGGTGGGTGCCCCAGGCTCAGGTTCTGACCCAGGAGAAGGCCCAGCCCGCCCGCCCAGGGCTGTCACTGGGTGGGACCAGCTGACCTCCAGTGGGCCTTCCAGTCCATACACGGCGGCATAGAGGGGGAGCCAGGCGGGCTGTTTGGATCTGGCTGTGCACTCCCTTCTCCCAGGGGAGTCACCCTAGAGATACCAGACCCCTAGCTGCTCTGCCTGAGCCTCCCTTCTCCGTGAACGCCCCCACCTTTGGTTTTCACTCCCTTCCTCTCTGGAGCACATCCCTGTGAGCGGGAGAGAGTGCTTGGTGGGGGGTTGGGGTTGCAGACAGTGACCAGCCCGCTGACTGCCTGATGGACTGTGTTCTCTCCCGCAGAGACTGATGGAGAGGCAGAGGCGGAAGGCGGACATCGAGAAGGGGCTGCAGTTCATTCAGTGAGTGTGCGAGGGCCGGCTGGGCGGGGCTCCTCTGAGGCCATCCCTGGCACGCATGCGCTCTCCAGCTCTCCTTTTCTTGCTCGCTGAGCCTTTGCTGTTCAGGCTCCCTGTGCGTTGGGAAGTGAAGAGGTGGGCCACGCTAGCTAGCAATGGGCTGGCGTGGCAGGGGCCAGAGGTTCCTCTAACTTTGAGCCATGAACCCTACATGCACACGCTCTCCCTGGCCCTGGTTACCCTTTGGTCTCATCCGGTGTATCATTTTACCCTCAGCCTCCACGCGTGCTCCTACACGCCCTGTTAATTCTCTTGTTTGTGCATGTCTCACAATAAATCAATCGTCCTGCTTATTGAGCACGTCTTTTCAGGCTCAGTGCTGGGGCCTTCACACCCATCATCTCCCTGATCTTCCCAACAGCCTAGTAAAGTAGGTGGTCTTATCTCCATTTTGTAGATGAGAAAGCTGAGGCTCAGAGAGGTTGAGAACTTGTTCACAGTTACATAGTGATTAAGTTATGGGATTCTAAGCTGGGTCTCACTGACTCTAAACCCCACATTTCTTTACATTATTACCCCCTGTACCTACATGCCATGTTTGTGTTTTCATTTTTTTCTTTACACATGAAATATTTTTACTAACTTTTTTCTGATCTCTTAAATGGACCCTCAGAGGCATGTTTATCTCTAATAAAGGGTATAAGCTTCAGGCCCCTCCCTTGCAGTGGTTCTTTCTGAAGCCCTGAAAAGCTCTCTTGTAATTGTTTCTAATTTCGTGTTCTTTCTCTTAAATAGGACTCCCCACAGAACTGGAATTTGCATCCACATTCCCTCATATACTACCCACTTTTGTTCTCTAACACAGACTTGCAAAACGAAACCTACCTTTTCACCACAAGCTGGTCTCTTTTTACACACACACACACACACACACACACACACTCACACACACACACACACACACACACACACACACACACGGGATCCACTCCTATTTGTATTCACACAACACACTCTCTTTCCTCAGCTTGCAATGCGGTCACTTTTCCTGGTTCAGGCCAGCTCAGAGCTGTGGCCCACCCTTCACTAGGGGTTGGTCTTCCACTGGGGGAGGGAGGACTTTGATTAGGGGTAAGTGCCCAGGTTTTACTCAGAGGCCAGTCTGGTGAACAAGGTGAGCCTTGGGAACACTGTTTTTCATGAGAATTCTATCTTTAAGTCACTGATTTCTGTGGAGCCGGACCTCTGAGCCCCAGACCTAGATCTCATTCCAGTTCCCATGCTTCCTGGTGGTCTCTGTGCCTGTGAAACAGGGATAATGCCACTTCCCTCCCAAGGTCATTGTGCTTGGGGTAAGTGGTCTCCTGTCCCTTTCCAGAGGGGAGTTCCGAGAAGGTTTAGCCACAGGACTCCCAAGGGGCTGCTTTGCAGGATAACACAGCAAGGCCTGCTCCTTTTTCTTTTTTTTAATTAACTTATTTTTTAAAATTTGGGGGGGTAATTAGATTTTTATTTATTTATCTTTAATGGAGGTAACAGGGATTGAACCCAGAACCTTGTGCATGCTAGGCACATACTCTACCACTGAGCTGTACCCTCCCCCTTTTAAAATGACTGTTTCCTCACATACAGACTTTGTGTGCTTAGCAAGCATTTATTAGACACCTCTGGGCACAGAGCATTGTAGGATCCATCAAGTGATCTGGACAGGTGGGTGGCTGATTGTGTAGGGCCTTAAACACCAGGATGAGGTGACGTTGAGGACAGTGTGACCTATTGAAGCTGAAGCTGATGCTGGCAGGGGAGAGGCTGGAGGTGGGGACCAGTCAGGGTAGTGATGGGGGCCTGGGTGGGCCCTGATCTCTGATGATGGGGACACAAGCGAGAGGGTGGGTGACAGGCCCCACTGTCACTGTCCTCCTGCCACATACACAGGGTGTGACACCTCTTGTGTCTCCTCTCACTGCTTCTCACTCATTAGCTTAGGCTGCTCTTTCCTGCCCAGGTGTTCACAGTGGCTCTGGGCAACAGAAGGAGCCCTAGCCTTGCTCTCTGGCCCTGGCTCTGATGTGCTGTGTGACCTTGGGCAAGTCGCTGCCCCTCTCTGAGGGTCTCTTTTCCCCTCTGTGACATGAGGGACCAGGAGACAAACCCCGGCATCCCTCCCAGCCCTGCCATTTAGCCTCGCAGATGTGCCCCAGTGCTCCCGGGCTGACACTCTCTTCTGTGCTGAGCTGGCCTTTCCTTGGCCATAGGCAGGAGAGGGTGCCTCAGGCGCATCTGCTTTGTCAAGTCTGGCATGAGGGGTTAGGTTCTGAGTCCCCAGCATTGGCTGGGGGTGTGTGTGTGTTTGCGGGAAGGGACAGGAGACGTGCAGAGACTCCCACACTAAAGGGCCTCGAGGTGGACTTTGTGCTGCCAGCCGGCCCACAGTTGCAGTTCGGTTTGGTGGGGCTGGAGCTGGTCTGCTCCTTCTCAGCATCTGAGCCTGGAAGAGCCTGGCTGCCAAGCCCAGGGCGAACACAAGCCCTCCTTCCAGCCTTCCATGGGAAACACAAGGCCGGCATGGTATTGACTTAGGGAGAAAAAACTGCTGTCTTGTCACCCCAAGTCTGAGATCAGAGCTGAGGGTCCCACTCCAGGCACGTCTCTAACCTGTGGCTCTGGCTCCTGGGTCTCCATGAGGCTGGGAAGCCTGGACCCACCCAGACCTCAATCCTTCTCTTTTCCTGTAGGTCGACACTACCCCTGAAGCAAGAAGAGTATGAGGTGAGTGTCAGCCTCCGGCTGGGGGAAGGAGAAGGGCAGGGTGTCTGTGGGCCAGGGTTTCCAGGGCCGGGGCGGGGCTGGGTGCAGAAGGCCCCCTGACCCCCTGTGCCCTGCCCCCCGCAGGCCTTCCTGCTCAAGCTGGTGCAGAACCTGTTTGCTGAGGGCAATGACCTGTTCCGGGAGAAGGACTACAAGCAGGCCCTGGTGCAGTACATGGAGGGGCTGAATGTGGCCGACTACGCCGCCTCTGACCAGGTGGCCCTGCCCCGCGAGCTGCTGTGCAAGCTGCACGTCAACAGGGCCGCCTGCTACTTCACCATGGTGAGCCCTGCCCGAGGCCCGGCCGAGCCGGCCCGCGCCCCACGGGCCTCTGCCTCCTCCTGGCAGAGTCTCATCCGCGGCTCCCCAGCTCTCAACCCCAGCTGCACAGCAGACTCACCTGCAGAGCTCTTAAAGTACCAATACATAATTAGAAATTCTTTTAATGAAACTGGTGCCCAAACTCTATCCCAGATGAATTAAGTTAGACTTTCAGGGTGGCCTGGGCATTGGCACGAGTCTGTGGGTGGTCAGGGCCGAGAACCTCCACCCTTATCGTCTCCTGCCTCCGTCAGCAAACCTCGGACGCTCCTGCTCCTCCCTCCTGGGCTCCTTCCCTCCATCGTACCTTCCTTCTTTCTCCAGACTTCCGGTCTCCTCTTCTCTCCTCCTTAAGGCTCCAGCCTCCTTCTCATCCCTGTCCTCACTCACTGACTCAGTCATTCACGAGATCCTGTGGGAGACTCTGCTGTGGGCCCTTAGAGGTTCCGGGAACACCTCTGCAATCCAGACTGGACCATTCTGGATAAACGAGTCTACCAGATGCCTGTGCACACTTTGTTCTGTGTGCCGAACCACCTTCATGGTTCCACTTCCTGGAGAGATGCCTTTATCACTTACTCTCAGTCCACGGTGTTCTGAGTGGCCAGGCTCATCACTGTAGAATTTGAAGGCCACCCCTGATGTCGGGCCAGTGCCCACTGGCAGCCCCTACAGCTGGATACACGAATGCCTTTGACTGAGTCTGAACACCAGAGCTGTTTCCCGGAGCTCTTGAGTCCCCTCCCTGACCCCAGGCCTCAGTCCAGGGCAGGAAAAGAGGCCTGGGGGAGGGAGGGAGGGTAACAGGTGCTGACTGGTGGCCACCTGCTCCTTTCCGGCAGGGCCTGTATGAGAAGGCGCTGGAGGACAGCGAGAAGGCACTGGGCCTGGACAGCGAGAACATCCGGGCGCTGTTTCGCAAGGCGCGTGCCCTCACCGAGCTGGGGCGCCACAAGGAGGCCTACGCGTGCAGCAGCCGGTGCTCCCTGGCCCTGCCCCACGTGAGTGCGGCTCTGCGTCGACACCAGGGGAGTCCAGGCTCCCAGCCCTCGCGCTGGCCCTCACTTTGGCCGAGCACCACACCTCTCCGAGCCTCACACCTCTCCGAGCCTGACTTTCCTCCTCTGAGACGTGGAGTTGCAAACACTGATAGTAACACTGAGCTGGGATGCGTGCCAGGCATTGCTAAAAACACATGTGCATTAGCTTACTTAATCCTTGAGACAATCCTTTGAGGTAGAAATGATTATTACCCCCATTTTAAAGAAGAGGAAACTGAGGCATAGAGAGAAAGGAATTTACACAAGATCCCCAGCTAGGTGGTGGCAGACTAAGATTTGAACCCAGGCAATCTGATTCTTAACCTCAGCACACTGAGAGTAGAGGGTTGCAGTGAGGACTGAAGGGGGTGCCACATGTGCTGGGTCCTGACATTCAGGCTGTCCCTAGATGGGGAAGAGACAATGGGAAATAACCAATTGAAGGTCTTGCTTGTCCCAGCCCACACACGCTGGGCACATGTCCCCTCCCCATGTATTCTTCAACAAGTGTTTACTAAGCGCCCACGCCCAGACCTGTACCTTTCAGGGACACACAGTCCACTGGGAGACAAATGAGAACAGCCCTGGGGTCTGGACCTGGCTCCACCACTGAGCCCTGGCATGATCTTGGACAAAGCACTTCCCCTCTCTGCACATCAGTTCCACACCTATAAAGTTCCTACTTTCTCTCTGAAATAATGGGTGTAAAAGGGCTTGGAGAAGGGTAAATCCTACCCTAGAAGGGCTGAGAAGGCTCAGGATTAGTCAGGATCCTGGAGGGCTCCCTGGAGGAGCCAGTGCTTGAGTGGGGCTGGAAGAAACAAGAAGAATTTGGGTGGGCAGAGCCGACAGGAGGCTGTATGCACAGTGATGGGGGAATTCTGTGCCGGAGAACTGGCCTGGGTTTCAGTTTTAATCTTAGGTCTGCCACCTACTAGCTGTGTGACCTTGGACAGGGTTTGGCGGCCTCTTTGGCTTGGTTTGCACCCCTGTAAAGCGGGTGATAACATACCATGTATCGGCGTTGTACTGAGGATGGAACCAGTGAATCGCACAGGGCAATTGGCACAATGGCTGGACATAATAAGTGTTCAGAACATTCACTGTTACTTTACTTCTGGCTTATTATTCTTGCTTCTCCAATTCAGTTTACTTCCCAACTGAGAAGTAGTCCCCGACTTGGACCCCATTCTCCAGTGTCCACAGCAGGTCCATATCCAGGTCTCATAGGACCCGCTCTTGGACGGGCAGGGTGGCTGTACAGGTCAGGGAGCTGGGACCCAAGAGGGCTGGGAACTCCCCTGAGGAAAGTACCCAAACGAGGACTTCTGATGTTGAGTCAGAGAATTCCCCCCACCTTTACCAGGCTTTGTGGGGAAACGCTGACTGGGCCCTGCTCTGTGCTGGGCTCCAGGACCAGAGGTGACTTAGACCATTGGCTCCAGGAGTTCATCAGAGAGATGGGGAGGTGGACGAATGCCCAGGACATCACAGCATCCACGTTGCCCCTTTGCAGCCCAGACTGCAGTCACTGTTTCTCTGTTTACTGATCGGTTTCCACACTAGACTGGAGCCTCCGTGAGGCCTGGGCCCCATCTGGCCGTGACTATGGTGTTCCCGGCCCCTCGCTTGTGCCAGGCACACAGTACACAGTCAGGAGTACAGACCTGAAGGGAGGAAGGAATGCTGGGTGCTGTTGTACAGCCCATTCCAGGCTTCACACGTCCTTGCTCCTTTGGGCCTGTGCTCCAGCCACGTGTCCTCACTTGCAAAAAGTTCCAAGACATTTTTTGGTGAAAGAAGCAAGTTGTAGAACAAACAATAGATATAATAAGACTCCCCTCATATTAAAAAAAAAGGAAGAAATAAAGAGAAAATCCCCACAAAGCAGAACTAAGTGTCCTTTGTAGTCCATGTGCGTGGACTGTACAAGTTCCTAGATAAGATCTGTCGGGAAACACGCCAGCCTTGCTGGCTGTGCTCCCTGGGGAGGAGCCCAGGCTGAGGGTGGGGCTGACCCAGGGGAGCACTTGCTCTCTCTCCAACACTTTAGTTCTCTATAGCGACATCGTTACTTACAAATTATGGAAATGAAAAGCTAATGTTAAAATAAAACCCCCTGAATTTTCCTTTCCACTCCCCACAATATAGGGAAAAAGAGAAGCATGGGTCCCTGTCCCCAGCCCCACCACGTGCTAGCTGTGTGACTTTGGCAGCCAGTGTCCCCTCCCAGGGCCTTGCTCCCTTCTCCATAACGTGGGGTAACCGACTGTAGGTCACTAACAGGGCTGCAAGATGTCCCGATCACAGCTTTGGGAGTCAGGACAGACTGACCTACTCTACCCTGTGTCTTGCTTTCCCAGGATGAAAGTGTAACTCAGCTTGGTCAGGAGCTGGCTCAGAAGCTTGGGCTGCGGGTTCGGAAGGCATATAAGAGGCCTCAGGTAATGGGGCTCTGGGCGCTGGGGCCTGGGAAGGGGTGGAGACAGGGAGACCTGAAGAGGGGGACTAGGCACCTTCAGGAGAAGTGTGTGGGGTGGCTGGGGCCAGGCCAGGACAGAGGGTGACGGCAGGTGATCTTCCCCGTCTGTTGGCTGAAAGCCCTGGAATGATTTCCAGAACCTTTTGGAAAAGGAAAGAACAGCCAGAACTTCCAGCTTACCTTAGATGCCAGCTGTTAAAACCCACCCTCCCCGCCCCGGCCTGGCCGACTTCAACACCCTGGAGACGGCCTCAGGTGACACTGGCGTCCTCCAGCCTTCTGTTCTCAAATAACCCCTGTGGGGCGCTTATTTGAAACGCAGGTATCTGTTCAGATCCATGTATCTTCATTTGGCTCCTGCTGTGGGCCAGGAAGCTGCACAAAGGAAAGGGTATGTCTCTCGGGTTTCCGCTGTGACCTTGAGCAAGTTAGTTCTTCTCTCTCCACTTTCTTTCCCGCATCTGGGATGTGGGGATAATGGTGCATGCCTCGAGGGTTCATGGAGGATGAAAATGAGATGTTTGGGGCGGTGCCTGGCACAGCGCTGGCACACAGTAGGAGTGTCTCTGTGCAGGTCATCTGCCCTGGTCATGGCTATAAGAAGAAAATCCCTGAACCTGACCCAGAGAGGTGGGGCAGGTGACCCCCCTTGGGTCTGGGCGCAGGGTGACTTGGAGGGCACCACAGACCCCACCCGCCTGGCTGGGGCTCCTCTGGTGCCCTGGCTGATGGGACCCTGAGCATCTTTGCAGAATCCTCATCTCTTCCCACCTCTCTCCAATCTCTGGCAGGAATTGGAAACCTTCTCTCTGCTCAGTAACGGCACCGCGGCTGGTGTGGCAGATCAGGTAGGATGGGGGCCAGGACCCCGAGCCTCCCTCCCAAGCCCCCCAGGTGCCCCCGCCACCCCAGGACCAACCTGTCTTGGTTCACCCATCATGAGAGCTTGGGATTCATTCTCTGGGAGGTAAATGACCTAAAGCAGCAGGACCAGAGACATCACACTGAAGGATCGGGCTCAATTTATCCCTGTCCCCACTGCTGTAGGCCAGCACCTGCCCTGGGAAGAGGGATGACTGACAGCTTGGGCCTGGACCAGGCTCTCAAGGGCAGCTCTGGGACCCACAGCACCTCCACCTCCCAGAGGGGCCTCTTGTGACCGCAGGGGCGAAGAGTGGAGATGGGCTGTGGCTGCCGGTGGCGGGAGTGGTCGCTGCAGGGGAACTGTCAGGGGTAACCCCACTCACAGACCCCTGAGAAAGGAAATGATGGCAGCAGGAGGAGTGGGAGTAAGGAAGGAGTGAAGAAGAAGGAGAAGCAGTTGGAACCAGGCCAGCAGGCCCTGTCCCCCCAGCACACACATCAGGCCCCCCCACCGCTCACCACGCAGGAACTGCTCAGGTGGACTTTGAGGCTTTCTGGAAGGGGAGGAACAGGCTGTACAAGCGCTGAGGAGGGCTGGTGTCCTGCTGCTTCCTTGTACAAGGGCCGACTGAGGCCCACGAGTGAGGAGGGGACTTGGCTGATATCACATAGTGAGGCAGCAGCAGGCCTGCCTCCCTCCCTCCAGAGCATTCCAGTACTTTCATTCATTCACTCAACAAACTCTCAGGGCTGAGATACTTGTGTCCTTGCCCTTGGAGGGTTACCAGGCTGCAAGGGAGGCAAATGTGGATCTGCATGTATAGCACTCATGATGGTTCATAACCCAGAATTATTAGGCCTGGCACCTACCAGGTCCTTAAAAAAAAAAAATTAAGTGAATGTCTTAGTCTGTTCAGGCTACTGTGATAAAATGCCATGTACTGGGTGATTTATAAAGAAAATAACTTTATTACAGTTCTGGAAACTGGGAAGTCCAAGATCCAGGTGCTAGCAGATTCGGTGTCTGGGGAGGACCCCCCTCCTAGGTCACGGTGGTCCTCGAGTTGTAATCTCACAGAGTGAGATCACCAGGGCCTGGACCAGGCTCTCAAGGGCATGAGGGCTCCACCCTTATGACCTAATCGCCTCCCAAAGGCCACCTTCCCCTAGGACCATAATCTTGAGGGTTAGGATTTCAACATATGAATTTTGGAGGGACAAGCATTCAGACCATAGCAGTGAGTGAATGAATGCACAGTTGCAAATAATTTCACAACACCTGGAGGGAGGTATACTATTTACCCACTATTACGAAGGAGAAACTGAGTCACAGAGGAATTAGGTGACTTGTCTGAGTTCATCCAGTGTGTGCCAGGCACTGAGTTGGGGTCTGGGTATGTGCTGAACAAGACATACATGGCCCCTACCCTCAAAAAGCTCACAGTCCACTCCACAGTCTGATTCCAGCCTCCCTGTCCATCCTCACCATCTTTTCCTCCCCCACCAGACATGTGTGCACCCATCCCCTTGGCTCCACCATGAGCTCCCCTGGGACACACACAGCAGGTGCGCTGAAGATATTTGTTGAGTGACTAAATGACTATGGCCAAAGGGCCACAGCAGATGTGGGTGGAATGCCCAGCTCCACAAAGGCCAACCCTTGGTGTCTACTGAATCTGCAGCCAGGGGACCACCTCAGCCCCTGCCAAACCACTCACCCATCCCTGCAACCTTGCTGGGGCCCCCACTACCTGCACAGAGGCCAGGGCTGGTCACAAGGATGAGGGTCTGTGAGAAGCCCACGCAGAGTAGACTCCACGGTAGAGAGGACAGGTCAGACCCTGCCTCAGTGCACTAGCGTGGTGCTGTGTGTGTACACACATGTGCATGCATGCAGACACACCCACATCCAGCACACATTCCCACACCCACATATCCCCTCCCACACGCACATAGTGGCCTAAGGACACACAGGGGACAGGAGGACAGGGGAAGTGTCCCAGCCAGATCCCCTGATCGTCTTTAAGTTATATACAGACACTGCGTGTGGGCCTGGCTGCTGGGATCCCTGCAGGGTTCTCCGTGTGGAAGTACCAAGCAATCCACATGCGTGCCTGGGAGTGGAGACTGCACGAGCTGTGCCCATGAGGAGCTTCTTACGACCTGGGAGACAGGCACGGCCCTCTGGGTGTGGCGTCTGAGCCACAGCTGCCACTTGGCAACAGTGGGAGCAAGACGCAAGGAGGGCTGTGAGTTCTAGGAAGACAGAGCCTGAGGCAGCCTTGGCCTCATGCTCTCCTTGGACTTCATAGAGCTGGAGTGGCAGGATTCAGGCAGGTGGAGAGGAGGGAACAGCTCCCAAGGCCAGGGGAGAGTGAAGGCTTGAGCAAAGGTCTAGAGGCAGGTGGGGAAATACCCACCACAGCCCAGAGCTGGACACAAGCCAGGCAAGTCCACTCGGACGGAACGTGGAGGCTGATGAATGAGGACACCCGTTCCCTGCAGCCAACCTCCTGATGGCTTAGATTAAAATCTGATGTTGCACATTTAACAAACACATAAAGTACTTCCTCTGTGTCAGGCCCTGTTCTAAGCTCTGTACAAATTTCAAGTGATTTCATCCTTTTAACAGTCCGAGGAAGTGGGTGACTGTATCATCCTTACCTTACAAGTAAGGAAACGGGCCCAGAGAGGACGGGGAACTTGGCAAGGCCACAGAGCAAGCTCAGAAGGTCCAAGGGTGGCACTGGGACCCCACCTGGGCTGATTTAGCCTGGGGCTGTAATGAGGGAGGGACATTGGTGATTCAGGAGTGGCACTTTTGTCTTTGAGCTGCAGACTATCCAGGCCTGGCATGTGTGTAGAGGGCTGGGTACCTTCCCAAGGTATGGGCCCTGTCCTGTGATGGGTGAGGAAGCCGGACCCAGAGGTCGTGTCCCTTCCCCTGAGGGCACTCCCTCGGGGGCTGACATGAGGCTGGCCTAACTCCCCCTCCCCCTGCCCCCTTCGGTAGCATCAGCATCAGTCGCTTGGGGAGGGGCCTCGAGTGCTGGGCCCCACGACTCTGAGTCTGCCCGGTCCGCCCTGTCCTTCCTCTCCACAGGGAACTTCCAATGGATTGGGGTCCATAGATGACATCGAAACAGGTAGTATGCCTGGTGCACTGGGGTGGGGTGGAGACCCTGTACCGGGGTAGGTGTCAGAAGAGTCAAGTCCCTCCCCTCCCAGCCCTGTAGACAGGGACTCCTGAGGGCTCCCTGCCCCGGGACTACCTGAACATGAAAGAAGATAGTGAGTTCAGGAAAACAGACCCCACCCTACCTCGGAGAGGGGAGAGCATCTCTCCAGCCTGGGAGGTGGGGGGGACCCTATCCTCCAACTAGGAGTCCCACCTTTTTCAAAGTCCACCTCTCCTTTTTCCTCACTGACTTCCAGGAAGGGTCACATTCCATTTTATTTATTTATTTTTTAGTTTTTGAGGGGGAGGTAGTTAGGTTTGCTTATTTATTTATTTATTTTTGGAGGAGAACTGGGGATTGAACCCAAGACCTTGGGTGTGCTAAGCATGTGCTCTACCACTTGAGCTACACCCTCCCCTCCTGGAGGGGTCACATTTTAAAAGTGTCAGAGAGAGGGCATTGCTTCCTCCAGAGGTAGGACATTCAGGCCCTGACCAGGCCCATCAGGGAGACACTGGAGGAGCCCCTCCCACTCCATGGCATCCCTTCTTCACTAGCTGAGCCTCCCCCGATGGGGCAAGCCAGCAGGGCTCCTGGTGGGAGGTGGGGAAAGGAGGGATGGTGTTGGATGAGGACCCCAGGGCCCTGGGACACCAACCCCACTCCTGCCAAGCAGGACCCCTACAGCTGCTGAGCCCCACCCCATCCACAGATTGCTACGTGGACCTGCGAGGCTCCCCGGCTCCCCTCCCCTCTACCCCTACGATGCCCCTCTTCCCTCACGTTCTGGATCTGCTGGCCCCCCTGGACAGCAGCAGCAGGGCCCTCCCCGGCACTGACAGCCTGGATGACTTCTCCGATGGGGACGTCTTTGGTCCAGAGCTGGACACCCTCCTGGACTCGCTGGTGAGCCATGCTGCGCCCTCCTGTTCCTCTGAGCCCTTCTCCCACCTGGGACCCCATCACACTCATCCTCATGTCCCACGTGGGGTGAAAGGAAGGCCCTATCTCCCTGTCACAACTGGGGAAACGGAGGCCTCAGGAGGGAAAGGGACTTGCTCTGGGTAGAAACAAGACGGAGCAGAACGTGCATCCAGAAGGGATGGAAGATCCCTGGTTCCACCCCTTCACCCGGTGGGACAGGTTGGGGCCCAGGCACAGAGGGGTCAGCTAGCTTCGGGCCTGCAGTGTCTGGTTCTGCCCAGGCCTGAGCGGTCCAGTTATCCTCCGACCCCTCCCTCTGTTCCCACCTCGCAGTCTCTGATGCAGGGTGGCCTGCCTGGCAGTGGTGTGCCCAGTGAGTTGCCCCAGCTGATACCTGTGTTCCCTGGCGGGACCCCGCTGCTGCCACCTGTGGTGGGCGGCTCCATCCCCGTCTCCAGCCCATTGCCCCCTGCCTCCTTCGGCCTCGTCATGGACCCCTCCAAGAAGCTGGCTGCCTCTGTGCTGGATGCCCTCGACCCCCCAGGCTCGGCTCTGGACTCCCTGGACCTGCTTCCATACTCAGAGACCCGGCTGGACGCCCTTGACAGCTTCGGGTCGACCCGTGGCTCCCTGGACAAGTCCAGCTCCTTCATGGGTGAGTCCTGGGTGGGCACGCTCCTTTCCAGTTTCTGGAGAGTGGAGTTGGAATTACAGTTTTGTTTTGCCTCATGGTCTAGGGCCATGTCTTCTGAGTTTGTGTCTCCTGCAGCGCTCTGAACAGTGTGGGACTGAGGCCTAAGGGGTCAAACAGCAGAGCTGAGATAGTTTAGGACTCCAGACTTGCATTCTGGTGTTCTCCGCCCAGCTTCCTGGGGCCCTGGGGTCGCCAGACTGGTGGGACCCCACGGGGATGATCCTGAGGCTGGGGGAAGGGTGCGAGGCCGTGGGCTCCTTCAGCACCACTCTGAGCTAGGGCCCTGGAGAAGAAACACACCTGCTGGGCCCTTGTGGGACTGGCTTTCTAACCGTTGGACTTAGGCCAGGGCATTCACTGCCAAGGAGAGCTCACAGAGCTGCAGGGGCACAGATGGGCTACACAGAGACATCCTGGAGCGGTGATGGCGGAGCTGTCTCAGGGTCTCGAAGGAGGAGGTCATCTGCTGGCAGAGGCCACAGTGCCACACAGGCCTGGTGACGCAGGGACTGGCAGACAAGCAGAGGGGAGGGCAGGTTGGGAGCCTTGAAGGCCTGAGGCTGGTCTCAGAGGGCCCATGAGCCTAGCTGAGAAGCTCGAACTTTCTCCTAAGGACCACCGGGCCGAGGAAGGTGTAAGTACAGGGTGGACATGCTCAGGCTAGGATGCTTCTATGTCCCTGGGCAGTGGCCTGAATAGTAGAGGATGTGTGCCCTGGATGGCTTCCCCAAGTTAGAAATACTTTAAGAGAAAGTCCTCGGGGGGCCCCTCATGCTCTTCAGAGCAGGTGGGTGACCTCTGTGTCTTCTGACCTAGAGGAAACCAACTCCCAGGACCACCATCCCCCGAGTGGCACTCAGAAGCCAGCCCCCTCGGTGAGTGACGCGGCGAGGATTGGTGACCAGGTACCTCATGCTTTCTGGGGTGTGGGGGAAAGTGGCTGTGGGCTCCAGCGAGAGGGGTGAGCCCTCAGCATGGGATAGGTGCTGCATCCCCCAGGAGGCCAAGGAGGGGCACCCTCAGAACAGATGGGCCAGAGGTGGGCTCTTCCTTCCAAACCCTTCCTAGTCCAGCCGTGTGCTGGGAGGGCGAGCAGAGGGCACTGCCACCCTTGTCTGTCCAAAGAGGACATCGGGGCTCAGAGAGGTTAAGTAACTTCCCCAGGGTCTGTAACATCTCTGCTCTTGGGACTTGGCCAGGGTTGAGTTCAGGACAGCAGTTGACCAGGACTTAGATGGCCTGCACTCTGGCCTCAGCCTAGACACAGCTGTGTGGCCCTGGGGATGTCACCCAACCTCTCCGAGTTTTGCCTTGGGGGCTTGGGAGAGAGGACGGGCAGATGAGCCTGTGCAGGGCCACTGCTGTTCCTCTGCTTCCACGTTGGGCTTTCACTCAAGGAAAGGTCCTGGGCCAAGGTCACTATCATCCATGCACCCTTATTACGCTAGTCTAGTCCTGCTGGATTCTTGGGTCATGTTAGAAGGAGCTCCCCGGCTGGGAGGGTAGAGGAAGAGGGAGGGTCCTGGGCTGCAGTTCTGCTCTTGGGTGGGATTAGGGGGTGTCACAGTGCCCGCACCTCTGGTGCCCAGGCTGGCCCCAGTGGTCCAGCCCCCAAATGGCCAGCCTCCTCCTGTCACAGCCAGAGCCTTCCATGCCTAACACCGCCTTGCTCATCAAGAACCCCTTGGCTGCCACCCACGAGTTCAAGCAGGCGTGCCAGCTCTGCTACCCCAAAACAGGTAATGTCCCTCCTTCATCCACCCTCTGCCCAGAAATGCCCAGAATCGCAGGAGCATAAAATTCCAGAATGACAGAATCCTAGTGGACCAGTCAGAGATGAGTGTGGAAAGACAGAAGCCCCTCCGGCTATTTCCGGCAGACAGGGGTGTAACGTGGGAGTCGGGGACTTTCAAAACTGCTGGAAAGTCAGGAGGCGTGGAAGCCAGGACTCTCACTGGGCCTTTAGGCTACTTCTCCACAAGCTGAGGACCAGAAGTCAGGCTGTGCTGCTCTCACACGGAGCTCTAGGGGCTGCCCGAATTACTGGCCAGTGTCACAGCCGCCCCACAGCCCAGAGGCTGGTGCCTGGCTGTGGAACCAGAGTCCAGCTGGCATCTGCCAAAAGAAATGCAGCCCCCTCCCCTCCCCACACTCCACTAACTGTCCACCTCTCACTGGGTGACGTGAAGCCTTGCCTAGAACCCAGGTGGCGAAGGAGTCTAGGAAGTATAGTTCCTAGGCTCCTGGCCCCTAAACCCAAGGTTTTAGAAGCAATTCAGAATAGAGGCCCAATGTTGGTAGACAATTTAAGCACACCTTGAATTTCAGAATTCTAGACGCTAAGACTTATGGCGTTTTATTTGCCAGAATCCCACATTTAATCTAAAATCTAACATTTTAGAATTAATAATCTCTTGGTATCTCAGGGTTAAAAATCTTACCGGTCTAGAATTCTCCATCTCAGAGGTGTTGGAATTGACAGGACCTCAGAAGTCGTCTAGTTGCTGCCATCCACCTACTGCAGGACTTCCCCCCCCCCCCCCCCCCCGTCTCCTCAGCAGTCATCCTACCAAAGCCTGTGGCCCTGCGGGGATGGGGAGCAAAACGCTGTCTTGCTGGTTGGCTGTGCCCATGAGAATTCTTCCTTGCATGGACCTCGGCCTGCCTCCCCGGTCCGCACACCCACTGCTCGCTGCCCCTGCGCTGGGGGAGCAGACTGACGCCCCATGAGCTGGTGCACACCCAGTGCTGGCCCAGCCAGATCACATGGGGTCCCCACAAGGCCATTTCCTCTTGGTCGTTTTGAGGAGACCCCCTACCCCATTGTTGGGAGAGGAAGCCCTTGGTCAGAAGATTTGAGAGGACCAGGGAAGAGGAAAAGGAGAGGGAGAGGAGGACTCTGGCAGAGGAGGAATCTTTCCAGGGCAGGAGAAGGGAGCGGCCTGGTCTCTACCAGGCACTCTCTTCATAATTTGTTCTAGGGAAACACTGAGGTGGTCAGGCTCCCTGGAGAATCAGGGTGGTGGTAGGAAGTGGGTGGGTGCTGGAAGGGGCTCCCTGGAGGGAGTCTCCTCAGCCTAAGGCCCCCATCTCCAGGGAGCCTGTGGCAGGAGCTGGCGGGAGGCCCAGGGGAAGGAGGTGGGTTTTTCAGGTCTGAGGGCTAATTCCCACTGCTTGGGCATCAGCCGTCCCCTTCAGTTCCGCTTCCAGAACCACAGCCCCTGTCCTCCCTGCCCGGCAGGCCCCAGGGCGGGTGACTACACCTACCGCGAGGGCCTGGAGCACAAGTGCAAGCGGGACATCCTGCTCGGCCGCCTCCGGAGCTCCGAGGACCAGACCTGGAAGCGGATCCGGCCGCGGCCCACCAAGACCAGCTTCGTGGGCTCCTACTACCTGTGCAAAGGTGGGTGGGCCTGGCTCCTCACGCCCAGCCACCACTGCTCCTCGTCACAGGCAGCGGCAGTGGTCCATGGAGGATGGACCGAACATCAGAATGAGCAGCGCCTGCCCTGACCAGCCCCCCGGACAGGCGGGAGCATCCAGTGTTCCTCTGGAGCTGGAGCCCGGCGGGGCCTGCACCCCCAGGTGGCAGGGTCAGACAGTTCACGCACAGCTAGTTTCTGTTGCGCTGCAGGGTCCCAAAGGGCTGTTGGAAGGAGGTGGAGAGTCCGTGTGAAGTGCTGGGGACTGGCACGTAGTCAGGGCTTGATGAATATTAGCATTTAAAAGTGAGTATGTCGTGTTGTTGTCCTCACTTCTGGGCTCACATCAGTTTGGTTAACATGGACGTCTGTCAAGTACCTCATTTGCTCTCTTCTGTTCCCCAATCAAGCGTCTCAGTGCAGTCTACATGGCAAGACGTGAACAGTCTTGATGTTTGAAGTGCTTTATAGCATCCCCTTTTGTCATCACACATCCTCACAACAACTCTGGGTGAGGAAACAGGCTCTGGGAGCCCGCCCCAGGCTCCAGCTTTATCCCACAACCAGCCCGTGACAGGAGCTCCTCCTGGCTTTCTGGATCAGCTCGTTGTCTTCCCAGCTGGATCTTAAAGATTTGTCATTTCTGAGCACGAAAGCCTCCGCCAGCCATGCCCTGGCCGGTGTGGATGAAGTCCCAATTCTGCGAGGCCTACGCGTCCCCCATCTGCCCCAGCCATTCCCCTAATACACTGAACCCTGGCTGACTCCTTGCACACGCTGTGCCCGAGGAACTTGGTCATCCTCTGTTCCTCCTTTGAGCAGCCCCTGGATCTTGTGAAGCCCTTCCCTGCAGGGCTTCCCCCTGGGTGCAGAGCTAGTTACAACGCAGAGCTGTCTATGGGGTCACCCAGCCGTGTGCCTGCAGGCCTGGTGGCGGGATGGGATGGGGCCAACTTAGGAAGACTGTGAGGCAGGGAGAGAAAGAAAGAGGAACAGTTCCCACCCTCAGGAAATGACCGGTCTCTGGGCAGTGGGCCTGCTGCCCTCCCAACTCCCTGGCCCCCTGGAGTTTTATCTGTTATTTCCCTTCATCCCCACGACAGCCCATGTCCTCCCTTCATGGACAGACAGCTGAGACTCAGGAGTAACAAAGATTCCCAGCCCAAGTCTGCCAGACTCCAAGGCGCATGCCTTCCGCCACCAGTGGCAGTTTCACACCCCTGGTGTTTATGTAGAGGCTCCACAGAGCCCTTTCCATGCCCGTCCTCTCGCCTGACCCACACACGGCAGCCTGTGGGGTGCTGGGGCCGCGATGGCCGCCGTGTTTTGCACATGAAGACGCAGGAACCCCCCACACCTAGGTGTAGAGCAAAGGAGGGGCCTGGCCTGGGAAGGGCTTTCCCTGAGCTCTGCCACCATCCCCCGTTCAAGTCCTCGTGTCGGCCAGCCCCACCACACACTCCGCTGAGCCTGGGCCCCGCCAGGGAGTCACCGGCCACAATGGTGGTCATCAGGGCGCTGCCGGCTGCCGTCCTGCCTGGCGGAACGTGTGTCCTGTTGCCTCTTTGCAGACATGATTAACAAGCAGGACTGTAAGTACGGGGATAACTGCACCTTCGCCTACCATCAGGAGGAGATCGACGTGTGGACGGAGGAGCGGAAAGGCACCCTCAACCGCGATCTGCTCTTCGACCCACTGGGGGGCGTCAAGCGCGGCAGCCTCACCATCGCCAAGCTCCTCAAGGAGCACCAGGGCATCTTCACTTTCCTCTGTGAGGTACCTGCCGCCCGCCCGCCCGCCCACTGGCCCCTCCACGCTCGCTGCGCAGACAGTAGGGAGGGGCCCCCGGCGCGCTCCACCGTGGACTGGCAGCCCTGGAGCCCACGGGTTCTGGGGGCCTGACCTCAGAATCAGTAGGTCCTTGGACTGTCAGTTAGGCCCATAGGATCCTATCACACTAGAGCCCAGATCCTACCCAGCCCCCTCGTTTTGCAGAGGTAGAAACTGGGGCCAGAGAGAGAAATAACCACACCTGCTCTTTCCTTGAGGCCGTCATAGACTCAGGTGCTCTAGGTCCTCCCCATCCTCCCCACACCTCCTCATCCAGCTGAGCTGGCTTCAATGCCCGCTGTGCCTTCCTGCCCCGTTTCCTGCCTGTGTCCAGCCTGAGTCCTCTCCCTGGAGTGCCCTCCCCATTTGTGCATCTTGGACCGTCTGAGGCTCAGCCCTGAGCCCAGCAGCTCTGCCAAGCTATTCGTTTCCTCCCGGGAGCTGTCACAGAAGACCGTGCTGGCCTCCTGCCTCCCCACCCACCCAGCCCTAGTGTGACAGGGACAGGGACAGCATCAGGTCTGTCTCCATGAAGTGAGAGCCGGGGGTCCAGGTTGTTGGCAGGGTTCGGTGCCGCTGGGCCAACCTTGATCCACCACACAGCCAGCCCTTCCCACCGACTCTTAGAGCAGGTGGGTTGCCCACTCCCTTCAGGGAGTCACGGCTCACAGCCAGATGGCTGCATGTACTTTACAAAGCAGTTCTGTTACATCCTTTTCTAGCTTCACAGTGAACCTGGGGGACAGAGCAGGTGTGATTTTCCCCAGGCTACAGGTGAGGAAACTGAGGCTAAGAGATATGGAGTAACCCCCTGCCCAGGCATTTGGAGTGATGGGATCAGAGAGGGAAGGCCACAGACCCTGGGATTCCCTTCCTCACTCCCCTGACTCAGGGCAGGGCTTGCAAGGACCCAGTCTGTCCCTCCTGGGTGGCCATGCTGGGTCCCAGCCCACTCTCTCCCCGGGCAGATCTGCTTTGACAGTAAACCTCGGATCATCAGCAAAGGCACCAAGGACTCTCCGTCTGTCTGCTCCAACCTGGCTGCCAAGCACAGCTTCTACAACAACAAGTGAGTGGGACCCATACCTGGGCCAGGCCCAGGGTGGTAGCAGGTAGAGAGTCCCCCAGGGGCCCCCCAGCTCAGATGCCTGGGGAGCAGCTGAGGCCAGAGGCAGGATTTGGGACTCATATCCAGCATCCACCTGGAAAGGACAGAACTACATTTATCGAGTATCTACTATATTCCACGCATCCTCTTGGGTGCTGTAATGATTTCTGCAGTCCTGTGAGGGAGGAGTTAGTATCTCTGATGTACAGATGAGAAAGCTGAGGCTTGGAAGCAGCTTACTTAGCAGACAGGTGGGGCCACATCCCTGACTCCCTTCCAGTGCCTCCACTGACGTGACACGGGCGACTGACAGTCAGTGGGAGGGGCTGAGTGGGGCCTGGCACCCGCCTTTGCTCCTTCTGACTCCCCTTGGCTGTGCTCTGGCATGGATGATGGAGCCCAGTTCCTGGCGTCAGACAGGCCTGGGTCTAAATCCCAGCCTGGACAACGGCCTGTTTTATGTCCTCTGGTGCTGTGACCTTTGGCTTCCTCATCTGTAAAGCTGACGACGATGATCACAATCTCCTAGGGTTTCTGTGAAGGTAATTAAGGCTCCCAGCCCAGAGGAGGTGCTCGATTATTACTCCCCTGGGTGCAGGACCAGCTCTGGGCCATTGAGCTGGGGAACCTGAGGGAGACACCCCTCCTTGCAGCCTCATAGCTGGTGGAATCTGGTGCCCTCCTCCTATGGGCAGCTCCATCTTTGGGCTGTCCTCCAACTGAGGCCAGGGCAGTGGCATACGGCTGAGACTCACACCAGAACTATCTGAGTGCAGGACCCCCACCTCTTCCCTCCTGTGCTGCTGTGTTCTGGAGATGGTTAACAGGGCAAGAGGCACCCAAGGAGGAGCCCTACTAGGAATGGGGGGTAGGGGCTGCAGACTGCATCATCGTCATCCCCTGCCCCGCCCCGCCAGGTGCCTGGTGCACATCGTCCGCTCCACCTCCCTCAAGTACTCCAAGGTCCGCCAGTTCCAGGAGCACTTCCAGTTCGACGTGTGCCGCCACGAGGTGCGCTACGGCTGCCTGCGGGAGGACAGCTGCCACTTCGCCCACAGCTTCATCGAGCTCAAGGTCTGGCTGCTACAGCAGTACTCAGGTGAGGGGCAGAGGGCCGCCATGGCCGGCGGTGCGGGGGGCTTCTGCAGTTCAGAGGAGGGCAGTTACTGGGGGGCGACTGCAGAGCAGCCACAGAGGACGCAATGGCTCTGCTCTCTGGGAGCTTCCAGGCTCTAAAGATCCTGGTTGTGTCCCTGTCCAGGCAGTGCCGGGGGACCGCGCGCGGAGAAGGCGGGGAGGCAGAGCTGGGCCCTGTTCCGCCAGCTCCCAGGGTGGTCTGGTCTCAGCACTGCCCTCCGAGCCTCCACTGCTCCCCTGTGAGGTGGTGGCCATGATCTCTGCCTCAGAGCCCAGGAGGTTGAAAGCTGATCACTCGCTCACTCACTTGCTCATCTGAGGGGGATTCGTTGAGCACATGCTTTGTCAGGAGCTTGAGCGAGAACGAGGTCCCAGCTCCCAGAGCACTGGGGTCTGTACGTGAGGGCAAGGCAGACAGTCCAACAGGTAGGTAGTGGATCCTGTATTCCATCTGCTCCCGGAGGCACACTGTCCCCCGCTGTGTGTGATGATTTATTTAGCAGCATGTGTGTGTGCGTGTGTAACATAAAATAATGGTACGTCTAACAATCATTGTCTTCTTAGAGTTGACAACATAGGGTGACACAATTTCCGATGTGCCTCAGTGTCATGAGGAGAGTAAAGCAGAGCAATAGGATGGATAGGGACTTGGGGAGGGGGCGTCTTGGATAAAATGGTCTGGGAAGGCCTCTCCGAGGAGGTGGCATTTAAGCAAGGAAGGGCAGGGAGAGCGTTGCAGGCAGAGGGAACAGCAAGGCTGCAGGCCCTGAGGCAGGAGCCATCTTAGTACAGAAGGGCCATCTGTGAGGCCAGAGCAGCTCAGGGCTGAGTTGGGGGAGGGGCGGCTCTGGGGTCAGATGAGGCCTGAGAGGTCAGCAGGGACCCGAGCATGTAAAAGTCTCTAGATTGTTACTAGAAATGGTTGAGATTGTTCTAAATAGGATGTGCAGGATTTAGGGGGTGTAAGCAGATGGAGTTGTATGACCTGATCAATGTTTTTAAGAAGTCACTCTGGCTGCTGGATGGAGAACAGAGGGGCCAAGGGCAGATGGAGGGAGACCCGGGAGGGTGGACTCAGGCCAGGGTGGCAGTGGTGGAGGTGGTAAGGGTGATCAGAAGTTGGGTGTTTTGATGGTGGAGCCAACAAGAGTTGTTGATGGACCAGATGTGAAGTAGGAGGTGAAGAACGACCTAAGTCGCCTCCAGTGGGGTTGCCATGTCTGAGAAGGGGGTGCTGCAGGAGGAGCAGGTTCGGGGGTCTCACATCAGGGTTCCATGTGGCATGTGGGGTGTTTGAGCTTCCTGTTGGATTGCAAGTGGAGATGTGGAGCAGGCAGCCAGATGTGGGGGTGTGGAAGTTTATGGGCGAAGTCTGGGCTGGGATGTATATTTGAGAAGCAAGCAAGAAAGCACAGTAAGCCCCTGATGGCGAGTGGCCATGGCGGAGTGCCATCCGTGGGACCAGGTCGAAAATGAAATCAGTTCTGGGAAAGGGACCAGAAAGCCAGAGGGGGTTGGGAGGGGGCAGGCCTCATGGAAGAGGCTATAAGCTGTACCTCAGAGGTGGGCTTAGTGTCAATAGTCAGATTGGGGGGGGTCTGGGCCACCAGGCTCGGGTGTTTGCCCTTTGACAGCTGGCAGTGAAGAGCCCTGGCCCCTCAGTGAGCTGGTGAGCCAGGCTGGGCCAGGCACAGAGCCCTAAGAACCAGAGGGCGTGAGGACCCACTAAAGGAGATGGGGGCCAAGGAATGGTGCTGAGCAGCTAGTCTGAGAGACGGGGACACTGGCAGGAGTGCAGGGAGTCCCCCTGCCAGGCTGCAGAGCCAGCATCTTGCTCCTCCATTCCCCACTCCTGGCTGCATTTCATCCTCTCTGTCCCTGTGAGGGCCTGGAGCAGGCCTCCGTTCCCAACTGCAGATGCCCCCATGGGCTCAGAGAGGATGAATGGTTTGTTTCCCTGCTCCCCACTCTTTCCGTGGCCTGATGGGGAGTGGTGCCCCTCCACCTGGGCCTGGGGCGGCACCAGCACCTTGCAGATCCCCTGCCCTTCTCCTCACCAAGCTCCAGGGATGCCTGTGTCTGCTTCCCCATCCCCAGGCATGACCCATGAAGACATCGTCCAGGAATCCAAGAAATACTGGCAGCAGATGGAGGCCCACGCAGGGAAGGCCAGCAGCAGCTTGGTAAGAGCCCAGGTTGGCACTGGGGGTGGAATCAGCCCCTACCAAGGCCAACCCCCATCCGTTTACTTGGATATAATTTATTTACCAGAAAATTGTGAGACTAGGACAAAGGGTGTATACCCTTCTCTGGATTCCCCAGATGCTAACATTTTACTGCTTCCCACACTCTGTCCTGTGTGTGTGTGTGTACATATATACATACACATTTATTTACAGAAATTTAGACTTTTTGAACCATTAGAGAGTAAGTTGTAGACGTGATGTCCCGTTACCCCTAAATACTTCAGTATGTATTTCCTACAAATAAAGACACTGTCTTACATAATAACCACGGTACAGTTGTTAGCATCACAACATTCACATTGGTGTCATTGTCCAGAGTATGGTGTACTATCATTCAGGTTTCACTAATCCTCCCCAAATCCTGGCAGTGCACTGCTCTCATTGATTGTGTCTTTAATCTCTTTCCATCTTGAGCAGCTCCTCAGTCTTTCTTTGTCTTTCATGACTTTGACATTTTTGAAGAGCCCCTTGTTCTGTAAAAGGCCCGTCCACTTGGGATTGTCTGACGGGTCCTCAAACCACAGAGGTGACGTCTTGTCCTTGGTTCACGCGTCGGGAGGCACATCTCTATCTGTCCCTTCATCAGCAATGACTTGGTACCTTGATCAAAGGTGCCTCCACTGTAAAGCTTTCTCTACTGTGAAATTATATTTTCCTCCCTTGTAATTAGTGAATGTCTTGTGGGGAGGTCTTGGAGACCACATGAGTGTCCTGGTAGTCCTCAACCTTGTCACCCACTGCTGGTATCAGCCCCCGTTCCTCTTGCTCCTTGCCCTGGTCCCGAGGACATGAGCTCGGGCCCTGGGGCGCTAGCAGGCGGGGAGACAGGCTCAGAGCATGCTCAAGACTTGCCCAGGCACATGGAGCGGAGTAGATCTCGGGTTCTCAGGCACTTCCTCTAGAGCTCACTCTGCTCCCTCCCCACCCTGCACCTTCCCCCTCACCCTGGGCGGGTGTGAGGCTCACGGCAGCTGACTGAGCTGCCACTTACCAGGCCCTTGCTCTGCGCAGGGGGCCCCTGCTCTGTGCAGGCGGGGGGCCCCCTCCCATCCTAACAGCCCCAGGGGGCAGGGGTCACTGTAACTTCAGATGACCTGGGGATAGAGGGGTGGCCTCAGGGCCTCGTGCCATCCACACCTGAGGGATGACTCTGCCACAGTGCCAGGCCCACCCACGGGCCACCTTGGGAGAAAGCTGGGCCCCTGGCCCCTCTTGAGGCAGCCTGGGTGTGGCAGGGAACCTGGGAGCAGGCAGGCTGGTGGTGGGGCAGGCCCAGGCCTGGCTGACAGGGCTGCCCGGCCCAGGGCCTTCCCTCTGTCTCCCTCCCTGCCTCGTTCCTGGTCCTTTTTCTCTCTCTCTCCTCTTCCTGGTTGCTCCTGTCCTCTGTCCCTCTTCTGTTCAGTCTTCGTCCTCACCCACTACGTGGTTTATTTTTGCTCCTGGCTAGGAGCCTGGCTGGGAAGCAGCGAGGGACTCAGGTTGGACCTGCAGTGTTGTCTTCCAAAGAGAGAACAGCCTTCACACCCCCTAGCCCTCTGACCCCCTCCATCCCGCCCCGGGCTGCTGCAGGGGCCCAGGACTGATGCAGGCCTGGCTGCCCGGTGGTGCCATGACCAACTCCAGCCCTCCCTAGCTGCCAGGGGTCCCACCCTCCCCACCTAAGGTGCCACTCTCGGTCCTGGCTCTGGAACAGGGCTTCTGCATGGGCCTGGCTGGGGCCCGGGCTTGAGGCGTCTTGTTTGCCTGCTGTCAGAGGGTGGGGCCAGCAGCACTGTGAGTCCAAGGACAGGATGGCAGGGTAGTGCTGCTTGGGCCCGGTGCCATGGTGTAGCTGTGCCATCCTGCAGAGAAGCACAAACACCTGCCTCACACCAGGTCCTCGGGCCACTCACCTGTGAGTGGGTTAGAAACGTCTCTGAGACTCTGATTCTGCTCCGTCAAAGGGGAATGACCCCCCAGCCCCCAGGGCTATGGCGAGAAGCTGTGGAGACTGTGCAGCTGTGAGAAAGGAAGCTCGGGGGCCTGGCATGGCTGCTCACTACAGCAGAGGCTAAGCCTCCAGACCCTACATACCTCACCTGTGAAATGGGCCCTCTCATACTAATGTGAGAATCCAGGGGAACATCTAGAAATCAACAATGATGCAGATAAACCTGCCTGTTGCAACACAGACTATGTCCCAGTTCCAAAGGCATGATTTTACCCTGTTGCTGGGATGTGTGTTATCCGGGAACCGAGCCAGGCCGCGAGTCTCCCAGTGCCAGGCCAGGGGCCAGTCAGCACCCAGCAAAGACAGAGCCCTTCCTGCTCAGAGCAGGCCCTGGGCCAGGCAGTGCCGGGGACACAGCGCTCCCTGGGGAGAAGGAGATGGCTGCCTGGGGGTGACCCCACACCTGAGGCTCCAGGGAGGACGGGAGGCTCCAGCTAACAGGAGGCATGGGGCTGGCCAGCACAGCTGGGTGAGGAGGTGGCAGGTGGCAGGAAACAAAGCTGGGTGGGCACTTTTTCCACCTCTCACCCCCGACCTTGCCCCAGGCAGGGGTGCAGAAGAGCCAGCCCTCCTGCCTACAAAGGAAGGGCTGAGGCAGAGGACGAGGAGCGAATGTGGTGGGGCCTTAGAGAGGCTAGGGCTGCCCAAAAGTCTGTCCCACAACCTGAGGCAGCTCCTCTGTCCCCACCCCCCTGCAGATGGCTTCCCACCAGGCCTGACCCTCACAACTAGATGAGTCGGTCAACCTGAGGTAGTTCAGGTACTACAGGAGGAGCTTATAAGAGGGGCAGCTGCCACTTAGGAGAGCTTCAGGGAAGGCTTCCTGAAGGAGGTGGTGCTCGAGCTGAGTTTTGAAAGTTTCTAGAACAAGCCTGATAAAGAATGGAGAAGGACATTCCAGGCAGAGGGAACAGCATGTGCAAAATCAGGGAGGTGTGAGGTCGCACTCCATGCCCGGGGAAACTCCAGCAGCTCCACGGAGCAGACCCACTGGGACTATCCAGATAAGGCAGAGAGCATTCCATCAAGAGTCAGGAGCCTGTCCAAGGCCTGGCTCCTGCACTGAGAGGCCATGGGGCCAGGAGTTAAGAGGTCACTTCCTACCAGTAAGTGGTAATAGACCGGCCCACCCCAAGGCTCTGCGTGGCACTCATGCTCCCAGAAGTCACCTGTGACAGACCCCAGGGCCTCAGCCTGGTGCCTTTGGCTTCACCAGCCCCTCTCCCCAACAGGGTGCCCCGCGGACCCATGGGCCTAGCACCTTTGACCTGCAGATGAAGTTCGTGTGTGGCCAGTGCTGGAGGAACGGACAGGTGGTGGAGCCTGACAAAGACCTCAAGTACTGCAGCGCCAAGGCCCGGCACTGGTGAGCCAGGCGCCAGGCAGGGGCATGGGCAGGGTGGGGGCCCACCCGAGCACCGTAAGTGAGGGCACCGGGCTCTCCATAGAAATCACACAGCCTGCTCTGCCCTGAGCCCTCCCCAAACTGCCCCTGCTGTGTTCTGCAGCTGGACCAAGGAGCGGCGGGTCCTTCTGGTGATGTCCAAGGCCAAGCGGAAATGGGTGTCGGTGAGGCCACTGCCATCCATTCGTAACTTTCCACAGCAATACGATGTGAGTGCTGGGGCTGGGGTGCAGGGGGAACAGTGGGACCTTGGGGATGGGGGCCATGGTGTCCCGGGAGGGCTTGCCTGCTGGCTGGGGCAGTGACTCAGGTCAGTGGGTCTCAGCAGGCTCTCCCACACCCGCCCCACAGCTCTGCATCCACGCGCAGAACGGCCGCAAGTGCCAGTATGTGGGGAACTGCTCCTTCGCACACAGCCCGGAGGAGAGGGACATGTGGACATTCATGAAGGAGAACAAGAGTGAGTGGGCAGGGAGGGGCCTGGTGGGGTCCCCCACTCATCGGCAGAGCCAAGAGCACCTGCTGAACCTGCTTTGCCACCCAGGCCCTGCCTGCTCTGGGTCTCCGGTTGACCAGGCAGCCCCAGGGGTCCTGTAGGGGCCATGGGACAGAGTGGATGGAGAGTCCCCTCTCACCAGACACTCTGTCCCCTAATGCCCACCAGTCCTGGACATGCAGCAAACCTACGACATGTGGCTGAAGAGACATAACCCAGGGAAGCCGGGGGAAGGGACGCCCATCACTTCTCGGGAAGGGGAGAAGCAGATCCAGATGCCCACGGACTACGCAGACATCATGGTAACAGCCCCCACGCGCCTGGGGCCCTGGTCCGAGCCTGACCCGAGGGCGGTTGGGAGGGGCCCAGCCTCCCTGGGGGAAGTGGTCCCGGCAGGGGTGTGAGGAGCGGGCACCCACGGTGGCTGTGTCCCCAGATGGGCTACCACTGCTGGCTCTGCGGCAAGAACAGTAACAGCAAGAAGCAGTGGCAGCAGCACATCCAGTCCGAGAAGCACAAGGAGAAGGTCTTCACGTCCGACAGCGACGCCAGTGGCTGGGCCTACCGCTTCCCCATGGGCGAGTTCCGGCTCTGCGACAGGTGCCCTTGGGGAGGGCAGGGCAGGGCTGGGCTGGGCGCGGTGCGCGGAGAAGGTGGAGGCCGTGGTGGGCTCTGGCTCTGCTTGGCCTGGGGATAGAGTACACGGGTGGTGTGTCCAGGAACAGCTGCTCTTGGATGCGAGAGCCGGGCGGGGCGGGGATGGGACTGGAGGTGCGGACCCCGGCTCTGCAGTCCTGGGTCAGAGCCTTGAGAAGGCCTGGCTGGGCCCACTCTCACCAGGACTGAAAATGCACCAGGAAAGGCTTGGCCTGGGGGAGGTGGAGTGGGGCCCCCACTCCGGCAGCCGTGCGGGAAGGCGCACGGGGCTTGGGCAGTGAGCCTCCTGCCGCCCACAGGCTCCAGAAGGGCAAGGCCTGCCCGGACGGGGACAAGTGCCGCTGCGCCCACGGGCAGGAGGAGCTCAGCGAGTGGCTGGACCGGCGGGAGGTGCTGAAGCAGAAGCTGGCCAAGGCCCGCAAGGACATGCTGCTGTGCCCGCGGGACGACGACTTTGGCAAATACAACTTCCTGCTGCAAGAGGACGGGAATGCCACCGGTGCCACCCTAGAAGCCCCTGCTGCTGCCACCGTCACCGGGGAGTAGGCCAGGTCTTGGCCGTGGGTGGAGTCCTAGGATCAGGGGACAGGGGTGGGGATAGAAGGCCTGATAGGAGGGCCAGGGCAGGCCAGGGCTGGGGGTGGGGGGCCCCTCATCAGGCAGCCCCTGGCTCCCCCAGGCCCTGTCCATCCTCTCTCCCCCGCCCCCTCCACCAGTGCATACCCAGGTGCACGAGCTGCAGCCCCACGCGTCCCAGGGTCTTCGTCCTGCGGAAACCCTGGGCAGATCCTCCCACCCCCGGCCCTCCCAATTGCGGAGGGAGGGGCCTGATTGACCCCTCCAGCTCCAGCCTACAGCTTTAACTTCTGTCTGCTCCTAAAGGGGACACCCAATGCTCAGGGCTGGGAGCCTGGGGTCCCCACTTGAAGTTGCAGCAGGAGCATCCTTCTCCCTGCCCGCTCTCACCCAACCCGCACCTCCTTGAGGGCAGATCAGGACACAGCAGAGGGCAGGAGGCCCCAGCTAGCTTTAAAATTCAGCCCCAGGATAGGACTGGGGCCATTGTACAGGTCACTTACCCTGTAGGGCCTGTTTCCCCTCTGGTTGGAAGAGTGAGAGGGGCTGAGCTGCATGATTTCTGGAGCCTGAGTGAGGAGCCTGGCTCTCTGGTGAGGCCACCAGCCCAGCTGCTCTCCCCTGTGGGCAACTGAATGTAGATTATAGATCTTCAGAGCCTTCAGAGATGACCCATCCAAGCCCCGTTCTGCAGATAGGAGAACTGAGGAGCGGCCTGCCCCGCATCCCCAGCCCACGGCATGGTGGAGATGGGGTGCAGGCTGCGGCCCAGGACTCAGGGCTGGTTACTGGCTGGAGCCTTCAGGCTCTCGTAGGGATGTAACGGTCTCTGAATCAGTGTGCAGCTGGGTCCCAGGCAGCACCGCTGGGGGGCTGGTCGTGTTAGCACCTGTAGAGGGACAGTCCCCTCCTGAGCATGGTTGTAAGGAGTGCTTCTTCTTGGCTGCTCGAGGAGGTGGTGATGGGCAGGGCACCCAGGGCTCGGGTTCTGCACAGAGACCAGGGACCGGGGGTAGTGGGAGGGTGGGTGCTCGGGGGATGTGGAGAAAAAGGAGACTTGACCCTGGGCAGCATGGGCCACTCTGGGATCAGACACCACCCCTCTTCTTAGAGACTCAGCAGAGTCCTTTCCCTTCTCCCTAGACCCAGACCAACAACTATGACCGTCCAGCCCATCCCCTGCCTGATCCCCGGGCCTGCCAGCTGCCTGGGACCCCAGCTGACCACCAGCGCCTGCCCCCACCACCAAGCCCTCTCCCATCCCTCTTGTCAGACGTGTCTTTGTGCACCCCCTCCTCTCCATCCCACCCCTGTGGGCAGACCCAGCCTCCCCTGGTTCCCTAGACATTCCAGAATGCCCCACACCATTGGCACAAGGAGTGGGGACCCCCAGAAGGAATCAAGGACTGAAGCTGGAGTCGATGTAGGGGCAGGTGAGACAGAGAGAAAGGAATACCCTTTATTTCTCCTCAAGCAAGAAGTGAGAGCTCTGATAGGAAGACGGGCACCCCAGGCTGCAGAGAACCCTGTTCCTCTCGCTGCCACTGCCCAGCCTTCTCCTGATAAACCATGGCATGCATCCTTTCTGCTCCCTGCCCCTCCCCCAGCAGGCGGGCAGTGGCGCTGCTGGAGGGGAGGGGGACCCGAGGTGGGGGCCTTGGCCGTGAACGTTGATGACTCGTGTTTTCCCTGATCCGTGCTGTTGCAGTCTGTCGTCACCAGCCTTGTTTTTAGTGTGTATATATGTTGCCCCCGTGATGCATATATACACAGGTATTAAATATATCGCTCTATATAATATTATATATGTGTGTGGTATCCAAGGAATCACTTCTAATGAGGGCTAAAGATAAAAATTTGGCCAGAAAATGCAGCCATCCTGGAATAAGGAGGATTTCCAGGGCCATCAGGCCCTTTGTGAGGACTGAGGGACTGGAGCCAGGAGTCTGAGGTGGTTTGGGCAGAAGCAGCCCCTGCCGGGCTCCTATCTGCCTGACAGCTTTCAGATCACCCTAACCTAGTGGGGAGAGAGTGAGAGTGCTCAGGGAAAGAAGACGGTAGGTGTTTGTCTTCCACCCAAAGGAACAGGATTAGAATCCAGATTTCTCTCCTCCAACGTACAATCCATGTAGGGGCCCTTCGATCCGGGGCTCCCTGGTCTGGCCAGAGCTGGATCCCCCACAGGGCTGGGGGAGAGGGAAAGGAAGGCTGGTGGGGGACGACACTTTGAATGATGAGTGTGATTCCTTCAGTTGTGACCCTGACTGGGGAGGCTCAGAGAATTGAGTCGGGCCTGTGCTCCCCACCAACAGGCAGGGACGAGATATCACGGTGAATATGGTGAAGGGGGACAGGCGCCCCGATGGAGTGTCCCTTTGGGGTGGAGCAAAGAGAGATGCTGCATTTCTCAGATGGGCAGTAATCAATTTAATGGTCCTTTAAAAATGTCTGTGTATTAAAAACTTAAGAATACCACACTTTAATATTAAATATTCATAAGGTCTAGTATCTTGATAATAATGTAGATGTTTTAATAACAATTTTTGTCCTTCTTAAAATAAAACAAAAGAAACTTGCTTCTTTTAGCCTTTGTTCTAGAAAATAAACGTGTGCACTTTGACCTCTGTCCCCGAGGTGTCACTCCTGTTCCTCCCCAGCTGGCACTTGTGCCCGGGCTGCTCTTTACTCATGAGGCAGTGCTGGCTGGCACCGAGCATGCCTTAAGGCAGACATTTGGAGGGGTGAGGGGCAGAAGGTCTGTGTCCCTGTGTAAACAGGGCAGCCCAGCTGACCCCAGCGCGGGCAGCACCCTGGCTGGCAGGGACGAGCTGTGCTCCGCACACGCGGCCCCAGTGGCCACCCTCCATTGGCTCTTCCGCAGCCTGTCTGCTCGCTGCCCTCCTAGTGGGGAGGTCCAGCGGTACCCACACTCCCCTGCTCTTAACCATGTGCACCTGGGTTCCAGAGGGCTGGGTGTGACTTTTCCAGAAAGGTGAGGGGCTATGACATGCTTTGGAATGTGATCCTGATTGCAACCCGGACTCCTCTGGGCCCAACCTCCTTAGCTTTGAAAGAAGAGAGATTTGAAAAAAAAAATCTCAAACTGTGTGGTTGCAGGTGATGGAAGGGTCCTGATGGAAGGGGCTGCACGTGTCCAAGAGCGGGCTCTCACCAGACAACTTCAAACAGTATGGAGTTGCCCCAAGGTCTGCGAAGTCTCTGAGGACAAGCTATGCAGTCGGGGCTCACCTGCTTGATAAATGGACCAAGTGAGTGAGAGGAGAGCCGCCTTGACTTCTGTGCACTAGGCACTGTGGGCACAGCAGCCTGCACATCAGGTGTCCACATCTTGTGGTCCAGAGAGATTCAGTGAAGGTTCCAAGGACCCTCAGAAAGGAGACAGAAAAGATCAAGAGCCACTGGGAACTGGGTGATCGGCAAGGTCCCTTCAGCACTGACATTCCAGGGTTTTCAGCACCCCTGGCTGCACTGCAAAAAACCAAAGTGGCCTGGCAAGGTCCAGCTCCCAGAAGAAAACGCAGGCCCATACTCAGGCCAAAGAGATCATGAACCTGTATCAGGACCTTCCCTGAACTTAGAAAAGCAAAGAATAAGTTCAGCAGGACTTCTAGTGGACTAAATTCTTAAATTCCCATCGAGTCCTCTAAATTCTCTTCGAGTCCTCTTTTAGCTCAGGTTGGTGACCATTAACTGAGCACCCACCCCATCTCAGACCCTGGGGATGTGAGATTGCTGATGAAATGTGGCCTTCCTTGAATCAACAGTCTGCAGGGGAAGATGGCCCTGCATGGAAGAGTGTAGGATGATGTGACAGGCATGGTGGTGGCGGTCACTCTAGGTACCATGGAAAACACCTCATCCAGGCTGGATGCTGAGGAGGGCTTCCTGGAGGAGGTGAAACTAGATTTGAGGCTTAAAAAGATTGTTGTGTCATTGTAATCAATGTGGACTCACTGTTGTGCACCTTTCCTTTTCTCTCCATTGTATTTCACATGTGCATCTCCACACCCCAATGTAACTTAGATATTTACAGTCAGTGGCTGACATGTCATCCTTCAAGGGGCCAGAGCTGGCTTGAGCAGCCCCCAGTTACTGAATGCAGGCCGGTTTCCGGTCTTCCATCCTGTGAGCAGCACCACGACCATGGTACCCCAGCTCCCCTGGGGAATCTGCTTCTGAGAGGCCGCCTAGGCAGGTGGGGGGATCTGCAGGCAGAGGTGGAGGTGGGGACGGCTCTGCATCTTCTCTAGAGAAAGCTCTAGAGGGCTCTACCAGAAACTGCACCCACCGGTAGCCCCCACCAGGGACATCAGGCATCAGGCCCCTCCTGACGTCACCAGGCTGTGTGTGGCCTCCCCTCTCCCTAATTCGGCCCTCTCCAGCCACTTGAGCCAGTATCCTGCTGATGTGGCCCCTATGTGAACCATAGGTGATGCTGCCAGCTGGACACTCTGGGTGCAGCATAGGGGTGCCACGTGGACTGCCTTTCAGTAGCATGAAAATTCCCTAAGGGTAGGGACTTGCCTGGCCGGGTTTGTTATTTAGCTTTGAATTCCTCACAAGGCCTAGGCTGGTGCCAGTTGTGCAGAAAGCTCTCAGTCACAGTCTCAGAGGCTCAGGACACTGAAAGGGGTCTGACAGGAAAGAATCTCAGAATGAGGTGTCATGCAGCAGGCAGGTATATTTGAGACATGTAGGGGACTTCCTGTTGCCTCTGAAATCCTGCTCTGTGAGCACCTACCCACTCCTTGAGGTGAGCCAGTCGCATACACAAAAGCATTCCTGGGCTGAGGAATAGTTAACATGCCAGCCCAGCCTCAGTCTGCCCCAGCCTGTGAGTCACAGGCCAACCTGAGGCAGCCACACCAGGTCCACTGCATCCTCACCCCTGGGGTCACAGAGGCAAAGGGCACTGGAAGAATAAACTAGAAATTAAATCTGTTACAAGGAAGGGGAAAGGGGAGGAAGTTCAGGGGTAGAAATGACATTTCTAAAGTACACCTGGTATTTTTTGTACTCAAAAATTAAAATTAATTTTTTAATTAATTTGGGGAAAGAGCATGGTTTGGGAGGGCTATTCAGGGGAAAAAGAGGGCAACTGGATTATAAGCTAAGGACTGTTGGGAAGGAGAGAGGCTTGAAGAGGACCTGGAGTATTTTTGATTCTGTGCAAAATGGAATTTTGGAAAGCAGAGAAGCATAGAAATCAGCTACGATGCAGGGAACCAAATGCTAATTGCATCCAACCTGGAGCATTTGAGACATAGAACCAGAGCTGAAAGGACCTTGGAGGTCACGACATTCAGTGGTGTTGGAACTGAGACCCAGAAAAGCTGCACAGCTTACTCAAGACGCCACATCTGTGTGCGGAGAGGCGGAGCCTGACACCCCGGCCAAGACTGGTGTTGGCCTTCATGGAGGGTGACACACAGAAGTTCGGCTTCAACCAACTTGAAAGAGTAAGAGGCCTAAGGACCACAGAGGCCAATGTGAGAGGTGAGAGGGCCAGGGAGGGGACTACAGCAAACAGCCAATCGCCACCAAGGTCCCTGGGCTGGGGGACAGGCTGGGAAGCAGGACATCATCCAGGGCGTGCCTGAGCTGGGCTTGCAGAGCTGCCCCCTTTCAGCGGCTCCAGCTCTGCTGCCCTCCGGCACCTGACTGCCAGGCCCCTGCCCCTTCTCCCCTTCCTGGAGGACCAAAGGAACCCCAGGCTGCAGGTTTTGTCACTCCCCTTAGAAGAGCAGGCTTCAGGCTCTGCAGATGGTGCAAAGCCCCAATTACGCATGCCACATGCACACCGTGTGCCTCGCAGGGCACGTGTGCACGGCATATAGACATCACAACAAAACATGCCATCAACCCCTCGAGACTCACGAGCCCGCAGGTAAGTGCGGGACGCCCACTCGTGTGCCTGTACGTGCCAGCACAGTATGGCCTTTGTGCTGAGCTGTCTGGTGCGGGGTCTGGGCTCCCGGCCCTGGCTGGTTACCACGGCGGCCTTTAGGGCTCCTCTGTTCAGTGGGCCTGAGTGTGTGGGTGTGGAGGCAGCTCACCGTTCTTACCTGGCAGGCCCGGTCATGGCTCCCAGCCTGGGGGAGAACTTCCCTTTGCAAAGTTAGATAACACTGGGCTCTCCGTCAGGGGATTGGCGCGGTGGCTCCACGTGCTGCGGCTGGCGCAGGGCCAGGCCCGCCCTGCCAGGCAGCGGGAAGAGAAGGCCTGGCTGCAGCCGGAGCTGGCAGGTGGCCGAGCCGGGGGTGGGCGGGCAGGCCGGGGCCCGTGCTGCCCATTGGCTGCTTTGGGCTCCCGCCCCGCCTGCCTCCAGAGCCTGCGGCTCCCTCCCCGGCCAGCTCCTGCCTCTCCAGCTGCTCCTAAACTCCCCCAGCAATCACCTCCTGCTGGGCCATGTCAAGCTGTGACCGGATCGGAGTGGCCCCTGCCATGGACATGCCTGAGGTCCTCAAGTCCCTGCTGGAGCACTCCCTGCCTTGGCCAGAGAAGAGGACAGGTAGGATCGGAGGTGGCTTGCGTTGGCTGGCTGCCCAGGTACCCAAGGGGTGAGGGCCACCCCAGGCACAGTGGCAGGACAGGCATCTCCAAGCTGGGGAGGGTCCCCAGCAGGGGTCCACCCTTGGCCTCTTCCTGGGCAGGAGGAAGGGCGGGGGTGCAGAGAGGGACACGGTGCAGAGTGCCGCTGCCACTTGGGGACTGTCCCTTGGGCTGGCTAGCTTTGGGAAGCCGTGGCCAGTGTGTGGCCACTGACAGGTGCTGAGCTCACGTGGGACAAGGACAGGACCAGAGGGCCCTGCTGAGAGAACATATGGGATGCGGACTGCTTATTAAGTTCTCTGCATGTTGGGGTGGCAGAGGACTGGCAGAGCCCAAAGATCTGGGCAGCCTCCTGTGTCTGGAGAAGGGGCTTTCCTTTCTGCGCCGGCTTCAGCTCCCGCTTGCTCACGGGAGGGCTGAACCCATGGATGGGATGGAAGCTGTTATGTAACAGGACCACAGGCTTGAAGCCCTGGTTCCTAGGATACCACAGGCAAACACGGGGCGAGGGAGCCGTGGAGGAGGGTGTGGACCGAGGGGCAGAGCCAGCAGCCAGCACCAGGTGTCTCCTGAATCCTGCCTGAGGACCCAGGGCCACAGTGAACTTTGGGTGCCAGCCTGCTCAGGGTGCACCCACCTGATAAATATTTCTGCAAATCTCTTCTGCTTTAAAACAGCAGGGGCTCACACCCAGGCCCTCCTTGCTCAAACTCTGCAGGCGCCTTTAAAGGAGCCCAGCTGTCCTTTGCTGCCAGTCTGACTTACGGGTCCCAGGTGTCCCCTCAAGGGACCTTTCTCAGGCCTCTCCCTCATCCTGATGTGCTGGCTTCTGAGATATCTCATTCTTGGTAGCCCTGGCTGTCCCTGCAGGACTTCCTTCCACAGGACTCTTAGCCCACTCCCAAACTCTGGAGCCGGGGGACAGACACCATGGCCCCCTGACCTAACACAACCTTTGGAGAGCTGGACTCAGGAAAAAAAGGGGCTGGAGGTTCTGTTGTTTGTGGAGACCGCCCACAGAAGGAAGACTGTTCCCAGAGCTCAGGGGGACGCTGTCCCTGTGGGCAGTCTGGGCCACCCTCAGAGGCAGGCATCGTAGAAGGATTTCCTGCGCCCTCCTGCTGCTCATGAGGAGAAGCCCATCTCCTCATGAAACTCTCAGCTCAGCCTGGCTGATGGGCCACAGCTGACTTGTTTGCTCTGTCTGAACATGCCATGTGAGTGTGTGAGGCTGGAAGTCCTTCCAAAAGCTAGAGGTAGAGGGCTCCCTTCTCGGTCAGTCCAGGCACCCAGGGAGGGTAGGGTGGCGCACGTGGCCCAGCGCAGGCACAGGGAGCAGCTGGGCTGCCAGCAGGTCCATAGGGACAGCTCCCAGCTGGGCAGGGAAGGGTTCTTGGAAGCAACTCAGGGCCCTGCTCCTCAGCCCAGGGTAACAAGGCCTTTGAAGTGTGGCAGCAGCCACTGGCCTCTGGCTCCCAGCTGGTCCCCAGAGCCTTGAGACAGCTGGAAAGTCCCCATTGTTCACTGTGGATGGCAAAGTTGGGGCCCAGCACTGAGGGGACTCACCCAGTGTCTCAGGCAGAGCTTTGCTAAGAGCTGGGAAACGGACTGAAGACAGCTGGTCTGGTACAGCTAGGCTGGCCTAAGGGGAATGGACCAGAGTCTCAGGCCACCTCCTTTCACTTCT
Organism: Camelus dromedarius; assembly: GCF_036321535.1. Classification (NCBI taxonomy): domain Eukaryota; kingdom Metazoa; phylum Chordata; class Mammalia; order Artiodactyla; family Camelidae; genus Camelus; species Camelus dromedarius. The sequence goes on along the minus strand of NC_087446.1, from coordinate 6,500,489 downwards.
CTACGTGGTGTCTCACTGAGGGTCAGAAGCATGAGGCCCCATGGGACTGACAGATGCCAATGGGTGGAAAAATGAGGGGATGAGGGTTGAAGAGTCAAGGGGGTAGGTGCACCCCACAAAGACCTCACTCTCATTACTGCCCCAATTTGCAATCATCACTTTCTAAAGCTCCCAGATTCTTCAAATCTTTCACAAAAATGGATGTACCACCTGAAAAGCAATATGCCTTGGGGAAGAGAGTACACACTCCATCAGAACTAGAATTTCCAGCAGGTTCGTGGCAAGTACAGTTGACCCTTGGACAACACAGGAGTTAGGGGTGCAGAACCCCATGCAGTCAAAAATCCGCCTCTGACTTTACAGTCACCTTCCTGGATCCCCAGTGCCACATCCTCAGCTTCAACCAACCGCAGATGGGGTAGTACTGAACGTATTTAGTGAAAAAAATCTGCATATTAAGCGGACCTGCGCAGTTCAAACCTGTGTTATTCAAGGGTCAACTGTGGTTTACAAGTTCTTTGCAAAGCAGCTTCTCCCCCTGTGTTCCACACCCTGGCTTTGGCCCTCCCAAGAGGAGGACAACAGAGGTGCAGGGCTAGGTCTCAGCACGCCCTGGGGCTGCCCCTCAGCACTGCTCATCGTCCTCTTTGGTGTGAGGGGCATGGCTTTCTCTGTGGGCGCTGGAGACCTGTTTACAGACTCCCCACTCTCCCAGCCTCATTCTCGGCCAACCATTGGACAAGCTTTCCGTTGTGGGCAGTGAAATCGATGTCCAGTGGGAGAGTGGGTCTGTGTCCCAAGCTCTGACTCAGTTTCCCCTCTGTCTCTGGACTCTGATCCCTGAGAACTATTCTTCCTGTTTCCATGCCTGCCCTCTCTCCTGAGTACCCTCTTCCAAGAGGCGATTCTGTTCCAGACTACTCACTCTTTCTTCTCCAGCTTCTGGAAAGACCCTGCTTCTCTAAACAGTACTGTTAGCTCCTTACACCCTGTCCTTCCCTCACTCTGTGGGATCTTGGCTGTGCTCAGAGGCCAGCTCCTCATCTTTCTGCCAACTTTGGTCACTCAGGTATCCTTTTCAGGGCCCATGTAGCATGAAAGCACACCAGAGGTTGAATAAGGCCCCCACTTTGAGCTGGGCAGGCAGGGTCCCCACCTCGGGTACCCCACCAACAGGGTACCCTTGACATGCCTCTCTCCATCCCCAATCTCTGAAAAGGTAAAAAGAACATCTACTTCACAGACTGGATGCCAGGACCCAATGGGCTATCCTATGTGAAAGTGTTTACAAACTGGGAAGTGCCATGCTGTTCTCTGTGAAAGGCAAAGAGCAGCTAGGCCTGGAGTTATGCTCCTTCCATGGACATCACATTTTCAATCTGACCCTCACTCCCTTCTTTCCACACTCCTTCCCATGTATATTCTCCTTGAAAGAAGTGGATGGTGCCAGTTTGTGGGAGCACACACAGGGCTGTCTCCTTGGAAACATGTGCTGAGCCTCCTAGGGGCAGGGTGCCATCAGCACCGTACCAAACGGGACACAGGCCAGATCTCAGTGGGACTGGCCGGGCAGAGGCCAGGGTCTGGGTATCCTCCTCTTGGGGGGCTGAAGTGAACGGGCAAGAGGAAGGACTCAGAGCTGCCTGGGCTGTCCTGGGCCAGGCCTCAGTAAAGGTCCATGTGGTCACCCCCACCCGGAGCCTGAGGGAACCAGAGCAAACCTGAGAAATCCTGAAGTTGGCTTTCAGGGAAGAAGAGGGGAGGAGCCTCTACATCCTCATGTGTAGGCTCTAATCCTCACTACCACCTCCCAAGTGGTGAGGAAATGCACCCACAGGAACAGGATACACTCGGGGCCAGTGTGCGGCCAGCCTCTTCTTCACTCCTGCCTCCAGGGGTCGGCCTTCCTCTCTACCTGTCCCCCTAACCGTTCCCCACCACCACTCAGAGAAGCGTGAGAAATCCATTCTCACTGTTTGATTTTTGTTGTTGTTTGAGGGGTATCAGGTGTGTGCTGGGATCTATGCTAAGTCCTTTTACATCACCAGCTGTGAAATGGCTCTGCAAGGAGGTATCTGTTCCTCAGATGAGGACAATGATGCTCAGAGATGGGAAGGCCGCACAGTTGTCGAGGGGCTCCAACCCAGCTCCATCCCACCCACAGGACCCCCCTCACCCCCACCCCCGTCTCTGGGTAGGACCTCTCCAGTCATGCAAACATTCATCACATTGAGTGCCTGCTCCACTTGTGGTGCAGTGGTGAGCAAGCGAGACAAACACTGCCCAGCTTGCCTGCTGTTTGCATTCCAGTGGGGAGAGACGGACAATCTGCTACCGGGAGGGCTGGGGCCAGCCCCTCCTAGTGGGTGACATCTGAGCCGAGGCCTGGAGATTCAGGAAGAGTCAGCTACACCAAGAACTTTCAGGCTGAGGGAACAACACCTGCAAAGGTCCTGTCTTGGGGCAGGAAAGACACATGTCTGAGGAATAAAAGGCCACTGTGGCTGCAGGAGGTGAGTAAGTGGGAGAGAAGGAAGAGGTGAGGTTGGAGAGACCCATAAGGGGGTGAGCCTGTATGGCCTTGAAGGTCATAAAGAAGAGTAAGGCTGTCAGCTCCCTGCCTGCAAGGTCCACCCACCCCCACTATTCTTGGGGAAGTGGCAGGTTGGGAGGAATGGGGTGTTCCCAGTACAACTCAACAGGGAATTGTAGGAAAAGAGAACCTCAGTTGAGCACTTGCTATGCTCTAAGTGCTGTTCTCAGCAGTGTGCCTGAATTGACTCCTTTACTCAGGCTCAGAGAGGTTAAGTAACTTGCCCAAGGTCACAAAAGAATTAGTCAAAGCAGGATTCAGACCTAGATGTTCCAGGTCCAGACACACCCTACACTGCGCCAACATGGCTTCCACTGGAAGATCCTTAGCTGTCGGGAAGTGGCTGTTGAGAGGCAGCAGAGGCTGGAGGTGAAGGCTTTTCTCTGGACTTGGCACTCTTGGGGCCGCTCCCCATCTATAATCCTTACCTGAGGAGTGGACAAAATGCAAGCCAAACAGGAAACTAGTACTCTTGAGAGTATTGAAGAGATGGGCAAGCCTCCAACCACCACTTCTCCCCTAGAACACGCTGAGACCAAGGTAGAAACCACAGCCCAGAACTATGCAGCCACAGGTACGTGGGCTCAAAAGGAGGCAGCTGTTGGCAAGGCCGGGTGGGGGACTTGCCATAAGGATGGCTCACGCTCGTTATTCCAGGTTTGATGGTGATTCAAACACAATGACCGTTATTTAATGTTAATCATGTTCCAAATGTATATGACTTGGCTCAGAAAGGTTTTGTTAACCCTCCTACTAATACCAACAACAAAGTGAGCCAACAAATATTTACTGAGTTACTACCCTGAACAAAGCTTGGTGCTCTCCTGCATTTGGTATCATGAAACACACAGATAACTGAGCTTTGTCAGATCTCATTAGAAGCCTTCTCACCGTCCTGCTCTTACAGACGCCAGGCTCATGTCACATTTTGCCGTGAGTCAGAAGGCACAGGGGTGATGTCCTGCTAGATGCTATGTGGCCAAAGGCTCCCATGCTGCAGTATTAGCTCCTCTAAACTTCAAGTTTAAATAATCCAAACTGGTATAATGGCTTCATGAAGGGCTTTTGTTCTGCACATGCTCAACTGAATTAAATTTTTAACTTGGGTTTGTTAGCAAGTTTAGCTTAAAGAGTAGAATTGAAAGGCAGTCCAACTCTGGAAAATGAACATGGCACATCCCTTCTCTGCTGTAGCTTAGACTCTAGAACCATCCGACCCACAGCCTTGTCCCCTCACCCAGAATAATTCTCCCCCCGGGCCCAACACACCCCGAGCACAGGGAAGGGCAGCGGCCCGCCCACCCACCCCGTGCTATACACTGTTCAGGCCGCCACTGGACGTTTCTTCCCATACGTCGTCCTCATAACCTCCCTATGAGGTAAGCATGTCCGTTTCTGTTTCCAAGAGAAAAATAACTGAGGCTTAGAGAGCAGAAGTCACTTGTCCAAGGCCAAGTTGCTGGCCAGCCACTGAGGACTCTACCCAAGGCCTGATCCCACACCCGCAAAGTCACTGCTGCCCCAAGGACCACTCTTCCCTCAAGAAGTTGCTGCATTGAAACTCTATTACTAGAGAGTACTGAGGTACTACTCCACAGCTTTAACGTCTTAACCATGTAGTAACATGGTCTTTTAATAGAGTTAATTCCTTGCTGGGCTCACAAACACTATGGAAATTAGCTAACCACTTCTCACAACATTCATTCCTCCACTAAGAGAGAGGGCAAGTCTGTGCTGTTATTCCCACTTTACTGACAGGAGACAGAGGCAGAGAGAGGATGCTGGGGCGCTCCTCAGGTCAGCTGGGGAAGGAAGACAAGGACATAATGGCGCCTGCCTCCAGGGTGGTGCTGCTGAATGCTGCCAGTCAGCAATGTAGTGAACCTCCCAGCTTGCAAGTAAGCACGAGAGAGAACATGTTTATAATGTTCCTGTGCTGTTTGGGACACACCATTTACCCTGTGGTTATTCAGGGGAAAAAACTCATCTGGGGAGTGTCAGTACATGAACAGAGAACTTAATTAAAACTAAGTTTTAAAGCCCTAACCTGCTCACTGAGCTTCTCACCAGTGACACTTGCCTGTTAGATTAGTTGCTCCAGGCTGGGTGGTAAGTGGAAGATGGATAATCCCTTCTGGATAACTGTAGCTCAAAAAAAAAAAAAAAAAAAAATCTAAATATTCACTCCCTCTTAGTACATTACCACCTTTGTCATAAATAAATGTTTTAACTTCCCACTGTTATTTTACTATAAGTCCTACTCTAATATCTTGAGAATTTTTTTCCCTTCAATGATGCCACATTAGCCATGAAAATATACATTTAACTCTTTGTTTTTTGGGGGGGAGGTGTAACTAGGTTTATTTATTTTGTTTTTAATGGAGGTACTAGGGATTGAACCTAGGACCTCATGCATGCTAGGCATGCATTCTATCACTGGGCTGTACCCTCCTCCCTAACTCTGATCTCAGTAAGTCTTTCCATAGCCAAACTAGCCATTAAAAAACAAAACAAAAACAGAACTTCATACATTGTTTTAATCAATTTCCTTGGACTATCCTTTGAAATTTGTTTCTAAAAACCTCTAGGTCAGTTTACCCTAAAGTTACCTTAGTTTAGCCACATACAGAATCCCCACTAACAACTCGGCAACATAACAGAAGTCCTGTTCACAATTTAGTACTTTCACTTACTAGAGAGTGCCATGGGCACCATGCCTGCCTCCGCATAATGGACACACCAAGCCACAGATTTGTGCCCATCAGTGTTAGTAATGCTATAAAAACTGTTGCAGGTTTGCAATTGTACATTTTACACAAACTGGCTCACTGGAGCCCGGGATGGAGAGGTAAATCCTGCCCTATCTCCATCTGACGTATCAGGAAGAGGCCTGGAGAAATGAAGCAATTGGCTGGAGGTATCAGAGTCAGAAATGACTGAAACCTAATGAATGCGGCAGAGAACTTGAATTTTGGAGACAGACTCCATCACCCTGCCTCCACCACCACCCAGAGCTTCTTCAAACCTCTTGCTTTCCAGGATGTTCAGGGGCCCAACGTCTTTTTCCCCCCTCAACTCCCAGCCAAGTTGTGATTGTATCACCCTGACAACTTTCAGCTAACTGGGTGTTGCGGTCACACACCCACCCCACCAACCAAGGACTGCGCTCTGCCATTCCCCTAGCCCTGCTCTTGGAAGGCTGGAGTCATTGGAGGGATTTGGGATAAACAAGCTAAAGTCCCTGTCCTCTCAGGCAGGGAGAGCTGAGTATTGTTTGGGTTCGAGGCAGAGGACGATTTGTGCTATAAAAAGAGATACAAAGTGCTGGGTGCTGTTTAGGGCAGCTTCCTAAAACATCTCCAAATTTGTGTACCCGCCTCACGTTTCGCATTTTGTGTTTCATGAGGAACTCCTAGGAGAGTATTTGTATTTTTGAGAAGAGGTAGTTCTCCCACAAAATGTGTAATGGGTACCCTGTGTAAAGGAGTTTTATTTTTTTCCCCAGGAGAAAAAAGGGAAGGTCCTAGTGATGCAGGAAAACAGAGGTGGAGCATGAAAAGGGCTGTGTCCCAGGTCTCGGTTCAGCCCCTGAGACGTGCCCCGCCAAATGTGGGTCCTTGGCTTCGCGCAGGAAGGAGTTCAAGAGCGAGCCACAGTTGAGTAAAGAGAGATACACTGAAAGGCAAGAGAAAGGCCATGAGGTGTGGGGGTTGGGTGCTCAGATTAAAAGTAGGCACACATTCCATAGACAGAGTGCAGGCCATCTCCGAAGAGGGATGGGGCGAGAGAGAGAGAAAGAGAGCACAGCCGTGAGGCGCCATGTTGCTGGGTTTTATGGGCTTGGTGGCTTCATATGCTAATAAGTGGAAGGACCAGTCTAAGCAGCCTGCGGAAGGCGCTGGGATTCCCAGGAAGTTGGCCATTTCCCACTCTTTGACCTTTTGTGGCTAGCCCTGGGACTGCCAAGGTGCCTGTGGGCGTGTTATTTACCATGTTAATATATTACAATGAGCGTATAATGAGGCTCAAGATCTACTAGAAGTTAAATCTCCCACCATCTTGAGCCTCAAGGCCTACTGGGGGTTGAAATCTTTCACCATTTTGATGTTAATTGCTGTAGCATTCCTTGAATGGCTGTGCTCTGCCCCCTTCCATCCAGTCTCATTCCCCCCTCAGAGATTTTACTCCCATAATCTTATGGGGTTGCAGAGGGGCGAAGGTTGTCTTCCGAAACTTCTTCCAGGCTGAGTAGGGGCGTTGACCCTGCCTATCAGGGAGTAAAAATCTCTGAATGCCTAATCTAGGGGCCCCAGGGGCAGGACAGCCTTTTGCTTTTGCATCCAAGGGCTGAGGGTATGGGCTGGAATTGTTGCACAGCCATCATCTGATGTGGGGCTGCTGTAACCCACTGTTTTCATTGACTTTTGATGAATTTTCTTAAAGATGAAGCACCTCTGTAACAGCAGTCTGACAGTCTGTAATGACAAAAAGACTTAAAAGGCATGGTTAAACATTTGTAATCACCGCTACAGGTTATCATTTGTTTTTCTTAAACAGGCACCTGAGGTCTTGCATTGCCTCACAAGTGTAGGTCTCTCCTGGCTCCTGTTGGGGCTTATAAATTACAGGCTTTATTCTGGACAGATGTACCCAACTATCAATTCCTCGTAGCTTAACGGCAGTTGGGGTGCTCAGTAGTACCTGATATGGTCCCTTCCATTTTGGTTGCAGCTGGTCTTCAGGGGACCCCTCCTTCCAAGTTTTTAGTAAGACAGAGTCCCCTGATTGGACAGGGACTTCAACCTTTTCCTCTGTGGGAAAGGGCAACACTTTGTTTCCATAGTCTCAGAGAGCCTTTTGAACTTGACTTAAGCTAACAATGTGGGAAACTAATCTGAGTTTCCTTGTCAAGCAGGAAATCTGCAGTTAAAAAGGGCCTCCATCCATCATTTCAAATGGGCTAAGTTTTAAAATTCCCTTAGGGGCCGTTCTTGTTCTTGGAAGGGCTATAGGCAGGAGGGGGACCCAGGTTTCTGAAATCTCCAGGTATAGCTTTGTAAGTGTTCTCTTTAGAACGTGATTTGCTTTTTCCACCTTGCCTGAGGATTGGGGCCTCCAGGAAGAGTGGAGGTGATAGTTAATACCTAGAGCTGAGGAAACCTGTTGAGTCATTTTGGCAGTGAAGGAGGGTCCATTATCACTCTGTAAGCTTTTTGGTAGCCCAAACGTCGGGATTATTTCTTTGAGCAGAAAATTTGACACTTCTATTGTTCTTTCTGTTCTGGTGGGGAAAGCTTCTACCCATCCTTAAAGGTGTCTATGATTACCAACAGGTATTTCCATCCCTTACAAGAGGGCATCTGGGTAAAGTCCATTTGCTAGTCTTCCTCTGGATAAGTTCCCCGATGTGTGGGCCAGAGTGGGGGGGGGTATAGGGTGACTCCCTGGGTCATTGCAGCACCAAGTTCACAGGCCCTAGTGACTTCCTTAACAATTTGGGACAATCCCTTGCCTAGGAACACTTGAGAAATTAGTCTGAGCATGGAGTCCCGCCTAGGTGGGTGGACTAATGGAGATGCTTAATTATTTTCCATTGTTTGTCCCTAGGTATGAGAAGCTTATTATCTTTTGTCAGCATCCCAAGAGATTCTTTTCTAGCCCTGTGTTTAGGCCATTCAACCTCTTCAGGTGTACAGGACGGCACCATTGGGAGAGGCTGGTCCTCAGGTAGGAGAACTGCAGCTTGTAAGACTGGCTGTTCTCTGACTGCAACTTTGGCGCCTTGTCTGAGAGGATGTTTCCCTTTATAAGGGAAGAATCACTCTTTGGGTGTCCCCTGCAGTGTATGACTGCAACCTCTTTCGAAAGCTGGACTGCTTCTAGGAGTTTTAGAATTTCTACCTGGTGTTTGATAGGGGACCCCTTGGCTGTGAGCAGTCCTCTTCCTTTCCATATGGCAGCAAGGGCATGTAACACTAGGAATCCATCAGTATACATATTGATTCTTAAACCTTTTCTTAACTAGAGTGCTCTGACTAAAGCGATCAGTTCAGCCTTTTGGGCAGAAGTCTGGGAGGGCAGAGCTCCAGACTCAATGACTGTTTGTAGGTTTGCTATAGCGTAACCAGCTCTCCTTGTTTCGTTATGTATAAAGCTGCTTCCATCAGTAAACCATCCTGCATCGGGATTGACAGGGGCTCATCCCTGAGATCTGGCCGGCTACGGTAAACTTGTTCAATAGTCTCCACAAAGGAGTGAATAAGGGTGAGTCTGGATGCAGAGGAATACAAAAGAAAGCATCCTTTAGGTCTAGTACTGTGAACCAGATTGCATTTTCTGGGACCTGGGTCAATAAAGTATAGGGATTAGGGACTATAGAATGAATAGGGACCACTGCCTCATTAAGTGTCCTTAGATCTTGAACAAACCGGTATTCTCCATTTTGCTTTCTTATGGGCAAAATGGGAGTATTACATGGAGATTGGCAGGATCGTAACAGCTGTACTTAAAAAACTTGGTTATTAAAGGCTGGATACCTTGTTGGGCCTTGGGCCTCAAGGGATATTGTCTCCTCCATGCATAATCAGCATTTGGCTTTAAGGAGATCTGAACTGGGGGCACATTAGTGGCCTTGCCTGGGAACTCTGTGTCCCAGACAACAGAGTTTACTTGAGAAACAATATGAGGTGGAAGGGAGAGCTCCCCTGATTTAGTATTGAGGTGGGTTCCCAAGGCCAAGAGTTTTTCTTGGTGGATGCCTTCTTGATGAGGGTCTCCAAATTGTATTACTGTCTGGAGTTTAGTGAGTAAATCCCTTCCCAACAAGGGGATGGGGCATTCAGGCATGAGCAGAAACTGATGTGCAAAGGTAAAATTTTCTAGCAGGCAGCTAAGGGAGGACGTGAATCGCTTGGTTTCAGGCTTTCTATCAATCCCCGTTACTTCACAGTATTAGAAGGACAAGGGTCCAGGAAAATCAGTCAGCACAGAGTAGGCAACTGCTGTATCTAAAACAACAACAACAACAACAAAAAAAAAACTTCTGCTTGCCACGTCAAGGGTTACCAGAGGCTCCTCCAGAGAAATGACCAAATGTCCTATGGGAGCCAGGGAGGGCCTTGGGCCCCGTCGGTCTTCAATTATCTCAGCCATCATTGGTTTGGGAACCCCAAGCCTCCTTCAGGGCTGGGGGCAGTCCCATTTCCAGTGGCCTTTTCGTTTGCATAGTGGGCAGGGCCCCCATGAACCTTTTTTAAACATAGGGCATTCATTCTTCCAGTGGCCCTCCTGGCTGCACTTTAAACAGGTCCCTTTTCGGCAAGGCAGTGGCTCTGATCCAGGCTTCCTGGATCCTGTTCTTGCCATGGGTCTTTGTGGAGGGTAACCCTGAGGTGGTGCAGAGATTAAGGCTGCTGATAGGAATTGTGCCTTTTGCTGTTGTCCCTGAATCCTTTTTGCATCTTCAACCTTGTCTCTATTGTTAAATACTTTAAATGCCAGATCTATGAGCTGATTCATAGGGGTCTGGGGTCCCCAGCTACCCAGAAGGGGCCTTAGGTGTAGATAACTGGGAAGATTATCCCCCCTCAGAGTCGAGGGAGGTAAAAGCTCCTGGCTGTGGGTCTCGGGGAGGTGGACCCATAAAGAGTCATCTAAAACATTGAGCTCCTGTTGGGGGAGACGCTTTGAAGGGCACAGGAGCCAGGCATACCCAGCAGGAGTTCCCTAGACCTAGGTCTTGGGATAGGGCCAGAAACATTTGGAAGTATGAGACTTCCCTCTGTTTACCTCCTTTTACAAAACAGGTCTAGCTCTAAGATGGCATTGTAATTTAATGACCCATTCTTTGGCCAGACCTCTTTGTCCCCTAGTTTGTATAGGGGCCATGCAGTATTACAAAGAAAAATTAACTCCTTTTTCTTTAAACTATCCTGTTTAAACTTTTCCCAGTTTAATAATATGCATCCTAATGGGGACTCCATTGAGATACTTGTAGTTGTCCCCATCTTGGTTAGGATGTCCTGTCCGTGAGCCTGAGGTGCTCCTTTGGACTGGTTAAGGGAAGGAACAAGGGCCAGCAGGAGAAAATGTGACTAGTGTCCCAAGGTCTAAATCCTTTAGAGGGAAGGAGACCTAGGTCCTAAGTCAACTAAGCCAATTACCTTTAGCGAGAGGGAAACAAAATAGCTTCAAAAGGTAAAAATCTAGGACAAAACTGTAATGCTATAGCCACAACGCTTCCTAGACTAGAAATCCTTAGGCCCACTGAGGGAGTGCCTGCCTGCAACTCCGTCTCAGAGGTACTAAAACGTGCGACCCCACCGAGGGGTGCTACAACCTGCGATCCCACCAAGGGATGCTAGAAACCGCGATCTGCAAGGGAAGTGCCTGCCCGCGACTCCCGCCTATGGATGCAATGAGGCTGTGCGCCCCGAGAACTCGGGGAGGGCAGGGCCACAAATTTTCAAAGGGGAACTCCTGGAGTCCCCTAATTTGGGCTCCCTTTCGCAGTTCCGGCGTCCCAGAACTGGATCAAGTACATGCAGGGAAAGGGAATCGGGCTCAAGGAAACACGGAGGGGAATCTCACCCAGTTAGGTTGCCAATTACTTGCCACATGGTCTTCGTTTGGATGTCCGAGTGGTTTCCTTGGTGGATCTTTTCGAGTTCGAAAGATAGAGCGATAGAGGAGAGACTGAGAAAAGATCGAGGGGAGAAATCCTTGGGCTCGATGGGCTCCTTCACAGCTAGAGGATCTCTGCCAGATCCTGCAGGCAGCGTCAGCCGCCACCTAAAGGGCTACTTGAATCTGCATGGTGCGGGAGAAACCCCCTGCCACCCTCCGAAGAGAGGGGAGCCATAGCCCAATAGGCGGACCAAGAGTATGACCTTTGAGTCCCATTTCTTTATGTAAATGCCCCACATTAGGTGCCAAAGATATGATGCAGGAAAATAGATGTGGGGCATGAGGAGGGCCGTGTCCCAGGCTTCAGTTGAGCCCCTGGGACGTGCCCCGCCAAGTGTGGGTCCTTGGCTTCGCGCAGGAAGGAGTTCAAGAGCGAGCCACAGTTGAGTAAAGAGAGATACACTGAAAGGCAAGAGAAAGGCCATGAGGTGTGGGGGTTGGGTGCTCAGATTAAAAGTAGGCACACATTCCATAGACAGAGTGCAGGCCATCTCCGAAGAGGGATGGGGCGAGAGAGAGAGAAAGAGAGCACAGCCGTGAGGCGCCATGTTGCTGGGTTTTATGGGCTTGGTGGCTTCATATGCTAATAAGTGGAAGGACCAGTCTAAGCAGCCTGCGGAAGGCGCTGGGATTCCCAGGAAGTTGGCCATTTCCCACTCTTTGACCTTTTGTGGCTAGCCCTGGGACTGCCAAGGTGCCCGTGGGCGTGTTATTTACCATGTTAATATATTACAATGAGCGTATAATGAGGCTCAAGATCTACTAGAAGTTAAATCTCCCACCATCTTGAGCCTCAAGGCCTACTGGGGGTTGAAATCTTTCACCATTTTGATGTTAATTGCTGTAGCATTCCTTGAATGGCTGTGCCCTGCCCCCACTCCATCCTGTCTCACTTCAGAGCTGTTTGGGATTTTAGAGATTATCTAGCCCAACTCCTAAATTTTATAGACGAGGAAACAGGCTTAAGTGAACCAACTGGACTTTCCCAAGGTCACAAGCTAGTAAGCGGGAGGACAGAAGCCTGTGCTCCGGCTCTGGCTCAGGGCTGGGCCCTTTCTCTCCACTATAGGCCTCAAGAATGCTTACTCCACGCTAGTGTTTATCTGGCTACCACGCCTGCACTAGAAACCCAGGATCAGTGGAGAACCTGACACCCTTTCAGCAGCGGCCAAGCCTGCTCGGGCCATCCATACAGCAGGGCTGGTCTCCGACCGTGGCCCTGCCCTCAGTCAACCTCTGGTTTGCGGAGTAGGCGGGCTGAGGGCTGAGATCTGTCCCACGACCCTGGGCAAAGTCCTGGGAACAAAAAAGCCCGCCCCTCCCCTCCGCGCCGCAGCCCGCACGTGCTGCGCCTCGTGCACCGCCCCAGCCCCGCCCCCGCCCCGGCCCCCATTGGCTGCTCTGAGCCACCCCCCTCCTCCCCATCCCGGAGCGACTAGGCTCTGCTGCGGCTGCACGTGACCCAAGGGGGGTCGGGCGCGCGGCCCCAGTGGGCTCTCTGATAGGTTCCTCCCGCCAGCCGGGCCCCTCCCATCCCCGCCTCCCTTCAGCCGCTCGTCTGGAAGGTGGGGAGATTGGGATACAAGGGAGGGGAGAGCGGTTATGGTGGTCCGAGAGGAGGGTCGGAGTAATGAAGAAGGAGCCGAGGGTGAAACCACGGGTAGAGGGAAACGGGCTTTCGCGGAAAAGGGCCTCTGACCCAGAGTCCAGCAGGCGCCAATCAGGTGACACAGAGGCGGATGGGCGGGGCCTCCCGCCTTGCTCCTCACCTGGTCCCGCACGTGTCTCGTTTACCCTGGCGGCCTAACCAATCGCGACCCGGAAGGCTGCGCCTGCCCGTCTCGCATAGCGGGCCAATCCTAAACTGCAATCCGGGGAAGCTGGCTGGGCCTAATGAATAATTAATATTCCAGAGCCTGTCCGCAGGCGGGGTAAGGATGGAGGGAGGTGGGGGTGCCGCTGGGCGCCTGCGCAGTAGCTGCCCGTGTCGGCAGCTGCGGCGGGTCGCACGGCTCAGTCCCATCTTGGGGGGCGGGCGGGGGAGGCGAGGCGCGCGAGCAGAGCGCGGGGCACGATGTCCGACGCGGGCGGCGGAAAGAAGCCGCCTGTAGAGCCGCAGGCGGGGCCAGGCCCGGGGCCGGGTCGCGCAGCTGGGGAAAGGGGTCTGCCGGGCTCCTTCCCTCTCGTCTTGAAGAAGCTGATGGAGAACCCCCCGCGAGAGGCGCGCCTCGGTGAGGGAAGGGGGTCCGCGCTTGCCTGGGGGCGGGGTTTCTGCAAGGGCGGGGCCTTTTGAGGGCGGGGCCGGGGAGGTCGGAGGTCAGGGTGTAGTGGTCCAGAGGAGGGGGATGGGGCCAGGGATGACGAGGGGCTTGGAGGGTGAGGCAAAAGGGTTGGGAAGAGAAGGTCGGGGGCGAGTTGAGAGAGGCTGGGTCATATGGGGGTTGGCGGGGAAGGGTCAGGAGGGAGAGGGTAGGGTGGGGGTCGCGATGAGAAGATTCTTTGGGGCGACCCGGAGCGCGCGACATGTAGGGGATACTGAGGAGGCTCATGAGGGTCGCAGCAGCCACTTAAATGACGCTTCAGGGCGCCTTCTCTGGGGACGCCTGCATCAGAATCACTTGGGATGTTTGTTTTAAAATGCTGGTTCCTAGGCCCCTTCGACGACCCTTCTGCGGCTCCTGGGACAGGAATCTGCATTTTAAGGAGTATCCCACCCCCATCTCCGTGATTCCAAAGTCCACTAAAGTTTGCGATGCCCTGATATACAGTAGCGAATTGTCTTTGTATATGGCCTGCCCCGCTCCGGGGAGCAGGACCTATCTTCATCCCTGCGTGTGAGTATCCCCACTTAATAGGTTCTCCCTGGAGATTTTCTGGAAATGAGTTTCAGGGCTGCTGCTGAGTTGGGGGAGGGGTGTCAGGAGAAGAGATGAGAGGTGCCTTATCAGGGAGAGATTGGGATGAGGCAGGTAGAGGAATGAGGGTCAGAATGAGGCCACTGAGGCCTGTCACCTGGTTGTTTGGGGCTGACCCTAGACTTTGGGGCCGCGGTGGCAGGTCTGGGCTTTGGCTTGTTTCCTAGGCCACAAAGGTCCCTGGGGCCTCTGTGGAAAGCAGGTTTGGCCTTGTTTTTTGGCCTGGGAACGTGAAGTTCAGGGAGCAGCAGGAGTGCCACCTATAGTGGGGTTTTAGGTGCCCTAAAGTATGCTTTCAATCTGAGAGATTTGAATTTCCAAGAACCACTGGTGTAGTTCAGGGATTTGGGAAGGAATGGGCCTTCTGTGAATTACCTGTCTTGGAGAATTAATTTTCTTTTTAAAAATGCCATTTCTCTTCCTTTCCTGGATGTGTTCTGAGGCTCCCATCCCTATGGCTGTCACTGTTGGGTTATAAATAGGTTTAGCACATCAGGTGAGGCCCGGCTCTCTCCTCCTGCTTCAGGACCTCATGTGCATAGACCCTTTTGTTTGTTTTTAAAGTTAATACTTTGTTCCAGATCTGGGGCTGAGAAAAGCTGCCAGGACAGGTGTACACATCTGTTGGTTCGTGTTCAGGATTACCAAATAATAACCATCCATAACAATCATTCCACCTTGTGTCTGCAGAATGCTCACAAAGCATTTTGATATAATCTTATTTTATTTAGTCTTCCTCAGCCGTCCTATAGAGTATTATCCCCACTTCTCAGATGAGAAAAGCTGAGGCTCAGAGAGATGAAGGGGTCTCTAAAAGGTCACATAGCTAGGGCATGCTCTTTACTGTATCACTGGCAACTACTGATGTCAGTCCCTGTGATCTGAGAGTGTTGGATGTAGTCCTTTATGGTCTCTTATAATTTTTAAAACCCCATCTTATAAAAATGCTGATTAAAAATTATCCTTAATTGCTCAGGCAACTAACTGTTCCTCGTCTTTCAGTATGGCTGTTTTTCTCCCCTCTCCTGCTTCCTTTTATCCCCATGACCCCACCCAACATGGACCACAGTCATTTCTGAACAGAATGTAGAGTCAAGATCTCAGGGGAGGAGAACAGGGAGGCCATCTGGCCCACCCAGCCCACCAAAGCTTGGCTTTCTTACTTCCCATTTGGTTTTAAACCAAAGCCTGGTACAGAAGGCAGTTGCAAGAATTCGAATTAATTCATATTAGAAGGCATGACCAAATTCTGTTTGTCAAAACCTCCATCTTAACTCACTGGGTGTATCCGTTTTTATTGGACCAAAAGGCTGCTTTTTGGCTGTGGTGTAGAAGTCCATGCATGACTGGATAATTTCCAACATAATCATATTTGATTTCTCTCTTCCATTTCAGAATCCAGAGTTCAAAGTCGTCTCCCTCAATTTGAAAACCTGTTATGAGCTTGTCATGATTTTATCTCCCACTTCCCTGATTAGCCACCGTGTCACTTTGATTTCCTTCCAACCTTGTCAGATTTCTCTCTTGTCTTTTTTTTTTTTCCCTTAATTTGCCCTTTCTTGGATATCCACGTGCCTAACTTTTTGACTGAGACAGTTAGGTAGGATTCGGCCCCCACTGATTGATTAGTTTTGCTTTGAAGGGGAGCAAGCTTTCTTCTTCAGCTCCACCCCACTCCTTTTTCCCAGAAAACCTGCCTTCAGTCTTCTTTGCTTATTCAGGGATCCAGGTCTCTTGAAATGGTTGCTCTGAAAAAGGTCCTGAAAAGACAGCTCCCGGCCCTCTATTTAATAAACCTGAAGGGAGTCTGTTTACAAACCTAACTTTCTTCATTCAATATACACGTTTTCCCATGGCCCACTGAGATCTAGAAATGAATAACACAGTCCCTGTCCTGAACGAGCTCACAGTAATAATGAATGCCTGCTGTGTGCCCTGAGCTCTATGAGACATTTTCAGATGTTACCTCTAGTGTTCACCAGAGGCAGCTTTATCCTTATTTACAGTGAAGGACACTGAGGCTGGAGAGGTCTGAAGTCACACATCACTGCAGTGGGCGGCAGAGCTGGGATCCAAGCCCTGGGCTGGGTTGTTGTGGAGAAGTACAGCTGGAGGGGACAGGACAGGACAGGAGAGGAGAACATAAAATCATCCTTTCCCTAAACTCCATTTCCTCCCTGTAGCCTTTATGGCAGATGCTAATCCCACATCCATTCTTTTTTTTGGTAGGGGGTGGTGGGGAGATAATTAGGTTTATTTATTTTTAATGGAGGTACTGGGGATTGAACCCAGTGCTAAGCAGGCACTCTACCACTGAGCTATATCCTGCCCCCTCCCACAGCCCATTCTGAATTAACCCTGGGACCATATCAGGCCTCAGAGCTTGTGGTGAGCATCCTGGGAAGCCCAGGCATGGATGAGGGCATCCTGCCATCTCTAAAGGAGACCATCTCTAAAAGGGCCTGGTTCAAGCCCCAGCTTGTAAGTGGAGGATAAAGTGGGCTCTTGAAATGTATGGATGGAGCAGGACTCTGAGAGAGGTGGGTCCACCCTGTGAGGCTCACTTCTCACCCCCTGGGATCGAGTCACCCTCTTGTGTGGTGTCTCATCACAGATTTTGTGTTTGCAGATAAGGAAAAGGGGAAGGAAAAGCTGGAGGAAGATGAGGCCGCAGCAGCTAGCACCATGGCTGTGTCAGCCTCCCTGATGCCGCCCATCTGGGACAAGACCATCCCGTATGATGGCGAGTCTTTCCACCTGGAGTACATGGACCTGGACGAGTTCCTGCTGGAGAACGGCATCCCCGCCAGCCCCACCCACCTGGCCCAGAACCTGCTGCTGCCCGTGGCCGAGCTTGAAGGGAAGGAGTCAGCCAGCTCTTCCACGGCATCCCCACCATCCTCTTCCACTGCTGTCTTTCATCCCTCAGAAACCGTGTCCAGCACAGGTGGGTGACAGGGCTTTGGGTAGGGCCACCTGCCCCCTCCAAGGAAATCCACTCCCCACTAAGGGCTGCTTGTGGCCACACCCCTGGTGAGCCCTTCCCTCAGGGGAGGTCCCAGTGGGCCTGTAGTGGGGAGAAACGCTCTGCCTCCACCCTTCAGCACAGTCCCCTGAGGCTGGAGATAAAAATAGCAGTCACAACAACTCGGTCAGAGCCTTTCTGGTGCTGGGTTGCTGCAGATGGTCAGCACAGTGGAGTGAGCCCTCCCAACGGAGGCTTGCAAGATAGAAATCTCATTCCGCATTTCCTCAGCGCTGCTCCTTACCCCAGCGTGAACTTCGCCACAGGTTATCATTATAATACTAACACCAGCTAACATTTATTTAGCACTTACTCTGTGCCAGGCATTGACATGTAGTCCTCACAAGGATACTATTGTCCCCATTTTGTAGGTGAGGAAACTGAGAAACTAAGTAACTTGCCCACGGTCACACAGCTGGTAGGTAGTGGAGTCAGCCCTTGAACCCAGGATGTCTGACTCTGTAGCCAGGTACTGCTTAGGCACTGGCACCAAGAAGGCATTTCCGTTGCCAGGACAAATACTATCTTTGGGATTCCTCCTTCACCCTCTTGTCCTTTTTCTGTTCTATCTCTGGGGATTGGTTGGTTGGTTTTCTGGCCCCCTGGGCATGAACCCACCAGAGGAGGCATGGCCCCCACTTCCAGGGCTCTGCAAAGCTTTCTGCGGGCTCAGTTGGAGGTGTTCAGGCTCATGGCTCCCGGGCAAGACCCCAGGAGCTGGTGTGGAACCTGTACCCAAGGAATTCTTGTGCTCTTTTTGCTTTTTATTATGGAAAAATGTTCAAATACAAAAGTAAAGGGCTCCTGTAATGTACCTGTATGTAACCATCACTCAATGTCCGCAGTTCTTAACTCATAACCAGTTTTATTTTCTGTAACCTCCTCCATTCCCCTCACCTGATTATTTTCCATCAAATGCTGGGTATTATAGCATTTGATCCATAAATATTTCAATGTATATGTAAACTATACAGGCTCTTTTAAAAAAACAGAACAAAAATACCAGATTTACATCTGAAATCGATGGTAAAGCCATCAGCATTCAAATTTCCAAAAAGTGGTCTCATCAATGTTATTGTTTTATGGTTCACTTGAGTCAGGAGCCAAACAAGACCTACACGTTGCTTTAGTTCTGTCTCTTAAATCTCTCGTAATCTCTTGGTTCCCCTCTCCTTTTTATTTCTTTGCAGTTTATTTGTTGAGGAAACCATTTGTCCTATAGAGTTTGTCCATGCTAGATTTTTCTGACTCTATTCCTTTTAACATGTTCCTCTGCCCTTCATTTCTTTCCTGTAAATCGTTCAGATCAAGAGGCTTCAGCTGATTCCAGCCAAATTCTTGTTAGAAGGCAGCTCGTTTTTTGTGTTTGTCAGGTTGTCCTGCAAGGCTGGTTCCATGTGCATGTAGGGGACAGAGCTGGAAACAGGCCCTCCTCTCATACCTTAGACCACCTTTGTGGCATTCACCTTTGATTTTGGTATTTTTTTTTTTTAATTGAAATGTAGTGTTAGCTTTACAATGTTGTGTTAGCTTCTGGTGTACAGCATAGTGATTCAGTTATACATATATGTGTGTGTATATATATATATATATATATAGTCTTATTATAGGTTATTACTGATTTGTTTTTAAGTAAACCTTTATAACAAAGTATGGCATCTGGAAGTGCCCATATCATAGGTGTACCACCCGATGAATCTTCACAGAGTGAACCCACCCATGTAACTTCCACCCACATCAGGATAGAGAACACTCTTGGTTTCCCAGCAGTGCCTGTGCCCCGCTCAGTCAGATTACCCAGAGGTAATCACTACCTCATTTCCATCACCAAAGATTTCATTTTGCTTATAGTTGAATGTTCTGTAAATGGAGCTGTGCATTATGTCCTCTTACTTGTTTTTAACAATTATAAGTTAATTACATTTATACTCTCACATTTATATCTTCCTATATCTAGCTTTATAGTAACATATAAATTATGTGGGCACCAGTAACTAATGAAACAGATTTACAGAATATACTGATGGACTACTCCTGTGACAGAGAGGAAAACCACAATACAGATGAAGTAAGATTTATACTGAAGAATTGTACACACGGTAGAAATGAAAGTAGAGCGCCCCCTCTTAATTTTTCAGTTCCTTCTGTAGAGAAGACTTCAGCGGTATGTATTCTTTTGTGTCTAGCTTCTTTCCTCAACTCTGTTTCACTTTGGTTGCCGAATGGTATTTCATTGTATCGCCACAGGACGGGCTTTATCCATTCTACAGCTGATGAACATTTGAGGTATTTCTAGCTTGGGGTTGTGCATACCACTGCCATGAACATTTGTGTTTATGTCTTTGGTAAATATCTGTGTGCATTTCTGTAGGGCATTTACCAAGGAGTAGAGTGGCGGGGTCAGTGGACATGCACACAGTCAGCTTTTGCAGATACTGTCAAATAGTGTACAGAGTGGCTACAGCCATATGTACTTCCACCAGCAGAGCATGGGAGTTCTAGTTGTCAGCTGTTGGTACCTTGGCTATTTGTTTTGCAAGTGTAGAGTTCGGTGGCCCCAGTATTCCTACAGTTACCACCTTGGACCCTGGTCTTCACTCCTCTGACATCCAGCCCTGTTTGTAATTAACCCCCTCTAGAACAATACATTGAGTTTACGTGGGTGATCCAGTTAAAACCTAAGCCTAATCATGTCACATCTCTGCCCAGAGCCCTCCAATGGCTTCTTTCATCTCAGGGTAGAAGTCACAATTAGTGGCACTGTTGCTATTTAGACGAGATAATTTTTTGATTGGGGCTGGCAGAGGGACTGTCCTGTGCGTTATAGGATGTTTAACAGCATCCTTGGCTTCTACCCGCTAGATGCCAGTAGCACACATCCACCATCTGAACATGGTCAGATGTCCCTGCAGGACACAACTGTCCCTTATTGAGCACTGCTGCTTTATTGGGATTAAAGGCCATATGTTTTCTGTTCTGGGCTGTCCTGTGACTCTTCCCTCTCCTTCTTTCACTCCAGCTACATGGGCCTCCTGTGCTGTGTTTCCAGCATCCCAGTGCTTGCCTGTGCACAGGCTAGTGTTCTTGGTGTTACCTCTTTCTGAAATGTTCTCCTCCCGAATATCCACATGGCAGCTCTCACTTTTTGACAGAGATTTTTAATTTACCTGGTGTAATGTCAGCTTTCCCCACTGGAATAACCTTCCATGAAGGCAAGGATTTTTACCTGTTTTGTTCACTGATGTGTCTTTGCCAGGACAGTCCCTAGCATATAGTAGCTGTTCGGTGAGTATCTATGGACTGAATACTTATTTTGTGCACTCCTATCAGCACTGAATGAGTAGGCCAAAGGTAAAGTTTTTTTTTTTTTAATAACTTATCTCTGGTAACACATAACCTTTGAATTCCGAAAGTTGCTTTTACCCAGTGTCCACTATCAAGCCACAGCCAGGCAGGGCAGAGAAGAACAGGGATTCAGTGTCAGCCAGACCCAGACTCAGATTCTACTTCAGCCACTTAGCATCCGTGTGACCCCGGGAAAACCATGCCTTTGCTCTGAGCCTTAGTTTCCTCATCTGTCAAATCAGGTTAATCACCTCCCTTTCAGAACTGTCATAAGACTAAATGAGCCCAGGACTGGTTTGTCCTTAGGGATTCAAAACTGGGAGCCCTTTTGTTATTCAGTCTGTGTCCCTAACCCATTATAGTTCATGGTGAGATTCAGCTGTTTCTCATACTTGAGAACTTAAAACCACAGGAAGTTAAGAGGATATAATGATTTAATGTTTTGCTTAACATTTCTAAGGGGGAGAAAAACAATTGGGAAATCCTGTCTTTTTTCAGGGCCTCTGTTTCCTTTTGAGTGTTTCGTTCCTAAAAGGGAAGAGTTCTCTCCACGTTTACATTCTTGAGTTGAACCGCGTATGCCACTCTGGCTTGGGGCTGGTGCTGTTGTGGCTTTTCTTCCCTCCAGCTGTCAGTGGCATGTGCAGCCTTGAGATTCAAGCAGGTGTCTGGGTGTGTGATGTGGGTCTTGGCTGTCCAGTGAGTCTAGGCTATTTCGGGACCACCTGCCTCTATGTCTTTCAGAATCCTCCCTGGAAAAGGAGAGGGAGACTCCCAGTCCCATCGACCCCAACTGCGTGGAGGTAGATGTGAACTTCAACCCCGACCCTGCTGACCTGGTCCTCTCCAGTGTGCCAGGCGGAGAGCTGTTCAACCCTCGGAAGCACAAGTTTGCAGAGGAGGACCTGAAGCCCCAGCCCATGATCAAAAAGGCCAAGAAGGTCTTTGTCCCCGACGAGCAAAAGGTAACCTGGTACATCTGTTAAGAGTGAAGGTACAGTGTTGGTTCAGGAGCAGGGGCTGCACTTCCTCACTTTGGTATCTGGAGGACCCTCCCTCCTGGTGGACACATTTAGAAAGGCATGAGTTCAGAGTGTAGAGCCACATGCTGCAGCATTTGAGAGAAAGAAAGGGAGTCAGGTGGCGTTTGGCCCCAGCATGACTCCCTGTAGCTCCTCTGTGCAGCCGCTTCCCTGGCTTCAACCCAGCCTCTGGGCAAGAGCTCACTGGGTCACAGAAACTGGAGTTGAATG
This sequence comes from Camelus dromedarius, assembly GCF_036321535.1. Lineage (NCBI taxonomy): Eukaryota > Metazoa > Chordata > Mammalia > Artiodactyla > Camelidae > Camelus > Camelus dromedarius. The sequence goes on along the minus strand of NC_087446.1, from coordinate 6,478,673 downwards.
AGCCCTCACTTTGAGGGACAAAAGACAGTTGTATGTTGCTGTCCCCAGGGGTGAGCAGGCAGCCTTCAGGCTGATGGTTCTGTAGGAGCTGGTTCTGTAGGGAGGAAGGAGAGGAGGATTTTGCAGTTTTTCTATTCCCTTCCATGAGAACCTCATTAGGATTTTTCATCTAAGCTTTGGAGTCAGGTAGATTTGGATTCAAATCACCCAGACCTAGCTGGGCCTCAGGTTCCTCATCTGTAAAATGGGAATAACCATACCTGCCTCTTGAGAGGTCTCTGGGGCTTTAATGATAATGACAGTGAAAATGGTGAACCTCTATGTGGTCTGTACTGCAGGCCAGGCCATGTTACAAGCACCTTGTACACATTAACTCGTTTAATCCTCAGACAACTCTGTGAGGTAGTTACTGTCATTGTCCCCTGTTGTAAAGATGAAGGGCCTGAGACATTGACAGATTAAGGAATTTGCACAATTCCACAGCTGGAAAGTGGCAGGACCGAGATTTGAACTCAGGGGGCTGGACCCAGGGTTCAGGCCCTTAGGCACATCCAGAGCCTGACTGAGGCAGGAGCACATTCAGCGCTGTATGTAGGAGCAGGTCCGAGCAGGCCACAGTGAGTGAGCTCCCTTCCTCCCAACGCAGAGCCTACTGAGGACTTGGTTTCTCCTCCCACCTCCCTGGGGAAAGGCCAGCCCCTCAGTGTCCTTGACACACAGCTCCTTCCCTGGGGTCCCAGCTCTCATTCTGGCCACACCACAAGGGCTATAAGAGGAATCTGGGGTGTGGAGTGCTGGCAGGAGGGGGAAGGTGGGGTTCCCTGCTGGGGGAGAGGGGAGACCCACAGAGGACCCTTCCCCGCAGGATGAAAAGTACTGGACAAGACGCAAGAAGAACAACGTGGCAGCCAAGCGGTCCCGGGACGCCCGGCGCCTGAAGGAGAACCAGATCACCATCCGGGCGGCCTTCCTGGAGAAGGAGAACACAGCCCTGCGGACGGAGGTGGCAGAGTTGCGCAAGGAGGTGGGCAAGTGCAAGGCCATCGTGTGCAAGTACGAGACCAAGTACGGGCCCTTGTAGCCCGCACCCGCCCGGGCGGCGCTGCCTCGCCCCCGACCTCTGCCTGCGGCCCCTGAACCCACCCTCACGTGGAGACTGAGGACCCATCGTGGGCACCTGGCGGGGCCCCTACTCCAGGAGCCTTCACAGTTCAAGCTTCATTATCACACGGCCAGCACGGCAACTTCCTGGGGGCTAGCCTGCTCCCTGGCGGGATGCGAGAGAATCAGCGGAGAGTCAGCCTTAGTCTCTGTCCTTGGCTGTCCCAGTTGGACTGGAAGAGCACGGCTCTTCTTTCCAAGGGCACCCAGGCTTCCCTGCCTGTCCCTGTCTCCAGCCTGGGCCATCCAGGCCTATCTGCAGAGGGAGTCCTAATAGCTGTTGCCCTTCCATCTTCTCAGGTAGCAGGGTGCGCTTCCAGGCAGGGTGTGTCTGTCTTCCGCCTCTCCCTCCCCAGAAAGTCCTAGAGAGAAACATCCATTCCCATCTTCCTCGGAGGTAGAAAGGCACACCAGCTCCTCTGAGGGTCCACGTGGGTGCCAGACCCAGCAGCGGGGTCTCCGTACATCCTGGGCTGGGTTTGGATCTGGGCCTGCAGCAGAAGTGCACCTGACCCCTTTTCTCTGTGGCTCTGAGGCCTGGAAGCCTGGAGGAGGCCCTGGCGAGGGGCTCTCTCTGCTTTCCATCCGCCATGGGGAGAGACTCCCAGGGCGATGGTCTTGGGGCCCTGCTCGCCACGCACATGTCCTCTTCTCCAGGTCACTTGTGGAGGCCGCCTAAGTCTTGTTTGACCCACCCGACTGGGCCTCTGGGCCTGCTGTTTCTTTTCACCCAGTGACCAACCTTGGATCTTGGATTTACAAGGAAAAGCCTCCTCGTCTAGGGGTTTAACTTCCTGGAGCCAGGGTGCACCTTCCATATGGTGTTCAGGAAACCCACCTCCACGGCCCCTCACTTGGTGGGTGGAGAGCTGGGCATGTCTCCCGAGAAGCTCCAGTTCTTTCTTGCTCTGCTCTCCTGGGTGGGTTAGGCCCCATCGCCCTCCCTGAGAAGCAGAAGAGGGCTTCCCGGTTCTTGCTTCAGGATCCACCCCCGTGCGAGCGGCCTGGAGGGTGTCCGCCAGGCAGGACATCTGGTCACCTGGTCGCAGCACAGCTCTATGGAATAGCAGGCTCTTGGGACATTTTTACGGGCCAGAGTCCCTTCGACCCAGGTCCCAGGAGTCAGGAGCCACCCACACAAGTCTGGCCGAGGTGTGTGGAGGGTCTTCTCAGCTGTGGCTTCACGACCTCACAGCTGCTCCTTTGTCTTGTGTCTGGCTGGACTCATCCTTTGGCTCCGCTCGGAAGATTAACTGAGGAAATCTGTGGAACCCTCTGCTCCTTGTGGTCAGCTGGGGCACCTGGAGATGGGTGTATTTATGCTCAGGGTGGCGGCCTGTGGTAAAGAGGGGTCAGAGGTGACGGGCCACTTTGTCATGTTCACCACTGGCTTTATTTAAAGTGGTGGCTCCAAGTCCCGGGCCTTGACTGACCCCTAAAGACTTTTCATAACGGATGTTAAGAGTAGGGGAAGCCATCCACTGGCTGTGGACCACACCCCGGGGGAATGCCATGGCCCTCCAGGGACCTGCATACCCACCTCTCCAGGGGACTTGACAAGGGTCCCTGAGGCCAAGGGAGGTCAGCCTCCTCCCTGCAGGCCCCTGACTTTTCCTTTGTGGTTCTATGAAAACCATGATCACACTTTTCACTCTGTTGTAACCACAACAAGGCAGTTGCATCCAGCATGTCAGTGTCCTGCCCTGGGCAGCTCGCCCGCCCGGGCACTCTCCCTCTGGTCTGGCCACCCACCAAGAGGGCACTTCTCATTTTCTTATTGGTAGAAGAGCTGCCAGCTTAAAAGCTCTTCATTTTCTCTGGCCAGAAAGTGTATGGTTTGTGTTTTTTCAGTTTTTTTTTCGTAAAGGATGGACATTTAATCTCTGGATGGCGTCCACTTTCCGACCCCAGCGGGTGGGATGATGGCCTGATGTCTCTCTTCTTTGTCCCACCTTCTGCCTGTCCAGTGCCCCTCCCCCTCCACCAGGCAGTGGGTGTCTGGTTCCTTCCCAAAGTGCTTATTTGGAAAGAGTGTGGCTGCTGGTCTCTTTCAGAAGAGCCCCTTTGTGTCAGGAGCCTGGCAGGGACAGGAAGGAGATATCCATAGAGGCTGACATTTGGAGGAAAAGGGTGCTCAGGTAAGTGTCTCCTTCCCAGGCCTAAGCGTCAAGTCCTTGCAGGAGGAGAGGGTGGTGCCTGCTCAGTTTCCATTGTGGAATTGGGAGTCTCTTTGACTCCCTCCTGGGCCCTCTCCGTCTTGGAGCTGTCAGCCAGCTCCTGTGCTCAGATCTTTGACATCCTCTAAAAAGCACTGGAGGCTAGAGACGCCAACGTAAATGGCTTTCTATGGGTTCGCAGTGGGCTGGGAAGCACCATCCCTTCTTAAACGCCCTGTCTTCAGCCTCATTGCAAACTCAGAACAGACAAATCATGAATGAGCTAGAATGTTGCAAGAATATACATATAATAAATGTATATCTACATATAGAAGTATATATATTTAGAGAGCTTTCACAATGGCCAGCAGCCTTGAGGCGGACCTGGGTAACTCTTTCCCTTGGCCAAAGGAGGGGGTTTGCCTGTCTGGGTGCTAAGGTTGGGGAAGGCACCTAGCAGTGAACCTTGACCCTGGGTAAGTATCACCCTGGTGAGGGGACCTGCTTTGGGCCCATTTGTGCTGGGCAGCTCTCCATCCAGGGCCCTGGGAGCTCTGCTCCCCATAACAAAGGGCTGAGAGCCCCTGGTTTTCATGGCAAAGCCCCAGCCCAGAGCTCCTTTAACATCTGTTAATTAAGTGCAATAAATTTTTCTAGAAAATGGCAAAGATGACTTCCAGGTGGATATTGCTATCTTACAGTGTTGGGGATGCCAGAACACCACTTGGTTTTATTTTTCTAAGTGCATGTGATGTGATAGAGTGTGTGGGGCTCTGTCCTCTCCTGGGAGCTGGCATTCCAGCGGGCCCCTCTCCCCTTTACCTTTGTTGGGGAAGGAGGCAAGGAGAAAACCCCTTCTTCCCAGCTGGAGAGGGCGGAAGCAGACTGTAGCCCATTGGCCTTATGTGCGTGTGTGCGTGCGCGTGTGCCACTGCTCGTGGGCCGGAGTGACGTGGGAGGGAAGCCGGGAATGTATCCTTTTCAAACAGAATTAAATATTTTGAGATGAGAATTGTGGGACTGTCTTTTCTATCCTCCTCCCCAATTCCTGTGTTATCTCTATCTACATGTTGGCCAAGGAGAGTGAGGGTCATCCCAGGCACCCCTGTATCACCCATGGCCTAGTCACCTAACCACTCCGAGCCTCAGTCTCCTCATCTGTCACATGGAAGTAATTTCTGCCTGCTTACCTCACAGTTTATCAAGGAAGACAAATATTGGGCCAAAAGCAGTTGGACCAAATAAAATGAGCTGAAAGAAATAACTGGAAGACAGGGAACCACTTGTGAAAAGTGTGCACCCCCCTCCCTGCAGCTCCACCTGCCCTTCATGCTGCTTCTGCTCCCTCTGTGTGCGGAGCTCATGCCACCTGCTTCCTCATCGAGGCCCGGAGCTGCCCTTACATGACTGGCCTTTCTCTCCTGCTTCCTGGGCTGCACGCTGTTAATGCTCCAGGTCCCTGTGGTTGGAGGGACCAGGGACCATTCTGTTTGTAAAGGGAAAACCATGCATTTGGAGTTTGGAGATGGGCAGGCAAGGTGGGCTTTTTTAAATGGCCATCTTAAAAATCAACATTGAAGCTCAGAAAAGCAAAGTGATCAGCCCCAAATCAAAGCAGCAGGGCTGAAAAAAACAAAAAATACAGGGCTAAAATTCAAACCCAGAGTGGATTTCAAATTTTCAGATTCCGATTCTCAGACTGTTGTTGGCCTTGGGCCTCAGGGTAATGTCACATTCTCCATCTTTTCACCAACTCCACCATGGGGTCTTCCCACTCCTGACAGGGTACAGAAGCCTTCCCGCTCAGCCTCCCCCTCATCCCAGCTCCCAGTGCCCTGAGCACCTACAGAGCCCCAGGCCTGAGTGGGGTACTGAGGCACTACCTTATTTACACTTCCCAGGGGGAATGTTGTTACCCCATGTACAGATGGGGAAACCAAAGTTTAGAGAAACTTCATTCAGCAAATATTTATTAAATTTCTTTTGTGTCAGCCCTGCCTCCAGCCTTCACAATCTGCCAGGAAAGACAAACATTAGACGGACAAAAATAGGAGAATGAAGGATTGTGGTAAGTGGTGTGGCTGAGAAAATGAGGGATCTGAGAGAGACCATTTATATTGGAGGGGTCAGAGAAGACCTCTTCGTGGGTGGCATTTAAGCTGAGGCCAGAAGGGTGAATGGATCTGACTTGCCTCCAAAGCTCCCACACATTTGGGCACAGAACCAAGTCCTTTGGGAAGCATCTGACCCCCATCCATCCATCTCAAGTCCCCGGGCAGATGCGCCTGACCAGCTGGCCGCAGGGGTGAGGCACAAGGAGAGCAGTTACAAGAGGACCCAGGGTGCCTGGAACCCTGGCACCCCAGCCTCCTGTCTCTGAGGCTGGGAATAGGGTGCCAAGAAGCCAGAGGAGGCAAATGTAACTCAAACAGAAACTTTGGCCCAGGGGTCAAATCTTGAGGTTGGGGGAGGGTATGGCTGAGCGTGCATGAGGTCCTGGCTTCAATCCCCAGTACCTCCTCTAAAAATAAATATGTAAACCTAACTACCTCCCCCACCTAAAAAAAAAATTAACCTAATTACCTCTCCCCACAACAACAACAACAAAAACTGAAAAAAAATCTTTAGGCCAAGTCCTTGTGCAGGCCCTGCCCTACCCCCTGGGCCACTTCATGGTCTCCAGGGTCTGCCACTGTTTAGCTGAGCCCAGCGCTGGGCATATTGTGAACGTGTGACCCAAATGGTCCTATGAGTCCCGTCCCTGAGATTTGTGAACTTGAGGTCTGTCTCTCTCTGGAGATGACCCACTGCGTTTTCTACTCTGTGTACAAGTGCCCTCACCCACACAGAGATTTGTGCGGCTATGGGAAGCACAGGGGCTGTGTGGCCTGGAGATCTCGGCGGAGCACGTGGCAGGTAAGAACACAGGCCTGGAGTTAGTCATGGGTTCAAATCTGCCTCCGTCACCAATTTGACTTGAGATTTTGGGCAAGTCACTTTCCCAGTCTGGGCTTCTGGGTTTCGTCTGTAGAATGGGACACCAGCCTCTCAGTCACCTGGCACGGCTGCCACTGTGGCGATGCTGCAGAGGGCACTGACCGACCCGGAGTTGAGCCCCTCGGGGCTTGGCAGCTGTCAGCCATGGGGGTGGAGTGGAGGGTCCACCCGAACAGCCATGTGGCTGGGGGCAAGGCGCTCCAGCTCCCTGACTATTTCTCTCTGTTCAGGAGGATGTGCTGCACAGATAACCGTGGGTGCCTGACACAATGCAGCTCTCCTGCCCGCCTGCCTGGAGGAAAGCTCTCCACAGCTGGACACATGCCCCCTCCTTGACTTACCCAACTACCAGACAGCCCTGGTAACCATCCCGCAGCCGTGCCCTGCCGGCCTAGCTGGCAGTTCCTGACGTCAATGCCTAATCCCCAAAAGCTGCAGCCTGAGATAGGGCTGAGCCGCAGAGGGAGTTGGAAACAGGTTTGAAGCTGGGTGCCCCCAGCCCCTAGCCAGCCCTCCCTGTGCTCTCATCAGCTTCTCACTTCAGCAAGCCCTCCCAACCATGCAGGCTGATGCCTGGACCCAGTGGAGCCAGCCTTTTACTGTGAGCTGCTTCTCTAACAGCAAGAGCAGGGGCTGCACGGAGCACCCTGCTCAACCTCCTTCAGCTCTGAGGCTGCAGGGGTCTCCAAGCTGGATAGGGGGCAACCACTCCTGCCTAGATTCCAGTCTGACTCCAGGTCCTCACGGCAGGTGGTGGGGGAAGGGGCTCTGGGGAGCAGAAGGGACTGGAAGGCTTCAGGGTCAGGTCACTCAGGGCTGAAGAGCCTGGCTGTTTTCCTGGGGTCTGAGTCCAGAACTGCATCCACCCAGGTCTGTGGCAGGGCTGGGCCATGGCCCGGACCCTAGGACTCTGAGAGGTCCTAGGGCCAAATCGCTCTGAAGTCCTACTCTAGAGCCTTGCAGAGGCCTCAGGGCTGTGGCCAGAGCAAGTGGAGATGCCCAAAGCTGCGGCCAGTGTCCTGAGCCAGGAGCCAGTGCCCAGCCCACCCAAGACTTGCTGGGCTCCTCCTTGACCTGGACCTCAGTTTCCCCATCTTGTGGATCTCAGTACTGATGTTCAGACTCAGGAACATCCCCAGGCCTTGACCTGACCAAAGGCTCCTGGTCCCCCCAAATTTGCTCCTCCTCAGTCTTCCCTTCAAAATAAAGGGCCCACCATTCCTTAGGTGCTCAGGATAAAGCCTGGGGTCATCCCTCATCCCCTGTTTTATCTCACAGCCCCATCCAATCTGTCCACAATTCCTATCAGTTCTAGAATCCAGCCACTTCCTAGCACCTCCTCGGCCACCCCATGGTGCCTGAGCCACCATATGTCCTGCCTGGGTTCCAGCAGCCTCCTCCTGGTTTCCTGTTCTCGCCCTGCAGTCTGTCCCCCTCACAGAGGCCCATAACCATCCGTCATATCCTGTGGCTCCTATCACACTCAGAAACAAATCCAAACTTCTCACCACAGCCTAAAAAGTCCTTTGAGAACTAGCCGCCCGCCAGGCCCACTTCCCCTCCCTCTCCACCCCTGACACTTTGACTATTTTGCTCCTCCAGGGTCATGCCCAACTCCTTCCGTCTCAGAGCCTTTGCACTTGCTGTCCCGTCTGCCTGGAGCGCTGTCCCCAGCCTGTCCAGTACTTGGCATATAGTAGCTGCTTACTAAATATCTGCCCAATTTACAGGGGCAGGGTGACAGGCCCTGGGCCAGTGTGGCAGGAGTGCCGTGTCACCACCAGGTGGTGCTGCAGACCCGTCCCTGGATGGTGACCTCCGGCCCAGCCTCCAGATTTGTCCTCTCAGCAAAGCCTCTGGTGGCCTTCGTGCCAGGCGGTGCTATGGGGCACCAGCTGCCTCAGCCCCGCCCTGCCTGCCCTCCAGCAGCTACTGGTGGATGTGGTCTAGGGGTATCCAAGGAGTCTGGAAGGAAGGGAGGGCTGGCCGCCTCCCTGGGCCTTCTAGGCTCTTTCTGGGGAGGGAGTGATGTGTAAGCCTGAGAGGGTGGGGTGGGGGGAACGGGGGCTCAGCCAGAGCAAGGTGTCAGGGATGAGTTCTGGGAAGGCCTTGGACTTGGAGTTTGTCCATGGAGCTTGGGTTTGCATCCCACCCCCTCCTGTCCTCTGTATGCCTTTGACAAGCAGGAAAGAGGATGCCAGCCCTTGCCCAGACTCCCAGGGCAGCTGTGAAGATAGTCAAAGCTGCCATTTTCAAATGGTTTTTTCCAGGACAGCCTCATTTTCAGCCAGTCTTATCAAGAAGGCTAACACATGAAACTGATAAAAAGAGGTATTTCATCAGCATAAATTTCTAAGCTCAAGGTGCTGACAGGTCCTTAGTCTAAAGTCACTTGAGAGGGTGGGTGTGTCACAACTGGGATGGACACACACCCAGCCCATGGTGCCTCTTGGAGCTCCCCCAGCACCCAGTCTATTTCTGCAGCTTATCTGAGCTACATGGCATCAAAAGAGCCTTGAGGTCCACAGGCAAAAAGCTGTTTTTAAAAAAATGAATTCAAATCAAGCTTTGGTGACAGCTCCAAGGCCCAGGCAGGGGTTCCAGGTGTCTACAGAGTCTGTCTGACGACCCCCAGCCGTGGCTGTGGGACCCTGGCAAGTCCCTTGCCCTCTAGGCTTCAGAAGGCACAGGAGGCTGGGGTCCACCATCAGGGGCCCATTTTTTACCTTGGCAGGTCTGGATTTAGAGATCAGAGTGAGACATGGCCTGGCTTCCCTAGGGCCCTCCGATGCCTGGTGGATGTGGGTCAGGCAACAGAGTGTGTGCGGAGAGAACCTTCAAGGAGGGGCATGGGGGCTCAGCTGGGCTGCAGGAGACAGGGTGGGCAGGGTGAGGTGGGGTGAGGTGGGGAGGGGGCAAGGCGCTAAGCCCTGAGAGTTTAAAAATAAACCCTAAGTGCTGTCAGCTACAGCCAGCATCCTAGGGACATCCCCAGGGCACAGGATGTCCCTGGCAGGGGCTGGAGGTGGCAGAAGGGACACGGCAGGAGGGAGGGGGTCCTCATCTGCCCTTTCTGCACCTGGGAGCTATTTGTGTTTGGGGAGAACCAGCCTGGATCTTCCCGACCCGGGCCAGGGCCAGAGGGCCTCGGGGGTCCCTCCTCCCCCATCCTTGGAAGCATTTTATTTTGCATCAGAGAAAACTGAGACCCAGGGAGATTGTGACTTGCCTGAGGTCCCTACTCTGATAAATCTGATAGCTCCACACCTGGAAGCCAGCAGTGCTGGCTCTCAAGTAGTGATTCTTGAAGCCTGGTGGGCATGAGGTAGGCGACCAACTAGGGGAGAAGGCTCACTTGGATGAGGGTAGCGGGGAGCACCAAAAGAGCAAAAGCCCAGGACTGTGTTCGACATTGTTCATAACAAACAAGCTCCTCCTGCCCATTGGTCTCCTCTGCTCCTCACTCTGATCCCGAGGAGGGACTTACAGGGATTAATGCTGCCCCCATCTTATAGATGAGGAAACTGAGAACCAGGGAGACAAGGTCACCTGCTCCAGGCCTCAAAGCACATCACACCGAGCTGGGATGGGGCCGGTCTCCCCTGGCGGTCCCCAGCTTGAGCTGCTGGAGCCAGGGTGGGAATAAGGGGATGGGGGAAGAGGGGCTGCCATGGGGATATGGGGAAGGGTGGGAGGGAGGCCCTGCCACCTCTGTTTTGGGGTGCCCCCTCCCATCCCTCCTTCTCCTCATCCCTCCTCCATGGGCTCCAAGCTCCCATGCACTCAGGACCAAGTTTGGCTTCCTCGCCTAGCCAGGGCTCTCCCTGCACATCCAGCCTCATGTCTCACCATGCTCCTGACACACTCAGCCTCACCGAACTACTCATAGATTCCTACAGAGATTGCTATTTCAGGTGTCTGAGCAGTAGAACAAGATGTTCCCGCTGCCTGGAATGCCCCCTTCCATATCTTCCTGGGGAACTCCTATTCATCCTTCACAATCCAGCTCTGAGCCATCATTGCTCCGTCAGATCACAGTTATGACTGTGATTATAACTGCTGTGTTTGCTGCCCACCTCTCTTCCTGCACTGGCAACTCTTTTAGGGTAGCAACTGTACTGTATTATGCTCTTCAAGCCCAGTGCCTAACTAGTGCCTGGGTGAAGGAATTAAATTGAGCCTTGTAAGGTTGGGCCAAGGCCCACTTTGCAAGAGAATGGTGGGATATACTGTATCCCTTAGTTGGCATGGAAGGGCTTTATTAGTGTGTGTGGGGGGGTGTTGCTCAGAGGCCACAATTCATTTTCTGGCCAAGTCCCCCAGTCTACCCTCCCCCCAGGCCCTCAATTGCTCTGCCCTAACCTCCATCCTCTATCCTGTCTTTCCATCCTGCTCCCCTGAATCAAAGCAGCAGCAGTCCCAACTTGCCACCTTCCCGCTGTCTTTCTTTCTCTCCCTAAAGCAACCACAGGACAGATAGCTCCCAAACCTTAGAAAGCCCAGGATTCCCCATGGAGCCTGTTTCAAATGCAGAGTCCCAGGCTTCATTCCCGGGAGGCCCACCCAGAGGAACCTGGTGCAGAACCCTGGAATCAGCATTGTTAAGCAGCCTCCCAGTGGGTCCTGTTTTAGGAACTTCCTGGGGTGCAGCATGGAAGCCCAAGATGATGACATGACGAGGGGCAGGGAGGGAGAGCCAGTGCCCTCAAAGTGGGACTGGAGTTTAGAGATGACCCCAGGCGGTAGCTGCGTGAATCCTTTCCTCCTTGCCTAAGGATGCAGCGAGCTGAGCCTAGGCACTGGGTTTCCTCAGTCTAACCGCCAAGGGAGGCTCCAGCGGCGAGTGGCATTTGCTGCTCAGGTGTGTGTGCTGGCCTCAGCGGCCGGGCCTGCAGCCGCCTCCCCTCTGTACTGGGGAGACAGAGGCGGATATAAATAACAGCGAGGCCGGGCCGGATGAAGTAAGTGCGAGCAGAGAAGCAGGAACCGCCACCGGGGATCTGGGGAGGCAGAGGCACTCCAGCGGGTACGGCACGGCGCGGGGCTGACGCGAGCCCGTTGCTCCCTCGGGTCCCGGGTGACCTTGAAGGGGGTGTTCGGGCCTCGAGGCGCGGCGGCGGCACTGCTGAGCTCCCAGCCAGGCCCGAGCAGAAGGTGTGAAAAGGCCTGGCAAGGGGCGGGAGAAGCTGCGGGGCGCCAAGGTCGGGCACTGGGGAGCCAGCAAGGGACTCTGAGCAGGAGGCTCCCCTGCACTGAGTGGCCTCGGCCCTTCCGCACGCCCGGCCCTGGCCTCGGCGAGTTCGCCACGCCCGCTCTGGGCCTCGGGCTCCCCAGGTGTCCGCCGGCAGGTTCCACCAGCACTTGCGGGCCCGGCGGGAGCGGAGGGGGCCTCCCTGGTGTCAGAAGCACGGAACAGCTCGGCTGTTCCTGGGAGGCGGTGCCTCCAGCGGCTCCCCCCGCACACGTCCCTGCGCCCGGCGCTGACGCACGCCCCGCCCCGCGCCGCGCCGCCCGTTACGTAACCCCCCGCCCCCTCGCGTTCCTCTGGGGTGGGGGCTGGGAGAGGGGAGGGCTGGGAGAGGGGAGGCCCGGGTCCCACCCGTCGGCTCGACCTCGCCTGGTCCAGCACCGTCTCCTCTGCTTATCGCTCGAGGGGAAACTGAGGCCGCGGTCCAACGCGGCACAGTGAGGTGGGGTGACTGCCCTCGCTAGGATCTTTGGTCCCCCAGGGGAGCCAGACTGCAGTGAGAGTCCCAGCTCCGCCTTGGGCCGTGGCTTCCTCTGAACAAAGGTTCCCTCCCTGGCCCTGATGTTGGGAGCTCTGGATGTCCCATGCTGGGGAGTCTTCAGCGGCTGTTCCTCTCATCCCATTGTGTGTGGGGCACCAGTATCTTGAGTTCTAGTTAGGCAGTGAAGCCCGTGGTGGTGATTGGTTCCTCTGTCTACCTTCTGGGAGACCTTGGTCACCACACTGCCTCTCTGAGCCTCATTGTCTCCACTGATAAAGTGGAGCTGCTCCGCCTACTTTTATAGGAAAGAACCCTACGTGTCAGCACCTGCTGAGTACTTTGCAAAATAAATCCTTATCCTCTACTCACCCTTCCCAGGACCTGGCACTGTGCCGGGCTTGAGCCTGGCCCTGGGCTGGTAGGTGGTGCCCCACTGGGCCAGTCAGCAACCAGTGGACCTTGGCCTTTGCCCAAGAAGCACGTGGTCCAGGTCTGGCCTGTGGCCTGGCGGGCAGCTGCAGGTGGGGCTGGTCCTGCAGGGGCCGCTGGTGCAGCACAGCAGGCCCTGCCTGGCTGCCCTCACACGAGACCCCTGGGAGCACCTGAGGGTCCCCTGCAGTGCCACCCATAGTCCCACTCACTGAGGTAACCTAGCCAACACCTGTTTTGAGCACCTCCTAAGAGCAGGCTTTGGGATGAGGAAGGTTTCTGCCCAGACCTCTGTGCTGTTCAGACATAATGGGAGCCTCAGTCTCCTCAGCTGCAAAACAGGGATAATCACACCTCCCTCCCTTCCCTCTTGCTTGGCCTCTGCTAGGAGGTGATGAAATGCTTCTATCCCTGCTCCCCTTTATCGGGCCTGGAGTGTGAGCTTTACATTTTACCTTCAAACAGCAATTTGAGGTGAGAATTGGTGTCCTTTTACAGTTGAGGAATCCAAGAGGAGGAGTAACTCCTCCAGGTAAGGTTATCAACTGTCCTGGTTTGTCCAGGGGCAAACACACTCTTTCTTTCTTTTCTTTTTTTTCTTCGATAGGGAGGTGGAAGTAAAATTAGGTTTATTTATTTATGTTTATTTATTTTTGATGTAGGTACTGGGGATTGAACCCAGGACCTTGTGCATGCTATGCACACACTCTACCACTGAGCTATACCCTGCCCCCACAAATACGCTTTAAATAGGAAAACTGGGAGTCACCCTACCTCCAGGCCACATACTTCACAAGTGACAGTGTCCAAGTCCAAAGTCTGGCAGTCTGGCTCTGGAGGCCATGTGCAGCAACACCAGACTGTATTTCCCTCCACCGGTATTTGCTGAATGGCTGAATGCATCTCTCCCCACACCTGCCCCCAGTCCTTGCTGAGCACCTTGGCTCTTATATCAGGATCTAGTCTGTTCTCCACCAGGAGAGTCTTAGAGGAAATAAGTATAAGTGAGGTCTGCGGGCTTCACTGCTGAGTTCCGAGGACCCCCTCGGCTCCTCCCTGTTTCAGGGCTGCCTGAGGGAACTCCTCAGGGTCCACCCCTCAGGCCTTTTTTGTCCACAGGGGAGGCTGGGTTCCCACTGGCTGGGAGCTACTACCCCCTGATATGAGCTGTATCACTTTGTTTTAGAGTTCAGTTTCCTCACTTGTAAAATCAGGGTGATAAAACCTGCCTTTCAGTTGCTGCTGGGGATTCAGGGCAATGTAGGTAAAGTTCCTGGCACCCAAGAGGCCCTCAATATGTAAGCTTTGTTATTGTTGCTTATTAATGTAATTATAGCAAACTTTTCCGTCAAGGGCTTCCTCTGTCTGGCCTAAATGTTTTCCAAGCATTCAAGCCCAAAGTAGATGCCATTTTTCAGGTGGAGTTCTGTGTTTCAGGGAAGTTATGACCTGCCTAAGGCCACAGCAATGAAGGGCAGGACCAGCGTTTGCAGGGTTCTGTACTCTCGTAGCACTTAGCCCAGGTGATGGCAACTGCTGGTGAAACAGGGAAAGTAAGGCACAGGGGTAGGGAGGATTGCTGAGGTCCCTGAAATGCCAGGCCCCCTGCCTGCCTCCCGGACAAGCTGGTACTCTCCTTGCCCAAGGTGGCAGGACAGGTTGTAAGAACCAGCCCTTTGCTCAGGCCAAGCTGCTCCTCCCAAGTCGGCCGGCTGCCCAAACCCTCTACCAGCCACTGTTCCCTGTCCGCCTGCCAAGCTGTGGAGCAGTCCAGGACATTGTGTCCAGAGAGAGGGCCAAGTGGGCCCCTCGCCCGTGGCTGATGACCTCCTACCCCGCCTTTCTGGGCCTCAGGCCAGCCTGGCCTGTCCCTGGCCCTGGCATAAGCGGGAGGCCAGAGCTGCCCTTTCAAAGGCCAGGACAGCACCTCAGCTCCTCTTGGCTCACTGCGACCCTTGCTTAAGAGGGGTGCTCACTGCTCCATACCAGGCCCTCTTTCCAAAAAACCCCAAGTCCCAACAGACAGGCTCCCTGGGGTGCCTTTCAGAGGAAGCCAGCTGGTTTCTTGAGAAGCCTGTTTTCCTGCCCTTGGCATTTTTGCTGTCCTCAAATCCAGCCAGGCCAAGGCGAGAGGACCCCGTGGGCAGAGAACTGACTGTATGTGGCCCTGTGCCCACGTGAGCTGGACACAACCTCATCTCCCCACTGTACGGCTAAGAAAGTGAGCGGCAGAGAGAGGCCAGGATTTGTGCAAAGCCGCACAGCGGCTGAGAGTCACCACTTGGAGCAGGAAGGGGGCTGTCTCAGGGGGCGGGGACGCTTGGAGACCAGAAGGACCTCTGTGGTCTTAGTTGTACTGCCACCTACTCAGAGGTGCGGTTCCCCACTCCCACCCACCGTGTTCTTACCATGTTGCCCTGTTTTGTTTCCCTGACAGTATTTTTCTGCGTGGCTTTTCTCTTTTGTTTCCGAGGTTTACTGTTTTTTTTCTTACCCACTAGAACCTGAGCCTGGTGAGGGCAGGGACATCTTGTCCAACAGCCTTAGTGAGGAATAACTGATACACAATAAGCTGCACTTAAGGTTTATAATTTGATAAGTTTTGACATATTATATACAATGAAACTATCACCACAATCAAGATAATGAATATATCCATCACCCCCCAAAATTTCCTTGTTCCCCTTTTTAATCCCTCCCCCTCTCCAGTCCCCAAGCAACCACTAGTCTGCTTTCTGTTGCTACATGATTAGTTTGCACTTTCTAGAATTTTCTATAAATGGATTCAAACAGTATGTATTCTTTTTTTGTTCTGGATTTCATTCAGCATTAATACTTTGAAACTCATTCATATTGTTGCCTGTATCAGTAGTTCATTTTTTATTGCTACATAGTATTCCATAGTGTGGGTGTACTGGAGTTTGTTCAACCATTCACCTCTTGAAGAACATTTGTGTTGTTTACAGTTTGGGGCTAACAAATTAAGCTGCTATGAACATTTGTGTACAAGTCTTTGTATAGATATTTGTGTCATTTTCTTATGAGTGAACAGGAATGGAATGGCTGGATCATTGTAGATATATGTTTAACTTTTGGGGGGGTAATTAGGTTTATTTATTTATTTATTTATTTATTTATTTATTTATTTAAAGGGCGGTACTGGGGATTGAACCCAGGACCTCGTGCTTGCTAAGCAGGTGCTCTACCACTGAGCTATACCCTCCCCCACAATGTTTAACTTTTAAAGCTTCTAAATTATTTTCCAAAGTGGTGGTACCATTTTACATTCCCACCAGCAGTGTATGAAATTTACTAATTCCTCCACATCTTTGGTAACGCTTGGTATGGTCAATCTTTTTCTTTTAGCTTTTTAATAAGTGTGTTCATTGTGGCTTTAATTTGCATTTTCCTAATGACTTGTGGTGGTAAGTGTGTTTTCATGTGCTTATTTGCCATTCATATATCTTCTTTGAGAAGTGTCTATTGAAGTCTTGCCCAGTTTTGTATTGGGTTGTTTTTTCTTTAGAATTGAGTTTTTTTGAAGTGAGATATACCTAATGTATAACATTATATTAGTTTCAGGTGTTTGACATAATGATTTGATATTTATATATATCAGATATATTTTATACTGTGAAATGGTATAGTTGAGTTTTGAAAGTTCTTCATAGATCCTGTATATAAGCTCTTTTACCAGATACATAATTTGAAAATATTTTCTCCCAGTCTGGAACATCTTAACAGTGTCTAGGGAAAGTTTTTTTATTTTGATAAAGTCCAATTTATCAGTCTTTTATGGATCATTCTTTCAAAGTCATCTCTAAGAAATCTTTGCATAACTTAAGATCACAAAGATTTTCCCCCCTGTTTTCTTGTTAGACGTGTTGTAGTTTTAGTTCTACATGTCTGCCGTCTGGATGTCTCTGCGGCTTCTTGAAGGGGTCATTGACGCTTGCTGTGCCCATGGCTTCACCCCCTTGTTCCTCCGTTCCTGAGTCTTGTTCGTCCCCCGCCCCTGCCACTTCCTGGAGCCCCTCCATGCTGAGTCCAGGTGTCACCGTACGAGCCCACACCAGAGTACTTTCATGTGTGCTGGGCCACAGCTCCTCACCCACTGGCTTCTATCCACCCTCATAAGAGCCTTCCTGGGCAGGGGAGGAGCCTCCTCTTGGTCCTTATGGCTCCCTTGTCTTCCTTCTGCTGTAGATCTGATCTGGGTGCCGAAGTCACAGTGACATGGGTCTCTCTTCTACCACTAGAAGTACCCTCCGTCCTCCAGCAGGCCTGTGCCCAGGGCCCAGCTCAGGACCTGGCACAAAGTAGGGACTCTGGGAAGGTTTGTTGATTGAATTTGTGAGTACATTCCTCACTCGCTCTGCTCCTAGCCACAGATGCGGCGCCCTGGAGGTGAGAGACTTAACTCTCACATTGAAGATTGAATTCCAGCTCCTCAGCTATGCTAGAGGGCCCATGCTGTGGCCCTGAGGACTTCTTCCACCTCATCTTGTGCTGCTTGCCCCTTGTTTGCTGCTGGACTTTTCATTCCCTGAGCACACACACCATGCTTGTTCCTACCTCGCCCTGGAAGTGGCTGACCCCTCTGCTGCTCTCTCTGCTAATTCTCTTGTAATGCAGATTAAAAGCTCCCTCTTTGGGACGGTTCCCTTTCCCCTGACCGCCCAGTCTAAAGGGGCCACTTGGTTGCCAGTTTCAGTTGTCTTAGTGGAACAGCCTCACCATCTGACATATTCCTCACTTACTTGTTTGTGGTTAATAGACCATCATCTTCAGGAAGATGCCTGGAACAGTGTCCAGCTCTTATGGGGGCTCCATGTTGAACAGTAAATGTTGAATGTTGAGATGTTTAATGCAGTAAATCAGGGCAGAGCCAGCTGAAGGACCCAGATGTCCAGGTGGCTGGGCCAGGCCTCTTCTCCTGCCTGGATTTACCCAGCCCTGCCACAAGCCAGCATTATTCTGAGCAAGTCCTCATGCCTGCAGGGCTCTCAGCTGCTAGCCACGTGGTTCCACCCAGGGATCAGCCCATCACTCTTTTCTCCCCTCCGTGGGAAATGTACCACAGCACAGGGTCCTTTAGGGCCCTCACCAGGGCTCGGGAGCCAGTGGAGCAGGAAGAGGTGCTGGCCTAGGGGCCAGCCCAAAGGGCCTAGCTGGGCTGGGGCCTGGTCTCACTGTCTCTTGTTGTACACATGGGACGGATGTCAGGAGGGGAAAGAGATATTTGACATTACACAGAGTTGGCAGCCGTGAGAACCCACTTCTCTTGCTGGCAGTGAAATTCCCCAAATTAAAACCCAGCAAATCAGCAGGTTTCTGTTGCCCAGGGGCTTGTAGACTTCCTGGCTGGTCCCAGCCTGTCCTTAGGCCCTGCCCACTCAGGACTTGGCTGAACTGGCTGGCCAGACCCAGGGAGAGGAGGGAGGGCAAGAGTATGCCCCTCCACCCCATGACTCACTCAGGGGGAGGTGGCAGCGAGGAGACCAGACAGTGGCATCCCCTTGGCCTAAGGGTGGACACTGACTCAGGCAGGCAGTGACGAATGGAGCAGGGTTCTCCTGCCTCCATGACTCACCCCCACCCGCCCAACTGTTCTCTAGGGATAAACTCCCAGGAGGTTTCGGGACACACATCGAGAGTGATGAGTACAGTTTTCAGGACGCTGTTTTGCTGAGGGACAGGCAGCCTCCCATCTGGGCAGAGGGCAAACTGGGGGCCAGCTTAGTGTCTGCTCTGAGAATGGAGTTTCCTTTTCCGCCCCAGCCTGGTCCTGCTGCTGGTGGGGTTGGGTTTCGGCCTGTTTGCTGATGCAAGGCAGCATCCTGGACTGGGTTGGCTGGTGGTGTTTGAGGATGGATGATAATAGCTCTGATGAGGAAATGATCCTTGTCATTTACTCTGGGTTAGCCACCCTGCTCAGCATTTTCCACTCACTGTTTCATTTAGTTTTCACACATAGGTGTCATTTTTATGCCCATTTAAGAGGTAAGAGAACTGAGGTGCCTGAGTAGGCAGAGTGGTTGCTTGAGGTTACCCAGCTAGGGAGCCACAGGGGCAGGAATGGAATCCATGTCTTCTCAGGGAGCAGAGTCCAGACTCTTTCTGATGGGCACCTTCCTGACACGTTCCCTGGGGAGGGACCTTGGCCTTGCTTTTTTCCTTCCTGGTTTTTCTCTGCCTCCTGATCCCTGGGCTCCCAGGCTCCCTGTGTACACCTGTCCTGTAACTGCAGTCCCACCTGTGCTCCCAGGGTAGACAGTGGGTGCTCATGGGATGTTTGTGAATGAATGAGCACTTTTTCCCCAAAGAATTGAGTCTACCAGAATGTTCTTTCTTTCTTTACCTCCAGGTCTACCACTGCACTGCTTCAGAGCCAGTGTTTGGTGAATAAATGGAGGCATGAACGTATGAATGAATCACTTCTGTGCCTGAGTCCTGGAGAATTTGGAGGTTTGTTCAAATCTGGAGTCTCCATTCTTTCGGCTGGAGGGGCTGCCCAGGAAGGTAATCCCGGCACCTGAGCTGGGCCTCCCTGGGCCTGTCAGCTCTCTGGCATGTGCACAGGGAGTGGGAACAGGTGGCTATGGGCCCTCTCATAGCAGGACCTTTGCTAGGCATTTTATTTATACTAACAAATAGGAGTGACTATGTGAGGGGCCCTGGGGCCCACAGATGGGACACCGAGAGAGGCTGGGCTTCTCCTCAACAGGCTCTGTTGGGGGGAAGCAGCTCATGAAGGGGCCAGACATCAAAGGCTCCTGGGACCTTGTGCAGAGGTGGGATGTTTGGCCTGAAAGCTTCTAGGCCCAGTTTACACACTTGGATGGGGAGGGAATGGGTGTGGACCTGTCTGGGGGAGAGATGTGAGGAAATCCCCATCCCGCTGATGCCCCAGCCTGGATGGAGGTGGTGCGATCAGTCTTCTTACCCCTACCACCAGTGTCACTCTTCCATAGCAATGACCAGTTTTATACATGAAAAAGTCACACATGGGTTAAAATCTAAGTTTCCCCACTTATTGGCTTTATGAATTTAGCAGGTAATCTAACTTGGAGCCCTTCTCATTGTACCATGGAGATAACACCTGTATCACCAGGTTGCTGTGAGGGTGAAATAAGATTCAACAAATACCTGTCCGCCCCTTCCACCCAGGGGCCTTGCGGGGCTGATGTGCATCACTGCTGGGGAGGTGGCTGAACTCCTACGGAGATCAGGGCTGGCTCCTCCCCAGCCCGGGCTCAGGCAGGCTATCTCACCCCTGAAGCAGATTCAGAATTGCCCAGAGAAGGGCCGAGTCTCAGCATCAGGTTTTTGGAACCTGACCTAGGGGGTGGTCTTCTCATCCTTGCCCACTTCTAGGAGTCTAGTGGTCTGGGTGGGCAAATAGTAGATGGAGGACAGGCTGGAGGTTGAGCTCTTGCTTGGTCTGCCAGTCCCCAAGGAGGGGTGTCCTGATTTCACCACCTGTCAGCAGAGAGCTGGGGCCGTTCCTGGCCTCGTGGAACCTGTTTCCCATGTGGACAAGGACCCGTGGGAGTGGGCACCCTGAGGTGTCCTGTGTTGATGGGAGAGGTGGCAAAAAGGGGCCTGTGACACTGTGCCTACCCAGGGGTCGGGTGAGGATGACCAGTCATTTCTTGACGCCAACAGGGGCTGGGTCACTCCCACTCTCTCCATACTAAAAGGGACCCCAGAAACAAAACAAGCAGGGAGCATGCAGAAGGCTATTATGTATCATGCTTTTAATACAAACTTAAAAAAATCTGGAACAATATAAACTGTACAGATTTGATCAATCTTTTTGTTTTGTTTTTAAACTAAATCTCTAAACACACCAATGTCCCATTCCAAAATATTGCACAACATTCTGAATACAAAACGCTTGATTGTATTCCTCCTTCACTAAAGAAAACAAGTTCATTACCCTGCTCCCCCAAGCTCCTCTCCACGTTGCCTCAATGCCCCCCCCTCCCATCCCTAGGGGTCAAACTAGAGAATCTAAGCTTACTGCATTGAGAAAAATACATCATTCTGGACTAAAAGTTTACATTCTTTACAAGACAATCCACCTTTTGATTTGTTCCTGGGAAAGAGGGGTAGATAGAGGATGGGGAAAGGGGAGAAATAGGCTGTATTCTCCTTTTTTTTATTTTAAAGTTTGTTTTTCCTGAAAAAATATCTGTTTCTCTCCTCTTAAGAAAAAATCTTGAAAAGAAAAAAATTACATTTTTTACGTTAGAAATATACATATATTATATATACCTCTTACATCTTACAAATGTAGCAAATTATTCAATACAAACGGACACCAAAAAATGTAAAAAATAAAAAAAAAAGTTTTCCTACGAAACCAGGTAAATTAGTGCAGATTTTTGTTTTTTTCTTAAAAAAAATAAAATTGAAGCAAAAATGCCTAGGTTTGAGACAGACAGACTGAAGTGGGCCCAAGAGCCCAGCACAGGAGTCATGCTCCTGAACACATACTTTACCTCATATTTCAAAAGACACTAAAGGGGTTGGTCTCCCACTCTCCCTCCATGTGGTGAGAAACAAGCTGGCCAGGGTGTGGTGGGTGCCTGTGTGTATGTGAGAGGAGGAGTGGGAAGAGGGATAAGGCAGCATCCAACCTTTCCCAGAGAGCAGCCTGGGCCTGTCACCTGTGTGGGAGCTGAGGGCTAGGGAGAGGGTGGCCCAAACTGGGCTGGCCCCTGAGAAGTCTAGGGGGACAGATGGTGCTGGGCCAAGGAGCCAGAGCATAGCCTGGCTCGGGGAGGTAGAGCTGGCACCCACTGCAGGGAGAGGAGGCTGGCAGTGTCTGTCGGGGCAGGACACACTGCAACAGCAGTTGCCCACTTGGGGACTGGGGAGGAGGGAGTGGGGTTTCGAGGGCTTTGGTACTTTCTGGTGATGGGGGCTCTGATGCCGTGTGCGCCACTTGCCGAAGCGTCATAGCATGGAAGCTAGTCCACTGGGGTCTGGTCAAACAACTTCTCTCCAGCAGAGGTGGGGAGTGAGCCTCTTCAACAGTCCAAACATACCACCTGTGATGACCAAGCGCCTGTCTAGCTCAGCCTGCCCGGAACTCTCCTCACAGCATCAGGGCCCAGGGGGCTGGGCTGGGCAGTGAGGGGGGATGGCAAGAGGTACCAAGAGGTTCTCAAGCAGGCAGGGGAAGAAATGTACTAAAACAACATCTGTAACTGAAAGACCAAAGTCTCAATTCAAGGCTTAGGACTGCCCACTACAGGCAATGACCCAAACTCCCACCCTGGGCTAAGGTAACATAATAGGAGGGTCTTAGTCCAGGGACTTCTCTGAGGTTTCAGAGGCTGGGTACTCCCTCAGCCCCTCACAGCTAACCACCCCCCCCCCTTTTTTGGTCAAAACAGAAGTGCAGATCCCTCCGCAGTCTGGAAACCAGTTCCTTCTGCAGTGCTTTCCCCTGGGAGTGTCTTAGGCTCTGCCAGTCTCGCCCCGCCACGTGAACCATCCTACAAAAGGACTGACAACCCACCCCCGCCCATTCCCCAACCTCATACGTAAATAAGCACTTGCTGCAACCCGGAATCATACCCAGAAGGGAAGTTTCACATGCCTCGGAATCCTTTAAAGCAGGACAGCAAGCCATGTGCACACACACACATACACACCTGCACCTGCCCCACCTCCCTCTCCACCTCAGGCCCAGGGGAGGGGATGCATGGGAGGCGTCACATGTGCCAACCACTGGGTCTTCAGGGCCTCAGTGACAGTCTGGGCCAGGTGGGGAAGGTGGTGTGGGGCCACAGGGCAGAAATGGAAGGAATTACACTAGACAGAGTGCTGACCTCCCTGGAGTCACGGACATCAGCTCCAGGGGGAGGGTGTCAAGTGGCCAGCAGCTGCCTAGGGCCCAGGCCTGAGAGGGAGTAGGGGCTGGAGTCAGACCTATTTGGGCGGCAGGGCCCGAGGCCTGCTGAGGTTGGATGGCTCTGAGTGAGAGGACAGCTGGATGACGGAGGCAGTGACATGGGGCAGCCTCTCCCTGTTCTGAGGAGGGCCAGACCTCGCTGTGGTTCTCCCTTCCCTATGAGCTTGGACACACCAACCCTAAACCAGGCTGTGGAGGGAGGGCGGACGGGAGGGAGCAGGGAAGGAAGGAGCAGGGAGCAGCAATTCACATCTGGACCATTCTTAGCACAGGAAGCCACTAATTAAAGATGTTATATAGAAAACTACATGTAAAAAAAAGAAAAAAGAAAAAAAAAAAGAAATATAAAACCCAAACCAAATAAATCAGAGGCAGGCAGGAAAATAGCAGGGGGTTGAGTTAAACACGATTCGGTGCTTCGGGAGCCCCCTCCCCTCTCCATGCCTGGGCTGGATCTTTTTTCTAGAAGTTAGAGTGAGAAGATTGGAAATCTTTTTGTATATTTTTCTTTTCCTCTTTTTTTGGCCTTTCCTTTCCTTTCTCTTTTCTGTGGTCTTGGGTGCTCCTGGCCCTGCGGGCAGGTGGGCGGTCAGTTGGCCAGCACGACCGGCTGGAACGGCTGGCTGGGGTACTGCATGGTGTTCAGGTTGTAGCTGAGGCCTTCCACGAAGGGTGTCTTCTCCAGGAAGAGGCTATTGGTGCCACCTCCAAATACCTGGGCCATGTCGAAGCTGCTGCTGTTGCAGGTGCCAGCCCCACTGCCCCCAAAGGGGGCCGGGGTGCCACTGCCCTGGCCATCGGCCCCATCAAAGAAGAGGCTGGGAGAGGCACCGCCGTTGTACACGAACTCCTTGGCATTGGGTGAGAGCTGGGACTGAGGGGCCGGGTTGGCGGTGATGAAGTTCAGTGAATGCAGAGACAGAGAGAGGTTCTTCTGTTTCAGCAGGTTGTTAGTGGGAGAGCGGGCCATGCGAGGCTGCTGCTGTGGGGGCTGCTGGCTGCTTGCCCCACTGCTGGCCACACCACCCCCACCCGCTGCCCCGCCACCCTTCTTCATCTTGGTGGAGCCAAACTTGGTGGCTGCGAAGGAGGCTGTGGTAAAAGTGATGGGCTGGGCAGAGCGGGGAATGAAGGTGGGGCTGGGCGACTGGCCAAAGGATGGTGATGGGGAGTTGGACAGGGAGCTGTCCTGGCTGCCGATGGGCACAAACACCTGGGCATCAGGGTTGAAGCTGCTCTTGATCTCCTTGTCCAGCTCTGGGGCAACACAGCCCTCGCTGTCATCCAGATACAGCACCTTCACAGCTCCCTTCTCGCCGATCTGGTAGGACACCTCGTAAGGGTCAATCCAGACGCTCAGCTCCTCAGGAACATTGGCCCGCACATCCTCCACCGCGAGGCCACTCCGCTTGGCGGCCAGCTCCACCACGGGGTCCACGATCTCCCCAATGTGGACACAGCGGAAGCCAGAGCCCTTCAGTGGCTTGTCAGGGTACCAGTGGCCTTCATATTTCTTTTTCAAGAGCCGCTCTAGCTCCTCACCAAACAGGTCTGCCCGGCGCCGGGGCAGCTTGTTGTACAGGTAGGAGATGATGAAGTTCAGGGCCACTTTGATCTCCAGCTGCATGGTCCTTTCCTAGGCAGAGAATCAGCACAGGCAGGTGCACAAACCACTGGCAGTGTCAGGAAATGTAAGGGGGGCAGCCTTGGGCTCCAGACGACTCTGGGAAATGAGAAGGAAAGGCTTCATGAGTAGATATACAGAAAGCCAGGGGGATCAGTAGCACATGACAGAGAGAGCAGCACCAGCTTTGAATCACATAGACTCAGGGTCCTATTTCTGCTCCGCTAGTGACAGGCTTATTTGTGTGACTGTGGGCAAGTCACTTTTTTTTGAGCCTTAGTTTCATCAGTAACATGAGGCTATCATGAAGATTAAATTAGTTCAAGAAAGTAAGGTGCCTCACGCTGTACCTGGTGTATTTTAGTAGGCATCTGATAAAATTAGCTATTATTTTAAAGTAATTCTAAAGAAACAGGGGTGCTGTGGTTTTCACTATTTTGAGAATTCAGGTCACTTAACGAGTGACACCAAAAAAAAAAACAACTGAGCTCCTAATTCAGCTGTAAGAGGGAAGGTTCTTGCTAACTTGTCTGTGCTATAGCTTGGTGAAATCATGCTTCCAAACTGTCACAGGCTAACACAGAAGTTAAAAATGTTTAGTTTTCCTCATTAATGGAAAGGGATACAGGTCACTGAACAGGAAGTTGTGCTGCCCGCTTTTCATCGGGCTGGGATTCCAGTCATGTCTAATTTGTGACCCGAGGCTCCCCTGGTGTGTGTGCACTCTGGTTCAGAGTTTGCAGAACTGATTTTTTGCATAACAGTGTAACCAAGGCATGCATATCCATCCAGACAGCCTTCAAGAATCCAGACAGGAGCATGATCCCCAGGAAAAAGTCAAGACCTGTCATAGTCAGAGGTGTGGATCAATAAGGGAACTGCTGACTGGGGGCTGCCCCAGGGAAGCAGAGGAAAGGAGATGGAAGCAGGGCCCTGTAGGCCAACAAAGTGTTAAGAGCAGTACTGGCGTGGCCTGAGGGAATTTCTGTAGTTTCTGGCTAGAGTGTAGGTGATGAGGGGTTAGAGAAAAGAAATTTTCCATCACCCTACAGGTTCCAGCTGGGGACCATCATCACTCAGTCTCCCAGGGACTGTCTGACCACCTGTCCTAGGCACCGGACCAGATTTATCAAGTGTTTGGAGATCCCTGGAGAGAGCTAAACACTCAGATTGTTATTTTGGGATTCTCTCACAGCCAGATCCCACAGAGGTCAAAAAGGTTTATTCCTGAGGTCTGGGCCAGCTTCATGTCTCAGGAAGATGATCTGTGAGGTCCTGAGAGCCAGTGATCCTAATCTCCTCACTTTCTCCAAAAGGGCAGCTCTAGGCTCATGCTGTGGGAGATCTGAACTGAAAAGAGCCATCTTTGAGGGCTGACAGAGACTCTGGGTGAGACTATGCTGCTAAGCCAGCACAGACACAAGACTGATCCATGGTCCGTCAAGGGCAT
Source organism: Camelus dromedarius (assembly GCF_036321535.1). Classification (NCBI taxonomy): domain Eukaryota; kingdom Metazoa; phylum Chordata; class Mammalia; order Artiodactyla; family Camelidae; genus Camelus; species Camelus dromedarius. Next base: position 6,453,199 of record NC_087446.1, on the reverse strand, counting down.
CTTCTGTCTTGTGATAGATCTGGGGCTGGATTTTAATTAAAATCCCTCTGGGTCCAGCACAGAGTATCCAGTGCTAATTCTAGACTTGAGGATCTTGAGCTTTCTGAACATTTGCTCCAACTCCCTATAATTCTCAGGCCTGGGGCCATGGATCCTAGGGGCATTTGAAGGACTGACTCCTCAGGCAAAGCTCTCTGGGGTATCAGAAAAAATGCACTGGGTCAATACGGAGTATCTGATGACAGTGGCTAGCTCTAGTCCCACCCTCATTTCAGGTCTGAGTAGACAGAGAGTCACGTAGGGCATCAACAAAAGTGCCACAGGCATGTCCTCTCCCAAGCCCTCCACAGGGAGGCATAGGATTCAGGAGACCCTAGCCTTCCCTCCATCTCAGCCTCCAAGACTTAATCTCCATGTGTCTTCAAAAGTCTATTCATGGTCACTACACATCAATTCCAGGGTCCTTCTAGGTTTAAAGAGAACAGTAAAGATAATGGGCTTTCTGTTTCTGAGAATTGGGTCCACACAGTCCTACACCTTTCAAGGCCTTTAAAACTTTGCTGCATATCTGCCTTCCAAGTTCACCTCCCCTGAACAGCTGAGCCTCAAAATGGGAACATTTTAAATGCAGGCCAAAGTCATTGGGAAATAAGCCTCCCACCCCAAAATACAATAGAATCACTGTCATCAGCCCTGCCTAGCTAATCATTTTCTGCAGCATAAGCAACTAAAGCTGCACACCAATTTATACCTCAGTGATGCTGCTACACATAATAAGGAAGTATATAATGCCATCTTTGCTTCTTTAATTGGAGAACAGGCCAGGCCAGATGGCTGTGGGGTGGAACCTTACAAAAATGCCGGACAACCAGAATGAGATTTTCTGCTCTATCAGCTCAGGCTCTAATTTTGACTTCAAGAAGCTTATGGAACAGAGGATTAAAGCATTGGTGCTGCCTTGTCTTTACTAAGGATACTCAGATCAGTTTGTTCATTTTTTTTTTTAAGGGTATGGACAATTCTAGGGCTTATATATTAAATATTCATAGAATGTGGTGAAATTAGAAAGCTTAGAAATAACCACCTTTCAACTTAAAGGAACAAAAGAGGACTCTTAAGGTCTTTCGCAACCCTGACTCAGGTGCAAAAGGCCAGAAAGGTAGCAAAAAGGGGGGGGGGGCGGGGAGGTTAAGTGTTTAACAACAGCAAAATCTACGTTTTGTCAATATATTTAAAAAGTTGCAAATATAAGAGTAAAATTCTGTCCGCTTTTATTTAAAATATTATCCTTCTTCACTTGTTTACTTCAAGAAACAAAGTTAAACCTGGATTCAGATCCCGTGTTGACTTGTGTTTTAAAGAGTAAGTGCTTAAAAGAACGTCTTGGGGGAGAAAGAAGCTGGAAGCCGGCTGCAAGTCAATGATATTGTAATAGTGATTCCAAAGAATTTCTGACAAAAATACAAAGGAAGGTTTCTGAAGAAGAAAAAACTTAGGTACCTGTAAGATATTCAGACACCTCAAGCCTTAACATCCAAATCGTCTTACAATCAAGAACTACTAGATTCAAAAGAGTGTGGAAAGAGGAGTCAGGGTCCTAAATTTTGACGAGGCCAGTAGGTGTCACAAACCGGGTGCTGGGATGTGAGAGCCGGTCTCAGATGGGACAGGGGATTAGCCCCACCCGACTCGTCCCGGAGGCAGAGGCCCAGACAGGCGGGTGTGGTTGAAAGGCTTCCAGGACTTGTGCCAACTGACCGAACCACTTCGCTCAGTGTCTCACACCGTCTCCCCCAAACATAGACTGTGCAAGCCCAAGTGTGACTACAAGGTCCCTTCCAAGTAAAAAAAACAGCCCTTACTAAATCACTCCAGGTTTCTCCGAGGGCAAGAAGACTAAACTGAGCCCCAACGTTGATACGGAGGCCAGCGGCAAAGCTGCACTCTGCATTCTGGGAATCGTAGTCTTCAGAAACCTCACGCTCAGGTTGGAGGCAGTGACCTACTTTCTCCGCACACTACACTTCCCAGCGTACTTCGCGAAGACTCAGCCGGCGAACTACGCATGCCTGGTAAAGGGAGCTGGCCGAGGGTCGGAGAACGAAGGAAAAGTTTCCGATGCACATGCGCGCTGTGGCCGACGGGCGCCCCCCCGCCCCCCAGCCTAATACATTTTATATAAATTCTACCCATAAGGCCTACTCCCCTTATTGTATCGCCCCACTGTATCTGTGTCTCGGCTTCTCGAGAAACTGAACTTTTTTCCCCCTCCCTTTTCACCGCCTCCCATGACTGCTGAATTAAGGATCAGCTTCTAATAGTTTTTTCTGGGTGAAGTCGGTAGGCTGGGATAGATAGGGTCACATCACGCCCCCGCCCCCTGCCACTTAATCTGTATTCCTTGGGCTGGGTGGTTTCCCTCTGGAGTTGCTGTAGGGACGGTGGATTCAAAGAGAAAAGAGCGTTTTCACTTAATGCCCAGTGGGCTCGTCTCCCTCACAGCCAGGAAAGAAAAGGCAGGAATTAAACCGAGTTCTCCCGTTCTCTCCCCTAAGGAAATTCCGAGTTTTAAGCTGCGGGGAGGCGCCGAGCGCAGACAATCAGAAGGCCCGACGCCAGCAGGGCCCTAGCCTCACCCCTCTTCTAATCCAAGTCCAAGTAACCAGACCCAGCTAAGGAAATGGAAAAGGTTCCTGGGCAGAGAAGGAAAAACTACATCTGACACCTGAACAACATCTTCTAATACTTAAAATTGTTTGTGAGTCTCCTCCCACTGCAAGGCCTGCTCTACGACCAGACTTACCAGATCCTCAGCAAAGCTCCCCTGCAGGGTGTTAAACCTCCCTAATCCTTCCTCCCACACAAGCTTATTTTCCCCTCCGCTTAAGAGGAGGGATGGGGGCAGGCACCCAAGAAAGCAATAGGGGTGTTTTTCTCCTGGAAAATCAAAGATGAGGGACCCATTTCCAGGGTGCAGTAGGTAGGAAAGAAGAAAGGTTAGATACTGAGCAGACAACTGGGACCCCTCGGCTAGGCCCCAAGTTTAAGCCTGCTGTGTGAGGTTCTAGTTCCTCTAGGGGTGGGAAAGGGCAGCCAACTGCCCCTCCTCTCTGCTCCCTCCTTCCCCTCCCTTTATAGTCAAGGGCACAGTCTATCCTTTGGAGGGGAAGGAGCTAGGAGTAGGGTGTTTCCTAGGCACCTCACCGGGATGAACCAGAATCCATTGATACTGCTGTAAGGGTACATTTTTCCGTCCAGTTTTCCCTTAAAACACTAAAGAGGATAAAAAGCTGAAGCCAAAATGGTGAATTCTGGCTCAGCGGCCAGAGGAGAGTCACCACTGACCGGTCCAAAAGAGGGGTGTCCATCCCTCAGGCTCCAGAAGGCCAGAAATAAACCCTATTAATTATTATCACCCCCTTCCCCAGACACGGAAAAAGAGGCAGAAAAACAAGGCCTGGATCCCTTTCCTTCCTCTGATTTATTTAATGGTTGTGGGAATTATGTTTTCGGGGAGAACAAGGAAAATCTAGCGACTCTCTAGAATATGAAGAACTGAGGAAGGCGGAGAAAGGAGGAAATGCACCCCACCCAGGAGGAGGCCACACTTGGAACAGGGAGAGTAGGGAGCTCCGGGATACCCCAGGATGAGAGCGAACGTGAAGGAAAGTGGGGCACAGGGGAAAAGAGGGGTTCCAGTGGGGAAGTGGAAAGGGAAATGTTGGCCAGGTGTAAGGGAGGAGGGTGCGACACCAACGTGGAGCGTCCAGTAAAGCGAAGAGCGGGAGTGGGGCAGGGGTGGAGGGAGGCGTCCGGCCTATCGGGTCTCGGGGGCCCCCGCCCGCACTCCCCCCACTCACTCACTCGGGTCTCTGCCGCGGCGGGGCGATGTGCGGGCTGCGGGGCGGCTTCTCCCTCCAGGGTGGTCCTGCGCGCGGGGCCGAGGTCGCTCTCCCTTCCTGGGCGCCGCCGGGCCGGGGGCCGATGTGTTCTTTTCTTCTTTGAGGGTTGGGAAGCGAGTGAGGGGACTATAGTCTGTGACTCTCAATAACAATTCTTTCAGCTTTCTGGAGGTCGGCCTCGGCCTTGGGGCGGAAGGCGGGCGGGCAAGCGGGCCGGCCGGCCGGCCGGCGGGCGGCGACGGCGCGGGGATGGCGAACCGGAGGGTGGCTCGTATCGCAGGGCGGAGGACGGTCCGGGCTGTGGCCGGCGGAAGGTCTTGCCCTTCTGGCGCCGCGTCGCCCGAGCCACTCGCTTCTTTCCGCCGACGACCTGCACCTTCCCGTGCCCCGGCCCGAAGTGAGCAAAGTCAATGAAAAGTTTCACCCTTAGCAACCCTGCGCACGGATCCAGCTTCCCCACCCCTGCGTGATGCGTCCCTCCGCCCTGCAGGGGCGGGGCCGGGCGCCGGGCCGGGACTACTTCCCAGCTGGCAGGCGGCTTAACCCCTCGAGGCGTGTGGACCGCTGCTCCGACTGGAACCCTGGGGCGTCCGGCGACCCCCTCGCCCCACCCTCCGATGCGTGGCCCTTTTCTTCATTCATATCTCGACTCAAACGTCAGCAAGGCTGCCTTCGGCCTGTGTAACGCCGTTTGCCTCCCCTCCCCATCATGACGCCGCACTGTAGTTATTTTCTTCATGCCTCAAACCACTCAAATCGTGCTTGTCGTGTGAGGTGTTTCCCTAGCTAGACAGCAAGCTCGGGAGGGCAGGGGGCCGGCCTGGAACCAGGTTGCTCACTTTAGATGTGTTGAATGAATGGGGGTCGCGGGGAAGGGATCTTCCCCGCTGTATCTTCGGCCCTGCACCAGCCCGGGCGCCGACGGTTCGTACGTTCGCCTGAACCGTCCCCTCAGGCCACCACGGCGAGTCCCTCCAGCTCTGGGCGGCTGCCCGTCTGACCTTCCCCGCGGCGCTCGCACCACCCCAGTTAAGGTCTCTTTGCGGTTTGGGGAGCTGAAGGGGACGGCTGGAGCTCTAGAAAGATTTCGGGTTGGCCCGAATCTTCTGAGCGCCTCGTGCCTCGACGGGGGACGCTTAACGGTGAAGGGAAGGCGAGTGGGAAACCAGGGCCTGGGCATGCAGAGCAGGAGGAAGAGGGGGCGAAGGGAGGCAAGACGGCCAGGAAAAGGAGCTGAGTGGCACATTAACCTTCCACTTGCCGCCTCTGGCGCCCGTTGACCTTAGCAGGGAGAAGGGCTAGCGCCGGCTCTGCGCAGGCGCGCGAGAGCGTTCCGCCCCCCGCTGCCGGGCGGGGCTCACCGCCTCAGCCCTTCAGCAACGTTCTCCCCAGTGGGCGACCCCCGTCAGGGGGCCTGGAGAGCCACAATTCTTCTAGTGTAATAGCCCCCACCAGCGGTGGTGGCGCCTGCCCGTGCCAGAGGCGCCGGGCTCGCCCATCCGAAGGTCCCTGGGGCGTCGGACTCAGTTTCGCCGAACCCAGGACCCAGCGGGCCAGACCCGCGTGCTCGGGCCCCCTGCCTGGGCTCTGGCTACGCGGGCTACTCGGCCACTTTGTGACCGTGCGGGGCGCGGAGTTGGGAGCAGGGAGGCCTGTGGGCAGTGAGGTAGTGAAGCCCGAGGCCGCTGGGAGCTGGCACCTGACGTGTTCTTCCCATCCCTCCTTTAATCACTCATTCCCCAGCTCTCTCCCAGCCCCCGACCTTTATTCTCATTCCAGACACTTCCAGCCCAACGGCAGGCGACGAACCCACGTGGGGTGGCGAGATCCGAAAGTTTCCAGCTATGAACGGTTTGCAGTTTTTTTTTTTCCTTGATTACTTTTTTTGGCAAGGACGGAAAGCATTGGTAGCGTGGGGGTGCGCTTTCCTTGACTGCAGCCGAGAAACGCTGGACTGGAGGGCAAACTCCAAGGGGACAGGAAAGGGGAGGGAGCCTGAGCCCGGGAGCTCCCACCCCCCACACTGAGCGCTTCAGCCCCTGGGGCACCTCCAAGGACTACTTGCTTGTGCGTCAGCGAGTGGCACAGCGTCACATACACGCCCCTTCGCCTTGCCCACTCCACCCCTCCCCTTCTTTTTCTACTTCTCTACCTCCCTCCCCTCCCCTCCCCGCTCCTCCCCTCCTGGCGCGACTCTCTGGGTTCCAGAGCATTGAAGGGCTAAAAATATAACTGGCATGTTAGCAACAGCCTTCCCATTGGTCGGGTACGGGGAGGAGAGGCACCTGATTGGGTGTTCGATCCTACCGCTTGGAGACTGGGAAAGGGGGCTGAGAACCAAGAAGCTGGGAGAGTGCGTTTGCGCAGTGGGGCATTGCAAGGGATGCTGGTATTTATAGTCATTTATTAGAGGCAGCCATGGAAATAAACGAGTTTGAATCCCAGTTCCGCCACCAACCGTTATCTTGACTTAATGGCAACAAACCTCTTTACATCATCGAACGTATTTTCTCATCCTTAAAATGGAGATCGCATGGGAATTAAGTATGATACTGTACGTAAAGCGTGGCTCAAATAGTTGCTATTTTTAATTTAAAGGTAACTGTTTTGGCCAAATTGCACCCTACATGTACTGTGTTCAGTTAAGTTTGTATTCCCCAGTAGGAATCCTTCCAAGACAGAATGAGAAAGATGAGGATTAGATGAAACGAATTCTTCTAGGGTATCACAGGAAGGAGTGATGGAGCCCATGTAAGCAGATAAAGGGTAGACGTCTCCTACCATTCATTGCAGGCTGAGAGAGGGCAGACTGAATCCCTAGAAGGAAGCATTGAATTCTACGTGCTCCTGCATTTATTCGAATTTCTGCAGTGCTGGGAACACACCAGCCTTGAGCAGTATCATTGAAACGAAACTGAGAAATCCAGCCTCCTTGGCAAATGAGAGCCTTGGGTAAAGGGTTAGTGTATAAATTGGGAGACAAATAGAGGGAAAAACGGTAATCACCATTCTTAACTGCTGATGTCTCCATTTATCATGCGGTAAGGTGAACGTTCTCTCTTCCCTAACGCGTGATTTCACCTTGCTAGGGCTTAATTGTGAGCTGAATTCCTACTTAAGCATTCGAGTCCCCTCCCATTTTAAATAATCACACCTTGAAAGGCACATACTGTTTTCAAAGTGGTGAGCTCTAGAAGTAAGCATGTGCACAGCCGGGAGGGTGGAGGCAGGGAGGTGTCTGAGAGTAAGCTTGTTGTGCCGGATGTTTTGTTGTGACAAGTCAGGCTGGTCATAATTAGCCCTAATTTACTCTTGGGGGGTGAGTCACTCTCTCATACACACGTTAGGGTGAAAATTTTTGTAGTTTCTTTTAAGTTACCCAAGAAAATATTTCCTCAATTTGATTCTTCAGATCCACTGCTCCAACTAGGCAGGAGCAAAGACAGCCACAACAGAAATTGGCTTTGGAGAGGAGTGATTGGATGCTGAGGGCAAATGATTTGCTACTTACTGACCTCGACTGCTGTGAGTGAATTCTAGTAAACAAGGTGAGTGAACAAACCTGTCTTTTGAAGAGACGCTAAAACTGCAGTGTTCAAAGAAAGTGACATTTTAGTCTTGATGGCAGGGAGGCCACTTTGGGATAAAGTTGATAAGGAACTGAATGACTGGGAAAAGATGGAAACTGGAGTCTTTTTTTTTTTTTTTTTTTTCAAGAAGGAAAATTCCAACCGAAGCAAAGAATCTGTCACCTTTATGTCCTAGCTTAAAATTGTTAAAGAGCTTTTCAGGTCAGAATATACAATCTCTCTGAAATTTAGTCAGTTCAGTTTGATTTCCTGGGAAGTTAATTTTCTTAATTTAGAAGCTGCTAATTGGCAGGCCAAGGTCCACATTTGGTGGATGTATTGCTTTAGCATATTAACATTTTAAAAATGAGTTGAACACTTAAAAATCGGGAGATTGCAGAAAAATATTTTAATTTACCACTTGTCCTAAATTCAGATCTGGTAACACTGGGCATTCAAGCTGGCAATTGTCTGGAGTTGAATAGCAACTGTATCCTTTAGACAGAGCCTGTGCACTCTGGTTCCAAGGTCTCTACCACTCCCTGTTGTTCCCCAGACACTGAGGCTGAAGGCCACATACCATTTATTATCATGTTTGGGCTGTTCTTCTTACATGCCTCCCTTTCAGTCACTTATATTACTCACCCAGACTCCTGAATTTGTGACCCTCTTTTCAGTTCAATGTAGTTGAGTGGCTATTGTGTGCCCTGCAGTGGAGGGTAAGGTAAAAGGAGCTCAAGAGTCTTATAATTTAGTTCATTGTTTTTAAACTTGGAGTCATGATCCATTAATGTGGTCATAAAATCACCTGGTTTAATGGATTACAGCCAGAAATTTTTAGAACAGAAAATATTGAAAATACTGGAAAATACTGTACACACAGTAAATTTTAGTTTCTGTTACACATATGTATCAAGCATGAAAGTAGTCCAAGTGAGATTGTTGTGGGGTACGGTGCATCTGGAAGCATTCATGACATGTCAGGATCTTAGAAGGAAAAGGTACAGAGTTGGCTGTCTGATGTGAAGGTGGAATGGTATTTCAAACAAAGGAAACATAGGGCCAAGAAGATGGGGTGTGTGTACTTTGAACTGCGTGGTGAAGAGCACGGAGAGAAGTGAGTACAGGGAAACCTGAGGGGCAGGGAAAAGAGGAAACCATATGGAGACCTTCAATGCTAGGACTTAAATGTTTGTTTATGAAGTAGGGACCCACTGTAAAAGAACTATCATTTGTGATGTAAAGCCTTCCCAGGGAGGGCCAGGCACTTACAAGGTCAAATTTAATTCTTACAACCCAAAGTAGACATAAATAAATATCCTTATTTAATAGATTAGAAAAAAGAAGCACCAAGAGCCTCACTAAAGATCAATAGCAGAGCAGAATTCAAATACAGGACTAACTATGAAGCCCACACATTTCTCATTAAACTTTTTTTTTTGAGCAAGAGCCCATGTAATAAATACAATGTTTAAAGGAGATTAAATTTCTGTATGTTATTCAAAGAGTACTCGAGAAGCTGGAAGCAAGACACCCAACCTTTTTAGATCCTAGAAGGAATGTATCAAACACTGAATACTTAATAAATATTAATAATCATAAACCCGGGAAAGGGAACCACCTTCTTAGCCTATGATGAGTTCAATTATTTCAGCTAGGCCTGTATGATAAGTAGTGCTTATTTCAACAGTAGAGAAAAACAGTAATTTTTAAGACCATTCTGATTTTTTTTGTGGCCATATGCAGATGGTGAGATCATTATCTTAATTCTTTTCACAGAACTATATACTATTAGAGGCTAAAATTCAGCTTATAAGTGATGTTTTCCCAACAGAATTTGGTACTATCATTATTCTAATTTTTAAAACTGAAAAGGACTTATTCTAAAGTCCAAGGTAAACAATACTAAAGATTTGAACTGGAAATCCATTTGCTTTATCTAAGGTGTTCTTAACTCATTCATTGTATTATATCATTCTCTTTGCCTCTGAAAGCAAACAAACCAAGAATGGAATCATGAAACTAGGTGTCAGAGGAAAGTTCAGCAGAATTCACTGGGCTGAGGTTGAACTTGCCCCTTGGCTGATCTGTCTGGAAGTCCTGTTAGGCATTAATTTTAAGCTCCCTTGGATGACCTTTTAGAGGCATATACACTGAGGCTCACAGAACACAGTTAAGGTGGTGGTTTGCTGAAACTAAGGAGTTCACTTTTGAAACACTTGTAGACATAAGATGTTATGTGGACCAGGGTGGTTAATAAGCAAATCTTAAAAATTGATTTGCGCAGCAAAGCATTTTGACTTATATTACACATTAAAACTAAAGTTACTATTAAGTCAATGACAGATTCTGATTACAACCTGAAAATTATCTGGTCGCTGCCAACTTTTATGATATACCATAACCCCTACCTGATACTTTAGAACTGCTCAGAGGTCCCTAAACACATCACCCCATTCAAACTGTTTCCCCAACACAAATTTCCTTTTCTGCCTACCCTATCCCCTTTGCCTGTAGGTTCCAGTATATTCTTTAAAGCTCAGTTTATTGTCTGGTTTCTAAGACTTCAATTATTCATTCAGTACTGAGCACCTGTTATCTGCTGGGCAGAACAGACTTGTTTCCTGCCATCATGGAACACAGCCTAGCAGATGACAAGTCAATAATTACCAAATGCTATAAAAGAAATGCTCATGGTGCTATGTGGGAGTTTAACAAGAGGAATGTAGATTGGGGGTCAGGAGAGGCATCTTTAATAAATACTTAGCTAAGGTCTGAAGGATGAGCAGGGGTTATCTAAGCAAAAGGGGAGCAGAGCTTTAGAGGTTAAAAAAAGTTAAAAAACTCCCCTTGCCTTAATATGAGTATGCACTTTATGAAATAAATCAACCAAGTTCAGTTCTCATTTGAATACATTTTGCATCATTTTCCTTCACCATTATTGGAAGCCACCTCTTCAGTTCAAAATTAAAGTTGGACAGGAAGGAAAAAACATCAAGTTTCTAAAAAGGACTTTGGTTTACCTAGCATAAAAGGCACATGTGGATTTGAATTCCTTCCAGCAGTAATAAGAGAACAGCATGGTTAATAAATCCCAATACCTCTGGTGGGAAAGAGTATGGCCCAGTGGTAGAGCACATGCCTAACATGCACGTGGTCCTGGGTTCAATCCCCAGTACCTCCATTAAAAACTAAACCTACCTACCTCCCCCACCAAAACGAATCCCAATACCTCTACTTTGAATCACAAATTCCTGGGTGACTAAAATAAACTCCTAGAGTTAAACTTACATTGGGACAGGACCAACTACCGGAAAACAAACACTTTATTGATACAATAGCAACAGAAAAGGTTTTCAATTACATAGAAGAAAAAACATGAACCAGCACCACCCGGCGTTACAAGAAGAAATGCCCATGTTTATTGCTCTGAGACCCCCACCACTCTGCGGATGTTTCATCAAGGACCGCTGCCATCAGGGCGCTGCAGGGACATGCTTCTCGCTGCAGACAGCTTCACAGCTTCTCACACAGAAGACTGCAGTGGTATTAGTCCTGTTTGGAAGCTCCTCCATGTGGATTAACACGACCTTGCTTCTTGAATTTAAGAAATACCATGAACTAATCTATCAATTTTTCTGATTCAGTCTGTCACAGTGCTCTGTGAAGAATCTTTTCCCCACTCCTACCACATCTGGGTGAGGGGAGAGGGAAGGGTGGTAAGGTGCCAGAGTACTCATAGGCAATTCAGGTGATGCTCGGTGCTCCACTCCCCTTCTGCTGGCAGTAGTAGGCATCTTTTCTGGCAGCTGCAGCAGCTTGACACGGGGAGGAAGAGGCAGCCCACCAATCACCTCTTCTTGAAGCCGTATTTTTTGCGTTCATAGAAGAGATCTGTCTTAGAGCTCCCCAAATTGACAATCTTTGGGCAACCATCTCTCTGGAAAACAGAATAGTGAAGCTATTAAAAGTCTCTGAGCCTGAATTGAGAGGGATTTAAGAGTTGTTTTAAAAAAACAACTTCTGGATTAACATTTTAGCCATTCATCTTAGCCGTTCAGTTACTGTATTCAATCAATCAAGAACTTGACTAAGTACCTAGAATGTGCCCAGGGCCTGTCCAGAGGTCTACACTGAGAATGCTGGATTCTTAGCTCACTTCTGTTGCTAATATGATACAGCTGAGGTAGAATCTAAAACTCTTTTAAGATGTCCCAAGGGTTTTCTCCAAAGACGAGGTAAGAAGTGGTAATAATCACCTACAGGTTAAGCTTTCTAGCTCTTTCACTATCCCAAGACAGAAAACACTAAAGACCTTAGGAAATAGTACCTTACATTTTAAATACCATAGGAGAATACTGGGTTTGAGTGTCTTAGTAACTCACTTAATTTGACATGTGGTCTTGGGAGAAGAGTGCTCCCGTGCTGGAGGTTGCTGTTGACAGTCCTCACTCTGATCTGTAGTGACATGTTCCCCTGGCCATTTTGTGAGCATGAGTGGTTTCAGTGAAGCCCCAGGGAAGCTGTGTGCTGCAGGAATGATGACTCCATCGGTTGATCTGGTATGATGGGAAGAAAACTAGGGGAACTACTACTGGGAGAAACCTTGCCAGATCTGATTTTATTAAACACCATGTCAAAGGTATTTGCTTCCCGTGATATTGGGCTATAGAATGAATGAATGAATGAAGTCCTTAGACAGCTTATTTTTTAATTCAGCTGATTTCTCTCTCTGGGGACTGATATCAACACTACAAAAATCTCTGAAAACACACAAAAGCCAACAATATTTCATTATTTTCTAGAAAACATGTACCATGTACTACACCACCTGTGGAATTTGGTGTGCCAAGGGAGCCAGGCTGTGGTCCAGCCCCACCAATGGCTTGGTAGGTGAACTCAAGTAAGCCATGCAATCTGTACTGAATATCCTGGTACAATCTGGGAACAGTTGTGTCTCCTGGCCCAAGGTAGCCTGCTATTAAACAAGACAGTGCTCTATGCCCTTTTAGGGATGCTATGAAATTTTACAGTATGATGACAGCCTGTTTAGGCTTATTATGCCTTACTGACTTGTGCAACTGTTGGCAACCCACTTCTCTCTGGATTCGTATCCTCCAACTGTAAAATAAGGGGACTGGATCAGGTCAGTGTTTACAAACTGTATTTGTAGAGCCCAAGAGAGTCCAGAGAGGTGGCAGGTGACGTGATAGGATTCACCCCTCAATCTGTGCACGCTCTGGAGGTAGGCCGTCTGGATTCTGAGAAATTATTAACCTCCTTGTATCTTTTTCTAGTCACATATAAAATTACTACAATGGTAGAACCTACCTTACAGAATTAGGAGTCAATAAATAAATATACTTAGAGCAATGCCTGGCATATAGCCAGCCCTTAACAAATTATAATTGCCAAAAATTAGTATCAGCAATTTCATAATGATTCAACCTAACACACAGACACACAAAGAGCTTCTGTGTAAGATACTTTTTAATTTTTTTTAAATAATGGAGGTACTGGGATTGAAACTGGGACCTTGTACATGCTAAGTGTGCACTCTTAACACTGAGCTACATCCTCCCCCCGTGTAAGATACTTTTTGAAGACACAACTCTACATATTAAAAAAAAAAAGTTGAAAGAAAAAATTGGAAAACCAAAGTAGTGGATTATTAGCTCTAAGGCTTTTGTCGCATTTTCTCTCACTGACTTTTAAATTTCCTGTTTTCTTGCCTAAACTCCCATTTTTTATTTTCTACATATCTCCCATGGGTCTCGTGGTTGTTCCCAAATTCTACCAATGCTGTGGGAAGTGAGTATCTGTGCACTGGGACTGGTTGGCTTTTGTTGAATATGCCTGTAAATGGAGAGCATGAAAGGAAGATGGAAGGATTGTTAAGAAAACTTGAAGGCTGGTACTGGAGAATATTTGTGAGTTAAGAGTACGTATAAAAACACCTGCAGATGTCTGCCTGATGGTAGTAGCTCTTTTAGCAACTGTATGCCTAAATACTAAAAATTTCATCCTTTTCCAGTCCTCCCAGAGAACCACAGATTTCCCCTTTCCTAGCACAGGGAGCTTTTATTTTAGACAACTATGGCTTGAATTGAATGTCCATGTTTTATAGCCACTTAATTTCTAAAATTTCAGGAAATAGTAGACATTAGAATGCCAAGTGCTTGTTTTTAATACACTAAACATGTCCATGAAAACACTCTCAGGAGAAGCCTAAGCTGGGCTCCTGTAGCAACCACCAAGAACTCATTGAGTACGGGTTTTCTTCCTGACTGAGGAGGGCTGTATGTCAAGTCCATTTCTATGGCACAAAAAAAGCAGGCTACAAAAATTAACCCTGGATGAGTGAAGAAAATCCAGGATTTTCAAGTAATACTTTAAAACCAACACTAATCATGTGTCAAAATATAACATACCAAAAGGAAATCTGTACAGAGCCAGAATGCAAGAAAAAGCAATTTAAAAATCTTGGTATCAGAAAAACACTTATTACCAAAAATGGGCCCACATCTCCATTTCTTGCATATGGTAGCAAAGAATTATGAACAGGTGCCAGTGGCAAGACCTGCTTTATTAACAGAAACTAGGTAAAACATTGTTCATTCTTTCAGCAGCTGTTTAATGAATACCTACAATGTAAAAATCTGACTGTACACTGGTTTGGGGCCTTACAAGAGTATCACATTTTCTACCTGAAACCTTATTTTTAAAGACCTTCAAGCTCTCAGTAAATGCATCCATGAGGTAACAGGGATTATTACTTCCTTTTTGTGGAAATTTCCCCAAAGCCACACATAGCATGTTAGTAGCAAAGCCAAGACCCGAACTTGGGCTTTCTGCCTCTCAGTCTGCTGTTTTTTCTAACAGGACTCCCCAGAGGCGAGAATGAAAATTTTTCCATGGCTTAGGAAGTTATAGAGAATGGTAAATTTGTAAATTAACTTTGAAAAGTACAGAATATCTTTTGCATGTTTACCTAACTGCTCTGCTGTTCACTTAAATGGGGAGAAGAGAATGGTAGAAGTAGCAAGAGAGAGAGGCATATCTTTAAGCACTCTGAGCAAAGCAACACAGTAAAGAGGCTGGAGTAAGTGCTTTGAGTGAGACCCTGCATTCTCAAAAGGGATGCAAACATCTTGAATATTACAGTGGTTTGTGATCTGAAGCTCATCCTTAACCAACAAAATTTTATTCCTTAGTATTTAATTCCTCTTATTAAGAAAATAGATTTTAATTTTTCTCCTTGGGGGGACAAAAATGAAATAGGAAAAAAAGAAGAGAAAAGAAAAGGTTGAGAAACAGTGAGTTAGGCAGACCTGGGTTCTAGTCCCGTATCTGCCACTTATTACCGTGTGACCTTGGGCTAAATTGCATAACACCTTTAAGCCTTCGTTTCCTCATCTGTTTCATATAGAACTTTCAGAAAAGAATGTTCTGCACAGTACATGACACATAGCAAGAGTTCTAAAAATATTAGTGGCTATTTTTCTCATTGGGAGAGTTGACAGAAATGGTTAAGTAAATGGAGTCAAGGGTTAAGGGGGATCAATGATGCCACTTTGTAAGATAACTACAAACTGGTACTCTGGCAGCAACACCCACAGGTATTATCTCTGACTCCTGAATATTCTCGAGGCTTTGAAAAACTATAGAGAATACTCTGCTTAGTTGACTGGCCTAATTCCCTTATAAATTATGGAAGTTGCAGGAACAGAACAGAAACGGGGGCTGCTTTGGTTGCAGGAAGACTTCTGCATAGGAAAGTCTTAGGTACTTAATCTACATGATGATCTGTAACGCTGAGAGGCTGGATCATGTCGCTGGACTGTTTTATGTTCCTTGGAAACCACTGCTGAGTAAATGTGAGCTAGATGCCATCTCAAATATCCTCATAACATTCCTGTACAATGTGAAGTAGGGGAAGTGATATTGAGAATAATTCTCAGGGACAGAATGAGGTACAAGGATCCAAAGGTATCAGGTCACACACTGCATGCAGACAAGTCAGACAGCAATTAACATTTATTAGGCATTCTCTGGTTGCAAGCTTATGCCAGATAAGAACTCTAGCTACAACCATGTAAAAGTTCAAGAAAATGTCCTTAATGAACTCTTCAGCTAGTTTAAGAATTATTGGTACTTTCTCTTCACTGCTGTTGTCTCACCATGGCATGTAGACTATAAATAATTACCAAACACATACCATGTACCAGACATTCTGTAGGGGGAACTCCTATGGATGACTTACAGGGGTAGCAGAAAAATGTGGACCATACTTACAATACATGCCAGGCACTGTACCAAGAACTGGGGAAAAGGAGAGAGAAATATACAAACCAAGGTCCTCTCTCTAGAGGGAACGTAACCTAGCTGGTGGATCAGATCAAGCAGGATATGATTTGACAGTCAAAGATAAATACAGGGGAGAGGGTATAGCTTAAGAGGTAGAGCACATGCTTAGCATGCATGAGGTCCTGGGTTCAATCCCTACTACCTCCTCCAAGAATAAATAAATACTAAATAAACCTAATTACCTCTCCCCACCGAAAAATAACAAGATAAATATAAATCAGAGCTTAGGAAAAGAGAATGTTCCAGTCACCAACTAAAATGATGTTCCTTGGCACTTTATGACCTTTCTCATCTCCTTAAATAAGAGAACACTTATGGTGTAAGAGACAGTTTTCTCTCGTCTAGTATGTCCCTCTTCTTAGAGGTAGACAGGATCCAAGGGCAGAGATGGCTGAGTTGTTTCTCCTCAACACGGAAACATCCTACCAAAAGGACTTATGAAAGGACAACACGGTGTAATGGAGACATCACTAGGTTTAGTCAGACCTCCTAGGCTTGCCACTGATTGCTGGCTGAGGGACTATAAAATGCGGGTAATGATAACCCCTACTTGACAAAGTTATTGTGAAGAATAAGGGAGATAATATCTATAATTAAACTACCTACTCTTTGCACAAGGGAGTATTAAAGTTATTTATCTTTTGCCTTTTCCTAGATTAGGTAACCAGATACCTTTCATTAGTGCATTGGTACTATATCACACTTCCTTTTATTGTGTCATAAGAAGTATAAAAGCTGATTCCTGGGTTTTTTCCCCTCAAGAAGCCTGCTTTTGGTATAGATCTAGAAGCCCTCTATCCTGGCATCTGGCTCAAGGAGTTGAATAACTAGCCACTGCCATCACACAATGTAAAGGGGGAAAAAATGTCATGAGCAGAATCGCAATCAATTTTGCAAAAGTCAAATCAAAGGCATTCTCTAGCCACTTAGAGCTGAAGTCAACTTGAATTGTCTCATACTGAAGTCACTACATCCACCCAAACAGTTCCTTATGATAGTAAGGAGAATTACTGAGTGGCTATTACACAGTATGCACTGTCCTAGAACTTAAAAACGCAGGATATTGTTTCTGAATAAAAGTAACGAGCGAGACATCAAAGGAAGAGAGGGCTTTCCAAATTGCCGGTGTTGACAAAAATTTCCTTCTCTTGCATTTTTGTCCTTGATGCAAAATAACTATCTTTTGTTGGACTACACCCAGTTTGGCTCACAGAACTTCAAGAAATTATAACCTACGTGAGGAGCTGAACATACTCATCTTCACAGACCACAGGCATTTGCTGTGGATGGCAAAGTATTACTAAATAAAAGGAAAGATGAGATAAAAAGCTTAGTATACACTCACATCCTTCTCCTGGATGGTGCACTCCTTACAATAATAGGCATCCGAAACTCCGGGGCCTCCACAGATCACACAGCGCCCCTGGTAAGAGCCATAATTACACTCATCACATATGCGCACCAGCGTGCAGGGACGCACGTAGGAGTCACAGATGACACACTTGCCATCACCTGTGAGGAAAAGAGAACGGAATTATGCCCACTTGCAGGTACCTCAGATCCTTTGCCCTCCTCCTGCTATGTGGAAATACACTAGTTTCCTTTTGACAGTGACTTTGGGGCCCTTTACATTGGCTTCACAAAACTTGGCTTACCAAGTCCATCTCAATCTCCCGAACACATAGGAAACGTTAATCTACTAATAGGGAAAGAGCTTAGACTAGCACCTCGTACTTAAGCCTATATAATTGGCAGAACATTGTGTGTGCTGGGAACGGGGTCATGCTACTTCTGGTCCAAAGCTAGAGATTTTCTCAAAACCTAAAGACAGTGTCTGAAATGTGGAAGTTGGCATGGGGAGGTGGCCTTTAGTTGCAGCTTGGCATTCAGTGTTCACATGCTTCCAGTCACATCTACTCAAAGCCGTCTGAGTGGCACCGCTGGAAATGCCTGTTTGCTGGCTCCACATAAACTGTGAGTGGGAGGGGTGGGCTGTTTGGGGAGGCGTGTTCCACTCACATTTTTCACACAGTCTTCCAATGGCTGCAAGGTCAAAAACGGTAAAGAGAACAATTAGAATTAAGAAAGGGAAACATCCTCGAGCCTGAGGTAGGGACAGGAGCACCGAGAGCCTGCAGTGAGCCGCGAGGAGGTCTTATCCATCTTACCCTCATAAACTTCGATCCGAACCAAATCCACACCCTCCTGAAGCCCCTCCCAGGTCCCGGGCAAACCGAATTTCTACGCATTCCGTCCCGGCAGCCCGCCTCCAGCTCCCAGCACGCGCACCCCCGCCCTCTTTTCACCAGAGACCACAAACCCGCGCGCTCCTACACTACCGACTGTGAGGCGGGAAATATGGCGCCTCCGAGGCAAGACCCTAAGGAAGTGATGGGAACCTCGGACTCCTCAGGTCCTAATAGCATCCCGACCCAGACAACCGGGGGCAGGAAGCTGTCTCACCAACACCAGCCTGCTTGCGGCAAAAGATCAAGTCCGGATGATGTTTAGCCATAGCTCCACTCAAGCCAACGGAAGCCTAGGAAACTTCCGTCCGACCTTTAACCGCTATTGTTCCTGCCTCCTGGTCGCCGTGATTGGTCTTCTAGGCTTCCATCAACGATTATAATCTTTGCATGAAGCGTCCCCCACCCCGTTCTCGCGAGATCAAAACCCTTAAATTCCGAATATGCGTTTCCGTCGAAACTGGGGAGCCAGGTCCTGGCAGGTGAGTAAGAGTAATTAAAAAAAAAACCCAAACAAGCTTTCCTAGATTTGGGTGGAAGAGACAAGTTGCAAAGAGCAAATGTGAAATTTGCACTTATATAAGCCATTTTTGTGCCCGATATTTACTTCCGAAAGTGTTTTTATGCAGCTCTCCCCCATACGGGTTCCTAACACGGGAGCTCCGCCCACTGCGTTCGCAGGGTTCCGGCGCCTCTGCGGAGGGCCGCATTCACGGTGACGCATTTCTCTCCAGGCCACGCCCCCTTCCAGAAGGCTTTAAATATGCCGTTTGTAACGTCACTTTCAAGCGACTTCATCTTTGTCAGTGCACAAAATGGCGCCTTACAGCCTACTGGTGACCCGACTGCAGGTGAGCAAACTAAAGGCTCTCTAGGTTCACGGGGGCGGGGTGCCTCCTCCGGTGCTTGCGGCTATGGGCGAGGCAAGGTGAGGCGGGCCCGACCTCCGGCCGACTTTTCGTGTACCTGTTCCTGCCGCAGGCCCAGCGCCCGTGCCCGCTCCTCCGGCGCCCGAGGTCAAGGCGTCCCCGGCTCGGTCAACTCTCCCAGCCCTGTTCCCGCCCCGCTGGACTCGTGGGTCTAAGAAGCGGCGGCCGGGTGAAGAGTGCAGGCGTCTCTTTCTTATTTTTGAGGGCTGCCCTTTCCTCCCCCCGTAGGGTTTTTTTTTTTTCTGTTCCTCAAGGTGAGGACAAGGTGACTGGGGGGCGCGGTGGTTGTTGAGCCCGCTAGGCCCAGAACCTGAAGGCCTCACTTCTCATCTCTCCAGCAGCAGAGCAAGCCAAGTGCATATATGGTTGCCAAACTTGGAGAAAAAACTATTACCTATTTCATCTTGTGGGGATTCTGCGGAACATACAGCCAAGAATTCGAGGGCGTCTTCTGTGCCCAGACGTAGTAAATAGTAACGATATCAGTAGTCTCTCACTTCTGCACAAGATTGCAAAACTTAATTCCTCCCCATATCATTTAATTTATACAATCATTTGGTGAGACGATTATTCTCATTTGATAGGTGATGAAACTGCTAGAAAGCAGATAAAAGTTCCTGCTCTCTGACTTACCAAAGCCTGTGGCCTGAGCATCTTACTGCCGCGCTGTTCTCCTTGTTCAAGTCACCTTGCCCTCAAAGAACTTTCTGAGCCAGAGTGTGATCCTGGAGCTGACATTCGTATTTGTGAGAGTATGAGAATGGGGTATTTTGAGCTCATAATTAGTTGCCTTTCGTTTACTAGATGGGAGGGTAAAAGACTCAACAGTTTGACCTTGACTGTCCTATTATGAACTACCTAGAAAATTGACTGTCAAATGTTTTTTTCACTCCTAACTTGACAACCCTAGGAAGATGTTATACTCAAAAGGTTCAATATCAAGCATGCATTTCATTAGTAAAAGTAAAGCACGTAGGCATTTGTAGACATTCTCTCACAACCTTTTTCATTTAACTTTGTGAATCTACTCTGGATCAAGGAGCACAACTTTGATTATAGATTTAAAAAAGAAGTTATGTACTGTGCTCTCAGAAAGTATTGTGTTAGCAGAAGTCTTTTTTTTTTTTTTAAATTCCTTTGCTTAAATTTAAACCTTGTGATTTAAAGTGAAATCATCATTTATCTTAAAATACTTAGGATCTCTCAGTTCTGGGCAAAGACAAGGGATTCACCCTAATTATCTCTTCAGATCTTCCGATTCTCCAGGTTAACAATGTGGAAATCGTTTCTTCCTGATCTTGCTGTCCTATGATGTAGTGAAGTGAGGCAAATTTATTTGCTAAATTATTGCAGATACATTGAGCTTGGGATGAGAGGACTAAAACCGCAGTATTTTTGAACTGAAAAAGAGTCTTGAAAAACATGAGCCTTAGACCTGTATGGGAAGAGATCTGGACCATTGTTCATATTCTACCCTGACCAAGTGACCTTGAACTTGGGAACTGAATCCCAGTTTCCACATCTATCAGTTAAGGATGATCTTCATTGATAAACATTTATTGAGTATTTGGTGATCAGCTTTGATTCAGATGATTATGATGATTGTTCTAAAGTGATGAGAAAGAATATATTTGTTTATGATCATCATGTCATCCAACTTCCTCTTCTACACACAGACAATCCAAGACCTTGAGAACTTGGATCTCCTTGTTGTTCATTTAGCTGAGATGAATGAACAGCATTATACCCCAGTGTCTCCTAATAGCCATGCTGTCTTCAGTAATGGCCAGTTACCACTGTCCTCTGGAAACCTTGTAAATTTACCTCTTTTGTGTTTAGCTACATTTGAGAAATGATGCTACTGCCTTATTTGCCATGTCTGCAGAACCCTGTCCATGCATTCAGTTGATTACTACCTCATTCACCACATATTTACTGAGTACCCATCATTTGCTCTGGGTACAATGAGAAGCAAAGCAGACAATTCCTGTTCTCATGGAACTTCAGCTATGTCCTAATGTATTCTACTTCAGAGGACCTTGGAGATCTTTCTCAGCTAAAATATTCTTCTTTTGCTCTTGGCAGAAAACCAAAGGTCTTCCTGGCTGTACCATGACTGGACCAAAGGTGAAGATGATAGAATGATGGCAGTTACTACTACCGCTAAGAGTAGCTAACATTTACCTTACTGTGTGCCAGTAGTCTCACATGACCCCATGAGATAAGGCAGATTTACTAGCCCTGTCTTATAGATGAAGAAACAGAATTAGAGCAGAAGCATAGTGTCATGGCTAAGAGCATGGATTCTGGCATCACACTACTTATTTGAATGTGACTCTGATACTCGTTAGCTGTGACTTTGGGCAAGTTACTGTACCTCTCTGTGCCTGTTTCCTCACCTGTAAGAAATGGATAACAGGACATCTGACTTATCTAATAATCATATTATAGTTGCACAGTATTTGGAGCTGCTGGCAACTAGTAAGTGCTATATAATTGTTAATAAAAATAAACCTATCTGGGGCCTTATTGCTAGTTGTTAGCAGATGTGATTTGAATCTGCACCTTTCTGATTCCCAAGCCTAGGGTCCTAGCACCTGTATTGTAGTACTGCTTCCCTTTGGCATCAAGGCTCAGCCTGCCAACCAGGCTACCATTAATGGTCCATAACCAGAGAACAGTGCTCTTCAAGTGGAAAGTGTTCTGTTGTTGGACAGTACTTGCTACCAGATAGGAAGATTAGAAACAGAGTGAAGAAAATGGAGGTGACATTTTGGAAAGCTGAGATGAATGAACTCTCTCTTTTTTTAAAATTAGTTTTAGGGTAAGTGACTATGGATGGTAAATAAGGGGTTGGGCACTTGCAGATACATTTGTTAAGTCTTTGATTTTGCTTTGAGGAACTGGGACGCTGAGTTCTTATCATATGACCTTGGAGAAGTCATGTATCCTTTTGCATGTAAATCTGAAATGGCAGTTAACTACAAAGAAGTTTGACATATTTGGCAGAAGTTAAAAATGCTTCCGTAAAAGTGCTGTGTTAAAAAAATCTTGCTTTGAATTGTGAAATAGGTCATTCTGGTTGCATGTTCATTATGGTACCTTCTCATGTCCTATAGTCAGCTATTGATTTGAATTGAGTGAGTAAATGAATGATTAATGGATGGGTAAATAAACTTCCAATCTCAAATTTGGGCAAAGGGAGTAGAATCACCATCTTGAGGACTAGGGCAGTACACCATTGCCTTTTGAACCAACTGTTCCTAAAATGTTTATTGAAAACTTGTTATATGCCTAGCACTGTTGTAGACACGAGGAGTGTAATAATGAACAAATAGTGGAGCTTATGTTGTAGTTCTGGGGAGACAAACAAGTAGACAAACAAGAAATTGTGGCTATGAAGTGATACATGGAAGATAAAACAAGATAGTGTTGTAGAGAGGAGGGGGGAGGGTGTGGCATGGCTTTAACTGGGGTAATTGGGGAAGGCCTCTCAGAAGAGGTGACATTTGAGGTGATACTTAAGAAGGCAGCCCCTTCAGCATTTTGGGAGGGGAAACTTCAAGTAGAAGGAGCAGCATGTGCAGAGCACCTGAGATAGGTCTGAGTTAGTGTGTTGAGGATAAGAAATAAGGCCAGCATGGCCAAGGTGATGAGAGGAAGGTCTGAGCAAGAGGTGGGAGCCAGGATTATGTCTGCTTTGGTAAGGAAATTGCGTTTTACTCCAAGTGTAATGAAAATCCACTGGAAGGTTTTAAGCTGTGAAGTGACAGGATCTGATTTATGGCTGAGAAGAATCATTCGGGCAGCTGCGTGGATGATGGACCCAGAGGGACAAAAGAGGAGGCAGGGAGAATTATCCAAGGAGCGGTGAAGGTATCTGGGACTAGGGTTCTGGAGGTGGCGATCTTTTGGAGGCAGTTGGATTGGATGTGGAATGTGAGTGACAGGGAGTAATTAAGGATGGCTCCCGGGTTTGGGGTCTGAGCAACTGAAGGATGCGTGAACTTGAATTCAGTAGTCATATATTTGCATAGTACTTGTTAAACTTAGTCGAGGGCTGAAGCTCCTTTATAAATTCTTGACCCTTTTATCAGCTCTCAACAAGTACCTGTACTTCACAGGTGAGGAAGCTGGATGGACTCAAGTGTCTTGCCCCAGGGTTTCTCATTTGAGTGTGAACATCATGTCTGAAGTGAGCGCTGGTCATCTCAGGCCTTACTGTGGTACCTAGTGTCTTCAAGAGGGTCATCTGGGAAGTATTTTAAATGAGTGTTGGGAGAGGAGGGTAGAGCTCAGTGGTAGAGCACGTGCTTAGCATGCACAAGGTCCTGGATTCAATTCCCAGTGCCTCCACTGAATAAAATAAAATAAAATGAGTGTTGGTGCTTGAGTGGTCTGCCTTCACTGGCTCCAGCTTTCTTCCCAGCACGTGATTTAGAAGGCGGTGGTGGGCTCTGGTCCCCGTAGCATAAAGGAGGGGAGGGACTGCACGGAAGCCACTTGCAGAGATGGAGTGGTGGAGTTGGAGGGGTATTGAATGAAGTTTGTTAAGAGGTACACTTCCAGTCATAAGATAAATAAGTACTAAGGATGTAATGGTCAACATGATAAATATAATTCATACTGCTGTGTGTTATATATATGAAAGTTGCTGAGAGAGTAAATCCTAAGCGTTCTTTGTCACAAGGAAAAAATATATTTTTTCTATTTTTAAAATTTTGTATCTATATGAGATCATGGATGTTCACCAAACATGTGGTAATTATTTCATGATGTAAGTCAACTCATTATGCTGTATACCTTAAAATTTAAGTAGCCGTATGTCGATTATATCTAAATAAAACTGGAAGAAAAAAATTTAAAAATTAAAAAAGGATTTAAAAATAAACCAAAAAAGAAAAAGCAGAAACCAGAGGGAGACTTCCTCTACCACCGACTTATCATGTAGCTTCAAGCAAGGTCTCCACCCTCTGTGGCTCTCAGGTTACACATCTGCAGAATGGGACGATTCATAGCTCCCCTCCCATTAAGAAGATCCTGAAGGCCTAATAGTGTTTGGAAAGTTCTTTAAACTTTATAATGCACTATAAAAATTTGTGAATCATTTCCAGTGTTATTTTAGGAACAGGCCTTTGCTAACATTGAGACAAAGGACAGACTTTTTCCTCAGATTGTTCCAGAAGGAACTGTAGAAGCTCCTTATTTAGGGGATCCTAAAAGGCATGAAGAATGATTTTTGTGGGTTCATTCTGCAAAGCTTGGGCCAAAGGAAAAGGCACCAGTTTTGCTGTGTGGCCCTGGGCAAAATAGTTGAGTCCCAGAGTCTCGGTTTCATCATCTGTAAAATGGGCACAGTATCTTCTGCCTCTCTGGGTGGTTGTGAGTATTAATGGGACTGTGTGTATAAAGCACTTGGGGCAAATCTGGCGCAGGGTATAGGCACCTGGTGAAAGTTAGTCTGTCTCCAGCCCTGGAGGTGGCCTTCAGTCTCTGTTGCTCCAGCATTTATCCTCAGCTTATAAAAAGACCAGCTCTAGGAAAATTGCTTGCTCCTCCCATAATCTGCATGGATATGGGTATGGAGTAGTTGTGCAGGAACACCTTTTGGGTACTCCTGAGAGAGTTGGGAGAAGGGATAGACATGGGTCCACTGACTTCCTGTCTTCATTCTGGAAGGTGAAGAGCTACATTGAGAGGATGAGCTCTAGAATTACATTTGCAGAATTTTCATCATTAAATGTGAAATTCCTTGGGGAATTATGCCCAGTTTGGAGTATTTCTGCTCTCACCCTGTAGAGACCGAGACAGTTTCTGAGTGAGAGGTACCTGAGCTGTCTCAGGAGTCCCTTTAACCCCTGCACTCCAGTGCTGTGTAGCTGGGCGCCTCCACCTCCTGCTGGACATTTGTGTTGTTTTGTTGTTGTCATTTTTCGCTGAGAATGCTACGGAACTGATTTAAGACAAGGGCCCAGCCTGGGGAAGATTTCTGTGCTGGTACGGAAGAAGTCACGTCTTAATAACTATAATGCACAAGGAGGGGAGGGGGCGTCCTGGGTGGAGCTAAATCCAGACCGGGCCATCCTGAAACTTGCATGTGGGTGGCATGTTTAGTCTGCCTCACGGCACTGTTGGCACTAGAGACACTGATATAGAGAGCCCCGCTGTGCCAGTCACTGAACCCAGGGCTTGTTGGATAAACACTGCCTCACTTGTCCTTCACAACAGCCCTAAGATGTAGGTGTCATTAGCCTGTTTTCACAGTGATGAAACAGACCCTGATTGGTTAAATGGCTTGTCCGAGGTCACAGCCAGCATGCAGCTGAGCCAGGTTTTGAATGTAGGTTTGTTTGACTGCAGAACTCAGGCTTTTTACCATTCAGTCAAACTCTTTCCCCAGAGTACTCCCCTGGGGGATAGAGTAGAAACCAGGTCTCTGTGGCGTAGGCTAGATATAAGGGACACAGTTCGATTGGCTCCATGCCCTGTTTGGATGTGTATCTGTTTGGGGCTGTGATTGCCTCCTGGCACAAATACCAGCACAGCTTGAGAGGGAGAGGCTGGAGCTGTGGGGCTGCCTCACAGGCTGCCTATTGAGCTTGCAGAGGATGCCCTTCCTAAGTGTGGGGGCCAGAGCAGAGCTTGGGATTTGTATGCAGTTCATGGTGTACCTGGAGTCTCTGCCCCAGACAACAGCAAAGGAGAATTAGACAGATGAGTAAATCTATCAACTGATTCCTTAAAGGAACACCCTACTGCCTTGGAGTCCATTTAAAGGCTATGACTTGGGAGAGACCGGCCTCCCTGACCCTTTCCAAGCCTCTGAAAAGGACTGCATCACTTTTGTGCCTGCCAGTTTCATTGCAGCCAAGCTAGCTGATGGCCTGGTGGCAGAGGGAATTGTTTAGCCTTGGATTCTTGGGAGGGGTGCCAAGCATTTGCTTACCAGGAGTTGGAGAAAACTACTAGAAGCAGCAGAGGTGTGGGAAGATGGTGCTTCTTATGGAGGGTATTGACTGCATTCCTGTGTTGCTCACCTAGACAGAATCTCGCCTGAGGCTTCCCTGCCAGGAAGGGCTGGCAGCTGGCTGCTAAGAGCTGTGAGGCTGGCTGAAGGCACTTGAGGGTCTTAACCCCTCCTGAGACCTTGAAGTCGTCTTGCTGGTAAAATGGGTGGGTAGCCCCGTGAGGTAGAGCACCCCCCTGCTGGCAGGGTCTGTCAGGCATTCAGGGATGGAATGAGTGGATAGGTGAGACCTTTTCAGTCTGAGATGTGCTGTCCTGGTGCTTGTGTCCTGCTCTGAGGCTCCTGGTCTTTGGTGACTGGGAAGGGAGTGGAGGGGATGGGGGAAAGAGCACCCTGTGGTTCTTTCTCCAGAGCATAGCATCTCCTCCCAGGAGAGCTGAGTAATAGCAGCTGAGTAATTTATTGAATGCCTGCCAGGAGCCCAGCTACTGAGCTCTGCTTTTCATGTGTTTTTTCCTTACAGAATGCAATATGTTCATAAAAGCTCTCTTTCCTTCTCTCTGTTCTAGTCCCCAAAGGCAACCACCGATGGCAATTTGGTATATTTGTCATTCTTCACTTTTTTCCTCTGCATTTACAAGCAGTTCGTTGTTTCTAATCCTCACAAAATCTTTACTGTTTTACCCTCATTTTACAGAAGGGGAAACTGAGGCTCAGAGAGGCGACAAATCTTGTCTGAGATCCCACAGCAAGGGGAGCTGAAATTCTAAGCTGTGATGCCCTTTCTGTGACTTGGCACTGGGGTTGGAGTGTGCATGCCACAGGTCAGAATGGGGCTGGTGGCTTCTCTGTCTTTTGCTGAAGCAGCTGCCTCAAGAGACCAGGCCTCTTCCAGGAGCCCAGCCTATTTGGACAGCTCGGCCACCTCCTAGGCTTGCTCTGAGCGCTGGCGCCTACCGACACATGGTTCCCTAAGGCAGCACTGAGTATGCCATACTTAGTAGGATGAACAGAGGTCAGACTGGCCCAGCCAGGCTGGCAGGTTGGTCCCTTTCGTATACTTTGGCTCTGTGAACAGGCACTAATGGCTCGGCACAGCCTTTTCCAGAGATACTTACAACTTGAATTTGAAAGCACAGTGAAGAGACTTGTGTTCTATTCATGGCTCTGCCTTCATCCATTTCATCACCAAGTATTGAACTTATTCTGTGTCACACGCCATCCTAGATTCTGTACATAGTGGTGACCAGCATAGACAAGTTTTCTGCCCTCACAGAGCTTACATTTTAGTGGAATTTACCTTCTCACCTGTCTGAGTCTCCATTTTCTCACCTACACAGAAGACAAAATGACCTGCAACAATCTCACTTGGCACAGTTGTAGGGAAGATGACACAAGGTAACCTTTGTGATCTTGTTTGGCACAGTTTTGTTCATTTCTTTTCATTTCGTTTCTTACGTAACTCCCTGGTGGGTCCCCTTTGGTTATGTTGCTTCCTTCTGAGTTTGTTCTGTGTCAGTAAGTGCAAGATCAGTTGAGCCTCCCTTACTCTCTGGGAGCCCTACAGATTTGTATTCCAGCCAGCAAGGGAGGGGGTACCATAAGACCAAGAAGCCAGACTCCATGAGAGGTACTCCGGTTCAGCGGTGGGGACTGAGCCCCCATGGAGGACCGAGCCCACCTGGTTGCCAGGCCTGGACAGAGGTTGGGAGACACTGTCCGTAGCACAGTGAGAAGGGCTTGGGCTCAGCAGGTTCCACGCTGTGCGACGTTGGGCGGGCCACTTCCTGTCCCTGAGCCTCTGTATCCTCAGGGCAATTAGGGAGACTGCTCTGTCCAGCAAGGTTTTTCAGAGTAACTGGCATGGAGCACTATGTTAGCTACTGCTGTTTATTCCAAAACAGATCTGAGGGCTTCTGGTTACTGGTCACCGTGATGGGAGATTCCCACCCAAGTGGAAGGAGTGTTTTGTAACAGAGGAAGTGCTATAGGAGTGCTTAGAATGCAGCCTATGAAGGTGTTATCCCCACTCGTGGAGGAAAAAAGCCATGATAGAAGGGTTAAATAAAACCACACAACGTTCTACATCTGGGATTTGAGCCCAGGTCTCCATCTCCAGGCTCTGTGCCTGATATGATGGTGGCATGTTTCTGTTCAGTATAAGAAGCATTTGTTGTTCCTGGACCAATCCCGTTGAATCAGGGGCTTGTAGAGGTTCCTGAAGAGTTTTCTGCCTTGATGCTGCCCATGGTCCCCAAGTCACTGAGAAAATGGAGAGTGAGGGCTTAGTAGACATACCTGTCATACATAAGGGCCTGGTATTTACTCATGAGAATTTCAGAAGGCCTGACTGAGACTTGGGCTCCAAGTATGGGGAAGAAATTACCCATTTCCTAGTTGTTGTGATGTCCAGGTTGGCTGGCCTATGGGTGATCTCTGGAATGTTTCCTGGCCCTGGGGCCAGGTTAAACCGAGCATTGAGTATGTTTTACTTTTGGACTTAGGAAGTAAAAACAAAACCCCAATAAGCTATTTTTTAAAAAATGCCCAAGTTGTCCTCCTTCTTTAAATAATACTGATCTGGACTACTCACAACCCAGCCACAGTAGTCAGGTATTGTAAGACTCAGTAATATCTGTTTTTAAGGTAGAATTAAATTCTTACCTTTTTTCTTGTTTATATAGTTACCCATCGTAGGAAACTTGGGAAATACAGAAGTATAAAGAATACCATAAAAATTATCTATAATTATTTGTAATACCCAGAGATAACCCACCCCCACCCAGAGACAGCTACTATTAACATTTTGATGTATCTCTTTCTAATGTTTTTAAAAATTTATAATCCAATTTAAAATGTGTTTAGTAGTACACATATTTATAATTTATATTTCTTTAAATTTTTTTATTCTAAAACTCATGTATGTACAATATTGAAGGTTCAAATTACATAAATATAAAAAGTAAAAATATTCTCCGTAATTTCGCCCTCCAAGGATAGCTACTGTTAACAGTTTGGCATCTATTCCATTTTGATTTTATTTGGTTTCTTTAATTCATTCCTGTCCAAACCAATACTTAGAATTTCCAGGAGACACTTGGAGGGTTCAGTGTTTGGGCTTAGAGCCAGTCTGCCTTTGAATGCTGGTGTAACTGTGAGACCTTATTGGGCGAATTACTACCCTTCTCCAGCCCTCAATTTCCTCATCTTTTAAATGGGGCTCATATACAATAGGGCTGTTCATAAAGTGCTTATAACTTGGCACTCAATAGAAAGTATTAAATACTACTACTACTAGTAGTAATTATTATTGTTATTATTATCATTATCTTTGCTTAGAAACCTCAACCCTAACAGGGTACTGTGGGTACCCTGGTGTCAGGGACTCTGGGGAGGGGTGGATGCAGGATGGGCTGGTGTTTGGTGCCTCTCTTTGTGCCACTGAGTATTAAACACCACTGGGTACCTGGTATCAGGCCAGGGAGTCTGGTGGAGGGGTGGTGGTGCTGGGTATTCCTGGACAGGCTTCAGGGAGTCGTAAAATTGTGTTTTGTGTTCTCTAAATTTTCTCCGTGAAATACATCTTCCGTTTTTAAATGAGAGGAAAAACCCTAGTAAATGTTACTTAAAAAACAAACCAATGACAACCTGCTTGTAGCATTTTACATACTAATTGCTACTTTTTGGGAACCTATTCATGTCATATCAGACCTCACATGGTACTGTAGATATTTATTCCTTTTTCCCAAATGAAGAAACTGGGTTCAGAGGTGAAACCTGCTTGATAGCACACAACTGAACGGTAGAGCTGGGCCTTTGAGCTAGATCTCAGTTCTTTTTACTGTGCTGCTTGCCTCTTGTAAACCACAGGTTCACCCTCCTTCCCCTGCTGGACCTTCCACCATTTCCTGCTTTGTCTTTTACTTCCCACCATTTTGAGTGGTTTATAGCTCCTGCACGCTTCACGTGTTGATTTTGGGTCTTCTATCGTACTGTCCGTCCTCTGAGAGCCTTGAAACCCCTCTTATCCGCCACAGCGCTGGTCAGTGAAGTCTTGTCCGGGCATCCCAGGCAGGGTTAACTGTTCCCTCTGTGCACTCCTGCCCCTTCTGTGTGTTTACTTTTTCATGTAGGAGTTGCATTTATGTGCTGATCATGGCCACACTAAGGTATATAAATGTGGGGACTGTCTTCTTGGTATCTGTGTCCTATTGCTTGGCACAGAATAGGTGCTCAAGTAGTAAAATACAAATGGTATTTATAGAAAAGAGGTCATATGATAAGCCACCATCAACCTGTTCACTTCTGTCCCTGTTGAATGCACTGTCTACATGGCAGTCACGGTGGTGGTGGTTTTTTTTTTTTTTTTTGAAAATGCAGATATGATCCTGCTTAATTTCAGTGGCTTCCCATTGCTTTTAGGATCAAGTTAAACTTTTAACATGTCCTACGGTAAAGTTTATACATATTTACAAAAGAAGGTCAAGGCCTGACTGACTGGTGAAGGTACAGTGAACCACTTTCATGTTCAGACAGTTCATTACTTAGATACAGAATGAGAAGAAGAAGCTGAAGGTGCCAGCTCCCTGCGTCCTAGACACACACACCGGAAGGGGCGGCACCAGAACAGAAGGAGCTGATGGCTGCGCTGCAGGTTGTGGCTGCTCTGTTACCACTAAGCGGGGGTTACATTCTGAGATAAGGAGATGAGTGGGAGATGGCCTCATACCTCCTTTAGAGGCCTCCTATCCTCTGGCGTTCCGAGGTATTCTGCCAAGACTCGGGTGAGCTGTAGTTCAAGGTTGCTAGGGTGCTTTTCTCATACACCTGCAAGACCCGTCATGATACCTGGCTGCATTTTTACCTTTTAGCCTTATTTTCTGCCATTTCCACTGTCCTTTGCTCCCTTTGCTTCAGCCAAGCTGGCTTTCTCTTTCTTTCAATTTATGAGTCCTTTCCTCCCTGGGGCCTTTGCACACGCTGTTCTCTCTGCCTGCCAGGTTCTCTGGATTCCTTCCCCTTTACCCCATTGTATTTGCCTGGCTAACTTCTAGTAATGTTTCACTTCTCAGATTAAATATTACTTTCTTGGAGAAGCCCTGCCCCCAGCCTGGATTAGGTTCTCCAGCTTTATACTGTTACAGCGTTACAGCCACTTAACTTTTCTTTCATAGCACTTCTCTTACATAGTTGCTTCCATAGCTTCTGGAGTGATTACTTGGTATCTGTCTTCACCAGACTCTAAGCTCAGCAAGGGCAGGGCCTGTGTCTGTCTTGCCAACCTCATTAATTCACGCACCACCGCACAAAGTCCGGGGCTGGCTGGCTAAATAATGTGTTTAATGAATCAGTAACACATTCGTTTTAATTAGGGAAGTAGTGTGGTGGCAAAAGCATTGACTTGAGAATTGAGTGACTTGAGCTCTGCTCCAGACTGCTGTTAACTAGGTTTGTGTGACCTGGGGCACTCATTTTTTCATCTGTTAAGTGAAAAAAGATTATTTGGTGAGCTGGGGTCACCCTGAGTTCAGACAATATGTGATTCAAGATGAACCATGTAATTAGCAGAGTTCTAGGGGGATGAGACCTTGGATGAAGATCCAGCTGCCTTCTTGACACCTCTGCTTGGGTGTCAGACAGGCAACCTCCCCATCTCACCCCCAAACCTGCTTTTCCTGTTGTCTTCCCTGTTTCAGTTCAGAGCAACTCCATTCTTTCAGTTACTGAGGCCCAGAGCTCAGTGATGTTCTTGACTTTTCTCTCATGCTCCTTGGCCACTCTGTCAGCAAATCCTATTGTCAGTACTTTCCGAATATATCCAGACCCCAGCCCACTCTCACCACCTCCACCACAGTGACTGTGGTCCAAATCACCATCATCTTTCACTAGGCTGGCCTCCTACTGGTTTTCTTGCTTCCTTCTGTTCTCCATACAGCAGCCAGAATGATCCTTGTAAATAAGTCAGATCATGTAATTCCTGTTCAGAATTCTCCATTAGCTTCTCATTGTGCTCAGAGGAAAGTCCACAGTCTTTACCATATTCTGCAAGGTCCTGTACAGTCACGTCCCCTGCTGCCTCTTGGTCTTTTACTGCCCTCCTCCTTGTTCATTCTGCTCTGGCCATGCTGGCTTCCTTACTGTTCTCTTTTCCCTATATATTTTAATTAAAAGTTTTTAACCATTTTAAGTGTACAGTTCAGTAGCATCAAGTACATTCACACTGTTCACATTCACATTATGGCACAACCATCACCACTATTTATCTCCAAAACTTTTTCATCTTCCCAAGCTGAGGCTGTACCCATCAGACTCTGACTCCCCATTTCCCTCTCCCCCTAGCTCCTGGCACCCACCGTTCTACTTTTTGTCTTTGAACTGAATTACTCCAGGTACCTCATATAACTGTAATCATTCAGTATTTGTACTTTTATGACTGGCTTATTTCACTTAGCATAATGTCGTCAAGGTCCATTCATATTGTAGCGTGTGTCAGAATTTTCTAGACTTTTAAAAATCCCTTTTTAAGGCTGACTTGTATTCAACTGTATGTACCACATCCTGTTTATTCATCATCAGTGGACACTTGGGTTGCTTCTGCTTTGCGGCTGTTGAGAATAATGCGGCTGTCAGTGTGGGTTTACAGATTTCTTTCCTTGCTGTTCTTTGAACATAGCAGGTACTACCTCACTTTGGAGGACTCTTACAGTTTCTGTCTAGAATACTCTTCCTTTAGATACTTGTAGGTTGGCTTGCACCTTCAGTGTCACCTTCCCACTGAAGCCTTTCTCAACTATCCTATTTTAAATTGCACCTCCCCGCACTTCCCTGGCTCCCTCACCTGTTGCTCCTGCTTCGCTCTCTCTCAAGACACCAGCTGACTGAGGTTTTACTTGTTTCTCTATCTCTACTTGTATGTCTCCCCATCAGTTCCCCCCTTAACCTCCCCAAATGTCAGTCCCAAGAGGGCAGAGAATATTGGATCATTTTGTTCGTTGCTGTAGCCCCAGTGCCTAGAACAATGCCTGGCACCCATAGTCACTCAATAGCTATTTGGTGGATGGACAGTTGAATGAATAAACAAATGAGTAAGGGTTGGTGGGAGGAAGGAGGGGAGGCAGAGAATGACACTGAAGGTAGATGCTTTTCACCAGGGTCAACCCTGCTTATCATTTCTTCATTTCTGGCTGCTGCTGAGATTATAAGGGTCAAAGTAAAATCCTAGCTTTCCTTCCTCCATCTGTCTTGTCCAGTCAGTTGTCCAGTGACTGCCCCTGTCCCTCAAAGACCATTTTGTTCTGGGAAAGTTGCATGATAGAGGACACCAAAATGCATGCACAGAAGTGAGGGGTCAACATGAGGTTGCAGGTTTTAAATTTTTCTAAGTAGGGACAGCAAAGCAACAAACAAAACCAAATTCAAACAAAAAACCCACCAAATCTTCATCTCCTATCACCATCATTTCTTAAAAGAAAGGGCCTTTTTCTGTTTTGCTGTCTGTGACATGAGACAGTTGCTGTGGGTGTCATCAAGGCAGTAGACAAGAAGGCACCTGGAGCTGGCAAGGTCACCAAGTCTGCCCAGAAAGCTCAGAAGGCTAAATGAGTATTATCCCCAATACCTGCCACCTCAGTCTTAATCAGTGGTAGAAGAACGGTCTCAGATCCCTTTGTCTCAATTGGCCATTTAAGTTTAATAGTAAAAGACTGGTTAATGATAACAATGCATCATAAACCTTTCAGAAGGAAAGGAGAATGTTTTGTGGACCATTTGTTTTTTGTGTGTGTGGCAGTTATAAGTTATTGGTTTTTAAAATTGGTACTTTTTAATGGAAACAACTTGACCAAAAATCTGTCACAGAATTTTGAGACCCATTAAAACAAAGTTTAATGAGAAAAAAAGGGGGGGGCCTTTTAATACCAAAGGTATAGGGAGGAAAGATTCAGAACAGAGAACATGTTTTAAATGTAATAAATTTGACTTAAAAAAAAACAACTTGCTACATGGTCTTTATTTTTCCCATTTTCCTCGTGGATAGTTGTGTGCAGACAGGCACCAAGTGCATGGGCTGAGGTTTGGGGGCGTCTAGTGCAGTCGGCGGAACGCTGCAAATGCCCAGGATAATTGTCATTCGTTGTCTGTTTGGGTTTGATGTTTGTAAGTAATTACTTTAAATTGAGGTATAATTCACATACAACATTGTATTCGTTTCAGGTGTATTACATAATATATTGCAAAATGATCACCACAGTAAATCTAGTTAACATACATAGTTATGTAACTAATATTTTTAATTGGAGGTTCTCTAAGGTAATGTTTTCAAGCTGCATACATTGACTTATTATTGGATCATGAAATTAATGAGGTCCAACTTCAAAAAAAGATAACATAGAGTGCTAAGTGAAAAAAGCCAGACACAAAAGGCCACCTATTGTATGACTTCATTTATACGAAGTACCTAGAATGGACAAATCCATAGAAACAGCAGATTAGTGATTGCCAGTGGCTGGGGCAGGGAGAGTGAAAGGAAAAGGAGCAACTGCCTAGTGTGTCCAGGGCTTGCTTTGGGTGATGAAAAGGTTCTGGAACAAGCTAGTGGTGATGGTTGCACAACATTGTGAATGTACTGAATTGTACTTTTAATAGCTACTGTGGTAAATTTTGTGTGATATGTATTTTACCACAATGAAAATAATAACAAAGTATCAGTGTACGTTGCACGTGTCAAGTACTGTTTTTTTAAATATATTTTATTGAAGTATAGTCAGTTTACAATGTTGTGTCAGTTTCTGGTGTACAGCAAGTACTTCAGTCATACATGAATATACATACATTCGTTTTCATATTCGTTTTCACCATAAGCTACTACAAGATACCGAATATAGTTTCCTGTGCTATACAGTATAAACTTGTTTATCTATTTTATGTACATCAGTCTGTATCTGCAAATCTCGAACTCCCAGTTTATCCCTTCCCACCCCCTTCCCCCTCAAGTACTATTTACTGAAACTTTTGTTTCAGTTACACCCACCACTCTTTCGGTAACTGCTGGATCACAACATAAAATGTATTTTGTGCGTATGTGTTTTTAAGTCAGAATTTGAAAGCCCTCAAAGGCTCCTTTCAGCTTGGAACACCCTGTGGCCAATATTTGGATGTTGCCAGAGCTATTTCTCTGACATGGTTTCACTGGGATGCAACTTGAATGACTTCCTCCTACCCTGATGACTCTCCACAGATGCCATGTGATTTTCAGCAAATCACTTATTCTCTGGCTTTTGCAACTGTAAGCCAGTGTTTTTATTTGAGCCCAAATGTGATCTTGTTTGAGCCCCCAGAAGATCTTAGCCTCTTTTTCACTTACCCACTCACATTTCCCTGCCTTCTGTGACCCCTGTGCATACAGCAGCCACTACAACACACTCCCACACTTCTTGTTTTCATGCCCATCTTATCCCACCCTTTTGTGGTCTTGAGGGCAGGGAGAGCAGTGGTGTTGTAGAGTCGGGTGTGGTACAGCTGAGCTTTCCCCAGGTGTGCTTAGCAAATAGGATACAGTTGTGCAGGAGCAGTGACACTGACCCCACCCCCACCCCCCAGCAATTGAGCCTGTCAGTTGCTTCCCAGCAGCAGCCTGGTTTATTTACCAAGATGAATTATTTTGTTCATGGACCTTAATTTGAAAAAGTTTGGAAGCCATGTGGAAATAGTTTTTGGCACCTAAGAAGGTGTTCATTGTTCGTTAAACGACAGGGATTAGTCTCCCGATTTTATATGCCATTTTAAAATAGGAAGAGTAAACAGTTTGACCAGTCAGGGGGCTAATAATAACTGAATAGCGTTCTGAATCTGGCGTGCATCTCCTGACACCGCGCTGGGTTGCATTTTGTATGCACATATGCTCACCGTCTTTGCATGTGTGTAAATAATGGTGAAGGCTGTGGCTACTCTAGAGAGGCCTAAGCTCTGGGGGCTCTCCTCCTCGGTGTAGATAAATCTGTTCTGACATTGCTACACTTTACATTGGGCCTTTGGGGAATAAGTGGTTTCAACTGAGAGCCTGCTTGCTGGGGAGGAATATTTATAGAATCTTTTGAGTTGGGAAGAACTTCGGAGAACATTTAGTCCAGTGTTTCTGAGACATGGCTGTGTCAGTTACCTGGTCATCTTTACTGATGCTTAGGCTCCACCTCAGGTGATTCTGATTGAGAGGTCTGGGAGCAGTAGGGCCTTGAAGCTGTTTTTATGAAACCTCCCAGGTGATTTTGATGCAGCCAGAACAATCCACTTCTCCCATTTTATAGAAATAGAAAAAAAGGCACAGAAAGGCTAGATTACTTGTACAAGGGTGCATCGTGACCCAGCTTGGAGGCCAGATCTCTGGACTCCCATGTCCTGAATGTTCCTTCTTGGCCTCCACTGCCTCCTGTCACATGGGGACTCTCCCTGTCCACCAAAACGCACACAGGGAAGTGACCCAAGGGGCAGGCACAGAGGCCTTCCAAGCTTGATACTTTCACCCAAAATT
This sequence comes from Camelus dromedarius, assembly GCF_036321535.1. NCBI lineage: Eukaryota > Metazoa > Chordata > Mammalia > Artiodactyla > Camelidae > Camelus > Camelus dromedarius. The sequence continues at coordinate 6,416,694 of NC_087446.1, read as the reverse complement.
GGGATTCAAGGACAAAATGTAGTGATACTAGGAAACTTTGGCTTTCTCTACACCAGCTGAAGTCAGCTTGCTGTCAATCTCTTTTCATTCACACAGTATCACCTTAATAACAAATTTAAGGAATTATAGAAGAAAATAATTTTCCATCTTAACCCAAACCTTTTGTTACAATGTTAGTGCATTTCCTTTACATATCTAGAATTATTTCTTGAGGATAGATTCTCAGATATGGAGTTACTGGGTCAAAGGTATGGATGTTCCTCTGGGCTTCTTATTGACAAGCTGCTTTTTGAAAAGATTGAATTACTTGCTTTTAATCTGCAGCAAGCAGTCTGTAAGAATCTCTTTGGTTCTGAGCATTTAATGTTTAATTAAAAATTAATATTAGTTACATTCTTTCTAATTATAAGAAGTGTTACAATGAGTCATTTGTAGAAAACTTGGAAAATATAGAAAAGTCAAGAAGGAAATTTTAAAAAAAGAAGGAAATTTAAGCCATCACTTGAGCACATGGATTTATTGACACCTTAAAAGATTTTTTGTTACGATTTTTACACATCAGGAAAAATGGAAAATAGTGCAAAAAATAGCCGTATGTTACCATGTAGAGTCAACAGTTGTCAACATTTTGCCTGATTTGCTTCATCTATTTTTTATTTTTTTATTTTTCTGGATCATTTCAGAACAGATTAAAGGCATTGTGACACCTCATTCCTAAAAACTTCGACATTCACCTCTTAGAATAAGTCAGTTAGGTATAGGCTATAATGTCATTATCTTATCTGAGAAAAATAACAGGGCTTTGCTTATTTCCCAGATCACATTCTTAATTTCCCCACTTTTCCCAAAAATGTCGTTGGTAGCTATCTCTTTACAAATCAGGATCTCATAAAAAAGGTTACACACTGCATTGATTTTACTTTTTTAGTTTCTCTAAATCTAAAACAGCCCCTCCCCACCCCACTCCCCACACCATTTTCCCCTGTGACATTGACTTTTTGAAGAGATCAGGCCCGTTTCTTGAGGAATGTCCGCATTCTGAATGTAACTGATTATTCTTTTATTTCCTGAATTCCCCCTAAACTGGAAGTAAGGTCTCAGCTTTCTCAGATTCAGATTAAACGTTTTTTGACGAGAATTATTCATAGGTGATGCTGTCCTATCAGGAGGCACGAATGGTGGGCTCGCTGTTGGTGATGCCAGGTTTGGTCTCTGGGTTAAGGTGGTGGTAAACACATCCCTGTAGTGTAAATGTACATTGTTTTTCCTTTCCTTTGTGGTGATAAATCCCTGTAAGTTAACCTGCTGAAATAAAGGGTTTGTACATCTATAAAAACCAGAACACTTTTGGTCATGTTGTCAAAATGCCACTAAGTGATCCTGCTACATCTGCTACACAGCATCAGCCTGCTTTTCTGCACTGATTTGCCTTGTTCATTCTTTTTTTTTCTGATTACAAAAGAAACTCACATGTATCATGCAAATTTAAAAGTTGCAGAAATACTTAGCCTAGAAAGTAAAAGTGCCCACGATTCTAATTTCTAGAGATAATTGCTGTTAACAGTTTAGGCATATCATTTTGATTTTTTTCTAAACATATTTACATTTGTTAAATTCTGTTATACAGAAATGGGCCCACGCTATAGTACTGTTTTGCTGCTACTTATTTTCACTGAATGTATCGTGAAATTTTTTTCCCCTGCCAATAAAGTTTACTTCTTTTTTAAATTATGGTAAAAAATATATAACAAAGAATTTGACATTTTAGCCGTGTTTGACTGTTCAATTCAGTGGCATTAGTTACATTCACAGTCTTGTGGGACTACCACCATTATCTTATTCTTTTCAAACAGCTGTGGAATGGCATTCCTTCATGGATGAACCAGAATTTATTCAAATCAGTGCCCTATTTTTGGACAATTGGTTTGTTCTTTTAAAAACAGTGCTGTAAAGAGCGTCCTTGCCAGTCTCAGTGCTCATTTATGAGAGTATTTTTATAAGAGAGCTTCCTGGAAGAGGGAAAGCTGGTCAAGAGGTACAAACATTTTACATTTTGATAGGTATTGCCTAATTGTCTTTCAGAAATGTTCAACCTGTTTACATTCTAACCAAAAGCATCTGAGACTGGTTAATTACTGATTCATCTTGTTAACTCCTGTCACAGTTAACTGAACTTGCTGTGTATTTAATCTTGCTCAAGGTGGGTAGCTATGGCTCAGTGGTAGAGGGCATGCTCAGCATGCATGAGGTCCTGGGTTCAATCCCCAGTACTTCCATTAAAAAATAAATAAAAACCTAATTAATCTTGCTCAGTAAGGAAGAACTGGTTGTTAAAGTAAAAGCAATGTTCATTGGTTTAATTAACTGATGTTTATGTAGCACCTGTTGTGTATCAGACCTGCTCTTCGGCATGGGGAATTTTATCATGAATAAACAGACACAGTCCCTCTCTTAGTGGATCTTACAGACTAGTGGAGAGAGAGATCATCTCACAAAGGAATGTCAAGAAATAGTAAATGGGCATATATAATAGGAGGCTCTGCTTGGGCTAGGAATCCAAGGAGTCCCTGAGAAAGTGAAATTAATTTGGAACTTGAAAGATGAATGGGAATTACCTAGACAAAAGGCACATCGTGGGTGGGGGTGGGCAGAGAACATTCTAAGCAGACAAAACAGTATGTGCAAATGCCCAGTGGAAGATCCCTTTAGCTTTTGTACTGGCTAAGGACGTTCAGCATGTTTGGTGCCTTGGAAGAAAGTAAATTCTGAATTATTCAGAAACCAAATAGATGAGATCCCACTGCCAGGACCCCATAAGCAGAAGGGGTTTCAGAGGGGTGGGAGGCTTTCCAAGGCAAATTCTAATAAATTGCAGGTAGTCTGAAGGAGAGACAGAAGAGATGCACCTGCAGACCTCAGCTTAGATTTTTAGAATGTCTTGGCCAAAGTTGGAAGGAGGGCAAGTAACTAAGGAGAAATACTACAGCAGCTGGAATACATCAGAAGGGGTCAGGAATGTCAAGGATCCAGATGAGCTAAGAGTTCTGAAAAATGCTAATCAACCAAGAGCTGTGTTTGCAGTAAGCAAAATAAGAAGAGGCATGCCCCTTCTGCCAGATTCTAGAAAAGGAACACAACTTCATTACATCTAATTTTGTGTGTTGGCTCCATGAAGGAAAATAAGATACTGAGTACATACTATATGAACAGGCTCTGTGCCAAGCGCTTAAAGTAGATTATTTCATTTGATATTAACATTATGAAGTTTATCTCCATTTTCTCTTTGGGGAAGTTGAGGCTTGGGGAGGCTAAGTAACTTGTCTAGGGCTACAGCAGGTTAGTTGTGTTACTGGGTTTGGGCAGTCTGGCTACAGGTCTTCGGGCTGAACCATCACATCATGCTGCCTTCAAATGGGAAAGGATGTAAGAGGGTCACAGAATCCAGGGGAATTGGCTCATCTGAGAAAGAGACAGACCTGCACTTGTGTCCTGGATTCGGTCTTTACCACGTGGAAGACTTCTGCTTACTTAACCTCTCTGATCTTCAGTTCCCACGTCTGTTGGGAGTAATGATTACCTTGCACCGTTACGGGAATTCAAAATTAGGCACAGAGCAAGTGCATAATAA